>NW_024104320.1:2067306-2725248 GCF_003945595.2 Pipra filicauda
GAGATGTTTTAATTGTGAAGATATTCAGATTCCTTTGACTTCATCTTTTTGCTTCTGTTGAGTATATCAGAATACAAAAATACAGATGTATTTGGGTTAACAGTTGCATGAGTAGTAATCTATGTTTCATCTACTGCTGAAGTATTGTATATGTGGATAAGGGTATGCTGTCCGTGCAGAAATAACAGTCATGTCTACTGGTGTTTGTCTTTAACCTTCCTGAAGGTTGCATTTAATTTTCACGAATCTTTTATGAATCGTTCAGAGGGAGGTATTTCTTCCCTAATCAACCATATGATCCTTCAAGTTGTCTCTTCAGTGTTAAGAATAGAAAATGAGGGATTTATTTCTGTACTAAAGGAGAATTTTGAGTGCTATGTTTTTATGTTCCTTAAATCAGAAGCCATAGGCACGCTAACAAGACATGTATGTCTTCTGTCTTTTGTGTTGATCTGAAGAAGAGGGGAGATTTATGGATGGGAAAACAGCTTGGAGGAAGAGATAGGAAGAAAATTGATCAGATATGAATGGTGCTACAGGAGTTTTAGCAAAGGAGCAGGAACAGAAATAATACAGAAATGAAAGAGAGAGTGAACTTCTTAAAGATCGTATTTTGCAGTTCTTTATAGCTGGCTGTTCCTTGTTCTATATGTATTGGGGAAGGAAATATAGAAAAATTGCAAGTACAGCGATAAATACTTCTCTGTGGTGCAAATGACTTCATAAAAACTCAACTTGCACTAGTGTTTTATCGTCCTTTCACCAGGCATCCATGGTGTGCTATTTATAGCTGTGTAATTCACAGTAGCCTGTCAATTGTCCTATAGGGCATTTCCTGACTGTTGGTTGGAGGGCAATGGAATATCCCAGCTGAATGGCAGCATTTGCTGTAACATTATGACACACTAGCAAATGTGATTTCATTACAGGCTGCCTACGGCTGGAATGGAAATGTTAAGATAAGAGGGCACCAACAGCTTTTTGCCTTCCTCCCTGGTGCCAAAACACAGCTATAATGAATGGAGGAAAAAAATCTCAACTCTCTCTTAAACAACATTTGCTTCAGTCACATTTTTGCTGTTCTTTTTTGCTGAGAATACAAAATGTGAGACATAGCCAAGGTATAATATTGAGGATATATGAAGTTTTTCACCTTCTGGAGAATTACTAGCTCTGGTCTGGCCAGTTCAGAACATAAATAGATGAAGGCAAGTTTTCTTGTGCCCTTCTCAATGTATATATGACAGTTTTAATTAAGATCATGGAATCACAGAATGACTTGGGTTGGAAGGTATTTTAAAGATCATCCCATTTCACCTTCCCTGCCATGGGCAGGGAAACCATCCGGTTGCTCAAATCTGCGTCCAACCTGACCTTGAACACTTTCAGTGATTGGGTACCCACAACTTCTATGGGCAACCTGCTCCAGTACTTCACCACCCTTGCAGTAAAGAATTTCTTCCTAGTAACTAACCTAAACCTGTCCTCTTTCAGTTTAAAGCCATTCCCACTTGTCCTATCGCTCCATACCCTTCTCAAAAGTCTCTTTCCAGCTCTCTTGTAGCTCCTTTAGGTACTGGAAGGTTCTCCAAGGTTTTCCCAGGCTGAACAATCCCAGTTCTCTCGGCCTGCCTCCATAGAACAGGTGCTTCAGCCCTCTGAGCATCTTTGTGGCCTCCTCTGGACCTGTTCTAAGAGAACCACATTCACCAGGTCTGAGGACCTCAGACCTGGACAGTACTCCAGGAGGAGTCTCATCAGAGCGGAGTAGAAGAATAGAATTCCCTCCTTTGACCTGCTGCCCAAGCTTCTTTAGAGACAGCCCAGGACACAATTGGCTTTCTGGGCTGCAGGTGCACATTGATGGGTCATGCTGAGCTTCTCGTCAACCAACACCCCAAGTCCTTCTCCTCAGGGCTGCTCTCAATCCATTCTCCACACAGCCTGTACTTGTGTTTGGGATTGCCCTGAGAAAGATGTATCTTTTTAAAATCTGCCAGCATAAGGATTAGCAACCTTTCCATGACATTCATGTAACATAGATTTAGAGATGAAAAGTGGAGATCTCTTCTTTACCTGTCTTAATGTCTCTAGTGGACCAATGACTTCTACTAAGTTTTGCCTGTGTTGAGCTCCAAATCTTAGTTTTATTTTACTTTTTACTACACAGAACCTTGAAGGAAGACATCTTTTCTTCGTGTGGAGAAACAGAGTCTGGGATTCCACCATCAGCTAAGAGCACAGTCTCTGGCTATGTGCTCATTGCTAGATGTTCACAGATGATTTTCTACTTTTTCCTTTCGTTTCATATCAGCTAACTTACTCCTTTTTTTGGAAGCATGTACCCACAGTACAGTGATTTCCATCAACCTATTCATCTGCATTTCCCTATTCCTTATGAAACATAAAAATCAAAACTATGCAGTCTCATTCTGGTCTTGGTTTTGCCAATGACAATTAACTTTTCCTTCCCAGACATCCTTTTTGCTCCATGATCACCCATTTACAACATCTAAATGCTTGTGAGGCTCCACCAGCCCTAGTCTGTATATCTGCACTGCAGCCCTTGCTCTTTGAGACACACTGTGAGAGTTCAAAATAAAAGTTTAAAAAACTAGTAATCAAGATCCCTCCTTTTGCCTGCTCTGCAATGGCGATTTACAAATTTGCCAATTCTTATTGAATTTACTAGAAGATATTTTTACTGGCTCAATGAATGTGTCATCCCAATCTCATAAAAAAGGACAACTAATCTCTTATTTTAATGATTTCACATTAACAGCTACTTTTTGAGATTGGGTTGTTGTCTAATCTATTTAAACTTGAATTTATTAATATTGCAATGTTCTAATATTTTCATCAGATTGTTCTGAGCTAAGTCAAATGTCTTGTAGAAATCTAAGCACACTATATCTCTACTGACTCCTTTATCAGCTGAACTTGTAGTGTTCTGAAGGCTGTAATCAGGCTTATGTGGCATGATTTATTTTTCAAGAGATACTGTTGAGAGGCAGTACTTATATCCCTGTTCTTTCTCTCTAACATAAATGAATGCTCAGTCAGGTTTTCCATTAATTTGTTGGGGGTTATAGAAGGGGCTTTTGTTACTTGAGTTATCCCTACTCACTTTCTGAAGCATAGTGTGTTTTTGATCATTGCAGACTATGCCAGTACCAGGTATACTGAAAATAAACAGCAGCTACCCAAAATTCCCTGAGCTAACTTTTTTTACCTTCTGGTGCAAGATATTTGGGTTTGTTAAATAATTTTCCTTCTTATGGTTATGGTATGATACCCTGCTGAGTTACTTATGGACTGAAAAATACTTTGTCATCCTAGAGTGATAAGTATAGATCACTCTGCTTCTTTCAAAATATAGAACAGAATAAGTTTTTGAACACATCTGGCTGCTCTGCATCACTGCCTATTTGACTGCTTCCTTACTTTTGTTAGTGTTTGTTTTCTTCCTAATACATTTGAGTATTTTTAGCCCTGCAAACCATTCTTTTTACCCAAAGATATCTTCTTTTCAATTTTCTGCATTTGGGAAGCAACACACATTAAGTATTACTTCTTCCTTTATACATGTACATGTCAAACAGATAGATAGAAAACTTGTAACACCAGTACTTCTATTTCTGGTGAAATGAAAATAGAAATTTCATCTAACTGACTCGTAGTAATAAATCCAAATGTTCCCTTTACTGTGCATCTAAAATCAGCATTGGCCAAAGGTTTTTTTCAGAATTGTGGTAGCAATACTTTTTTGATACCAGAAAACTTATTTTAAGTGTTTTTCTCCTGGCTTTCTTTCACATTTTCTTTCTGAACATATACATTCCAGCTGAAAGGCAGTTTACAGGCTAGGGTAACAGTATTCCTTATTTTTTAGTCATGTGGTTTGAGAAAGGCTCATGGTTGTGTTACTGATTTCTTGATGGCTTTTGTCCATCTGAAATGCTGATTTTTCATGCCTCTGGTCTACTGCAACATGAGGGAAAATGAATTTGCATCAACTCCTACCAAATATGATGCTCCTGCTCAGACCTAGAATCCTAACACTGGGAAGTATACTGCTGAAATATTTCCTTAACAGCCTGTGATGCTTTTTTTTTCAATTCACTTCTGGATGGGGTCTGACTGTTTAAAATCTTTTGCTTTAAAGGGATGCTGCCTCCCTGTCTGCTCCAGCCAATTGTCAGCCAACCATGAGCCCTTCCTGCTCTGACATTCAGTTGGTTTTAGTTCCCCTTCTCACTTTTGCAGCATATGATCCTGTATTTCACAGAAATAATGCCTTGTCATGTATTAAAGTTCAGTGCTTTGCCTGCAGTATTTCTAGCTGTCATTAGTTTCAAAAAAATTGAAAGCTCCAAAGCTATCATCTGAATTTTCCCTGTTCTTTGACAAGGTCCCAGAAGTCTTCTGTAACCCTGGAGTTCCTCAAGATACCATGACCCCATCTTACATCAATTCCTGCTTTTCCTCTCCACTTTAGAATTTAATGCCTCAGTTAAGTCAAACAAAAGTTTACCCAGAATATTTTAGATATTACATATTATATAATTTATACATTAAATTATATAATTTAGATGTTATTATCAGACACTTGGGACTGTCTTCTTCCCACCTTTACAATAATTGGCTGTAAATCTCAAAGGACTATATTCACTGTTGGCTGCTGTGAGACTTTGCTACTCCAAAGCTAAATGTGTAAAAAGTAACTAGAAGTAATTGCAGGTAGCTATAACTAGTAATCCAAAAATATCCTTAAAAAATAAAAAAGAAACAACTAAAATAAAAAAGTAGGAAATTCACTTCAAATAGGACAAAGTAGCAGTAACAAAGATACGTCCAGGACACAGCAGAAATGTGACAATTGGTCTATTCAGTAACTTCATTTTTAAAGCTGTGTTTGTAAATAAATTATCCACTTTCAATTTTTTCCCTGTTTCTGCCCGTTTTCATTTTTTATTTGTTTCTATCTCTTTAAAACTTTTTTTTTTTCCTGCAAAAATTTACCTTAATAAAGTTCTTCCATTTCCAGAACAGGTAAGCTTTACTACTTCTCTATGTTCTCTATTTGGGCTTGTTATAGTGGCACCCTAAATTCTCCATCTTTTTGGACCCTTTAGTCTTTCAGGATTGCCTCCATATCTGGTTGTATGCAGCAACCAGCACACTGCAAATACCTTCCAGATGGAGGACAGTAGATACTACAACTTCTTTAAGTTAAAAACCTCACCTTGGAGACAGAAATTTACCTTCTCTGAGTTTCCATGCCAAGATTTCTGTGTAAATGAAAGAAGACTTGATTATATTTTTTATTATTAAATATATATCTCGATACCTTTAGTAGTAAGAAAGCTCTAGAAGTGGGTCCTGAAAGCTGTTTCTATCAATAAGAGAAAATCTCTCCTTTTAAAAAGAAAACAGTTAAATGCAAATTTTGCTTAATGAAGAAAATGTTCACTCACAGAATGCAGGAAGCACCAGTCCAATCACTTGAAAAGTAGAAGACGGTTTATAAAGTGTAGTCAATTAAAAATTCTCTTAGGTTTTAGTGTGACAAATATTTGATGGGAAACCTAGTATTTGCAGGGAAGAGTTCCTATATCCACTAAACTTTAAACTATACACAAGGATATGCTGAATATTTAAGATTTGATTAAGACCTCAATCAAATATTGGTTTCAGACCTTCATGCTTTCACTCTGTGATGCCTGAGCTGAAGTTAGACATCTTGAACAGTTTTTCTGTCCTCTGTCCACCTCTTTTCTGATTCAGCTGAAATACACGGTCTGGTGTCATTCTGTCTTCCTTTGAGTGTCATAAATATAGCTAGAGGTGCCCCTTTTGCTCTGAGGACACGTGTCCTATGAATTTAAATCACAAACGCTACAGGCAGATTGTTCAAAGACACATTCACCTTGGACCACTCCCATCCCACAGAGGACTGGGCATCTGCCGCAGCTGAAATTGGATGGAAGTGATCCAGAACTCGAGGTTACCCCAACCAGAGAGGTAGGCAATTAGCAACAGAAATTGGTTACTTTTGTTGCGTCAATGTGTACGAGGCAATTTCATCAGAGGAGCATCACGTCGAGACCCTTCTGGCTTTGCAGTAGTCAGGAATTTGATTTGATGGTGTGGTGGCTGTCCAGCTCCTCAAGCTTTATCAGAATCTGTTCCGTATTTAGAGGGGCTGCCTTAGCTCTCCTTCATGGCAGGGCAAGGCTCTTTCTATTTACAGCAGCAAGTCAAGCTAATCTGAGTTACTAAATAAGTATAAATCTGTCTATGCAAAACCTGCAGGGAAACGGATTTTCTCTATTAATGAAGATATTGGTTATTTGTAGTCCAGAGCAGTAGAACCCTCAGTGTAACCAGAGTTGAAGTCTCCTTGTAAAAAGCATTATATGGACATGCAAGGAGACATGGCCTGTGTACTGAGGGATATAGGATATAGAAGGCACATGCACATACACCCATGGAGGAGAGGTGGGAGAGGAAAGAGAAACCGGAAAAAAGAGATGCAAAGTATGGGAAAAGCACTTTGGGAGTTGTTGAATACCTGATGTTTGTCCTTCACTTGCATTTTGAGGGTGATAACCAGGGAAGGGTAGATGGCTGTGGGGGGCCAACTAAGGCAAGTGAAGGAGCTAGTGAGGAGGCACTGATGATAAGACAAAATGCAGATAAAAGAGAGCATTTTGGTGATGTTATGCAAGCAATTGAGTGGCAAGATGAGGGCTTGGCACATACGTGCTTGGGAGAAGTTTGTGCAGTGAAGCTATTTGTGAAGAGACAGTAGAATCTAATTTGTTTGAACTCTACCATCTGTGGTGTAATTGCCTTATTGCCAGTGGGATTTATATGAGTAAATGAGCACTAGAAAGAGGAAGAATACTAATAGTAGGGTTTTATTTTATATAGGACTGTCTCTGCTCATCTGTGTAAAGCATATGGAAAATAAGTCAATTCAAACTTATTTTATACAGGATTATCTCGCTTCAGCTGTGAAAATTATATAAAAAATAGGTCAATTGCTACAAAACTTCTACTAAGGAGGAACAAGCACACTATCATAAAAAGAGTCTGATTGCTCTCTAATCACAAAGAATAAAAAAATCACTAACATCAATTCTAAGATAGATCTTCCACAGAAGAACAAAAATAAAATTGGAAGCTGACATGTTTCTTCTACAAATAGTTCCTCTGAAAACTGCTGGTTTGATAAGCTTCCAAACTGACATCTTCTATTTATACATAAACCCATTGCAACTTTTTTTCCCCAGCTGATATTTGGTAACAAGGCTCTTAACAGATGGTATGCTGAGTTGGATCACTGCTTTTGTGATACTGAAGTGTGGGTTTTAAGCTGGTTTTCCTTAGAAAACTATGGATCTTGGTCTGTAATAGCTACTGCTGTGGTTACAGAGACATTCCTTCACCTTCACAAACCATGCCAACTAATATATCAGGCAGATATTGATGATAGGCAAAGTGAGTTTCATGTTGTAGAGAGTATTTGACCATTTCACACAGATTGAGACATTTGGAATATGTGTGTATATGGTCAACTTAGCCCTTCTTTGAGGCCAGACTGATAACCTGACTTGCTTCACCTACACAAAATGCCTACAGTGTTATCCCAAAACTGGCCTTCAGCAAAGTAGCAGTGTGGGAATTACAGATCCCCTTTTATAACAAACCTGCTGCTGGGATCAAGACTGATAAAAGGAGATCAAGAGGTTGGGACAGAAAAACTTCATCAACTACACCTCTGTATTAGACAATGTCCTACTTCACTTCTACTTCAGCCCACTTTTGCATTTGATCTGGGCACTAGAATGAGGCAAGGCAGGTGTGCTGTCATCATGGGGTACACTGAGTAACTAAGTGGTAGCTTTGGTGTTGACTTAAGACCTGATGAATTTTCTGCATGATATTGCAATGCAGTGGAAGATGAGGGCTGGGGAGGTTTGCTGCCCTTGTTCTAAGCGGATATGAAGAGAGACTGAGCTTTGCCCAGCAATGCTGCTTAGGCAGTCTTATGTAATGAATAATTGCTAATGTGCTATCATTACCTTAAATAATTGATGATTATCATTCACTTGAATTTTCCATTCTGATAGAGCATTTCACTGATTTTGTTTTGGTTTTGTATCAGACTCCTGATGTGACACAGTGTTACATGTCTGTGAGTGAAACAGTCAACAAAAAGGGAAAAGCAGAGACACAAAGATGAGATGCTTGTGGAGACCACAAGATAACAGCTCCACGTCAATTCACTCCTGCTGTCAAATTAATGTTTATTTCACAAGGGAATAAATGTTATGGTAAATAAGAGAGGCTTGATCCACTTGCTTTCATGTAGGTAGGTACCACCAGTGGAGTCTTTAGCTGTTCACACAGGGCTGGCAGAACCTATGGGAGACAGGCACCCCTGTGGAACAGATATGGGAAACCAGCTCAAATGTCTTTAAATTATTCCTTATATCTGTGGTGTCAGCGTAGTTTCTTACATATAGTTGCCTAATCTACTAATATTACTGTGATCAAATCAGATTTTTTAGAGCTCTCTTCCTGCAATATCCAAGTACCAGCATATTGGATGATGATTTTAAAGCCAAACCCACTGCCATTAAGTCAAACTATAAATTGGGATCCTGACTGACTCAAGTTCCTCCAAGACAGGCTAATTCAAACTGACTGGCAGTCATTAACATTCAGTTCTTACTGTTACAGGCATTATCAGGACCTAGTAATAAATTTGTCTTAATCAAAGTGTTCCTGGAAAATGGACAATGGGCTCTGATGAGTAATATCCTGGCTGCAATTTCATGGAGACTTTGTTAAGAACTGTTTAGGAAATTAAGTTTTTTCATAGTTCTGCACTGAATGCTCATCCATGTGTGTTGCCATTAAAAAAATAAAAACAGAAAAAAAAATCTAATGAAACAATGTCTTCATTACATCATGTTTGGAGTAAAATACTATTTCTGAGGCTTTTTATGTGGGTACAACTTCTCTGATGGAAGAATGTTTGTCCAGAAAGCTGACTATACCCTGTGCAAACATAAAGGTTGATCAAAAGCCAGTAAGTATCAGTTCCTTACCATCTATAGATACTTGCCATCTATAGATACTTACCATCTATAATCTTCCAACAGGTAAATACAATATGACATTCTGGCATGGAAATAGTCTGGCATATAGTTCAGCCCACATGTCCAAGTATATAGGGCTAGTATCTTAACAACGGAGTTTTCTCATTTTCTGGTTTCTTCTAAATGCTCTGTTTGGGGAAAAAAAACCAGCAGTTTTTCCATAGTCTTAATTCTGGTGCATAACCCTGATGCAAATAGAAATAGAAAACCTATTTTTACCATGAATGTTGACTCATTTGTGTAGAATTCTCTTAACACAATTAACTTAATTACTCTTAGCCTGAGTTTTGAACAGACTTCAGAAGGAGCCTCAGTGTGGGATGCAACTGCCTGGTTCTGTCCAGACAAATCTTGCATCAGTACAATTCCCATTTGTGTGTATTCCCACTTTATGAGGTCACTGATTAAGAACTAGAAATTATCTTAGTCCCTGCATCTTCTTAAATTTCAATACTGCTTATTACAGCCCTGTTACTTGCTTTTTTTTCTTTCTTTCTTTCCCTCCCTTCTCTTCTGCTCGAGGTAAAAAAATATTCTCTTGGTGCCAAAGAAAAAATTCAAGTTCATCGTAATGACCAAGTTCACTAAGAATGATCCAGCATGCTGGTCAAGTCCTCTGTTCTCACCATTCCTATTTCCTCTCCAATCCCACTGCCTACTCAGTTTTATGTGTTATCCCTTTGCTCCAGCCATATTTGGCAGTGTCAGTAGTGGCTTCATGTTCATTAGCAGATGAAAATTCGGTGAAGATGTAGATCTGTAGTTAACTAAGGTTCAGCATAATTCAGATTATAAGTATACAAATAAATTCAGCTGCTATGTGCATTAGACATGAATTCATCCTTTATTTCCATATTTACAAATAATAGGATATTATTGAATTGACTATTAATGCTAAATAAAAGATGTATACTCATAAGAGTAGTTGCCAGCCCAACTTTAACTTTAGAAAGAAAAAAAATTCAATGTTGTCGTCTACTTTTATACACAATCCTTGCAATTATGGGGAACATATTTTTTGTACTGATAAACTGGTGCAAAATCTATTTGAAGAGACAGGACTTTCTGTATAATTCTCACGAATGTTTCCACTGGAACTTCTAGACTGAATTTGCTCGCAGTTGTTCAACTGAAACATTCTCCTGTTGAGAACTGTGAAGCTTCATTTCCTTTAAAACTTTCTAGGGACAGGATGTCAGTCTAGGCAGAATGCTCTCAGGGGGATCCAGGAGAACTCCAAACAATGCATTTTAAAAGGCCTGTCATTATAACTGCATTTTTGCAGTTCTCACAAAAAAAAAAAAAAAAAAAAAAAAAAAAATTGGGGAAACTTTTTTCTTTTTTTTTGCAAGTGTGATTGATGCTTTGACTATTTTTTTCCTCATAGAGGATGAGAAAAATACAAAACATTTCTAGTCAAGGAATTTTTTTTCCATGAAATACCTACCTATCAGTATAATACAAAGCTTCAGTTCTTGATTATATGCTATAGAGTGGATTTCAGGAGCAAAATATTGTTTTTGACCAGAATGGATGCCTACATCTTAGTGATAGAGACTGCCGTTGGCTGTTATATTAAAAATTGAGGGGAAAATGGTGATTTAGATCATCTGAGATGACTGACAGGCATGATATGTGATGCCTTCTCACTTGGTATAGAAAAGTTTTTCATTTATTGCAGGGTCAAGAAGCCTCTTTTATGGCTGACATATTAACCAGGATTCTGGAAAACCTTGTTTAATTACTCAGCTATCCCTAGCTGTGACAACTGGAGCAAATTTTCAGGTGGGAATTTGTCCCCACCTCATTTTAACATCTCTCTGAAGTGCCAATGCTGGTAGAATTTATATTCTGTCCTCCCTGTAAGCAACAGTGAGAGACAGAGTGGATTCAGGAGGAAGCTGAATTCAACTAAGATCTGATTTTGGGATATTCCTGCCTCTCTTTTCCATCTACAAAGGGACCTCTACTGTTCTCTGTTTAAAAAGAGCAAATCTAGCCCTTTATATCTTGATTTTCCACTTGCAGAACGAAACCATTGCCATTGTTTCATATGGTCTGGTGTTATAGACTCTTTCCCTAGGCTTTTGTAAGTCAACACTTCTGTTGCTGGACTTGGACAGCAAATGGCCTTATGAAAACAAGAAAAGGGCATGTTTATGTGCATAGCATTAAACTTTAAGTCATAGCATTAGAATTATTAAGAGGAGTCTCAAAAACATTTGGTTGGAAATGCTGCCTAAGGCAATGCCAACACTCTCCATTCTTTTTAGTCTGAAGCTAACCTGTTGCAATTATTTACATGTCCATGTTGAACTGATTTGCCTTCCTCTGTGCAGCTCAGGAATTATACACATCACCTGATCCTGACGGTAGATCCCTACACTGCCAGCAATGACACTGGTTACTTCAGTGTTTCTATTAATGATAAATTTAGCCAGCTAAAAGGATGAGGCTTGTGCCCTCAGGTTGATGCTAAATTGAAATTACCACTTAGCCTGCAATGCATTGCCTACATTTTTATTAATAGGCTAAATTCCAGATCTGACCTTTCCAAAATTGCTGAATTACTAAATTGTGACACAGGAAACAGGGCTCCTCTTACAAGGAGAAGTGTATTATGCAAACATGTAAGGTCACCTAGAAAAGAATCCAGCTCTGGGTAACCCATACACAGAGGTGTTTGCCAAGGTTCCATGTCAATCCACAGCTATGGATAGCTATGGATAGCTAATCCATAGCTTCAGGATACTGCTCCTCCACTGTCCCAGCCCTCACCATACCACAGTCACAAAGAAGATGGTTCAGAGGTGTAAAAAGTGGTTCTGCACGGTTGTTCTTTGAACACAGTAATACCCATCCTAGCTGAACTATGCCTAAATGATGTTGTGCTGTTGATGTATCCTCAGTTGGATTGGAGCTTGTTGCTGTTTAAGGTTCCGTTCAGAGGGGAAAGTTCCAGTCCCCAGAAAACAAATTAGAGCACTTTTTTTTTCAATTATACACATATCATGTAGAATTCACAGAACCACAAAATGCGGTTGGAAGACACCTCTGGAGAACATCTGATCCAGCCCCTGCTTGGGACATGGTCAGTTTGAAACATTTTTTTAGGGCTGTGTTCAGTGAGGTTTTGGGTGTCTCCAAGGATGGAAACTCCACAGGTTCTCTGAGTAACCTGTCCCAATGTTTTATCACACTCACAATAAAAGTTTTTTCCTTATATTTCAGTGAAAAATGGGGGACTGGTCTAACATTTATATATTATAAGAGAAGAGGTTCTAAACACAGTTCCCATGCTAGTGTGTTCCTGTACAGATGCTGCTTTCAAGCCTGAATATTTTCTTACATAATTATTGAGTGACAGAGATACAATAAGAAATGGTCAATGAATTAATAGCTCATGAGCCACTGCCATTAAATAAGGAGGCCAATATTCCCTTTATGACCAGTGTATTCAGTTAAAAAGAGCTTAATTCTGCTCTGACACTAATGTGCTCTGGAATAAAGGTGGTGTAAATGACAAAACAACATAGCATGGTGGATTCTCTGCTAAAAATAATCACCCACATGGCATCTTGCACTCATCCAGTTTTGGCCACAAGTGAAGAAGTCTGGAGATAAACAAATATTGGATGACTACTTGCAATATTTATTGAGTCTTAGGGAAGCTGCAATGTGTCCATGATGAAATTGGAAATGCAGGTGAAGGTAAATACTTGTAATCCTGCTGGTGTGGGCTCAAAAAAGGAACTGTTTCCTAAAGAGAGATGAAAGTCCCAGGAAAAAGAACTCTATTGGTCTTAGCATAGAGAAGGGGATTGCATAGAAGCAACCAATGGACCAGGCTCAATATTGATTTTTTACTTTACCAAAAATGAAGTCATTTTTGTTAAAGAAATTATAAATTTATGTTACAAGGTTGAGTGAAAAATAGGGCTGTAATAAAGTTGGAAAGTCTGGGGCCCCCAGCTGTAGCTAAACACACTGGGGTGAGTTGCCTGCATGATGTGGTGTAATTGCTTAAGGTCTTGCTACGTGAAAGTTTTAGGTAAAATACAATAAAATTATCTGAGAATTTTCTTCTGGGTAGCAAAGTCCAGTTGCACTTGAATGTGGTGTGGTATCTTGTAGAATAGAAGCTATCAGGGAAAAATGGAAAAAAAGATGAGTTAGAAAAAGTAACAGGTGAAGGAAGGAGGCAGGTGAGGAAGGAACAAAGAGCTGCAGCATCATGCAATAGAGTCAGGTGCAGCCTCAAGGATGGTGTGAAACCCAGACTGGGGCCCTGAGAGCATCTGGGTGTCAGCAGGGCCTGGTGGTATCCGGGGTGGGAGACCTCCAGCTGCCTTCACAGCTTCTCCATCAAGAAAGAAGATAAGAGAAATGTGATATGGTATTCTTGTATAGAAAGGAAAGGGGAGCTGGTTAGTTTGTCATTTTTATTTCTTTGTCTTCATTTTCTCTCTTCCCTCAGGATGATACTGTTCTTTTAAGTAATTTGAGAATCTGGAGGAAGGGAATGTCACACTGTCTGTGCAGGGACTTGAGTTTCTTCACATTTCTCAGTGAAGGCTCAGGCTAGTGTTTATTATCCTTCCTTAGAAACTGAACCCAGCTGTGGCTGATGCCCTTGGTGCCTGACAGAGTGGCTACATTCCACCAAACACGTTATTCCTTGTGAACCAGTCTTCTAAATTTACATGTCAGTTAGGGATAGAGTTGAAAGACACAATTTATGTCTAAAAGCTACTTTTTTTTTTTAATTACCAAAACATATGAAGTGAGACTGACCAACACAGCTCACGAAATCATACTTAATCCAAAATAAATTTTTCTACACGGAAGATTTTTACCAAAAATCACAATTCTAATTTCAACATTTTCAGAGGTCCTTAGAAAACACCACAAAGCTGGTACTTATGCTACTCTAAACAAGCATCAAAAAGCAAAAGTTTTTGCTTTGCACAGCTTGATGCCAAGTCACTCCTTCGGCAAGTGAGGCAGGATAAGATCAATTGTTTCCATTTTACTGCACTCAGCTGACATCACTGGGTGTGCCATGCCAAACAATCCCCAGCTACATTTTCATCAGCAATTCACTATGATTCATTGGTCACTGCCTTTTTGTTCCTCACATTTATTTTAGAAAAGTGATATCCATTTTAGAAAAGATGATGTTAATTTTTCCTGGATAAGGACTCACCAAATAAAACCAGGGTTTGCCATAACCTGTAGCCATTATTCTGGTTGTGCTTTCAAGACGTCAAACTAACTCATGGTGAGCATTCAGGAAAGTGTTTCTGAGTTCTGTCTGCAATCCGGATGGAAATAGACTGAAGAAACTGGTACCATCCTGATCTTTTGCAGCCTCATCTGTCAAGGTTTGAATTTGTAAAAGCTAAAATCAGTTGAAAATTCACTTGATTTTTGTGACTTCTGTAATTTCTGTCCAAAGTCTTCAGCGTCAATGTCCAATATGCTGCAGCCCCGTCACTGTAAGCAGCCAATTTCTCTAAGCTCTGTATATCCCATGCCAACCTTTCCTCCCACAGCTCCCAGACTCATTCTAGTATCTGACATGGCTACAGCTCTAGATGCAGTGTTGGCTTGCTCAGATACTTCTTGCAGCCTTTTCCTATTATTCTTCCTTGTTACTCTCCCTTGCAGTCATCCTGCTGATGAAATCTCCCTACCCCCTCTGGTGTTACCTGAGACCCCACACCTCCACTTGCCCTCACACATGATTGGGTTATTCCTACATTAACAGGCAGTGGAGCCTGGCAGAAGCAGATTTATAGGATGACACAGTTGGGACTGAGGATGCAACAACATCCACATTTACATTTCGGAGGGTTTGGGTTTTGGTCCAGCCTAGTCCATGGGACTGGACATGGTTGGAGTACATTAGCAGTATCTTGGAATTGCATTTTCTTGTCTGGTTTCAGGCAGAAAATGTCCCATTTGGGTAATCTCATTCCCCTTTGCAGTGCAGGATAACCAAGATGCTGGGGTGAATCCCTCCCCAGAAGCCTTCCCAACACTCATTCCTGAGAGAGGAGTCAAGACTGAAACAAAGCCATGTTCCTCTATGCAAACACTGCAGTATTTGGGCTGTTTTGTAACTAGAGGGTAGCAAAATTTAACAGTTTATTCCTCAGTAAAGAGAGATTTAAGTGTGCTGTACAGAAGCTGTACTTGCTATTGAAAGCCCTGTAGTTTTCATAAGGCTCTCATTCTCATTAAGTTAGGAGCTGCAGCTTATTGTAAAAGGCTCTTGATGCAAACACTCCAGACAGGGCTGTCCCCAGATCAAACAATATTTGTCATGAGGACAGTTGTGCAAAGAATCACAGGGAGGAAAAAAAATACCTCAAAAGGTAGATTAGAAGGTCACCTTTCAAGGGCAAATAATTAGACAGAATTGTGCAGTTTGGTTTTATGTAAGAATCATTCTCTACTCTCTGTTCTTATTACAAACCAGAGCTCTTTGGGGGGAAAAGGGAATTTATTAAGCAGCTTGTGCTGTTCCTGCCACAAGAAGGAAAGTTTGTAATAGCTAAGCATATACTGTTCCTTCCATATTTTCAGATCATATGCAAATTTTACTGAGGAATATGGTCCTGTGCTGAGTGAGAAATAGATACCTCTAGTTGTGTTGCAAACTGATGAGATAATATTTTTTTTCTGACTTGAGATGCTATATTAGGAGGAAGAGGCACACCTCAGGCAGAGAGGCAGAGCAATGTATTTCATCAATAAGTCAATGGAACACAAGTAAGTGTGATAGTGTCTGTGAAGCTCAACTTGCTTGGCTGTGCTTCTCATTCTTGCAATGGGCCTGTGAACTGGAGGCCTTCTCACAACCCATGAGCAGAAGACAAGAACAGTACAAAGCATTTGAACAGGTCATTATCATCAGTGGTGGAGTCACTTTAAGATGTGATTTACTTTATCCAGACTCAAGGGGCTCATTGCCAGACTCAGCAGTTTTGCACTAACAGCCCCAGAAGGGTGAATGTCCCATTCAAAACAGCTGCCCCACATTCAGAGGGGTGATGTTAGGACAGATCCCCCACCTCCAGAGGCAGTGGGGGTGTATGCACTGCACAGAACCACAAGAATCATCCCACACTTGTCTTTGGTGCTAATTTGCAAAGGCCCTTTGTTTGTTTGTTTGATGAGGCTCATTAGGGCTGGTTGAAGGCTGCCAGCTCCTTCCGCTCAGACTGCTGAGCAGGCTCTCAGCTGCTCTGGAGAGGCTCCATTCCAGCCAGCACCACACACACACCGAGGCCGGATGTTTGCTTCCTTTCATGATGGTTTTCTTTGTCTTGTTGATTGTGGACTTGATTTTTACAAGTGCTATAAAAAACCCAACATTCTTAATCTCAGCTGGATTCTTGCAGCTGTGGGGAGAGGAGGAGGCAGGGAAGGAAAGGCTCCCTGTTTTCAAGAGCCAAAAGCTCCTACTCCATAATTTGTGCTGATTGCTGTCTGATACTTAAAGAAGGAGTTAATTAAGGTTCAAACTCTGTTCTCTTCCTTCCATGGTACAGCACAGCTATTTTTATTTGTGGTCTACCTGATAAGGGTCCTGTTTGTGCTTGCAATAAAAACACACCTTGTTGCCTTTCCCAGTAGGAAGCCAAGGACTCTCTCTTTTGATACTCAAAAAAATAGAGGTTAAACTTTAAAGTTATAATTTCAAGTGCTTAAAGGGTAAGGGACATGTGGATCCCAGTTATCCAGTCTCCTTTAGAGGCAATAGGTACATCAACATATACACAGCATTCCATTGCAAAGGGAAAATTTACAAGGATGTGAATACAGAGGTGCCTTCACCGAACTTCTCACGGCAGTCTCCTGGGAAGAAAGAGGATGCCAAAACTTGGCACCAGTTTTGAATTACGGAGGACAGGGTGTTCCACTGGTGGGAAACCCTTTCTCTTCAGCCTCTTCCTACCTCTCCTTTCTTTCCTGCACCCTCCGCTACCTTTTGCACCGGCTTCTAGCTTCTGGTTTATTATCCAGCCCTTATTCTGTTTCTGTCCATCCTTCCTTCACCTCCCCTTCTGTCCCACCCCTTGCTTTGCTGTTACTCACTACCAGTTGCCATTCCCCCCATTCTCTGTTGGATCTAGGCTGCCTTCTCCACTTTCCCTCTCTGTCAGGCTACCAGCTGCAGGAAGCACTGAAAGCACAGGAAAGGTAGCTTCATCTTCTCAATCCTGGAGCTTGTCATGTGAAAAGCCCCTGAAGGAGCAACAACTACAGGTAAAAGTCATGATTTGCTGTAAGACGCTCTGTACAGAGTAGGTTCAACCAGCAGAGGGACGGCCCTCACAGTGAGTTCAAACACCCTTTGCCACAAACAAAGTCAGCATCAAATCAACCCTAATAAAGATAATCTTAATAAGAATTCTGGAAGTATAAACCATGACTAGTTTTGCTTGGCAAAATTAGGGATAAAAATTATGTTCACAGTATTAGATGGGATCCTCCCCAAAAACCAGACACCCCCCAAATTTTGAAGCCTGAAAGAATTCTCAGTGCAACTGTTGTCACATTTGGTTTGGTTTCATTTTTTTTGGTAGGCAAAATCCTGTATTACTCTCTCTTTTCTTTAGAAACACTTGAATTATTTTTACTGAATCTTCTGTAAAAAAATCAGCCTGAGGGTTAGACTTGTGCAGGTATGGGGAAATATCAGCAGAAACCGGCAATTCTGGCAATCATTGTAAACACAGGAAAAACAAGTCCCTTTTTTATCAGGTGGTGGCTGTGACTCCCTGAATGCCTTGCTACAAGGCACAATGAAATCCCGATTTCCATGAAAGCATCTGACTCCTCACATATAAATAGCTTTTCTAAAAATTAAATTGGTATCTGTCTCTAGCTCAAAGAAGATGGGCCCAAACCTTCTGAACCCCTTTGGAGTAGACAGGTACAACAACTGGTCCCTCCTGACTTGCAGGAGCAAAGAAATTGTGGCTTCCCTGATATTTGGATTTCACTGTATGGCAGCTGGTAGAGTCCTCTGAAATGAATTTTTCCGAGAAATATAATAAAGTAAAACTGGAACATAAATAGAAACCATGAAAAATATAAATCTGAAGGCAATGAAAATGCCAATATATTAAATTTTCAATTTAATCAAAGTCATGGGCCATTTAATGCAATATGAAGAAAAAATATTGAGAAATGAAATCATGGCAGTTTCTTCTGCTGCAGTTTATCTAAAAAACTCAGATTATATTGACTGTCTGTAGATCTCAACTTGTTTTAAACAAGCTGACCCAGCCAATCTAAAGCATGAGGGATTGTTTGGTCTCTGTGAAAAAAAAAAAACAGTTAATAGAGATGCATGCATGTGCTTCCAGCAGTGTGTGGAGTCCAGAGAAGTGTATGGGTCTCAGAAATACACTTCCTTTGGCATGATCTGCATCTAAACCACATTAAACTCAATATATTTCTGCTGATTTTGGTATCTGTAGTATTGGCTATGAATGAATAAGCTCCAAGCATTATAACAGCAAATGTTATAAATAAAACCCAAGATTAAGGCATGGGATTCTTGTGTGCAGTCATAAAATGCTTGGGATCAGAAATGTGTTCCACTGTTCTGATTCCACCCTCTTTCCATTTTGTTGCCAGGTCTTCTGTGCAAAACTATTCAGAAATTTGAAATTATATTTTGATACTGTGGTAGGAAATAGGGAAAAATAAAAACTTTACACATTGCCTAGCTACAAGTCATGAAAAAAAAAAAACAACAAAATGTTGGTGTTTCATATGAGTTCAGACTCTGTTAAACTGGAACACAAACACACCTGGATTTTAAATGGGAAGGGCATATGAAAGATGACTCCTGCCCCCCAATTCTTATACTTTTAGTTAGAAAATGTAATAAATTGTCGTAGAATTACAGGATGGCTTGGGTTGGAAGGGACCTTAAAGTTCATCTGGTTCCAAATCCTCTTCTCTGGGCAGGGACACATTCCCTTAGACCAGGTTCCTCCAAGCCTCATCCAACCTGACCTTAAACATCTCAGGGATGGGGAATTCACAGCTTATGCTTTTTGTTTATTTGTTTCCCCCCAAAACAGTGTTAAAACAACTTTCCTATGGGATTTGTTCCATGTCTGCCTGGGGCAAGCCACACTTGCACACTGCACAGAAGTTCTATACAGAGCTAACTTCCTCCAGAAGCCTTTACTGCAGCAAAGAAAACTTACTGTGAGCTTTGTTTTCCACTTAAATGGAAAAGTGTTATATCTGCTTACTTAATCTAAAGCCAAACTCAAAATGCATTTGATTCTGCCTGCTATCAGGGTAAATACTATGGCTCTGAGACTGTCACATCAGAAATCACCCATCCACGCTGCTGATCCTCTACACTGATGAAGAGTAATACATACTTCTTTCCCACATGTTCAACTTAACCATAGGCTTGCTATTTCTGAGCAATCAATGAAACACAGATGATAGATAACTCTTTTCTATTTCATTATTTTCCAGGTTTATCTCCCCAAGCCTGGCTGCACACTGTAAATGGCAAACACAGCTATAGTACTAGGCAGTAGTGGAATTTGATGGTTCTGTCCTCCACCATATAATTTAAAACCTGCTTTCACCCTTGGCAAATCTCTCAATTAAAATCCCAATCACAATTTTTCTTGGGTCTCTGGATATCATTCACTAGATAGACCCAAGGGGAGAAACAGCTTTCTACTAAAAAGCAGGTGATGGTTTATCTCTGCCCAATATATTAGTGACACAACAAAAAATGTATTAAAAGAAACTGGTGCTCCTTAGAGAGACGAAATTCAGAGCTTGCAAAGAAACTATGTCCATACTTCAAGTTTAACAGGATGAAGTAACTGGGTATGTAATAATATTTTTCTTGCAAATTGTACCAAGATCACTTTAAACAGCTAACTAATTACAATTACAGTGTCTATATTTTCAGGCCTTTAAAGAAAAAATGAGCTTATACAAGAATGAAAAGCAACAGAAATATTCACTCTTTAATATTTTTGAACATTTGGATGTGATTTGTCACTGTGTTTACATTTAAATGCTATATGCATCAAGGTACACCAGAGGAATTAGGTTTCACTCATATGAAAATTCAGACAGGATATAAATTTTGTTCTGTAGCCTCTTTTAAGCTGGGATTTTAACATTCTACATTGTCTGACATACACAGAGACAGAGGTTATGGTCAGCATCTGCCAGTACCACCATAAGCAATATTGGTGATTCTGAGTTGTGACTGGAATTGGAAGATTTGCTGAAAATTATGAGGTTAAATAACAACAACAAAACAGAACATAACAAAACAAAGCAAAGAAAAAAAAAGGGGACTTGTTTTCATTTGTCCTATTTTCTCAGGCATTCACATTTGCAAACTTTTCTAAGCATCAGTAAGAGCTAGAAACAAACTTTCTCATGCATTAAAAGAGAGAAGCTGAGTTTTCCATGTTCCGTGAGCCTGGACTGTAGAAAGGACAACAGAATAAATTCTGGGAATTGGCAATGCTCTGTAACAGAAATAGTTGGTGACAGTTGAAATAGCATCACGTTCCTTTGACTGTGTAACTTTGATATTGAAATTATCTTGCTACATTCCCTTCCTCTGCAAACTGAACCTTATGCAATTGGAAAACAATAATTTAATATCATTATAGAGTTTTGTCATGCCATTAGCCGGCATCTCCAGTGGAGATAAATACGTATTATTAGTCCAGTCTTCATGAGATCTTGCAGCATTTAGGACATTCCCTTGGGTCATCATTGCATACACCTCCTATAGTAAATATTAAATTGTGACAAATAATGTCTTTGTCCTGTGGATGTCCAGTGTCTTCTACATCTGTTTTTCTTCCAGAACATAACAAGTTTTTTCATGCAGCAAGGAAAATGGTAGTTAATGAATGATAGAAAAATATCATTTATCCTATTAAAGGCAAGTCTTTGTTTCCTGTTTCAGTGTGGTTTAGACCTCGTTGATGCAGAAACAGCATGATAAATATTTTATGAACAGGATCCAGCAAACACACAGTGGTAGGATGCTGCAGTGATTAAAGGAAGTGTTTAAACTTAGAGATAGATCTTGAGTCCAGCTGCCACAAAGCAATGCTTACTCATGCTGGAACAGGATGTCCAGAAGCCCTGGACAGCCCTGGCACGTGCATCCTTCTCCTTTTCTCCACCTTGCCCCCTCAAATGCCCTTCTGTTTCTCCTAACCTTCTGGTTAGGGGGAGTCACAGCACTGGGAGCAGCAGAAGCCCCCCAACAAATCCTCTCTGCCTCAACTGCAACCCCCAACCTGCAACCCGCCAGCAACAGGAGTAGATGTGCCAAAGAGCTCTGTGCAAATTACTCCTGCCAGGAAAATCCCCTACAATTCTGGCTTCTTTCAATTCCTCCCAGTTAGAGCAGAAATTTAACATCCTTCCCACCCTGCTTCTTTCCAGATCTTCCCACCAGGTCCAGGAAAGACATTATGACACCTGGCACAGGGAAAGGCTGGCTGCCTCCTGCCTGCCCAGCAGGACCCTCCTACCAACCACCCTTCAGAGAGTTACTGCTAATTGCAGCAAAGAGCTTCCAGCTCAGAGTCCTGCCACTAAGTGGACCTCCCTGAGCACTACAAGGCTGTCACCTGGCAGCAAACTGCCTCTCCCTCCTGGCACCACCAGCTGACAAAATGGAATAAGGACACATAAGCCAAGCTGTAAGTTTAAAGCAGTTTTTGCAAAAGCAAACCTCTTCCCCAAGAAAAAGGTTATGGGAAGGGAATTGTGGTATGGTGAGTAGGAGGATATTTACTTTGGAAAACATAGTGGCCACTCCAATATCAGGATATTAGGAAGAAATTCTTCACTGTGGGGGTGGTAAGACACTGGAACAGGTTGTCCAGAGAAGTTGTGGATGCCCAATCCCTGGAATTGTTCAAAGCCATATTGGAGCAACCTAGTCTAGTGGAAGGTGTCCCTGCCCATGGCAGAGGGGTTGGAAATAAATGAGCTTTAAGATCCCTTCCAACACAAAACTATTTTATGATTCTTTGATTACATAAGCTTAAATTTCTCCAGGCCAAGCAAAACCAGCTCCATGCCAAGTCAAACGACAGGATAACTCTCAGTTGCTGAGAAATGTGGTGTGAGAAACACTGGAGCAGTGGATGAAGACAGCTTATTCCCTTACCCTCAGTGTATTACTGAGTGCCTGCTCTGTGGGTTGAGGTTGGTGGGTTAAAAAGAAACTCACATGATCCCTCACTTGGTGAGAAATAATTCCTAATGCACTTGCACGTTATGCAAGAGTGAAGGCAAGTGGCAAACTAGCGGAAGCAAAATCCATTTTGTTATGACTCAGTCAGTGGGAGAAGGCTGGGAGTCAGCCAGAGGTTAGAGATGGATTTGCCTCTTTAAGCTGTTCACCCACAGTGGCAGGGCTGGAGCAGGAGCAGTTTACTTCATGCTCTGCAGCGCCTGCCCTGCTGCAGGCTCTTTCCTCCTTCTCTTCCTCCTCCTCCTCCTCCTGCTCTTCCTCCTTATGCTCTCCCGACCCGCCCAGCACCATCCCCTGAGCACATTCAGCGGCTCCTAAAGAAAAGCTCAATCTCATTTTCCTTTTCCCATTGGTTTTGCAATTTATTCAATGTTCAGCAGTGAGGAAAAGGCCAAGCAGCAAACTCCTTCCTTGCTACTGGCTCACAACCCTTTAGAGGAACCCAGTGAAGTAACACAGATCAAATCCCACTGGCACAACAGCCAGGCCTGGAAACACGGCTTGGGCATGGCTTTTTCACTCCTCTATGATCCTGTGTGTTCCTGCAGAGTACACAAAGATTCCCAGGGAAATCTCAGTCACTGTAACTGAATATAACATGGAACTGCTAATAAAGCAGCTTCTGCTGAACAATCTTCCTGCCCCTCCCCTTCCCACACTGGCTCCGAAGCCCTGACTGCAGAGGCACTGACTGATGGATGAATACAGAAAAAATTTAAACAATTCTGTGAGCAATTCTGATATTGCTGCAAGTGCTGAAAGTGTCATCGACCAATCTGATGCTCTCGGATAGTAATTTTTGTCCCACAGAAAAACCTTTCTTACACTTTCTTTTTCCACATCATTTATATGACTCAATTTTCTGCAACAGCACCTTAATTTGGTCAATTTAAACATTAACTTCTAGACAGGGTTGAATTATTTGCAGATGAATTAACACATAAATTACATTTTAGAATGCGGTGTGGATCCCAAATTATGCTTTTGTTCTAACAGGAAAGTCAATGCTCACTAAAAAGGTAGTATCCAGGAATAAAACTTAGCAAAATCTCAGGAAAACACTGCTACTGGTTTCTTAATTGTTTTCCCTAGTAAATAAAGTGCATGCCCAGCATGATGTGTAACCCCTGATATGGGCCAGCCTTAGGAAAGAGCCTCGGTGGACACAAAAATAATTAGTGGTGCACTCTGTGTTTTGTTATCATGTACCAAGCCAGAAAGTATGGTTTAAAGTGATTCTTTAATGGAATATCAGACATCCAGATACCCTCAGAGCAGAAAAGGCAGAAAAAGTAGAAATAGAAACAAACTGGAAAAAGAGTTGGAAAGGGATATTTATTTATTTGGAGGGAGGGAAAAAAGGCCTGGAAAATACAAAATAAACTGAGGATTTTGTGTCAGGACTACATGCCTTATGTTTGGTAACTGAGAGCTTATTCTCCTATATCACTCTGAAGTCCTGGGAAAGTATAGATTCTCGTTTCAAGCAATTAAATTAATCCTTTTTTTTTTGTAATTGTTCTTTGTTTCTTTAACTGCATAATGCCATGAATTGGTATCAACTCAAACTGCTTGTATCAGCTCATTTATCTGCAAAGGCCACCAGCTTTCAATCCAATTCCTCTTCATTCATTGTCCTAGTGCAGTTATCTTTCAAGAATGCACAATAATTTGTGCTCAGCCGATGTTTGGTTTTTGAAATATATTTGGGTATGTGTGTAGTGTCAATGTTTGCTTAATTTAATCAAGAAATGCAAAGATGGATTTATTTCCTGAATCATTAGGCTTATGTTTTTTTTAATCATTAGGTGTTTCTACCCACAATACCTTTTAAAATATACGTTGTCACCCAGCAGGGGTGATCTAACGTGGCTGGAAGGACCATGGGGAGCCAGGCAGATCTATCTGTGGGCCTCAATTCAACCTTTGTGTGAGGTGAAATGGGCCAGCATCTCCTTTCTCCCCATGTGCTTGTGCCCTGCTGCATCTGAACAGGGATTTGGTGTATGTGACTTGATTTTACATAAATTATAAATAAAATATTTAAAAAAGCAAACGCCCATCCACCCACACAGGTTAAGGACCAGCGAAATGTATGGCATGTCTTAGGACATGTGTCCCAGAAGGGGCTGGACCTTATGGTTTCTTTATGACCTTCTCCAGACCTTTTGTCTTCCACCGAGGCAAGAAAATCCACAGAGGTAGGATGAAAAAAAAATACCTTGGAGCTGCTGACACAAAAAGCAGCATGGGCAACAGACTTTGTAACTCCCAAGTTGGAGTAGAATTTGGTTCCTGAATTTGCAAATTTTATTTACTTCAATGCTATAGTTAACTTTGATGGTTCAACATCAGCTAAAATCCTTGATCCAAAGCCATCAGGCCCGTGATATTTATAATCAGGTATTCCTTCCACATGTAACCTCCTCCTCTCCCAAATACACTGTTCTCAGTTAAGTTTTTTTCATTCTTTAAAAAAAAGAATAATAAGGACCCTTTTTTTTCTTTTTAAATTTAGTTTCCATTAGAGTAAAGCTCAGCCAGGCAAAGATAATGCTCAAACTACTTAAAATCCTCTAAGTGGTTTTGTTTAAATTCTCAGAGCCTGTTATGTAGCTCAGTCTGCTTTAAATGTTTAGAGTAATTTAAACCTCCTATAGACTTATGAGTGCCACATGACTGAAATGGACACACATGTGCTACTCATGGTATCAGTTCAAGGTCATTGGAAAAATTCACTTATTCTTTGTTTCCACATCTTTTGTCTCAAGTCCCTTGTCAAACACTCACCCCAGAGTAAAGTGATTACAAGAACATGAGTAGAAACATGGTTCATACTGCTTAAAATTCTTGAATCCACTAGTGTGTAACTTTAAAGAGATGTGTCTTGGAGGTACTATAAAAAAAAAATCTAAGATCAGTAAAAGAATTGTGTCACGTAAGTCTCTGCATCTAGTGGAAGGTGTCCCTGCCTTCTGTGATTCTGTGATTGTATGATCTGATAATCCTTTATGTGTACCAAAAAAAAAAAAAAAAGAAGCATAGGAAGATCATAGCTTTCAATGACTGGACAGTATTATTCACTATGTTGCTGAGTAAGATCTATAAAACAAGTCAAGTTTGGAACGTCTCTTTTCAAAAAAAATAGGTTAGGGCTCAAAATTTCTTTTCAGAACTTGTAGGGAAGTTGTAGTTGGAATATTAATTCTTAGGATTTCTTTCAAACTCTTTTACTCCTTTAAGAAAGCCTTGGCCTCCCAGTTAAAGATCCAATACAGGGAATTTGAATCTGAATGGAATTTGTTGAAAGATGACAGAGAATAACAGGAATTCCTGAACAGAATTCTTAAACAAGAGGGTTTGCTACAAGACTCCAAGTCCTGTAGATGAGTGGTGTGTAATGGAGAACCTGTTCAGAAAATACGCTTTCTCTTTCATGTAATTTTATTATCTAACCTACTAATCTACAAAATGTAGCTAATATTAGCAGCTATAATGAGCTCTATTAATTTATATCTTTCACCTTCAAAATAACAAAAAGCCATCAGCGGTGAAGCCAAAGACCAAATGTAAATATTTTAGCCCATAACAATTTCAGGGCATACCATGCCATGGGCTAAGAGCATTTATGAGTGGAGGTCAAATCCAGTGGCAGCCGCACTTCTCCTTGCAGGATCTCTCCCTGCTTGCAGCTTTCAGTTTGGGATGGGACTGACCTTGTTCCTCCTTTAAAGAACACATATTCCTGCTGATTGCTGCTATGCAGATGATGGCTGAAGGAAGGAGGAGGAACAATTAGGGAAAAGGACAGAGGACAGAAAAGTAGAAATGTGCAGTTATTCTGCTCCTCGCTTTCCTCCTACATACAAAGAGCAGCAGGAGAGCAGTAACAAAACATCTTTGTCTTCTGGAAGAAATAACACCAAAGCCTGTGCAGCTGTTCCTTAGCCAAGGAGTGGTCTAGTCTCTGAGCAAATCTTAACAAATCAAGTAATTCTTTCTTCCAAGATACATGCACAATCCTTTTTTATTACAGTTTGAATTTCTTCTCTGAAGCCCTGGGATTCTGACTTCTGTTGGGGGTGTTTTTCTTGGGAATCCCTGTTATTCTTCCTGCCTACAGTGTGTTTACCACCACAGGGAATCTGTGTGTATCGCTCCAGCTAAGCAGAACGCACCTAAAAGCCCCCTTGACATTGGTGGGCCCTGGAGTGTGACAGCATTGATGACTGAGGTGGTGTTTGGGCCTCAGCACTATTTAAATTATTAATGCAGATATAGCTATAGAGTCCAACTTTGACAGTTGCAGGCACCAGCTCACTGTGACTGAAGATACCCATGACCTGTGTGCAAAGCGTGATGCTGCCACACTCCCTGATCCTGCTACCAGTGATCCCCAACGGCCCTTTGTGTACTCAGCCATTAAAATGTACCTGCCTGCAGTGAGAGCCCTCCTGGACTCCTGTGAGTTTGCCAACTACTACCAGCAGAGAACTGTTTTATAGACTGCAAATTGGCTGTTGATGTTACTGTCACGTTTTATCTGAGCTGCCCCGAAGGTATCACTTGCAGGGCTTAGCAAGTAAGCATCTCATGTGGCTTAGTGAAAGTCAGCCAAACTTCCCCTGGAAGTGCTCAAGACCAGGCTGGATCAGGCTTTGAGCAACCTGGTCTAGTGGAAGGTGTCCCTGTCCATGGCAGGGAAGTTGGAACTGGATGGTCTTTGAGGTCCCTTCCAACCCAAACCTTTCTATGATTCTAGGAAACCTGCCTGCTTCAGTGTGGACAAGGTCTTCTTTTTATCTGTCTTTCCCTCTCCTGAGAATTACTGAAGAATACTTTAAAAATCACTTAAACATAAAATAACTCAAGTCCCTCAGAGCAGCAATTCCTTGCCTCTTGTGATATCTCAGAGCCAAACTGAGGCACCTTTTTCCCAGGTGGTGCTTCCACCTCAGGCAGATGGTAGAAAAGCCTCCCCATGTGATGGGACATGTCTTCATGGCAACAGGCCATGGTTCTGGTCTCCCCCTCAAGAGCCCTCACACAGAAACTCAAACAAGCCAGAGACCCAGTTAGGCTTTGGCAAGTTTGCTTTTCATTTTTCTTCTGTTAGTGTGACAGGAGCAAATGAACAATTACAGCATTTTTAGTCCAGCTGACAAATTACATGTTAGTTCAATTTAGCCTAAGCACAATTTCCTAATCAAAGTCAAACCAAAGCAACCAAACAGGCTTATGTCTTCCAAAATTCATTAATCCAATTTTTTACCTCTCCAGATCATTATTATTATTCCATGTTCTCAACCAAAGAAGAAAGCAGGAGAGCTTTGGGTTTGTTTTCTGGTTGTTGTGGTTTGGTTTTTTTTCCTTCTTCAAAGGAGTCTACACTAAAATGGTTACAAATACTTAATTAGAGAATGGAAATTCCACGGACTGACCAAATGCAATTAAGCTATGCAGCTCATTTCAAAGCAGGATGTGAATTTAAATAAGGCTCAGCTTTGTGGAAGCTGCCTCCCTCTGATGGACATTTCTGTTTTGGATTTTAAAAAAAGAACCTAATTTCTTACTACTTACTCAGCTCTGCTATTAATACAGATATCCAATCAGAGTCATTGCCAAGCTGCAGGGAAGTTTTTTATTTTCTAAAGTGAAAGAATGACAAAAATGTCAGAGAATGAAGGAAGAAGAGAGGTAGGAGCTTAGAGGTGTTTTGCTCAAAATCTGGTATTGATTCCCCAGGGAGCAGGATCCAGAATAACCATCTGTGTGAGTGGGGAGATGCCTCGAGCTAATCATTACATGATACCAAGCAGAGAAGTGTGTTTGAAGTTCCAGATTGTTCAAGTTTTTAGAAGCTTGAGGCAGGAAAACAGGTCCATGGGATGCCACCTGGAGCTGTCTGCTGGAGATGAAAATTGTATCCATAATTTAAAAGAATGAATCTTGACTTAAAGAAAATCAAGTTTTCTCTACAAAGAAATATGTGCCAAAGCCTGGTTAATTCTAACAATCATATATATGTGAATCATATATTCTGGTCATACAGATAGAATGAAAAACTGCCCTAGATTTAGGTGCCCCGAATTATTTCTGATTTTTATTTCATTAGTTTATTATTTTTATAGTTTTTTAACAGAATTACTTTTTTTTGTTTGTTTCCTGTGAAACACTTCAGGGATTTATGACTCCCCTTTTCCCATCTGGTAGGAAATGCTATCTCATAGATTTTGAGTTATTCTACCCTGTTTTCTGATGTCATGGGCCTTCTGCAGCATGGTTGATGGTAGAAATTGAGAAAGGGCTAGCTTGAACCTGAGTTTTCTGCTTCTGAAGGAAAGTAGTTTTTTAATTTTCATGTAGAAGATAGAGGATGTGGAATTAAAACAATATATAAAGAATCACCACTTGGGTTTTGTAAACAGCTTAACCATAGAGCTGTTAATACACTTGCTCATTTTAATGTTTTGTTGACCAGCAGATAGTGCCAAATTCTTGATCATCACTGACCTTAACCAAACCAGTTATCTAAGGGCAGAAACTGGATTTGTTTTGCTCTTAGAAGCATAACTGTGTTTACCTAAAGATTCTGTGTGGCAAACGGGGTCATTTATTCTAAATTTAAGTGTCTTCCTTGGTGAAAAAAGGTTTTTTTGGATGTAAATTTTCATGGAATCATAGAATGACTTGGGTTGGAAGGGACCTTAAAGATCATCCAGTCCAACCCCTCTACCGTGGAAGGGACATCATCTACTAGACCAGGTTGCTCAAAGAAAACTCCATCCAGCCTGGCCTTGAACACTTCCAGGGATAGGGATGGGATTTTGGACTTAAGGATCTGCCTCCATCTAGATACTATTAAATTATATCTGCATCTCCTTAAAGTCCTTGCTTGAGTCTAAATTTTATTTTTAAAAAAAAGCTAAGATACTGGAGAGCACCTGGACATCTGTCAGTGCCTCACCCCTTCCCTCCTGTCAGCCCAATTCCTCACAGATAACACTTGAAGATAGTGAAAGTTTTAACTAAATCACCGGGACTGCCATTGTTTTCCTAGACTCAGAAATTCAGAGAAGATAAATGATACTAGGTGGCTTTTGTGGCACATAATGGTTTTTATCCACAAAGCATGCAGCTAATATTCATTCAAAACCAAAGGGATTTATGCAATAAAATTCTGCTTATAGGCACTTTCCAAGTCACCATAGAAAAGGCTGTTAGCCAAAACCCAGTGAGGCATTGACTCAGCCATTAAACACCCTGTAGATGTTTCTCAAATATATAACAGCTGGATTTTTGAGGAAATTAGAGTTCCAACAGTCAAGAGTTCATAAATTTCAGGGCATAGTTAATTTTGTCTTTGCCCTTGGAGTTATTCACTTTAGATATGCAATACCCTTTGAGTGTCTATGCATCTACATTTAAAACCAGACACTTTCAATGTCTCTGCAATACCTCTGACA
Organism: Pipra filicauda; assembly: GCF_003945595.2. Classification (NCBI taxonomy): domain Eukaryota; kingdom Metazoa; phylum Chordata; class Aves; order Passeriformes; family Pipridae; genus Pipra; species Pipra filicauda. The sequence goes on from NW_024104320.1 coordinate 2,097,249, forward strand.
TCCCTTAGACATCCATATTAGGATGAAATGATCCCATCCAAAAAGCCACACTTTACTAGGAGACAGTGGTGGTCTAATCAAAGGTAGGTGTTGGAGACAACCAGTTTCAGTCAGAGGAATGCTCCTCAAAGTGAGTACAACTGCTAAAGCCTAGTGCCTGTGCTGTACGTAATCGTGCACATTTTGTCCACAATAAATACATATTTTTTATTTTTTTTTTTATTTTTTTAAATTTTTTAGGCTATTTTTCACTTTTTAAAATATTTTGTTAGGTTCTGTTATGCTATAAGAAAGAGACCCAGAAGATTTTTCCTATACTGGTAAATTAATTGGGAATGTGACATGGGATCAAGTACTGCCTATGAGTACAGTCCATGCTGCTAGTGCAATCCTCAGGACAAGACTGGCACATGCCAATTGTAAGGGCTGGAGCAGGAAATAGCATCAGCCAGGGACTGTTCCCACTAAGCAATTTGAACTGGGGAAGGTGTTTAGGCATGTACAGAAACAGATGTGAGATAGGAGGTGGTTCACTCTGTTTGACCTCAGTGCTAGAAAAAGATCCTTGGCTAATTTTATTGGATAGTATAAACATGGGTATTTAATCTCAAAATGCTGGAAGGCACTGCTGAATACTTCAAATGGCTATGACACAACATGGAAACTTAGCATTTGCTTGAAATAAGGTATGGGAGTAGTGATTATGATTATGAGTAGTGATTCACATGATTATGATCCCTTACAAGGCCATAGTCTTTTTTCTCACTCGCATATAGCTCCTTCTTTTCCATCTTCTTGCATAGTGCAGTGAAAGACATGGAACAGGCTTGTATTCCTCAAGGCAGAATCATCTGTCAAGTATTACTGAGGTGGAGATATTGATTTCACTTTTGAGGCATGATGAAATGAGAATGTTGGAGGTGGGCTGAATGGTTCGATGCAATGTCAGACATATTCCTTCACTTGACATCGAGTGTCAGAGAAAACAAAAAAATGCATGTTCACCTTTATTAGTAAATACAGATTGAAAAATCTGATAATATGAATTCCTATGGCCAATGGCTCTTCACTTATTTGGTGCCTTCTATGTTTTTGGGCTCATTACTGCACAAATTTATGGAAAATGAGGAAGCTGTAAGATTTAGATTTTAAACTTTCTCTTCACACATCATTTTTGACAGCTCTGATAACCTGATTTCCTGCCACCTCCCTGTGATTTCGATTCAAACCTGACTGAGCACTCAGAAAAAAAATTTTATTTGGATGAGTCTGCAAATAACTTTGTGTACTTCTCTTTTTCTGTATTTGCGTGATTCCACTCATTTCAGTGAGTACTTACACAGCTTTGAAAACTTAGGCACAAATTAATTAAACCACAGTTTAGCTCATGAAGTGCTCCAAATCATTCATGAAAGTCAATGTGTCTGTGATGCAGTTTCACAGAGGAAGATGGAAAACTCAAGAGGCCTGATGGATACCTAGACCAGTACAACACACTGTAACTGGATTTAATACTGCACCCAAACTGAGATAGCTCAGTTAAAAACAGCAGGGACTGTGCTTGCTTTGTGTTGGTGGTGAAAGAAGAACAGCAGTATCCCGTGGCATCAGCAAGATTGAAAAAGCATGAGAAACAAGCAGAGGGACTTCTCTTGAATTGTTAATGAATTATGGAAATTATGATGTTACAGAAGGAACAAAGATAAAATGGCTCATGCTCACAACCAAAGAAAAGAGAGAAAACTGAAGACTGTGCATTTATCAGAAGCGTCGATTCTGCTGCTGAGAACATTTTGGCAATGACAAAATTAAATACCACGAATTATGGAGATTATTTAATGTGTGTAACTGCTTTGAATAGAAGAAGGTACAAAGGCATGTCAAAAGATTGCAAAAATTAGCAGCTGAATTTGGCAGCCGGCGAGGAAAGAAGGCCATGTGCAAGTCATCATGGCAGCATAAACCGGTAAACAATTGGAGAGGGTTGAGATGTGGAGGGTGGGTGAGGAGCTGAGCATTGGATTGATGCAGTAAGAGAAGACTGCACGTGTATGTGGTGAAAAAGCCTCTCAGAAAAATGGACAGAGAAATCACAGCAATCATGCTCTGCAGAGGCTGGGAGGTGTGGGAGCAATCTAACAGAAGGTTGCAACAGTCTACAAAAAGTGGGTGCTAGAAGAGAGCTTGTGTCTGAAATTGAAATATCAGAAAGATTTGGGGTTATGTTCTTACAATGGTTTTGATGCAAGAACACTACCCTGCTGTATGTTTTCCATAAAAAAATAAGTTTTAGCACAAATTCTGATACTAGTACGTGCTTGCCTGCAAGTTAATCTTCCGTTCTATAAATGATGTTATGCTTCCTCACAGGAGTAATAGTTTGAATGATTTAAATCCTTCTCTCCTTTGTAGGCAGAGCTCTTAGTTAGAATTTATCCCCATGAGGTACCATGATGTTCCCACTTGCAGGGGCTATACCTCAAAGGAATGTCAGCAGTGTAGCAGAGCCCTTGAAACAGGAACATGAGGCTACTGACCCATTATTCCCATGGGACACCCATAAGAGTAAAATCACTGAGTTTCGGGGCATTCGGTTTTTTAACTTTGGATATTTATCTTTAAAAGAAACCTTTTATGGGAAAAAATAGCTTTAATCAGCAATCCAGTCTTGTGTTGGTGAAAAAAGTGCAGTGTAAATTCCTCAGATACTTCTGGAAAAGAGATCTGGTAGGGTAAGAAATGTCAAAACACAGGTGGTATGAAACAGAAGGACAGTGGAGTCACTACTAGTGGCCAAGTTGTATTGATTGATGAGATGGAAGACGATGGAATCAGTGGCAGTGGGTAAATGGGAGGGGGAGGAGGAAGGGGAAGAGGAGGAGGAGAAGGGAAAAAGCACAGCATGACAGTATTTCATATGGTGGAGCTGGATTCAGAAGAGAGCATATGGGGTGAAGAGCTTTGAGCACACCACTGTAATGAACACAGTGCAAAGTGCAAAAGCTTTTTATTTCCTTCTTTTCACTTTCAGAAGCCAGATGATCCCATGCCTCCAAGACACCTAATCAGACTTAAAAGAAAAAAAATGGAAAAAATGAACAAAAAGAAAAAAAAACAATAAATTCCATTCATGGATAAACACAACTGTAACTATCCTTCTGTATCCCCAGATCTATTAGTGTAAGTATTTTAATTCAGTTTATTGTTTTGGTCATAATTTCTCAGTGTGGCATGAAAGTAATTAAAATAAAGAGGTCTGTAAAGACATCTAATTCCCTCTTCCCAGCTGTCTTCTGAAGCTTAAGGCTGGTTACAGCCACAAACCAAGCAAAGAAGTTTGCTAAACATTTATTTCTTATCTATATTGAAAAAGTGCCCTTTTTTTCCCCTCACAGAAAAGGGTGGTTGTGTCTTAGTTTGTCAGTAGAATTCCTTTCGACCTAAACCCTTGTTTTATACAACCATTTTTATCCATAATTGTAGCTATGGGGCCTGATCCTATTTTCACACTAGAAAAGGCAGTCGATTTCAATCCAGCCAGTCGTGGTCAGACTTCTGTAAATGAGATTAGAATTGAGCCTATGTCAAACACAGCAGAGCCAGAAAAAGATTTATTTCTATCATTGAACTCTTCGGGTGAGGATTTGTCCAATTAAAATGTATTATCTATTATACTTTGGACAGCATGACCAAACCAAACTAACACTCAAAATTGGATGTTTGGAAGGAAAAGATTTCTGTTTTTCACCTTCAGCGTAGGATCATCTGAGAGCTTTCGTTGATCTGAGAACTTTTTTACAATTCTGCAAAGATCATGAAGACCTGCACCAACACCTTTGGCAAAAGACCTGGGCTGTGTTCCGAAGAAAAGAGAGGATGTTGTTCTTCAGGGTGTTCTGAGTTTGAAGCTTCACACCCTTTTACAGCCATTGATGCATTGGCTAGAAAATTTATTGCATGTCCATGCCTTCAGGAAATTTGCGTTTCTGGGGTGAGCAGTGGCTGGTGTTCACTTCAGGCTTGTGCAAGTGATCTGCCAAATCTTGGATTTCTCCTGACCCCCATTCAACAGTAAGTAAAATAATCCCCTTTCTTTAGCACTAACGAGCAAACAGATGCAGTCAAAACAACCCGCCTCACCCACAGCAGTGCATATCCCCATTTCACCAAAAGCCCCAAACTTACCAGAATTACTCTTGCAAACTTCCAGTGCCACACCTAAAGTGTTCTTAGGTGAAACAACTTGAGACATGGTTTTCAATAACTGCCGCTGTGTCTGCCAGCTATTTCTACAGAGCACTCCCAGGAGCAGTGTTGCCAGGCCTGTTTATGAATTTTCTTCCTTGACCTTGAAGGTTTCCACTATGTCTCTAATGGAGGTGACTATTGTGTATCCCACCATTTCCCTGGATAGTCCTGCCTGGACATCCACAGTAAGTGTCTAAAGTATTTAGCATCAGTAGCTACCTAAATGCCCAGTGAAATACCAGGAGTTTTAAGGGATTCTAGGCATCCACAAATCTTTGAGAGTCTGAGAGTAAGCTTTTTTCGTTCTTCTTTCATTCTTCTTCAGTATGTTGACCTTTATTGCTTTCCCTTGGCTTTCCCTCTGTTCCTTCAATTTTTTGAGGTCTCTCCAATGCTCTGAGTATTTGATCCTGTCTTTCAAAAGACACAGAAATCCTGATCCTCTGGTGCTCTCGGGGACTTTTGCAGGTCCCTTTTGCTTCCACTGAAGTCTTAAAATAAAACTCCTTTTCATTACACTTTGGCATTCATTTTTGGATATGATACTAGGATAGTGTTTACCAAAACTATAAAAAGAACATGAAAAGCTGATGTGATGAAGGAGGAAAGTAAACAGGAACACAATACTCCTTAAACTAAAACCTTTTCAACTTAGATATTGCATTCTAAAAATGCCAACAGTGCAGATAAAAAGGAATCACATCAAGAAATGTGAACCACATTTCTGTTCGAAGGGCTGCTCTGTAATTAGGTTTTTTTCCTCCTGGCAGACTCACTGAATAACTGTTGAAAGAAACGCTGATGGCATTGGAAGCAGGGGTGCAGTGCACAATCCGCCACCGCTCCATAGCCATCCTGCTGCCCTGCTACAGGGTCCCAGGGTCACATCATTACACTGATAACCACTCTGAAAGGCAGATTTCAGTGTGAAATCAGTCGTTCTTTTGTGAATCCAGGTATGGTTAAAGAGGTCACTGACCCTCAAGCTCTCCACTACCCATTCTAGCTGACAAATGACAAATGATCTTTAGAGCAGTCCTAAATCCATGCCAGTGCAAAGTGAAACAAGTTTTATAAAGAAAACCTCTCCATCTTTTCAGTCCACATCTCACTCAAGTCAATTAAGAGCCATTTTTCAGTACAGGGTAGGAAACAGCTCTTGAGGAGAAAGGAGTGAGTGGTGCCAGTCATCTCATTTACTGTTCATACCCACCCATCTGAGAGATGTACCTCAGGAACTGACAATTGCTGGTGTCAGCTACCCCTTGCAGGGCAGTTCCATGACAGTCAGCTTTTGCATAAACAAATACTATTTGTATCTACTGCAGCTTCAAGAAGATTAGTGCAGCTTTTTAGCTGTGCATAATGACTTCCAGACATGAGGTAGAAATAAAGGAAGTCAAGAAGTGTTGTTCATTAGAAACATAAATGGGTATTACCTGTGTTTAAATAGAATATATTGCAGTATTAGTAGGCATTAATTATTAGTCATATGGCATTTATAAAATCAGTATTTAGAGGGAAAATTAGTTGGTAGTTTACATTCACAATTTCATGTTTACCCAATCAGGTGGTCAAGGTACTGGGAAGAAATATTAACTAGTTTACCTGTGTTCAGAGACTGCTTTGTGAAGCTTTCAGGATATCTGGAAGTAGGAGACTCAGTCTAATCACAAGTTCAGTGCCAGGGAATGGCAACTCAGCACAAAAAACTTCTCTTGTTAATGTATCACCTAGAATACAATCATCTGACTCTCTGTACAATTATCAGGTGAGTTTTGCATTAAATTATTTTAATCTGTATAAAGTAAGTAACTGCAGACAGTGGTATTCTAAAAATAGTAAACAAGTGTATCTCGTACAAGCTGGCTTTCTTGTCAGTGTGGGAAAAGCCCCAAATCATTACTTATTTTCTGACCTTCTTACTTCCCACATATTCTCATCCTCTTTATTTCCTAATAAGTAGCAACTTTTCATTGACATTTTATCAAGCGTTTTTCATATTTTTCTTTTATATTATGCAGCTTGAATATTGAAGTATACAAAATGTTAATGTTTAAATGATAGTCTTGATACGTTGAAGATGCATTGGAAAATCGACATGTAAGATACAGTTCAGACCACTTAAAAAACAGAGATCTAAAGCACAAAACTAGTCAGTTCATCCCTGTCAGTGAGAAACAGGGTTTCAAAAATACATTACGCAGAAGCCTTCATCGAGGCTGCTGATGTGAAAGTGAGACCACGTGCTCCTCCCTGGGCTGAATAGGCATCCTGCTTTCATTGCCCAGGAGATGAACAATGTAGAGCTCTATTAATCACAATAAGGATTGCAATAAATCATAACAAGGGTTCTGTCCCAACCGAGGAATGAAGCAAAATCTGAATCTGGGGCTGAATGCAGAGAGAAGTTAATTCATCAGGGAATTGTCAGCAAAGAATGTGCCTTAATCTCAACTACTGGTAGACCACCATGTTAGAGCCCTGAAACATGTCTAGGTGTTAATACAAAAAACAAACAAGGTGTGAGCGTGGAATGACATGCTAATCTCACTTTCTGAGGTGCTGCTGGATACAAACAGCAATGTTGCTTAAATTCGTAGGCACCTCAAAGCAACAAAGCATCCTCTTCTTTATGTGCTGTGCTGCCCCACATGTAACATATGAGTCGACAGAAAAGCACTTCTCTGACTTCCATACTGGAAGCTTAGGAATCTCAGGATGCTAAGGAAATGGTATTTTTTAGTTTGCCTTTCAGCATGATGGGGGAGAACATGAGGTTCCTTGCACTCAGACAAAGTAATCTCTGCAATCTTGTGGTCAGTCCTCTTGTGAGATATTAAGGCAATTACAGTTGACAGTTGATGATTTTTATATGTAACAGAGCTGTCCAGATTTCCTTTATAATAACGGAGAAAGGATTAGATACTTGTAGGCTGAAATGCCTTTTGTCCTAAGAGACATTAGATGTTTAATTCTTTTAAAGTCCAGATGAGGACACAAAGTTGATGAGGGGGCTGGACCATCTCTTGTACGAAGACAGGTTGAGAGAATTGGGGTTATTCAACCTGGAGAAGAGAAAACTCGAAGAGAGCTCATTGCAGCCTTCATATTCTTAAAGGGAGCTTGTAAAAAAAGAGAGAGAGCAACTTTTTACATATGTAGCTAGTGATAGGACAAGAGGGAATGACATTAAACTGAAAGTGGACAGATTTAGGTTACATATTAGAAAGAAATTATTTATTTGGAGTGTGGTGAGACATTGACACAGGTTGCCCAGAGAATATGTGGCTACCCCATCCCTGGAAGTGTTCAAGAGCAGATTGGATGGGGCCCTGAGCAATCTGGTCTAATGGAAGGTGTCCTCTCGAGGAACACCAGATGAGCTCTAAGGTCTCTTCGAACACAAACCATTCTATGATTCTATAAGAGTTTTTCTTCAAGCAAGAGAGTCTTCTTGATCTGTGATGCTGAATAAAGTTTTTCAACTTATATTTTTATCCCAAGGTGAAAAATCCATGAATTTGAGCGCGTTAAGTACCTGAACTGTCACAGACACCAGCTAGTACTAGTTTCTGACCAAATTTAAGCATGTTTATTTAAGAGAAAGAAAGAAGTAATCAGTCAAAACAGTTTGTGCTTTCTTGCCAAGCTCCTTGCCTCTAAGTGCCATCTTCAGCAGTGTATTGTCAATGTCATCTATTTCTTTGTCTAAATGCTATGCCAGAAAGTCTTCTATCACTTCAGATTTTCATCTTCAAACATACTCAAGTGATCTGTCTTCTCTTACCAATGTCTGCCATCATTACTCCCCTCTTTTGGATATTAAAGTGTTGGAGCTCATGCAAAGCAATTATTGTTCTTTTCCTAACTTGGCAGCTTTTATTTGTAGTTCATACTGTTTTCCTTTCAAACTTTTTTCCTCCCAAACTTTTTTTCTCCTTACTGCATTTTTTATTTTAGTGGCGACTGTGAGCTCTTCCTTCCTGAGGTGACCTATAAAGGATTTTTTTCTTTAATTGGACTTATGTTTTGTCTCTTTCTGGAACACAAAGATATTCTTTCTTTTTGTTTGTTTATTCACAGCAATTATTTTTTCTTGACTATTTCAGGAATGTCAGTGCTGGCTTTTTCTGGTTTTTCTGAATGTTACTTTGAATCTTCCCAAGGACAGTTATTATTAGCTCTTACATTGCAGCTGACTGGATATGGGTGTTGAAAGTTTAATCTGTTATCTCCATAAAATATAATTACTTGTACCCACCAACCTTGAAACGAGCCCATATTTATATTAAAAAAACCTAACTATTTCTCAGTGAAAGCAAAATTTACTAGCTATCCTGTCTCCTCCAGAAATGTTCTCCAAAAGTGCTTGCTTCATTAGATATATATTATCTTACCTAAATCTCAGTTAGGCTTTCATATCTATATACATGTGCCTAATATTAATAAAGTAAAATCTTAAAACCTCCCACTCCCTCTCCCATAAAGAAACATATTGTACCTAACTTCCGTCAAAACTTCCCAAGGAATATTTCACTGACACTGTGCAGTTGTCTAGTTTGCAGTTTCTTATCCCAGTATTAGTGCTTGAAACTAGTCAGGTGAATCAAACCTTAAATGCCTATTTTTCTTCTCTGTGTATGAAGACAAGTAAATCTTACAGCAATGCGATTTGTCAGGTGAGATGAGTTCCATGTCATGTCTTCACCCCCTATTTTCCCTTCCCCAGTACGTTCCTCTTGTCCTTCCTAAGCAAGGCTAGATGGTTTGCATCAGAACACACAATGTGTGTGTGGAATGCACCCGTGCCACCACAACAAAGCATCGCCTAAAAGGAAAGCTCCTTGTGTCTCTGTTGCTTACATTTTCCTCAGCTTATTTTGAACCTGTCTTTGGTGACTGTCAGGGCCTTTATATTAGGTATTTCTTCCCACTCTTCAGGTTTATTTTTTTGTCCAAATTGATTCTCATCTGTCTCTTTTCTCAGTTTGTTTTATTACACTGAGTACACCAAGATCCTCTAGTCCTCTCTTAACAGAGAGATCTTTTTCCTCCGATCTTTTTTGTAGACCTTAGTAATTCCTCTTCCTTGGTGATGCGTAACCAGGAGACTATTTGATCTAAGTCCTTTAAAGGGGCTTTCTGTGGGGCATTAATTATCCCTCTCAATGTATGTTAATACTTTACAGTTAAGTAGGAAACTTCACATCACTGAGAAGGAAATTCATAGGACTGCTCTACTCCATTAAATGTCTCTCCTCAAATTTTGCTACTATGACTTTCATCATAGAATCATTTGGGTTGGAAAAGACCTATAAGGTCATTGAGTCCAACCATTGAGTCTAACTTTGTTGCCATTTGCTGGAATAAACAGCATCCTGTGTTAAAATAAAGGGATCTGTGGTTTGAACACCAGTGAAGAGAAGTAGCTGTTGAATTGTGTCCTCGCCTGCTGTGGCCAACAAGCTCAATGACAGAGATAAATGGAAGTTGGCAGCATTACTGGATCCATATTTTAAGTAAAAATTGTAACCTCACTTCCGTAAAGTGCTGACATGGCTATGTAGAAAGATGAACCATTAAGTGTAGAATCCGTCCTCCCTCCTTTACCTGCTGTGCTGAGTGCTCTGCAAGTTGGTGTTTCACATACCAGCGGAAAGAGCCATGTGATGAAGCTGAGAGTCTTCTGAGTGGAAAAAAAATACCCTAAAATGAATCAAGGTCAAGAGCTCTATAAGGGACAGTGAGCCTAGGGCAAAGGTGTTTGGGGCTGTAATCTGACATGAGACATGGGCTGGGCCATGCAAAGCATCAGTCAAACACAAATCTAATTCAGTTGTCTAAAAATGTGTTCAGTGCTATTTGGGATGCCCTAAAATAATGTGTCTGGACTGCAGCTGCTGACCAAAATGGGCACAGGTTTCCTGTACATGGCAACGTGATATCTCTTAGCTCTATGTTAATGTCTTAGGTGTTCTATTGCATCTCATATGCCACAGAGCAATTACGTACTCAGAAATGAGCTGATCCCCTAGTGCACCAAACTCCTAAATGTAACCTGTTAGATGTATCTGTCTTCAGCTCAAATTGAATCCTGCCTTTGTATTGGTCAGCTGAATCCCACCTTGTGTTTGTGTCTTGCTGTACCTACTTGCAAAGAGAGACTGTGGGCTGACCTGAAGGTGTGGAAACAGAACAGGAGATGAAGACTTCTGTGCTGGTCTGTTGGAGGACATAGACACACTCCTTGAGATCAAAACATTGTCATTCTTGATTTCTTGGTTACTTGGTCCTAAATGGAAGGACATTTGTTTCTATATAGTGCAGCAAATGATATCTGTGAACAAGACTCTGGTTACTTTAATCCTCTCTATTCCAGGAATAGGTTGATCAAAATATAATTTTGTATAATAATTCGTTTCTGTTTTGTCTTAGAAAGAGATTTATTCATCCATCAGGAGCAATTTCCAGATTTGTCCTACATTTCCAGATAATCCTTTCTGATTTCAAGTAAGTGGTTGACTGCTAAGTGACAACCATTTGCAGATGTCAGTGCCTTCGGTTAGGTTTCTGAATGATTGGCTATTCCGAAAATTAGGCACATATTATCTAATGGAGATATTCCTACTTCCTGTACATGAAATGAAATATCAGGATAGTCCATGTAGGCCACGTTTCCTACGTTTTTATCCCTACACCCATTATTTTCATGGAGAAGTTGGCCATATTTCATATATGCAAGCTGTTCAATTGCTTACACAAACAGTAATGGTGACATCAAATTATTTGGAAATGCCAAACACATTTCACTGTTTAATATCACATTTAGGAAAGACCAGAAGAAAAGGTCTAGAGATTAATCTCAAGAAGTATATTGATTAAAACTTTATGTCTAATTAGAGGGGGTTGGAGCTATAAAGCTAATACAGCCATGATTTTTCAATATTTCCCAGAGCCAATGTCCCTTTGTGCTACCTGCTGGGTGATTATTCAGATTTATGTATTACCTTCAGCTCCATTCAATTTGCTACCATACGACCAGTGTCTGACAACAACAAAAATGTGTACTCTTAAAAGCATAGCCATTATCGTATCTTCTTTTATTGTCTGGTAGTTACAGTATGTTCTATTACATTACATGAAAAATAGAGTCTGTCTCCTCTCTGATTAGATATAGAGGAAAGATGGGCACTGTATTTTGTCAGAATTTACAGGAGGTGATACGGGTAAACGAATAAAATATTCTAAGTTAGTCTTTACCTTGTTTCTTCCTTTGCTGACTATAGAGATCTCTTCATATTCTTTCCTTTTATATAACAGTCTTAGCCAGAAGCACATTTTTCTTTTTCTCTGATCTTCATCATTTTTAGTGGATACTGGAACTTATGACAGTGGTTCCAGGTCTTACAGCAGATGGTAGCTTTCTGAGCAGGCTAGGAGGAGGATTTTTTCTTGCAATCCCTGAAAGAGGGCATTTAAATAAAAGGGTTACAACTGATGGTTAATCTTGACCCCTAAAATCCTATAAAATCATCACTGACTGAGAACTGTCTTCTCTTTTGCTCTGTTAGTGTGTATGGAAGTGAAGAAGTTTGGTGATGGACAAATCTAAACCCAAAAACCAGAAGTGCAGATTTTTCTCCCCACTTTAGCCTATAGTGCATACGTTTGTCTCTTATTTCCCATAAGGGTTTGGGGTTCTTTCACGTGAAAGCTGCCATAGGAGAACCAACACAGGAAAAATGTGTGAGTGAAAAATTCCAATCTATTATCTATTACTAGCTCTACAAAAAGAGTAGTCCAATGGAAGAACATCATAGTCTACATTTCTAAAGGAGGCTGGTAGTTTTGAGCAACCTAATTTTCAAAGTAACTAAGTATACAAAAATGCAAGTAAATCCCCTAGAACCACTCTTGATATTTCGCAGTCAAGTCATGTATCTTCCTTTGGTCATGATAATTTTTTTGTTTGCAAGCCTGAAAAGAGAGACAGCTTTGGAATTGTAGGAGATTCCATTCATGCAAAGCAAAGAAAAATGAAACACTCTTCTATAAATGAGCCATGATCCATTTCCCATGCCCAATTAAGATGTCAATATATCTATAGCCTGACTTATGTCTCAGTTTAAACTTGGTATTGCTAAAACAACATTCCTAATCTCCACCCCTTCCCTGAACTTGCATTCTTCTCTTCTTCTCAACCATTCTAAAAAATAACAGCATCATACTCATCAATCAAGCTTATCATTTGGACATGATATTCACCCAGGTGGATTTTATTCTATCATATCAAGCTATTTCTAAGTCTCATAGATACTTCCTGAAAAAAAGTTGTAAATATTCTAACCTATCTATTGAGTTAAATTGTATCCAGGTTCTGAGCACCTGATGTCTGAAGCCTCAACAAACATAATTCTGTCCTGTCTTCTTTCTTCTTCGTATTTTCTCTTGACTCTCATCTCTTTTGCAATGTCTATAAAAACTCGATAACATTCAAAATAGATGGGTGCTGCAAACTACTGCCTATACCATCATTAGTTCCTTTTCAATTGCCTTTTTACTTATCTATTGAAAATTACCTGCTTAAAGGAGTCACTTTTTCTTTTATATATGTACAGTAGCTCTAGCGACTACACTAAGATTAAAAAAAAAGATAGCTACTATATTTAAATCCAATTACTCAAACCATTTCTAAAAGTGAACAGCTTTTTAAAAATACTTTGAAAGAGCTAGCTCAGTTCTAGCCAAATATCAGAGTATTCTTGTGAAAGCCATCCCCATCTTTATTGAAGATAATGACCTGAAATAAAGGTACATTTGAAAACATTTGGAGCCATCCTTCTTTATAATACTCCAAGGTATAGATTTTAAATGGGACCACTGTTTACCTCTCAGCTTTACTGAATTGATAATTTACTTTATTCCAGCTTGGTTACCCTACAAAACGAAACTAATGCCTTCTAATAATGGTTGGCATAGAATATTGTGCTACTTGGACATGTTTACATGAATTTTACATAAATGAATAAGTAAAGTAATGGTGCCTGTCAGTGCATTATTTATCATTACTTACTGAATTGTAAGTGCATGGCCAGAGCTTGCTAGCAGTGAGAATCTGCACAGGTTGCTCTAGCAAATGGATTTTTTTCTGTGATTTATCTTCAGCTGCAACCTAGTGGCCGGCTGTGATTCAGCTCTCAGTAAAATAGAGCTGTGATGGTACAAAATGCCTGCAGACTCACTGCTCTTTAGAGTTGTGTTATTGTGATCCTGTGCCAGACTCACTCAGGCAGGTACAACTGAGTGGGGACCTTTGGAGGCCTCCCAGAGGGAGATGCAGGAAGGCACGGGTGTCCCATTAGATCCCTGTCACATCTGCCAGAGCCAGGTGGGTGTTTCAGATGTTTTAGTGCATCTCTAAAGGTATTGAAGTCTGTGAGCAGTTGTGTTGAGTCCCTGGGTCATATGTTAACCTTCCTGTAGACACCTATAATGGGTGTGAATTGAGACAGAAATACTACTCAAGGTGTCTAGACTGTGTTAGCTCACACTGACTGACAGACAGTGGAGAGAGGGATATTCCCTGAAAGTTGATTAGTTGATCTTAAAACACAGCAAATTAAATGATCCCTGGATATGCCTTGAAGATGATTTAATCTAGTAAACCAGGCTAAAGTAATGCTATAATAGATATGTAAAATTTGTGGAAATAATTCCTGTCCCAAAACAAAAAAGAAGGAAATAACAAGGAAATGGAGCTCATTATTTTTACTTGATAAAGTCTGTCTGCTGACACAAGAAAATGGATTGAACGGAGTGGTTCATCAGCACTGAAAGCACATGAGCCTGTCAGATGAGGTGCAGAAATAACTCCTAAGTTTTGGTACAGATCAATTCGAATAGTCTGGAGCCCATGTTTTAGAAACGTGCCTGCATGTGCCAAAACCCAACATAATATGCCTGAATTCCCTTCTTATTGTTAAATTTCCCATGTACTTGCAGATGGTCATGAACTGGGATTGAGCTTGAAAAGAAATCGGAATCACTTCCCAACTCACTCTGACAAACTGAAAGGGTGAAGAATCAACGTTAAGAAGCTTATTTCTGAATCTACATGTGCAGAATTTGAGAATGAGCAAGATACCAGGATGAACCCAGCAATAAGTGACAGGAATTGGCGGCTGAACCAAACCCAATCTCCAGGAAGACAGTAAAATTAACTCCAGAGGAAAAGATTCTTACTAAGTATAGCCAACTAGTTTTTGGTTTATTTTTCAGTTTCCCTGTTTGCTGCTTTGTAACTAGAATAACAGAGGTGGCACATCACCCAGATCCCAGAGTACAAGCTTTCAGGACGCAGTTCATTTCACTAAACTGCTGTCCAACAGTCAACCTGACAGTCTAAGGTGGTTGTCTCAATTTCCACCGTATTAATTACACCCAGGGATAGTTTTATCAAGCTTGTTTTGGGGTACATATTTGGATGGTATGAACTCATTTGGGGAGGTGCCCATTTCTCCTTGTTAACCATGAATGTTTCAGACAAGATGTCATGGGTTGAAGTGACTGGGTTTTTGGTAGCGGGGGGGGTACATAGGGTGGCTTCGGTTAGAAGCTGCTAGAAGTTTCCCCCCCAGTGAAGCCAATGATAGCTGGCTACAGTAGGGACGTCCTGCTGCTGGCCAAGGGAGAGCCAATAATTATGCCTCTGTGATAACACATTTAAGAACAAGTTTGTTGCGCAGAAGAATTTTCAAGCCAGGGGAGAGCTGACCGAAGCTCCCGGGTGGCCCTGCCACTTCCCCCGGCCACAGGGAAGGCCTAGGGGTGGTGGCGGCAGCCAGGCCCAGGACTCTCGGCACCTATCCCAGAGCAGGCAGCAGCGCCCCAGCCGAGCCACCCATGCTGCTCTTGGCAGTGCTGGCTGAGCCAAGCAGTGACCCCTGTGAAGGGGTGGCTGGGGCCACGACCAGGGCCGGGGCACGTGGCCCTGCAGAGAGCGACCCCGCAGCCCCCTGGGCTCACCCTGCAAGCAGCTCGTGCTGGACCCTGTCCTGCCCAAGGAGTTGAACAGCACCAACAGCGCCAAAGCCCCCAAAGTGAACTGCGAGGGGTGGGGGGGGGGTGCCCCGTGGGCTAGGCCAGGGCAGCAGAGTGGCCCCTGCCAGTGGGCACTGCCCTCCCTTCGCCTCTGGCCGAGTCGAGCCGGGCCCGGCTGGGGTGGCCCACCACGGTGCAGCCGAGCCCATGCTGGAGCAGATGGATGAATGGAAGAAGGCCGTTACCCCTGTGGAAGGCCCAGGAGAGCAGAGTCCTTCAAGAGACTTGTGGCCTGTGGAGAGGAAAATCCATGCCGGAGCGGTTTATTCCTGGGTAGGACTCATGACCCTGTAGGAGATCCACATCAGTACAACTCACCCTATGAAGGACTGCATCCTAAGAAGGACCATCGGGGTGCAGAGACCCCCCCCCCTGCACCCCATGGGGAAGTGACCCTTGGGACAGTAGATATGGAAGAACTACTGCCTGAGGGATGGACCCACATTGGAGAGGTCTGTCAAGGACTGTTACCCATGGGAGGGACCCCACGGAGCAGGGGAAGGACTCAGACCTGTGCCCCCCACCCCGTAACCCATGGAGAAGGCCACGGTGAAGCAGGCTGTCCCCCTGCAGCCCATGGAAGAGTAACAGCAGATTTAAAAGACCTGTTGCTCCATGGGTGGACTTGTCTCCCTGCACTGCTGCAGGGGGAGGAGGGAGAACATAGAAGGAAGGAGGGGTGGGTGGAAAGTGTGTTTAAGACTGTTTTATTTCTCACTCTTTAGATCTTATCCTGTTAGTAATAAATTTTAGTATTAACCCCATGTTGAGTCTGTTTTGCCTGTGTGACCTCTCCCAGCTCAGAGTGACTTTAGTGGATGCCTAGAATCCGGCCAAGGTTAACCCTTGACACCAGACCATCACTGTGTGATTGCAAAGGAAGGATGGATGAACCGTTCCCTCCACACAAAAAAACCTTAACAGCTAAACAACAGCCTGCAGCTTGACATTAAAGTACACAGCTTGAGTTAGGAAGTTATAGATAAGGATAGATTAATAGGAATAAGATTTCCTTTGTCACATTCCTGAACTGCACAAATTGGTGTGGTGTAGGATCCCAGCCTTATGTTAGGAAAAAGCTCCTTTTTTGAGTTACTTTTCATATTCCCAACATCCTGTGCAACACCACTACATCTGCATTCAACCTTAATGCTCAGGTTTAAATTGGTTTAATTAGTAGCATTGATTGAAGTGAGAATCATGGTGGTGGGGGACTTACATAATAAACTTTCAATACTTTTTGCTAATTTAATTCTGAGTTGCCAAACACTGGAATGATAGTCGTGGATTCTCAAGCAAAATGGAGCAGCTATTGTATTGCACCTTGGCCCAAGTTCTATCCTACCCCAAGCTAATTCTAACATTAGGTCAGATAGTCAGTTAAACAGAAGCAGTGTTTTAAAACAGCCTTATCTGAGCAGTTTGTTGTGATTCATGAGAGCAATTTCTTACGCCTGCTTAAACCGGAGCCACCCTGAATGTAAGTCAGTGACACATCAGACCGTGGGCTATTCTCAGCTGACCTCTGGGGAAATGTTTGCATCCACGCTGAACTTCTTCCGTTGAACACAACCACAGTCTCTTCTTCTCTAGAAGAACTGTTATGCCTTGGGCTTGGTAAGGTTTTAGCAGATGATTCCCTCATATCAATAGATTTCACGGTGTCACTTCATATCTACGAACAAAATTGTCATGACTGTAAGTTTTTTGAGCTTTAGGTTTCAAACTTCTGTTCACACAACAATTGTGCCTTGGGCAGGATCTAAGTTTGTCACAATTCTGAGGGGAGAGGAGATGCTAAAAAGGACTGACCCATCAACAGGCTTTCTGTAATTTCCCTTGCATGCAAAGCGATCTGTTCCAAGTTATTTTTGCTGAGAGTTCACATTCAACATGCAGAACTGAGATTTGATTACACAGTTTATCACACCCCTGAGTTTAAATCAGGAGTAACACTCCCCGGTGCTTATCAGGGCCACTGTGCTGCATGCAAAAACTACCAAGGCTCCTCCTCCATCAAGTGAAGGGAATCCACATAAACATCAACAATCAAGGTGGCAGGTCCTGCTGTGTCTCAGCACCCAGTTTATGTATATAATTATGACTGTAATGCAGCTATAATTATATAGATTTTATTACATATAAATTAAGTGCATTACAATATAATATACAATACATAATATAGCTGTATAATATATATGATCTTATCTATGCAAGAAAGAGTATAAGCTATGACCATATATAAAAAAATCATATCTTATACTCTTATAACTACTAAATCAGGCCTTGCTATGTTTCTAGTTAAATGCAACTAATGTCTTCACCAACTTTTCTATCAACTTACCTACATCTTTCCCATGTGCTCTGTTCCTGGAGGGACAGACATTTGTGTTGGTGTGTAACCTTCACAGGGTATATGGTGTGCACTGCTGTGTGGAGCAGGTCTCTTCCACAGAGATTGCATTTTGGTTATGATTTTCCCTCCACATAACAGAGAAAATAACTTGTTTGAGATTCTCTGACTACTGCTTCTACATGGAGCAGGATTGCAATGTCTATATTTTTCCCAGTGATCCCTCAGGCAACTGCATTCCCTTAAACACCTGAATGTTCCACATTATGCAGAGTGTTCTCTGTAAAGGGCTGAGATAAATGATGAGATTCAACTGCTGGAGGAGTAACCTAATCAACATACAAGGTCACATTCAAAAGCTTGAATGTTACTTCTCAATTAGAGCTATGTATGTATCAGATGGAAAGCAAGGGATTAAATACTGACAATTTTCTGCACTGGGCTAGTGATCATTTTCAGGGAGAAAGTTATAGTTTCTCAGCCTGTGTCCTTGTACCCGATGCATACGTCCAATAAGAATTTTTTTTTCTTCCCTTAAGTCAGTAAAATAAATCTCAAATAAAATTTGAAACACTACCCTGCAGTGAAGACAAACTCAGTGGTTTTTTTCCATTATTCTATCACACTGTGGATATCACAAAGGTAATTGTCCACATTCCATTTTCGATTGCTCCAATTTCCAATTCCAATTTCTACTATACTGACATCATTAGGGATTGCATAGATACCGCAGAATAGAATTAAGTTCATATGTCTTCAAAGCAGCAGGTACTTCCATGTGATGAGTGTGTTGTTTGACAGGAGAGGTTTCTGGATGAGATCTAGAGACGATGTTGGTGCACTGAAACAGCTGAGTTTGAGCACCGTGAGAAGCGTTCAGGGCAAGGGTGTTGGATCACACTAGCAGTGAACAGTGTGGCTTCTTCCCTCTACTGCTTATAAAGAATGACATGGCAAAATATTTCAGAGACCAGAAGAGATTTTCAGGCTGTGTCTTTCATAGCACCTGTTTTTGGGCTGTAGCTGTCACCAATACTATGCAGCCATAGGCTTTCTGTGTATCCTTTTCCTATTCATAGAATCATACAATGATTTGGGTTAAAAGGGACCTTTAAAGGTCATCTAGTCCAGCTCCCCTGCAGTGAGTAGGTACATCTTCAGCTAGATCAGTTTGCTCAGAGCCCCATCCAACCTGACCTTAATTGTTTCTTGTCCCTTTTACCAATGATTCATTGACCTCTCACAGCATTCGTGCTGTAGAAGAACCGGGTGTTATCTTTCATTGATTTGTAAACTCTTTGAACAAAGGCTCCAGAGCAGTTTGAAAGTTTGCATAGTGTTTGGAGAACAGTTTTTGACTACAAATGTAGGCATTTATTTGAAACTAAGTATTTATTTTCAAACTGAAATATTCACACATCCCTAAAATTCACACCCCCTGCCACATCACTTTATCTTATTGTAGAATCATAGTATAGTTTGGGTTGGAAGGGACCCTTAAAGGTCATCTAGTCCAACCCCCCTGCAATGAGCAGGGTCATCACCAGCTAGATTAGTTTGGGCGGGACTCAGAGCCCTGTCCAAAATAGCCTTGAATGTTTCCAGGGATGGGACATCCACCACTTCTCTGGGCACCTGTTCTAATGTTTTACCACCTTCACAGTATAAAAATTCTTCTTTATGTCTAATTCAAATCAAATATCTTTAATTTAAAACAATTACCCCTTGTCCTGTAGCAACAGGCCCTGCCAAAATGTCTGTCCCCATCTTTCCTGTACGTTCCCTGTAAGCCAAAAAGACCACGGAAAGGTATCCCTGGAGCCTTCTCCTCTCTGGGCTTCACAACCCCTTATGAAATGACCTAAAGGAAAAGAAAGGGAAAAAAAAACCCCAAACTAAAAGTTTCATGTCCAGTCCATCAAGTCTGGAAAATACTTTTTTTGCAAACTCCCATTCTTTGCTTAGAGTCTTCACATTTCTTGATCACTGGATTTTCTTGCTGTAATAACTGCCTCATTGTGTAATTAATTTTACTGGAGAATTCATTCATGCAGTTATTGCTTTGCATTTTTCAATAATTAATTCCCTGTAAGTAGGTTCATGTTTTTTGCATATTCCCCATATTTTTCCTGACTTGTCTTCAATTTGTTAAGGTTAACGCAACAATCCTCTTCCCAGATCCCCTCTCTGTCCTTCTCTTGCCTCTCATACTCTGTCTCTCAGTCTTCAGCTCTGCAGCACCCGCCAGTCCTCACTCTCGACACAGCAATCTTCATTCCTTGTCTTATGGCCAAATTAAGCCAGTTTCAGGATACAAAAAAACCTGTGGCTAGATGAGGCAGTTACAAGGTTTTTTGGAGAACTCATTCAAACTAATGCCTGGCTAACTCTGATCTTCTTGGAAGTGGTAGGGTGGTCCCAGGGACAGCAGGGTGGGATAGAAGTGGCCAGCAAGGGTTTGTGAGGTCTGAGGTTAAGGACTCGGAGGACTTTAGGGGACTTTATGAAGTTGCACAGACCTGGAGAGAGTGAAGGGACCTGGGTGGAGATTGCAAGGGGCCTAGTGGGGCAAAACGTTGGATGAGACCATTTAATGGTATTTCAGACACCTTTTGGTAAAAGGAGGTCGTTTTTGTCTTCCCACCATGAATAATAAATAGAGCACGTTTGGCAACCTCACATGTCCTTGATGTTTCGGGAAATATTATGTGTTTTTCTGGAGAACAGCACTTGTCTTACTCCTCATTATGGCTTTGCTTCAAATGTTGACATTGACAAAGTTCATACTTTCTTCCCAAGATGGTTGTTTCTCAAACAAACTTGATCTCAATACCTGTTTCTTAATTTCAAGAAAGCAAGTAAGTGCACTGTAACACTGTTTGTTAGTTTATTCCCCCCTCTCCCCCATTTACAATGTTGGTCAAACAAATCAATGTAAGGGTAACAGTGCTTCGGGGTTTTTTTATCTGTATGATACATGGTGCTGATCAGTGTCAACAAGTAAATGGCTTTTTGGTGCAATTTTGGCTTTGAAAAATTGAACCTGACCCTAGATTTTTTGTCTTAGACAGGAGTTATGCCACTTTTACACAGAATGGACTTGTTATACTCCTTAAGTGGATAAAGTAAGGCGAGATGGATCCTCCACACACTCTCTTAGAATTTCTTAAGTGAATTTGCATGTTCACAAGTTTGTAACTTTGCTGTTGCAACTATTTTCTATTTATTTCAGGTTTTTTTCAAAGTAAAATTTCAGCTGCAAAGCTTGATTACTCCAACATTTTTCTAAAGGGAGATGAAAAAAAAGAAAACTCAAAAAAAATGAAAGCAACCTTATTAGGTGGCTCCTCTACCCAGTCCAAAGGGCACAATCCAAATTTTCCTGGTGACTTTGTTTGCCTTTGGATTAAGTTCTGATTGCAAAGTCTGGTTTTCAAGCACATTTCTGAAGCACAAGTCACTGCTCAAATCACCAGCCCCAAAGAGATCTGTGCTTCAGGGGAAAGTAGTCAGAGGACAATTAAAAGATGATGTCTGGATTTGTCAAGCGTATGGAGACTTTTTACGTTATCAGAACAGAACTCACATCTTAATATGTCAGGGCTCATCTACTTTAAATAGTCCATGATATTCCAAATATTAGGTTCTAAGTTGCTCATCTGAAATATTCTCAGTAACCATCATATTAAAAATGATACACTTGAATATTTAGGGATTAATCCAAATATCATTGGAGTTGTTGGGAGCTTTACTTTAAATATATATTGGACTGGAGACACAGCCGATTAATCAGCTTTTAATCTGCTGATTTCATGGCCTTTTGCAGGCTGGTGTGAGTTCATTCAATCTACAATCTGCAATGGCTAGAAGCTATTAATAATGGCAGTACGACACTGACTTTGAATTATCCTTTTTCCCTTTGAGCACCAGAACTGGTTTCTCACTGATCATGATTCTGCAACTTCTTGTCACTGGAGGAGCCCAGGTCTGCACAGAGAAGGTGCTGCAGCACATTGTCCTCCATCGACACCCCAGGAAGAGATGGAGAGCAAGTATTTCAAACTCAGTCATTCAGGTCTCATCCATAGAAAGGCTCTGGAGGGATAATGGCTTTAAACTGAAAGAGACAAGGTTTAGGTTAGATATCAGGAAGAAGTTCTTCAGTGTGAGGGTGGTGAGGCACTGGAACAACATGGGAAGTTATGGGTGCCCCATCCCTGGAAGTGTTCAAGACCAGGTTGGATGGGGCTTGGAGCAACCTCGTCTAGTGGAAGGTGTCCCTGCCCATGGCAGAGGGGGTTGGAACTAGATGGTCTTTAAGATCCCTTCCAACTCAAACTGTTCTATGATTCTATGACAACCTCATGCCTTTTGCAGAGTGCAACAACAGACCGAATACTTGGACCTACAGGAAACACAAAACCTTTGCTTTTGGAGCTCTTTATGCAGGCATAGCACACCAGGATTAGGACATTAGATGGACTCAAGATGCTTGGAAAGTCTGCCCTTGCTTATCCCTCATTAAAACAAGATTTAATATGAACTTTATTTGAATGCATTAGCATACATATATTACCATTATTCCTTAATATTTCATTGTGGTAACACAGTAAGATGGCTATATATGGGCACTGAGTCTCTGTTGGAGGAAATTTGCCTGTATAATAAACTCACACAGGATTCAAGCTTTCTCTCATGCCTGCCAGCATAAGACATTGTCAATAATGTTAAAATAAAATTTTAATAAACTAAGTGGAGACAGAGGTGTAGTGATACATAGTTCTTGCTATGGAAAAAGAGATGAAATTTACAGTTCAGGAAAGCTGAATTTAAGACCAAAAAAAAAAGAGAAAGTAATTTAGGTTTAATATTTCACAATGAAGTGACAATTTGAAATTGAAAAATTTGTGAGTTATGTGATAAATTGTTTAAAATTTTCATCCTGGTTTAGGATGTAAACATTTTGTAAAATAGTTTCTAGTGTATAAATCTCAGTGTTTCCCTTTGAATGGAGCCTTGTGTTTGCTATTGGGTTGCAGACTCCATAAATACTACATACAAATTGTGATAAAGTCTATGTTCTCCATCAGAGAAAAGAGAAAATGTTCTCACTTGGCTAAAGGTCTTGCTCCAGGCTAAATGAATGCCTGGAACAGATCTCCACTTTCCCAGCACTTCTTGCTTCTTGTTCCTGCAACAACCTGTGACCATGATCTATGGACTCAGCCTATATCCCTGATGAAGGTATCTCCCATGAGCCCATTTTGTGAACCAGTAATGGTAGTAACTCTGATCATTAAAACCAAACCTTGGGATGCAGTTTTCTGGTAGAATCCTAATCATGAAGATTAAATATGTGTAACTGTGCTTTCCTTGTTGTTTCAGAGAGGCTTTTCAATGAAATTGAAACTATAAACTAAAGCACTTGAGAAACTCATACCAGCTTTAATCTGAGAGGTGTGCAGAGGTTTTATCCTCAGCCATCTCTGTCATCAGCTATTAATCTCTGCAGCTACTGCTGTAGAGTTTATAGGCTTTATAGGTTCCTTCCTTCCTATATATACGTTCCTTCCTTCCTATATAAAGGTGACTACAGGCTCTATAGAAAAGATGGTCTTTGGATAAAGTTTCTTCCTGTAGAGGAAACTCATATTTTCCTCAGCAATTTTGAAACCATGCAATTTTCAGGAAAGAATTAGTTTCTTCATAGAAATAGATTCCTAGGACAGTCTGCACTAAGAATAATTCCATTTGTTTATGTGTTATTTTTAACAAAGCCACATGTTCCAAAGTAAATCTGTCTTTCTTTTCATTTCTGGATGGCTTTCAGACTAAATTATTCATTCTTCCTACAGCTCAAACACACTGAATCTCGGAAGGGTTGCTGTGGCCTCCAAGAATATCAAGAATATCAAAACGTGTAGCTGCTTTGTTATTAAAACAAACAAACAAACAACCCCCCCAACAAATCATAACTATTTACCTCTTGCTTTAATTCCCTTCCACTTTAATGGCAGCTTATTAAGATAATTTTTTAGAAGATATAAACAAAAAATACGTTTCACATTCCATGAGCCTTTCACCAGCATTTATTTCAAGCAGTGATATTCTCTTTCCTCAATTTTCTGTCTTACATCTTTCTGCTTTTCACTTGCCATCACAAGAGAAACTCATGTGATTTGTTACCATTATGCTTAACTCCAAGTTATGAAAACATATTATATTTATGTTTTTGGCTAAAATATCCACATAATTTTACATCTGAAGTTTTTTGACATATATTGATCTGTGAAACTTGGTGTTAATGTGACCATCATGCCAAAAAATTTAAAAGAAAGCAGAGATCGGTGACCTAAAGCTAAATTGCTCTCTTCCACACCCTCCTCCACCAGATGTGTTTTGCATAATATATTAGGCTTTTTTTTTTTTAAATGCATATAATCTTTAATGTGATGATTTTGGATTTTTAGCTTTTTGTGGATTTTGGTGTGGTTGGAGCTTTCCTTCACTTTAGACTGTTACTTTCTCACAATTTGTGTGTCACATTCCTGAAGCTTCAGTTAAACCATCTTTTAACTGTCTTTTCAAGGCAATAGGCTTTTAGCAAGAACATTCCATTGAGAATGGACCGCAATAACAAGCGATATGGTAGCTCAAACAAGATAAAAGGATCAAGGCCCTTAGAGGGGCTCCAGTGGGGTAGTTCTGAGGGTGGTACCAGGGCAAAAGGGGTCTTAGGATTGGATACCCCCATTAGATACGACAACTAGTAAAGATATAAAAGTGTAAGGATTCTGTATGTGGGCCAGAAGGCCTTCATTAAAAGAGATGTTCTCTATCTTATCTCTACTAATGGCCTGGTGAGTTTTTCTCCCAGATCTTTAGGTCACAAATTTCACTGGAAAGTTAAGGAGGAAGAAAAGGATATGTGTTTCAGTGTTGGATTCCAGCCAAGCCTTCTTTGGTAGGTCTGAGTGAAGAAAGAAACAGTAAAGTTTTCAGAAACGTCTTTTGAAAAGAGGTCTTTACCAAGAAAAAAAAATTGGATTGCCTCAGCATATTAAAAAAAAACACTAAAATTTTAAAAGTGAGATCCCGACTTCATTGAAATCCCTGGCAAAACTCTGACTTGCTTCAATGAGACAAAGGCATTTGTTGTAAACTCTCTGATCTTGGAAGCTTTTGGCTGGCGGAAGTAATTGCAGGTGATCTGTTAATTTGGACAAAGAACAATCAATTAAATGATGAGGGATTTCTCAATGTTCAGGAGCCCACTGAAGAAAAAAAGTCTTAGCCTGAAAGATACCAAATATCAAGTCAGGCAGGGTTTACTGTAAAAAAAACAGAATTAGCCTCACCCAACCTCTGCTCTTCAACAATGAGGTCTCTTCTCTGAGCTTGTTGAGGCTGAGATTCAGCTCCAGCTTCAGACATCCCTGTGTTGGCACCCACATCTAAGCGGATTCCTGAAAGTGTTTAAATTGCCATTAGGATCAGAGGAAACCTGATCAATACTGTCAAAAAATCTGCAAAGTGATTTGACTCATGCTACACTCAATGTCATGCTGCTGTTCCCAGTCACACAGGGAGGAAAACTGTGCCTCAGGAGGGAAATTTATGCCACTGATTTTAAGACAAGATGGACCATGGTCCCCCATGAGTCATTTGCCTCTCCATTGACCACAGAGAGAGGCCAGAAAAATAAAAAATGAGCTTAGACCTCTGAATTGTCTTTCAAATAAAAGAATCTTGTAACAGGAGGGCTTTTGCAAATGTTTGTGGCAGGTTGATGTGTCAATCAAATTGATTCCTAATCATTGCAGACATCTACTTGACTCCAGTATCTTCTTGGCAGACAGAGGATGGTGATGGGATAATTGCCTGGGGGAAAGTTTCTGGCTGGAAAAAAAAGTCAGAAAACCACTGGCAATGAAACTTTGAGATCAATAAGATGTTTGAGATTTCTGTGGAGGAAATCCATGTGAATGTGTATAGAGCTTTGAGCACCATCATCATGTAATGTTATACCCTCTGCATAAAAAATAAATTTTGGAGTGTTTTCCTCTCTTGGTATGAGACTTTTTTTTTTTTTTTTGACATCTGACTCCTACCTAGGAATGAGTCCTTGGTGTGGTTCAGAAGGAAAGATGGCTGAAAACAGAGTTAATGTTGTTTTAAAAATAGGAAAGCTGTTAAAAATAGGACACTACATCTTGAAAAATAAATGTTTTTATAAGTGATGGCTATTGTGAAAGAGGAAATTCCATGAGTCTAACATTCACAAACTTAGAATATGACAGGGATGCAGTGTAGAAAGGTTATGCATTTAGAATTGGAGACAAGGAAAAAATGTAAACTAGATAATGCTTCCCTTGCCATTGAAAAACAGGACAGATTGTTAGGTCTCTTATGGTGGCTTTAAGTAGGTGTCTTCTGATATCCATTGAGAACTGTGCATACTTGTCAGAGTCAGGCAGGACCACAAAGCCCTTAGTGCCAAACTTTCCCCTTCAGGAGCTACAGATAAGCAATTTGGAAGTTGGAACATGAGATACTGGAAACCAGAAATTATGGTGGTAACATGAAAGATCATCATCTTTGCAAGTAAGAAACAGCATGAAACTCTAAAGAGAAGAGACTGTAAAGCTGTCAAATTAATATTCATAACCTTCTTACCATGGCTGCACATCTGAAACTAGAAATTCAGTCCCTCAGTGGGAAGTGAAAACCTCTTGTTAAAACTAAAAATATTGCCTCTACCTCTAATGAAGACCAAAATCCCACAGGTAGATGTTATGTTCTCCTCGTGAAGGCTCATAGGAAGACTATGTTTGCACTATGAAGGGTAACAAAATTAGGAAACTTAGGCTGAAGGCAAAACATCTATAAAAGTGGTCAAACTGGAGAGGGAACAGCCTTGCAAAGGTAGATGTCAGATGATGAAGGAGGTAGGACTTTCTGTATAGGTTCTATGGTGCAGGTTATAAATGAAATAGAACTAGGTGGTTGAAATGCTGTTACAAGCTCAGCACTGGAAAACTTTTATCAGCTCTCTATCCTGGGAACTGAGTCTGTGAATTTTATTAATTGGCTACAAAAGGTTATGTTCTCTATTTTTCTTGGATTCCTTTTTATTGCCATATGAGAAATCATTAGTTAGGCTGGCAAGAGAGATGGTCCTCCTGGGTCTCTGAATAAAGTCATTATAAATTCTTGTAGAACAATGCATCTTTGGGACAGTGTCTCTGTAGTTTCTTCCAACAAGTGCATATTTCTTGAGGTGTTAGCAGACTACATGGAGTGGCTTTTCACTAGATCCACAATTTAATAAATGTATGCTAAAGATTTTTCTTTTTTTTTTTTCTGGCATTGGAAACACTACAAAACATTTTGGCAGAATGAGCATCATTTTCATGTTGCAGTGAGTCGATTTTGTCACTAACCATATCTGGCCAGTCTTAGAATCTTTTATCCTCATGTAGAAGTAAATTGATGCAAATTAACACAGGGTTTTGTTTACATTTGATTTTAAAATTTCATTAATGGGCACATGCATAAGGTGATAATTACCCATTAGATGCATGGTATTACCAGGTTATTCTCTTACTTTGTTCCCAGGCACAGTAAATGAATTATTAGCATCCATGGAGAGGCTGTGATTCTGCAGTGATACCTTACCCCATGCACTTCATGCATGTAACAAGCCCTGCTCCAGTCCAGTGAAGGAAATAGGTCCCCTGTCTATCCACCCGCCAGGACTTTTTCCCAGGACTTTCCCAGTGCTCGCTCTTCCTTACCAAGTAGCTGAGCTGATCCATGCCATGAACCTTGATGCAGTCCCACCACCTGTGTATTCAAACACCTGCCCTACCTTGCTTTGAGCCTTCAGTGATGTAAGGCTGGGAATACCCACAGAACTGTAAATTCAGTACCAAAATTTGCTTAAGGGATAATGTCAGTGCAATACAGTGCTGTGACAGGATAATGGTCTCCTGACACAATAAAACTGCCAAAAAGAAACCAAGCAGTTTATAGATAATAAATGTCAAACAGAGGTAGATGTTTATTTTCAGAACATCACAAGCCTATTATCCTGTCAGACCCTCCTGTTTCGATTTCTTTATTTCCATTACAGTAAATGAATAAAGAACACTAAAGAATAAAATGTCCCACAGGCCAATCACAAGCTCATTCAGACTGAAGGCTCCAGCAAGGCAGTGGTTTACGTCAATGTTTACGTCTTTATTGAGCAGCTGCTTTGCTCTGGATCATGGACACATTGGCTTCACTCAGACAGAAACCCCTCCACCTCTTCCAGGTTGAAGTTTACAGGCAAACCATGAAGTTCTTGTTGCTGTTAAACCATCTTCACTTCAGTGAAGAGGGGCATATGTGGAGGAAACAAGGAGAAAACATCTCCCTGTATCACACTGCTGGCATCAGCTTGGCAGAGATGAGCACTAAATGGTCTCTCTAGAGTGGGCAGATGAGGGTTGTGGGCAGAGTCAAACAGGTACATGTTTGTGAGAGTGCAATCACCACGAGTTTCTGGAAGGGGACATTGGGTATCTTCATTTATGTCCACGTTACTAATAGTTGTGAATTGAGTAAATCCAGTGACATCTTTTATCTTGACATATGTCTTCCTCTGATGAGCATTTTACATCATTTATTCATCTTATATTGTTGTTGTTATTGGTGGTATTTATTATTTTTAATTATGTATATAATACATAATATAATATAATACATCTGTTCTAGAGCAAGCAGCAGTCACAAGTATAGAAGCCATGTTGCTGAGAACACAGCTGCGTTGGGCAGGGCACGTCTCCAGGATGAAGGACCACCCCCTCCCTAAGATCCTGCTTTATGGTGAACTTGCCACCGGCTGCCGCAAGAGAGGAACCCCGAAGAAAAGATACAAGGACTCCCTGAAACAACATCAGCCTTGGCCATATTGATCACCACAACTGGTCTACTCTGGTGTTAAATCGGGAGGCCTGGAGATACACCATCTATAACGCAGCTGTCTCCTTTGAGAACACACACAGGATCACTCTTGAGGAGAAAAGGCAACGCAGAAAGAACCGTGTTCTGCAGAATTTACCATCTAAAGAGTCTTTCTACTGTGCCTTTTGCAATCGGATACGTCTGTCTCGTGTTGGCCTCATAGTCACCAACGTGCCTGTAACAAATGTGGTTAGAGCCTTCCCAAATCTTCGTTCGCGAAGCCCAACCATGAAATGAAATGAAATGTATATATTAATATTTTATGCTTATATTTATTATATAATTGTTACATGAATATTGACTATTATTATTAAACCATAAGTATGGTACTGATAAAAAAAATTATGCCCCAAAAGATGGCACAGTCTGTTGCTGAACAAAAGAGGGAAGTAGGAAAGGAGCTGGTTGTGCTTTTATTTTCTGCTGCTTGTAACAAAATTCAGAGCTGCTGTAGTGGATAAAATGTCATGAATAGGCCATGCTGGAGAACAGGTTTAAAGGCAAGCAAGCAGTAATATCTGAAATGGGGTGAAAAGGGGTGTTTCCAAAGGAAAATACACTGAGAAGTAAAGACTATCATGCGAGAAGAATGTTGTGGTGACATCTGGTCTCACAAACATTATTTATTTTGTGTACAGCTTTCTATTCACCATCTAAGTGAAGTCAAAAGGCCTCCAGAAAAAGCAGCATGACAAAGAAAACTCTTGGCAGCTTTCCTGCACAGAGAATGCCAAGGGCACAGTATTAACCCTCAGATTTCCCTCTGGTCCCTTTCTCCTCCTTCACTGGTTTTCCTGAGGTTACTCCACCTTCCCTTGGGGGGATGGTATTGCATTAACATTTTTCACTCTCCTTCTTTCCTTATTACTGAAAAAACCCCATCCATGACAAAAATACTCCACAGAGGACTGGTCATCTGGAGATGAGCCCTAATATTCTGTGGACAGCAGCCTGGACACATGTACTGCCTGGAATGCTTGAACATCCAATGGTCGGTATTTGAAAAAAGCACTTCCAGGGGTAAAATGGATTTGGACACCAAGGAAAAGGTTAGTCTGTCATGATGAGGCTGTTTCAGGATTATCTCTTGTTAGATAGATGTAATTCTTTGTGTTGGCTGTAATCTGTAATGGCATCTGTCCACAGAACAATGTTAATTAACATTGATACAGAAAGGGGACAGACTTACTGAAACATTCTACAATTTCTGCCCATAGGGATCCTTCCATGCCCTTCCTGATCAGGTTTTGCATCACCAATGTAAGGATTGATGTCTTTGGGAGGTCATCTGGGTCAATGATGGCATCTGACAACAAGGGTGTTGGGTGGGTGTCATAGTGTCTGAGTATGGTCATCTTAGCTGACTTCAACCATCTTTACACGACCATGTAGCAACAGGACAAGGAGGGAATGGTTTTAAGATTTAGATTACGTGTTAGAAAGGACTTATAACTATGGAGGATGGTGAGATGTTGGCATAAGTCGCCCAGAGAAGCTGTGGCTGCCCCATCCCTGGAAGTGTTGAAGGCCAGGTTGGACGGGGCTTTGAGCAAGCTGGTTCGGTGGAAGGTGTCCTTGCCTGTGGCAGGGGGGTGGAATGAGATGATTTTAAGATCCTTTCCAACCCAAACCATTCTATGATTCTATGATTCTGTCATCTGAAGGTTATGGATCTGATCTGAGCTAACCATCAAGGAGCCATCAATACTCCCTGGAGACAGTCATGTCCAAAGGCTGTTTCATCCCCATCTAAGAAAAAGTTGTAAGATAAGTCTAAGATGAGTCTCCTGGTGAAATGTCTTTTTGATGACTATTAAGGGACCTACCTAACTTGATGAGACTAGGCACATAGTTTTAAACATCTAATTTTAGGTGAGTTGTAGCCCGTCCCATATACGAATTTCATGACTTCTTATTGAATATTATTTCAATATTGCAATAGAAAATACACTATGTGAATCACAGGAAAAAGTGGATAGATGATAAAATTCTAAAAGTTAGTTATATCAGATGACATGATGGTATTTTCAATGAGGTTTTTATTTCAATATTAACTGTCTTAAATATTTAATTTTAAATTCTGACACCTCTGTTAATCTACTTAGAATTAGCTGGAACTGGAGATATATAGTTACTCCCATTCATATAAATAATTTAAACTAAAATAATTTCAAGCAGTTCAGGGTTCTTACCAAAGTTATAAAATGTGAAATCATTTAACCTGTGAAAAGCACTGAGTAAAGAGCAGGAAGTTGGAATTTGGGAATCAAAAAAAGTAGGAAAATTCTTTATTTCTGTCTGGAAGGATGAGATTTGCTATGGTAAAATCCTGTAGAGTTCTGAAACAAACTGTTCAATTTATTTGTATATATTATAGTTTGACTTTATCCTGGATGCAAATCATGTCATTAAAAGCTCTCCAACCCTGTTTATACATCTAGGACATTTAAGATAATTTTATTTAACTAATAAAAATGATTTTTAAAACCCTTGGTTTCTGCACTTTAATTAGATTCCTGGATCCATGTGAAAGTTATTTGGCACCTACTATGCAGGGGGAGGGGAAGTTAATTACATCTTTAGAAAATAAGAAATTTGTCATTCACACGTTTTCAGCAAAACAGACATGAAAAAAACAGAGAACCCAAATAAGGTTATTCTAGGTTATTCTTTATATTTTCTTATGTAAATGCATACAGATAGAGAATATCTAATATTTGCAAAAGTGTGTCCCAGATTCCACCAAACACTGAAGGTGAATGTAAGAACATGCATATATATATATATATACATATATATATACATATTTTCATGTGTGTATATATATACTTAAATATATATATATATGTATAAAATATTTTTTCCTTCTCTTCATGTTTTCAGAAAAAAAGCACCATCTATGTTTTTATTGAAGAAATATGATCTGCTCCACAGCTGGTGAGTTTTGCATCCATACTTCAGCACAGGGACTACTGGGAAAGTCATAGCAGACTCATAAAACCTTGTGGAGTCAGAGGTTGGTCCTTTTCTCTAGGCAATCAGTGCCAGCACTAGCCTGTTCTCTGTGTTAGAAGGTTTTGGTGTAATATTCAACAACCTGCTTGCTGAAGTTTATTCCATGTTATTCTAGTCACCAATGTCATGCAAAACACACTAATTCTTCCTTCTTTTATATCTACTTTCCATATATTTGAAAAAGACCATCACGTCCCTTTGGTTTTTGCCTTTGCATACACATTCTGCAAGGAATATTTTTCTTAAAGGGACCAGTACTGTCTCAAGAGAAAAGAAAAGAAGTAAAGCATGAAGAAGGTTTGGGATTAGGGACAAATCTCATAAATACTTGGGAATGG
This sequence comes from Pipra filicauda, assembly GCF_003945595.2. Lineage (NCBI taxonomy): Eukaryota > Metazoa > Chordata > Aves > Passeriformes > Pipridae > Pipra > Pipra filicauda. The sequence continues at coordinate 2,129,316 of NW_024104320.1, forward strand.
GAAAGAGTGTGATATTGGTAGTGAGGCACTGAAAGAGTTTGCCCAGAGAAGCTGTGGCTACCCCATCTCTGGAAATCTTCAAGGCCAGGTTGGATGGGGCTTGGAGCAACCTTGTCTGGTGGAAAGTGTCCCTGCCCATGTCAGGGGGGTTGGAATGAGATGGTCTTTAAGGTACCTTCCAACCCAAACCATTCATGATTCTGTGATGATTCTATGATTCTCAGAGTATCACACCATATTCAATATTTTGGCCCTAATATGCAAAGTACTTCATCATCTTGGCATGGCATTCCTAAAGACAAAGGAATTCTCTCCTATGGGCAAGATGGAGCCATTCACTGCAAAGAGAGGGCAATCAGGTCAATTATAGCAGAGCCCTGTGCAACCAGTTTACTGAAATTCTCCTTCATAGTCCCTCCCCATGGGAGAAGATGTCACTGGAATCAGCTCAGCAAAGATGAAAGAGTCAGTTCGCAGATTTCATAGCCATTTCAGCTATTCATGAGAGATAGACAGAGGAATCTTTAAACAGAGATAAATTTGTTTTTGAAAAGTTTTATTGTTTATTACAATTTAATTAAAAGCCATTGATAGTAAGTGATGAGGTTTCTGCTGCAGTAAGTTTCTCAAGCAATCATTATCATGCTGATGATAACAGAATCTCGAAGTCAAAAGCAATAATTAAACTGAGCCAAGAATATCAGAGGAAAAATATTGACTAAGGCATCAATTCATGTCTTGTTGAGGTGTGATATCTCATGCTTTGCAGTGGAACCTGCTTGTAGTGAAGTCCGTCTGGTGCATTTTGAGGCTGTTTCTCAGGTAAATGCCATGACAGAAGTGGACACTGATCCCTGAAACTTACTGTCACACAGGTACAAATTTGAAAGGAAGAACAGAAGAGGACACTGCTACAATGGTAGAACTCTCTATAACCTGAGCAAAGTATGGAGGCAGTGATGATTTATGTCCCTTTTGCAATGGGAGTAGCAGATGACAGTCACATTACGTGAACACCCATTTTACCATGTCTCCTTATAGGTTCTCATCTATAAGCAATCGAAATGGTCCTTCAACAAATGAGGCAGAGATGACCTTTTTTGGCCGACAGGTGGAAATTGAAGCTCAGAGTACACTGGTTATCATGACACAGCACTGAGACACAATGTTTCAAACAGCACCTGGTTCTTGAGCTGTCTCCTTTGAGTCTGTACCACATTTTACACTGCCTAAGTCAAACCTGTTTCCCATTCATCTCTTTATAACTTGCAGCAATACTGAGAATAAACCATATCAGGCCTCAAAGTGTAAACAGAGGATTAAGTGACGTGTCTTAGAGACACATCCCATATGATGTTTGACTATTTTGGAAACTTCCTTATTTTGTTGGAACATGTTCAGATTGTGATGCAGTGAAAACTTATGTTTCCTGTTTGATCATCAGCATAATTCAAATTATTTGGTAACACCTGACCAAAGAAAGAATCTGCTATAGTACCTCATTTGGAAAATGAACCCATGATAATTAATTACTTTCATGTAGTTATTTTATATTCAGTTTTTGACCCATCTCAACTTAGATTTATCAGGATCATCTTTCTTTAATCTGCTATTTACAATAAAATAATATGAAACAGTATCAACAGACATTCTAAAGTCAGGTATTTAACTACTGTTTTTACCTACCCTGAAGCCTTCTGTAGAAGGAACTGACAGAGTTTCTTTCTTAGCAAAACCACATTCCTGCTCATTTCCCTCTGTGAGCTTTCAGATAGTTATTGTTTCATTATCTCTGTTTGACTGCTCAGTAGCCTTTGGTTTTCTATTCTTCCTTTTCTTTTTTAAGAACATCCACTTTATTTGCTTTTTCCTATCTTATGGGACCTTGTCTGACTTCTAGGAGTTCACAGGCATCTGACAACAACTCCAAGATATTGTCCATATATTATTTGAGAATCCAATTTATATTTATCTAAGTGTTCTCACAACATCTATTTTTGTTCTAATTTGATTTGTATAACTTTGTTGCTGGCATTCATTTTTTTAGCCATTTGATTTGATTACACCTCACCCTCTTGTTGAAAATGGAAGTAAAAATGTTATCAAATATTTAGACCTTCTTAAGGTTTCTAACGAGTAAGAGAGAAAAGCAGTTTATTAAACTATGTTATTAAACTGTCTTACTGAAGGATCAAGGGGATCAATCTAAGAAAATGGTAATTAGTGTGACGTACAATAGTGTCCATTCCCTCATGGAATGACCTCAACCATCAGAGATTTCCCTTTTCCTGGCCAGGAATGGTACCAGATCCTTGCAAGAGTGGATGTAGGCTGAGAGAAAGGACTCTGCCCTCATATGAAACAGCTCTTAAAAACCTGAGGTCTTTGGCAAACACTAGGATCCATCAAAGGCAGAAAAAGCTGTCTTTGACAATTTTAGAGAACTATTGTCTTTGACAATTTTAGAGAACGCATATGGAGAAGGACAGGAAAAAGAAGAGCAGGGGTGAATTTATGGAGCAGGGTGGTCTGGGACTAAAGTGGTAGTGTCAAACTTTCAATGAAAAGGTGAGCTTTGTGTCAGGTCAGAAACGCCTGTCAAGCTTCTCCCTACTCTGTACTAATTCTCACATTTCAAAATTAGCAGGATCACTTGAGAGTGGGGCATTTTTTCCTGCCGTTGCTACCTCTCTCCTTTCCTCTGTATTCCTTTCATTGAAGTTGTCTGAAATGACACCCCTGGTTTTGACAGTCACTTAACACAATGACAAAAAACACAGGAAAACGTGCAGGCTGGGGGATCTTGTATGCCCATGAGTTTCTAAAAAAGTACTTTCCAAAACCCCAGAATCCAGGGGATGTTCCAAAGGGTGGGAAGCCTGCTGATATGCAAAAATAATAAATGAAGAATGAGATCTCCTGGGAAAGCCATTGTAACATCAATAACAGAACTGACGCAGGGAGGGGAAAAAGGCAAAATTAATAAAGAATAAATAAGTAATAGGGAATGTAATTAATTAATGCTAGTCACCAAAATTTTGCAGAAAACATGTCTCATAAAACAAATGCAATTTAAATATTTGATGATTTTCCAAGGCTGGCTAATTAAGATAATAAAAAAGATATAATCTATTTAGACTTCAGCGTAGTGTTTGACTTTTTGCTGCATAACATTTTGATTAAAAAATTGGCTCCACATCATATCAATAAGCCACATGATAAGAAGATAGAGAAGAGGGTAATTCACAAACCTGCAAGAGGGTTTGTCAAAATGAGAAACCATGATGGAGAGAGGATGCTCTTAGTAGGGTTCTGCACTGACTGTTGCTAGGTCTGTTGCTATTCCATACTTCTGGAAGGCAGTTTGCAGTCGCTGTTGGTGATATTTGCAGATAACACAAAGACTGTCAGCATGCTAAATAATGCAGAGAATGAAGCCACAGCACACAGCCATACCCGTCACTCAGTGAGTTGATCCCAGACAAGGATCAACAGCCAAAGACAGGCAGGAGTGGGGGGGAGGATTCTCAGGGCTCAGCATGTGAATCACTCAGCATGAGCAGTGGTGTCTGAGGAACAGGACTGCAATCTCTGCAGAGGGCCAAGGGGGCAGGGAGGTGAATCTTTTCCTTCCACTACCACCCTAATGTTTGCATGTGATGGTGAGGGGTCTGGAGCACAAGTGTGATGAGGAGCTGCTGAGGCAACTGGAGATATTCAGTCTGGAGAAAAGGATGCTCAGGGGGAATGTTATCCCTCTCTACAAGTACCTGAAAGGAAGTTCTAGATAGGTAACAAGTGACAGGACAAGAGGAAAACGCCTCATGTTTCACCAGGGGAGGTTTAGTTTGGATACGAGGAGAAATTTCTTCACGGAAAGAGTGACAAAGCACTGGAACAGGTTGCCACATGGAAGTGGTGGAATCACCATCCCTAGAGGTGTAGCTGTGGTGCTTCAGGTCATGATGTAGTGATGCACCTGGCAGTGCTGGGTTAATGGTTGGACCCGACAAACTTAGACATCTTTTCCAATCTTAATGATTCTATAATTGTCCTTATATATTTTTTCCTTAGGAGAGATCCAGTTTGCCTGGGTTGACTCTCTAACCAACAGCCGTATTTCTGGCTCCTATCAGAGTAGTCCTACAGTAACTATCTAAGTTCCCAGGCAAGTAGTGATGACAGATTCCTTGAAGCCCTTGTAAAGAAGATCCACTTTATCTGATTTAGGTGGTTGAATTTAGGTGAGCAAGATATCTCCTTGGAGGCCTCCAGAGCACACTGCCTATCTCTACTGACCATACTGGGTATTTCAGCTGTTCTTTCAGGAGGAACTTGACACTGAGTCAGATAAACTGCATCATAACCACTGAGAAGCCACATGGCCTCTGTAAATCTACAGTCTCTACTGATAGGGGGATCTATATCATTCACTCACAGGTATTGGCTAAGAAGAATTTCTTGCTATTAAGTTCATTAAATTAGTCCAGTGCAACAAAAACCTGATACCGTACACGAGAATCACCTTTACTTTCTGTAGTTCATATACTGTGTCAAAAGTTTAGGGCATCCAGAGTTTTCATTAAGACCAAGATACGTCCTGAATTAAATTCTTCCTTTGGAAGGAATTTAGGGCATGAAGACTGAATTTCCATCTGGTGTGAACTGGGACAAAATCACTGAGTTCCTAGTTTTATGAAGAAATAACGGTCCTTCCTTTTTCTAACAGTCTGTTTTTCTTTTCTCTTTGCCTGTATCTCAGTTTCGGTCATTCATAATCCACTCTTCTATTTTTCTATTTTATAGCCATCCCACAGGAGTAATGTGAAATGTAACCAATCAGTATTTGTAAAGCACTCTGAGGGTATCAGGTGGAAGGGAGTGTATAAATGCAAACTGTTACTATTGCTCTTACATTGCTGCCAAGGGACCTGCAAACAGGACCAGATCCCTGTATATTCAGAGTTAGTCACACCCTGTGAAAGAAGCCAGAAGATAAAACCTGTGGAAGCGTGGGAAGATAGAAGTTTAATAAAATATAGGAAAGGGTCGTTCAGGGATTGTTTATGAGTTCAAGACTGAATCGTTGCTCTGCCACAGATTTTTGCTTGGTTTTGCTTCTAGCACTGTGTTCAATACCTGCTTTAGGAGTAAAATTGCGCTGTGTTGTCTGTATTGGTCTGTGTGGCTCATAATGTAGAGACCTAGTCTTGCTGAGCTCATCTTACAGTCAGTGTTATCTAATACAGATTTTATGGTGCAGTCCCTGTGACTATTAGACAACCACTTAATGATAAGTAGATCTCATATGATGATACAAATTATGACCAAGTGTTTCTCTTCGTCGACCATACATTGTCTGGGGAAGACACAGACAACTGTCCCAGATGTTGGCATCTACATTTCATTAGGCAAATCCCATCCTATAATTACCTCTGTCAGCAGATTGAATGGTGCCAGGGAACATTCCCAAGCACTGGAATGCAATCATCTCTATTCTTCAATTTTTAGAATGGTGCCTGGAATCATTTTGGCCCCAAAGAAACAGCACTTTCCCAATGCATTCCTGAGTGTAGCTCAGGTTCCAGCACCAGCCAGGGACTGTTCTGAGTGGCTGGTTTGGGTGCAGCTACCCTATTTTAGAGACAGGGGTACTTTATTGCTATAGACATAGACAGGCTGTGCCATCTGGACCCAGAACTGTAAACTGGACTCTGGAACTGCTTGGTTTACCAGGAGAGTCATACCCGCAGCTCAGCACCCATCACACTGTGACTGGGAATATTCAGTGGTTCACGAAAATGAACCCCGGTATCCCAGGCTGACAGAACACTTACAGCCCCAATGGATCTGAGCCATTTGAGTAACATCCCTTGAGAACAATGCAGGAGAGGCAGGAAGTGAACCATGTTCCCTACAGGCAGCATTTAGCGTTTCACACTCCTGCAGCCACAATCACGCTGGGTCGGGTTTGATTTTTTTGTTGTTTTTTCCTATTTTGTTTTATTGCTGATTTGTTTTGTTGTTGTTGCTTTGGTTTTGTTTGGTTGCTTTTTTTTCTTTTGTTTTGATTTTCTATATTTTGTTTTTGTATGAAGGTTTTTGTTTTTTTTTCAAATGTTGCATTATTCTGTAAAAGACAGAAAGAGAGAAGCTGTACTGATACATTTTGAAAGGACTCATGACCATGTAGGTTTGCTCTTCATGAAACAAGTTCTCTGGTTTGCTGTTATAAATATCTTAAGGCAATGTAGCTTTTAGGAATAATAAAGTACTTTAGAATAATAAAAGTACTGAGGCACTTTTCCTAGGTAATAAATTAATTAGATTTTATGTTCCTTTTTACCTCTTGTTTAAACCACCATGCCCTCGTGACATTAAACAGCCAACGACACCACTAGGAGAGATTGATCGCATATCTCTTGATTTCATATAAGTCCAAAGGAATAAAGTCCTGAATCTTTACTCCTCCTCAGTTTCTGCAACAGCTTCTCTTACTACATTCATTCCTGCCCTCACAGGACTCACAGCAAGGGCCATTTCAGGCCATCTCCAAAAAAGCAGACTAAGGGGGACAAAATTAGCAGAGGCAACTGCAATGAAGGAGAAGCAGGAAGCCTCTTGGGAGGATCTTTTATGAAGGTGGTCTCTTCTACAAGACCTACAGTATTGCCTTTTAATTCTGATCTCACCCTTGTAAACAGAAAATGACAGTGCTGTATGGCATCACCCTCTGGTCTGGTCTAAACAACAACACTGCCCTCCATTCTCCATAAGGAGGAGAAATAACACAAGACAAGTATACAGGATGTTGTCAGACCAAGAATTAATACCATCTATTTTCTAACTGGGATTCCTGTGCTTAGGAGAGGCTTTTCCGCCTTCCTTTGGAACTGTAACATTAAAAATACATTGCTGCAGCTTCCCCAGTCAGTTTGAAAACTCACAGCATACATTTGGTGTCTGTGTAAAGCCCTTAAGGAGGATGTGGGTAGCAGGTATAATTGACAGTTCCACAGACCTCCATCTAGGGATGGATTGCAGCAGACACCTTTGTTTTCAAAGTACTTTTCCAAATACGCAGGGACATGAAAATCAAGTCATATAGTGACAGAAGAAATGAATATTCATTGTTTGTCTTTTATGACAGTAGGAAGCACAGAAGTAAGAGCTGAAAAGATGGGGTTTAATTTTTCCAGAAGTGATAAGGAACACATGTGGGAGCACATTTGTTTGATTTTTTCACTCATCTGAGGTAGCTTCCTCAGTCATTTCCATTTTCTCCGGATGAATCAATATTTTCTCTCTCACAAAAGAAAACAAAACCACAACTTAACCTCCCCACCCACACAGAACATATTACTTAACTTCCTGCTGCTCCCAGCTATCTTCGCAAGCTGTCTTCTTACAGCATTTTAATTTTTCAGTCCTCTCAAGAAATATAACAACATTACCATTATGCATTTTATGATGCTCTTACTTGTTACAGATCTGCAGCTCCTTGCTAATACTGGATGCTTTTATCAGGTAACAATGTGAATTAGCTGTAGATGCTTAGAAATTGTGAGGATATTTTTGAAACCAAAAGAAAACCTAAACAGGGGGAAAACCTGTTTATTTCTTTGTAATAAATTTCCAAGAAACTTTCTAATTTTTGGTTAAAAACCTGAAATTTAATAAGATTTGCAGCATTAATCAGAGGGGGAAAAAAGTATTTTAAATATGTTCCCAAAAGCTTCATTTTTGAATTGATAAGTTTTACTTTTCAAGGCTAAAATAACTTGTGTGTTGTCGGAGAGACAAAACAATCTGCCAGTCTGCTAAACGTAGAATAAAGTACTGGGTTTATGCCTAATATTTTTCAAAACCTCTTTTTCATATTTGAAAGAATTGACCAAGTTTTTCCAACAAATATTAACCTCTTGTAAACGCTGGCTTGGCAATCTTTACTCGTGTGAGCATATTTTAGCAACTTCACCAACTGCTCTGCATCTACTTAAGGAAATAGAACCCAACTGGGGAACTAAAACTTTTGCAATAAAGCTGACCATTTGAAAATATATCAGTACATAACACCATACTTGTTTCCTCCCATACCAGAGTTTCAAAGGCTCTTTAGCACCTATTCCTTTTGCTATTACCACTACAACCTTCTGCAGCTTTACTGACAGGATGACTGTCCATGTTTTTCATCAGTCTAGGTGTTTCCGTATTAAATCTCTGTATTAAATCAGTAGGTGCAGGTTTCTGGTCCTACAGGGCCTGACATCCTCCCCAAAAGGCACGAGGTACCTCAGTGTTTCTTACCCTCCACCTCTGCAGCTGGCAGGGTTTTCTCAGTCATTTTCAAGACCATCACGTAACACAAAACCAAACCTGCCAATTCAACCACAGTAACCACAGTTTTTGCTTTTTTTCCCTGAAGGGTCACACCGGCTTTTACGTCCTTTCTCCAGTGCTCTCATTTCCCAGTAGGATACACAGACACTCTCTGTCTCTCTGTTCCCACCCATGCCCACCCTGTGCAGTGCTGGCCCCGCAGTTTGAGGAAGCTCAGAACTGAACAGAGAATTCCTAAGAGATTTTTCATTAAAATCCACATTTCTAAAACTAAACTTTATATCACATTAGAGTTTTTCCTTCCCAGTTTAAGCTAGAAAATCATGTAAATGTATGAACATGAACTGCTAGTCAGTCTGAAGTCTGTTTTACACAGCCTCTGTGGCTATTATGAATCATCCCTCTGCTTTTATTCCACTATTTAATGTCTTTTTATACCATAAATTTTTACTATATCCACCCAGCTATTAAACCATAACAACCTAAATTCGCTATGTCAATAGGACCATTTGTGCCTCTACTTGCTAGTGAATCAACATAAGGCAATCTGGCTCCTTGACACCCAATCTACCTTTCTCAATACCTAATCAGTGCACCTACATGAACCCCTCAAGCCTATTAATAATTCTTATTTAAACTACTGGCAAGTTTACTGTCTCAGTAACCCTCTGAACTGAACACTAGTAGAGCCACATCAGAGTATTAGAGGGACTGTTCCTTTCCTCCTTTCTTTAGGATACCCTGCAAGTAAATTTGATTTGCTTTGACTTTCTGCTCTGTAATGCCTTTTCCAAAACCATGTCTACCTTGCCCTGTGCTGTAATCCCATTATTTTCTTTGTGCCAAGACATTTGTTTCCAAAATGGTCTCTTTTCTGTGAATAAGCAACTCCAATTATTTTCCTCAGATACAGTTGCATTTTTTCCAAGCTGAATCTTGTTTCAAATATTTCTGAGTGTTTTGAATCTCTCTTTGTGGTTCACTATTTCTCTGGGCTCCAGACTCTGTGAAACAACACTCAGTTCCCCAGCTAACAACCCTGACATGGCTGTTATTCCCCTTTAAAGAGGATTCATTGGATGACACCAGGGAGGATATAAATATCAGCACATCCCAGCACTGTTCTCAGAAAAGGTGCTGATGCCCTGCTTGTTTCTGAGACGTACTTCAAGCCGACTTTTTAGATCCTCCGTGGATTTTGCCATTTGGGATGACCAATGTAATGCATTGCTCGCTTTATCATCCGTGTTTCCTGCAGGGTAAAACTTTCAGGCACCTTCAGATCAGCAGTATCTAGGCCACTACATAAAAACAGCCTGAATTTGAAAGGCACGATGTGCTTGCAGCACCCATTCAAATATCTAAAAATTAAGCCAGTTTTACCGTCACTAATGCTGGATTATACGTTACTGTGTAGTCTCAGGGACAGGCAAGACAAACTGGCAGTGCCCTTTGGCACTGTTCTCTATTCTTCTGCTCAGGAAGGAAACAGCATGTACTCAGTCACACCTTTCATTGCATTTCTTTCTTTGCCCTCTCTTTGCATGGTCTGTGCCTCAGCAATGGCGTTGGAATGTTCCACTGCAACATCCTGACGCACAGGAGTTGTCCAAGACCTGTAGAAACTGCAGAAAAAACATCCTTTGCCATATCTTATTTAGACACTAGAGGGACTTGCTCCTCCCAGGGGGTCCAGCCTACTTGTACTGTGTTCCTGAACTCTTCCTGTGGTCACTTGCTGAAGTGAATCGTCTCAATTGCTTCCTGTGACCTAAGAGGCTCAATGGGGAAAGGTTTTAAGCAGAAAAAGGGTAAATTTAGATTATATATTAGGAAGAAATTCTTTACTGTGAGGGTGGTTAGGCACTGGAAGTGTTCTAGGCCAGATGGGATGGTGCTTTGAGCAACCTGGTCTAGCGGAAGGGGTCCTTGCCCACGGTCTTTCAGGTCCTTTACAACCCCAACCGTTCTGTCATTCTTGATCTGGCCAAGCTCCTGAGCCACAATCAGCTCTGTGGATGACTCATTGGGTAAGGCTATACAACCAAGGGAGTTGACTGCAGGTTTCTCCCTGCCACAGATCCCAACACCATATAAGCCACGGAAGCAATAAGAGTCAAGGACCCAAAGGCTCCAGGCAGATTTTCTGCAGTCTCTGCTGAAGGCCACAGCGCTCAGGTATCTCTGCCACCAGCACCCATAGCTTAGACATGGTGATATACTCTGTCAAAAGCTGTTACAAGCCTCCACGTGTAGAGATTAAGAATCAGGCTCTGATTTCCCACCCAAGGTCTCACTTATGTAAGTACAAAGGCTCAATAAAGCCTTTGCATTTAGACTTTATTCACTGGGAGCACTCAGCCATTGGCATAAGTGCATCATAAAATAGACAAAGAGCTATAATTTGTACCAATGGAGCTTAGCATTTCCTGGAGTTGTTGAGGCAGATTTCCATCATAGGCGATATCTTAAGATGTGCAAATAGGTGACTGATAGGGTTTTTCTGCAGAATTTCCCACCTCAGACCTCTCCTTTGTGTTGCCTGTAAGAACTCCAGCCCACATTTGCAGATCAGCAGTATCTAGGCTACTAAATAAAAAAAAGCCTGACTTTGAAAGGCATGATGTGCTTGCAGCACTCATTCAAATGCCTAAAAATTAAGCCAGTTTTACCAAGGCAGTTTTGAATTTTAGCCACTGATTTCAGTCACGTAGATTTCTAATCCAGTGCTCCCAGCCTCCCTGTTCCTTGGAGGAATTTCATGTTTCCACACTTCCGAAGGACTTCAGGCCCCTAATCTGAATAACTGCCTCTGCAACCTAACCCACACCCTTCAAAGCCCTCAAAGACGAGCTCCTTCTTTGCAAGTCCTGTTCATCAACACAGAATCATAGGATGATTAAAGTTGGAAAAGACCTCTAAGATCAAGCCCAACCATTAGTAGCAGTAAAAACGTGTGTGTAGGGGTGTCAGCATGAAAGGCATTGTTGAATATGCTGTTTTTCTTCAAAACACTGATAAATACCTCAAGTTGAGCACAGCCTGCTGTTTGTCTAGTCCTGAATTGGACAGAGGCTGCTAACTGACATTATCAAACCTCCCAGTTTCCACTCACCCTTCTGTTTCTGTGGGGCTTTACAAGGGAAAAGCCTTGTTCTCTCAGACTTTACACAATGTCCTTGGTCTCATCCCAAAATAAATAATTTCTGCTTGACAAAACTAGCTGAAATATTGCAGAAACTTGGTGAAGGGAGAAACGCCAAGCAGAGATCTGCATTATTTTGGGGGTTGCTTTTTTAATTGCACTTAGAATTACAAATATGAAGCTCATGCAAAGCTAGCCTGCCTTTCCTCCTTCCTTTCCTGCAAGGGGCTGTCAGGTCTGCTGGGCTGGATCTGCTGTCCTGAGCAGTCCTGGCTGAGGCTCCCGGAGGAGCAGAGCTTGCTGCCTGGAGAGTTGGTGGGCAGCTCGCCTGCTGCAAACGCATTTCTCTGCTGCTCGCCTTTGGTCCGGAGAGCTGCAGAATTTTTCTCCTCTTATGTAATGGTCTGCTGGTATCTTTGCTCGGAAAACCTCTTTTTCAGCTGGAGGGTGTCAGGAGCCGTGTCCTACCTCTCCTGGGTCACTGCTGAGAGAGCAGCTGGCCGGGGTAGATGTGCCAGGGCGTCGGGCAGCAGAAGGGAGCAGCTCCCCTCCCCTTCCTCTTGTCCCCAGCCTTTCCCTGGGTCACCCTCCTCCTCGTAGGAGCACGGGGCAGCTCCGCCTGGGCGACCACGGGCAGCAAATGGGGGAAAAGGGGAGAGGGGAAATCTGTGCTGGAGCGGTGTGTGTCGGGTGTCCCCCCGCCCCGAGAGCCACAGCGCGGCTGGGGCAGAGCCGAGCGCGACGGGGGGATGCGGTGGGACATGGGGACGAGAGCGGAGCGCGGCGAGGGGATGCAGCAGCCGCGGGACCGGGGGATGAAGAGGGGAGTGCAGCGAGGGGACGCAGCAGCCGCGGGACCGGGGAACGAGAGAGGAGCGCGGCGGCAGCTGCTGCTTCTGCTGCTGCGGGAAAGCGGTTCGCCAAGTCTCCGAGCCGGAGCTCTCCCTTCTCCGGCTACCGGCGGGGATGGGGAGGAGGGGGCGAGGGAGGGGCGCGGTGGGGTCGGGGGACGTCAAAATGCAGCATCATCCTCCTGCCCCGGCAAAGTCCGTACGTGTATGTGTGTGTGCGTGGAGGGGAGAAAGCGAGCAGTGCGAGGGCACTGCCCGCACCGCCCCGGAGCAGCTGGGCCGGGCGCAGGGCTGCGCGGGGCGCGGAGCGGAGCGGGCACTGCGGAGCTCCCGGTGCAACGCCCGAGCCTCGCCGGAGAAAGGGGGGCACCGGGAGGGAGGGGAGGGAGGGGAAGGGGGGCGGCGATGATAGCTGGCTAGGGGGGAGGGAGGAGAGAGAGCGGGGGGGGGGGGGGGGGGGGCGGGAAGAGAAAGAGGGAAAAAGGCAAGGCCCCCCCCCCCCGTCCTCCTCCCTCCCCTGCTCGGTCCCTTCCACCCCCGGCACACACATACACACCCGCACGCACACACACACCCCATTGATCAATATTTGGCTGTCTTGCTGCAACTTGCTGCAGTCTTTTAAAGGAGTAGTAGAGAGAGAGGGAGAGAGAAAGGGAAACTGGCAGGAAGGGGTAAGGAGCTACACATGTCACATGTGCTTTCTAAGACGGCCAGGAGCATCTGCAGGCTGGATCTGGTGGAGGATGCTGCGGCAGGTGATACACAGAGGGCTCCAGTCGTTTTTCTACAAGCTGGGCTTATTCGTGAGCAGGCATCCGGTGTTTTTCCTCACTGTGCCCGCAGTCCTGACCATCATCTTCGGCTTCAGCCTGCTCAACCGCTTCCAGCCTGACACTGACCTGGAGAGCCTGGTAGCCCCCAGCCACAGCCTGGCCAAGATCGAGAGGAGCTTAGCCAGCAGCCTTTTCTCCCTCGATCAATCCAAAAGCCAACTGTATTCGGACTTGCACACCCCGGGGAGGTATGGCAGGGTGATTCTCCTCTCCAAACCCGGAGGCAATATTTTGCATCAGGCTGATGTGATCCTGCAGATCCACCGAGCCGTGCTGGAAATGAAGGTGAACTACAAAGGCTATAATTATACTTTTTCCCATCTGTGTGTGTTGAGAAATCAGGATAAGAAATGCGTGCTGGATGATATTATTTCAGTGCTAGAGGATCTGAGGCAGGCTGCCCTCTCCAATAAGACAACAGCCAGGGTGCAAGTGAGCTATCCCAACACTAAATTGAAGGTATGCTCTTACTGCATGCTTTTGCCAATTAAAGAGGCAGCACTTCATTTCTTGTCCTAAACAGCAAAGAGGAATATAATCATATCTATCTCTCTCTCTATGGAAATGTGTGTGATCTGGGCTATCCTTGGGAAGCAGCTGAATCCGGTGCCTTGCTATTGTTCTGGGAGAGGAGGGAGGGTGGGGGACTGGATGCTACTGAAGCAGGAGAAGCAGGGAGCGGAGAGCCTGAGCACCGGGAGACCTTGCAGTGCCCTGAAGGTTCAATATACAGAGGAAAAGGGAGAGGAGGTCGGTGGGTGGTTCAGAGCTGGGTTGCACTATTACCTTTTCCAGCCTCACTGCCGTGGTGGGATGATTTATCTTTAGTGTGCCCAGAAAAAGCTTTCCTCAAAGACATAGTGAGCTCCTGTGTCTGCCTGCTCCTTCCAGTGCTGTAGGAGCAGCAGGAGGTTTGGGCCAGAAGCGAATTCAGGTGTCCTGCCTTCTTTACCTGCATGCAAAGAAGGGGAGGTGGGATTTTTTTTTCCTCTCGGTGTGAAAATTATTAACTCTGTCACTGAAGGATGGGCTGGAGTTTTGGGATGGATACCAACAGCTGGAGGCTTCCAGCAAAGTTGAAACAAGGTAAAAGGTGAAAGTAGTTTCAGTGGTTCCAAATAAAAGAATAAACAATGTGGCACAAATTATGTCAGGACTATTTCCCTGGCATAAAAGCTCCCATCTGCTTTCCCTCCCATCTGGAGCGACCCAGCTCACCAAGGCTAACCTGCTGTGAGTAAATAAGGTACAAAGTTTGCAGGTGGCTCAGGGAAGAACTTTCTGTGGATTACAGTGTATCTGCATGCTCCCTTGGGCATTGCACCAGAGGCAGGATTTATTTACCAGAGTGTAACAAACTCCCTAGCACGCTATCTAGTCATGGCTCAGGTCATAGGGAGGAGGATACGGTCCTCCTTGTACACCCCTTGTACACCGGAGATCTTTGGGGTTACCTGTCCCTCTTTTTTCAAAGAGTTCCTCAAGGATGAGGGAGGTAGTGCTCTTGCAAGTACCAGCACCAAGATCCTGAAGTCATAATTTGTTTCTTCCTGTTCATTTACAAAAAAAAAAAAAAAAAAAAAAAAAAAGATAAAGTCAGTTTCTGTCCCAAAATCTGAAACAGAGACATAGATTGTTTTTACTGGTCTCCTTGCTTCAGTAAAAGGGCCGGGTGGGACAGCTGGGATTTGGTCCTGTGGCTGTAGATGTTACAGTAATTGCTTTGTGCAGAGTTGTGGCTGTTTGAGCTGAGTGTGTAGAAATGAAAAGGTCTCCTTGCTGCTGCTGGAAAGTACTGAGTGCAAGGAGTACTCAGAAAAACAAGTTATTCTGGATTAAATATCCCTGAACAAATTTTATCTTCTAGTTGGCTGCAAAGACAATCCCACTATTGCAGAATTAAAGTGCTTCTATTCCATTTTGTTTGTCTTTAAAGTTAAGATTAAGGTAGTTCAGTGGAGAACATTGATAATCTAGACTAATATAACTGTAATGCACTTTTGTACAGAAATTGTCATCCCACTCTCTCAATCCAGATTAATTTTCTTGTGTAGAGAAACACTAACTGAGCTTGGCAAAACTTGGATGGGGTCACCTGCAATGTGTTTTTGTACTAGAATAGTGCCTATAGCTCCTCCTTTTTTAAAGATAAAGGCAAAGGACAAGATATGTGATCTAGATTAGCGACCTATTGGAATAAAAGTGCTTGGTAGATAATTCACACAGAGAGAAAGATTTTCCCAAAGCATAGATGTTTGACTCTAAGCACTGCAAAATACCAGCCCAGCACCTTCAAACTCCCAAATAGTTGTTGTATATCATCTTCTGGATGAAGGAATAAATGCTCCTATGTGTCTCAGTTTAAAGTTGGACAGAACAGGCAGCTTTCTACCCATTTTCCAGTGAAAGAACATGAAGCCACCAAAATCTGTGACTGTGTTTCAGAGAAAAGCCAGCAATTACAACCCATTTCTGTGGAAAAGGAGAGTTCCTGCTTTTACTGAGAAAAAGAAATACACTTTGCCACAATTTTTTGTGTTCAGGTACGGTAAGGACTTTTTTGTGGAACTATAGTCAGCCCTGAACCTGCGCTGGTCTTCAGCGATGGTGTGTCCACAGAGACTCACCTCCTCTGGTCTCTTTGGCTCCAGCTGCTGGGAATAAATTACTATTTTGTATAGATTAATTCTCTAGGTCATCCCTGTCATCTCTGTTGTCCCATCTATCAAGGGTTAGGAAGGTGTGTTCTCTCCTTCAAGCCATGAACAAAGTCTTGGGTTAGTCGAGGCTCACGGGCTATTTACTGACCTCCCTCTCTTTGCACCTCTGAGCAAAAGCTGTGGAAATCCAGGCCTGTGTTGCTTGTTCTGAGGTGTCCAGTTGTGCTTAACCAGAAATATCTCAGATGCTGCACCCACTAGGGTAGATCAGTTTCTGGGTGTTCAGCGGGGGGAAACAACCCCTGTGGCTGTATCTGTGAGGGTTTTTATTTCTTCGCTCTTGAGTTGTGACATGAAGGAGCAGTTGTGGCTAAACCTCATGGGACTGCAAATGAGAGGGCCAAATCTTCCTGCTCTTATTCAGTGTGGACCAGAGCTCATCACAGTCACCAGTCCATGCCCTTGGGATTCTTCTCAGCTAAACTTTTCTGCATCACTAAGACCTACCAGATCTTCTAGGTTGCCTCATTTTCCCAGAGGTCACGTTGCTTGATTAATACTGGTAGATTTTGCTCTTTTTCTTTTAATAATGGCCTCAGACTTAACAAAATTCTTCTAAGAACAACATGGGGATTTACAAAGCATGAAGGTGCCCCAGATGTGTTTAGTCTGCAGCTGACATGGGTCAAGTGTCAAACTGTACTGGTTTGAGAACCACAGTGACAATGTTGAGCTGCTCCAACCTCACTCCTGCTCCATGAGGGAGCTGTTAAAACACTTTGTAGTTTTTCATTTCCCCCAAGCCTTGTGAGCAGCTCTCACTTTGTCCTTCTTCCCATCTCCTGATGGAGGCCAAATTCATTCAGTTCTCTGAGGTGAGGCTGGCTGAAAGCTGACTGAGAGTGAGTTCTTGACAGGTCTCCCATGGGAACTTTGTGGGAGCCGTCTGAGCAAGTTTAAGCAAACTGCTCTAGTTTTGAAACAACTCTTATTGGACTGCAAAATCTGATGAAACTGCTCGACTTTTGCTGAGGAAATCTGTATGTGGAGGGTGATGTTTGTTTAACCATTACTCGCTGTATGTTGAAAGAGGTTGTAGCCCTGAATACTTCTATCTTCACTGCCCTTTTGTGAGTCAGGAAGCCTTGGTCTTTCCACTTGCCAGAGAAGGAGCAGAGACAAGGCACTCACATTCAGAGCGCAGACTGCAGCATGGTTTCCAGCTCCTGAGATGGGTTTAAAATCCACTCTGGCAACACAGGGGTCATTGTAGACTAGCTCGGGTGAACTAGGCTATAGGAAAAGGCCGGCTCCCGTTGCTTTGGGGACAGTATCTAGCCTGTTCACGGTTATTGTTACGCTGCAGTCTGCAGCCCAGTCAGAGTGACTTGCCCAAGGTCATGCAGATAGACCGTGGTGGAGCAGGAAAACAAAGCTGGATGTATGAAGTCTTGATGAAGACTTTTGAGATACGTCCTGGAGAAAGATTCCTCATGCTTTCCTCACTCCAGGACATAGAAATGGTGCTCCTGTGCTTGGGGTCTGGATTGTGCCCTAGCTGCATAGATTGAGCAAATCTACACTGACCATCGGTCATCAAACTGTTAAATCTCAAGTTTTGTCAAAACTTGGCGTTATTTTTGCCAGTTGAGACCTCCACGACAGTGCCTGGATGTGACTTGAGGGACAGCATAGGAAAAGGTTCACTTCTAGCTGGTATATGTACTCTGTCCTCGGCATAACAGTGTGCAGTGTTCTTAGAAGTGGACACATTGTGCCCTTGGCCCCAGTGTGGGGGCCAAAGTGTGGTCTGAGACACAGTTTATTCATTGGTATAGACAGAATTATTGATTACATGGGGATTACTTCTTGTGTAGAGTCAAATATGAGGGAAGAGATTGTTTTTTGACCCTAATTTGTTAATAACCCCAGAAAATTTGCTGTCTTATTCCAGAAAAAGAAAAGAAAAAAAATTTAAAAAACAATAAAAATTATTTCTGAACACAGTCCTTACCCAGAGAAGAAAAACCACAAAAATATTTTTTCTGGTATTTCACCTTTAACATTTCTTTTCATGTTTATTTGCTAGTTTGTCTGAGAAAAGATAGTAACTGAGAACTTGCCTCTCTGAGATCAGAATGAATATGATAACTGCTGGTTTAAAGGAATCTTTTTCAACAGATTGGTTTCTGTAATACTGCCTTCAATTAATTAAGTATCAGTCATTTATGAACACTATGCTAAACAGCAGTCAATAAAACAGAGATCTCTATTACCACATTTGTGATAAACACATCAGCTGGATATTGAATCTGTTCTTGCATAAGCAGAAAAGTTACTTGCATTCACTGAACATCTTGAAACCTCTAAGTGTAAATTTGGTCATGGTCAGATTCTCAGTTTTTCTCACACTAACAGCTGTACTTTTAAACGAGTCTTGCTCCATTTGCATTCGTGGAGTCTTTCCCACTGCTCTAAGATTAATCCCTCCTTAGAAGTCCCTGAGGCATGGGCCACCTCCATGAGACAGAGAGGATATAAAACCAGAGCCCACCTACATCAGAATAGGCATCTGTGCACCAATAATGTCCACAAACTGATTATTCCTTCAGTAAAATCAGTTCAAATATAAAATTAACTCCAAGTAGCAGATGCTTCCTCGGAGACAATGTGGCTCTGTACTCATTTGTGATACCCCCCGCCCCAATCCAAACCTGTGGGTCAGAATCTTGTGAAGTGCTCCGTGGCTGGCAAAAGCTGCTAAGTCAAAGCAAAATAATAAAACATGCAGGGAGAAAATCAGAAGAGGAAGGCTGGAGGCTGCAGATAGTTTTCATCTCAGCCTCTCAGATCAAGACAGGATTGGGCAGGCTGAGCTCGGAGCAGCTGCTCAGTAGCATGAAAGCAAGCGGAAAATGTTTGAAGGCTGGTAGCATCTTCTGTCTCACAGGTTGGGAAACTTACTTGGGAAAAAAAGACCCTTTTGTTCTTCCAACTCTGTTTCCATACTGGCTGGCAGGACTAGGAAGGGCTCCTCACCCTTCTCACCTGGATGGGCTGGTGGAGCCAGCAAAGACTGCAAGGAAAATATTCTCCACTGACCTTTTGGGTGACCTTGGTTATCTGCTTCGTGCCATCACCACACTCCCAGCTATTCCACTTTTTAGTTTTGTCAGCACTTGCTGGGGGATGTGGCCTTTTGTGCAGTGCCAGGCCTTGATATGAATAATAATAGAGAAGCAATTGGAAGGTTGTTTAGGTAGAGAGAACAGGAAGATGCAATGAAAAGCCCTTCAGTTAGTAGCAATGGCTCATCCCCATGGATCTTGGATAGGTGTCAACTGCTTGCTGAAGAAAGAAAGCCCAGTAGCACTTTTCCATCTTCCTACAACAGATAGTCCTCTGTGGACATAAACAAAATACTTATTTCCTTTATTAAATATTTGGTTAACACTTGGCAATGTTAACACTGACATAGTACCCTACGCCTTTACAAAATATCTTTGGAGCCCCTTACTGTACTGGCTATGTGAGCTGTTGGAGGGCTCTGAAATTCTCTCTTTAGATTTACAATTAAAGTAAAGGACATGTGTCACATTCCCAGAGAAAGATGCTTTTGAGGAGAGGTTCAGAGAGGTAGGGAGAGGAGATCCTTAAACCAGCTTTAACTGTTTAAGTACATGCTCTATGGTAGAAGTGGGAGGAACTTTGTAAGGACAAAATTAGATTAATAAATATGGCCAAAAAATTCTTAAATTATTTAACATCCTTTACGTGTATGTGTCTATGCATATTACATGCATACCTTTGTCAGTTGGTAAACAATGAAGTAGGTAAGGCTGTGCTAGACATTTCGAAAACAGTAATCTAATAGCAAAACCTGTATTAAACCTCTTCAAACATTAAGGGATAAGAGACCTCTTTGCACTCTGCATAGTGCTTATTACAGATGTCACAGTGAAAAAAACTGCTGACTGGTTTTCCAAGTGAATTGAGTTAGGAAAATCACGATCTCACATTTCTACTGAAAGCTTTTAATTTATGCAGCTCCCACATCCACTGCACCCTCCTAGTGCAAACAGTGAGACATGGCTGGGACTTGCGCTGTGAAACAGCTTTAAAGAAGGATGAAGAAAAGTCTTCAGTGATGGAGGAAAGCAGGTGCTGTGTGTGATGGAAAGGAGAGGGGAACGCAACAGGAGGCTAAAAGGGCAAACTATAAAGTCTTTTAAACCTCTCTTTCTCACTACATTAGTCCTTTTCTCTGTTTTCCTACCTAGCAAGGTGCAAGATGCTCATGTGGAGAATAGACAGTAAAGGAAGTTCTTGGAAGTGGGGCTATGAGGCATCCTACAAAGGGAGAGAGCAGTGACAGAGCTCCTGAGCATTGCAGAGACGATCACATGCAGTGGCACGTGTCATTGCCCTAGCCCTGGATTCACCAGGTGGGAATTAGCCTCACTTTTACACTGGTCAGGCCATTTGGGAACAGGAGCCTTAGGTGGAGTGCTGAAGACCTTTGATGACACTAGCAAGGGTGACCTGATGGCAGCGGGAAGATTTCCAACTTTAAAGAATTACTGTAGAAGCATCTCAAGGGCAAACTGGTAATAATTTCTTAGTGGGCAGCGCTGGTATTGAACAGAAATTTTGCTGAAGTTTTTTTTTCTTCCTTAACACCACTCACACATTGGTGAGCAATTCCTGCACAATACCAGTTCTGCACGCCCAACAGTGGCTCTGTGACACATCAAACAGTCTCACAGCTGTGAGTTGGCCAGATCAGCTTTTCTCACTGGTTTTATATTTTGCCACCACATATGCCCTCCTTCATTCCACCCTTGCCAGCAAACTGGTACCACAGCCAGGGAGCTGCTGGGTGATCCTGGGTTGACAGACTGGCATGTCACTGCCAGGGTAATATTGCAGAAGGTTTTGTCTGATAACAATCTATAACTAAGATGGAAAAGTTAGTTGGCAGCACAGGTATGTGATGCTTCCTGAATATGTATGACAGCAAATGCTTTGGTGTCTCACAGAATAATTCTTCTTTAGAAATACCGGTTGCACAAGCCCTAAAGCTTAGTTGTCTGCTCTGAGGGCACCAGAAAAGGTAAAGGACAGTTCTGCCTAGCTGCCCCACACCTTTGAATGCAAAGCAAATCACAGAGACTCTCAGGGTAATGCAGCCCACCTACAAAGGACATTCAAGTGGGATTAAATAGGGGCTACTAATATGGTCCAATCTACCATAATTATTTCTTTGTTCAGTTGGTAGGAGACCTGGGAGCTGCCATTGAAGACCTCCAAAGGGAAGTCCAAACACCTGACGTGTATCCTCTCACAATATATAAGGAACATGAACACCACCCAAAGAACTGGTTCAGGGGGCACCTAAAATTTATGCTCAAGTTTGGAACTGAAACAAGACAGAAAAGTTGCCCTTGTGTAAGACAGGGTCTTGCTTTTATTACACCTTGTGTAATTGTTTCCACCAGCATTACCCAAGTGTTGTCAGTCTGGTGGGGAGGTGTTAGTATTACCACATACATGGTGCATTTTTGCACATGTGTCAAACAGCTTCCTAAAGGGTGCTACGATTCAGCAGTGACCATGGAGCATTTTGCTGCTTCTGTGCTAAATCTTGTATTACCTGTGCTAAATCATGTATTATCTGTGCTGTGAGTAGGGCTGGCCCATAAAATTTCAGATTAATCTTTTCCTATCAGAAGGTACAGTACTCTTGAAACCAAAAGCATCTGTGAAACACTGTCTACTTTGCCCCTGATTTCATTTTGGAGGATGACAAGAGAAGGGCAGTTTCCTTCAGTTTCATTTTGACAGGCCACCAACAAAATATTTCCTTTTTTTTTTTTTCTCTTTTTCTCTCATATTATACTTTGGGTTAGAAAATGAAGGAGATAAAAAAACCAAAATCACTTTAAAAGGAAATGTTTTCCCATGTTCAAACTTTGGGGAAGGAAAATCACAGCCATAGGCTCTGTCTGGCAGGAACCCTGCATGGCTGAGGACACAGCCCAGACCCCCTGGACATGAATGTACCCCCAAGAGGATGCTCTGGCTCTTGTTAATGCTGTTTTTTACTGGAGAGTAAGACACTGCATTGATGGGCCAAGTGGTCCCGGCTTCCAGTTTTCCAAGCAGGTTTAGTTTGTAAAAAAATTTGCAGTTCATTGAGAAGATGTTGTTAGCAGTACTTCATTATGCAACTACATCTCTTTGATGGGATTTGTAACTTAAATATAAATCACCTTTTTCCTAACCATTTTCCAGGATAGTTTCTTAGAGCAGATTTTGATTCATTAACCAAATACATTAACAAATTCAGTGCAGAGTAGATGAAACCTGGAAATATTCATGTGAATTTTTGTCCGTAAAATTTACACTTCAATTTGTTCATGTTCATGACTCTTACCAAAGAAGGGAGGTTTTATTCACAGATAAGCACAAAACATCCCCCAAAAGAGATTTCAACACATAGACTTTTGCATCCAGATGAAAAATCCATTTCTCCTCAAGGGTGGTTGGAACGCATGGTAATAAATGCTCTAGTAGTGCTTCTTTGTTAACTAACCTTAATTTTCCTGCCCATAACTGATTTCCCATGTGCATGTAGAAAACACTGGTCACTCAGTTGGTGTACAACAGATTTATCATAGTAAATTGCGCAGAAATTTGGGACACCAGCAGAGAAATGTGAACATTTCTGAAGATTTACAAGTTTCTGTCCACTCTTTTCTTTCCCCAGGTTTCAAGATTAGCACAGGTATTAGGTTTTAGGTATATACATTAAAAAAATTTCTCAAGCTTGATAAGCTTAAGAGCTCCACTGGTCTCATAAAGTATTTTATGTTTTGGTTTTGAGAAGTTAATTTTAGAGAAAAGAGTGCTTTGGGTTTGGTTTGGTCTTGGGAGGTTTTTTGTGACTTTTTTTTTTGTTTTCTCCTAAAAGAATAAAGGTTGTATTCTTACTTTTACCATTTTCTTGCCTCAAGTATCAGATTTTGGAGGTGGGAAAAAGAGGACATCCTTGAAGGGAAATTCGTCTTATATAAATGCCAAATACTGTAATTGCATATGGTCCATGGTCTTTTCATCACAATATTCACCTCAAAAGCCAAGTTAAAACAGGTCATTTGTCACTACTTAACAGATCTGAACTAAGCTCCTTTAGGAACGATTCTGATACTGTTCTTGTGGAAAAGCCAATTACTTTTTGAAGTAGCAAAAATAACAAGGAAAAATAAGGCAGAATGAGACATGTTTTCATTTTGTTTAAAGCAGCTAAAAAAGGTAACCAGGACAGAGAATAGCCCAGGATGAAGCTCAAAGAAATGCAGGTTCACCCTTAAACCACTTGAGTTGGGTTTTCCTAGAGCCTGTTCAATAAGGATACAGTGGATAGAAAGGATGACATTTCAGATACTGCTTGGTGAAGGAGCACTTTGGGGTGTGGGACGGTGATTTTGGTGCAGGAGCATGTATTCAAGAATTCATGTTCTGCCGTGACTTCTCCCTTACATTGATTTTCCCATTATAAAGGAGGGCTGTGCTACTGCTGGGGAAATTTAGAGAGCTTGTTGGAGTTTTATGAGCAATCCCACACCTCTTCCATGTAACATCAAGAGGTCAAAGACGTAAAAGGTTTATAAGGTCAGTCTAACCCACTCCCTGGCCTGTGCAGGATTATGAGTAAACCATAACACAAAAATTAATTCAGATTGGCTTGAATGGGAAATCAGTCATGTGGGTTGGAAACTGGCTGAAAGACTGTAAACGAAGAACCATGATAAATGATAATGTAACAAGTTTATGGATGGTATCTTGCAGGGTATCTGGAGAATTTGTGTTAGATCTGGTCTCATCTAACATCTCTATTAATTATCGGGAAATGGAATTGAATTGCACAGGAGTGAAGTTCACAGATAATATTAAACAAGGAGGACATGTCAGCAGCAGCTGAGTCAGAGAATTTACACAGACAGAACCAGAGCAGTTAGAAAGTCAAACAGAAAATAATGTTATTTTCTGAAGAGTTTTGTTTGTATTCTGGTGCCCAAAGGGCAATGTAGGGTCCTCCTTTGGAATAGATTCCTGTTATCTGAGTTTTGCAAATCAAAAAGTGAAGGTGAAGCACTTAAATGATATGATCAAGGTCAAAGACAAAGTTGATGTTGAAGTTGGGATTTTGCAGCCTCCAGAGAAAGGCCACTTGTATTTACTTCTGACTCTGACACCGCTTAGCAAGGATGGACATTTCAGCACTCGATGTTCTCCTTTATCCTTCACCTTCTTGCAGATCAAGCTCTGCAGGACAAACACATCTCCCTATGTTGAGCTTGAATACTGCTTTGGAGGCTATAGATGATGTGTTAAATTACCAGGGAAGCCTTGGTTGTTGATTTGTTTTGGTTCTTTTGTTATCTTTCTAGAAACAAATTAGTCTTTTTCTGGAAGCTTGTGCTGACTGGATTTTTGACAGATGATTTGATTTGGATGATCCCTTTAAGTTCTTTTACCATGTTGTGAATCATATGATTGTTCCCCAGCACCTCAAATTCAAATATCCTAATACTCCTAATGTCACAAATTGGCTCAATTTCGTCCATGTTGAATTTTGTCGTTTATTAATTATATATCCTGATTGTGCCAGGGAAAGAATATCATAGCAAATATTTTTAAAACTCAGTTGAACAGGATAGTTAGAAAATATTCAGCTGGACCATTTCTACTATTTTTTGTCCAACTTGACCATGATTGCAGACCAAGGGTCCAGGAATAGGTTGATGATATTTGTGAAATGAATTGTGGAGTCAGACCACTTTGTCTCCTTTTCTTGACAAATGTCCACAATGTCAGGACCTTTGCTGCAGTGGATGGGACCTGGTCTTGTCTTCAGAGCCAGCCTGTGACCCTACCACTGAGGGTCCATGATGTTGCAATTTGTGGGTGTTCATGCAGAGAGTCATTATAGGATCACTCATCCCAAAGATGGGATCCATTTCCTCTAATCTGAGTCTTTTTCTATTCAGCAGCTACCCTAAACTGGGCCCAATGTGCAATCAGGGGAGAGAAGAATGAACCTCCAGAAGCAATGCATTTCAGTTTTTCTAAACATCTACGTTAGGAGGGGATGAATTCACCCTTCAGAGATTTCATGGACCAGAGACCTTTATAGAAAAGAGTTACATCAGTTGAAGCATTTCCAAAAGACCTAAGGAATAATCTGCACTTGCACTGACATGAGAAAAAACTTCCCAGAATAATTCCGTGGGTAAAATCTAGGTTTATTCTCAAGTCCACTGCAACTTTGTCTCACTCCAAGTCTCTGACAGGGTTTTGAAAAACTCTTTTTGAAAATTATTATTAGACAGTTGCAAAAGAACTAAAATACATTAATCTGAATAAGGAATTAGCTCCCACTGAAGGAACTGGAATTAAATGCCATCCTCCTGCAAAATAGATTGCCAGATATTGGCAGTTTATTGCAGCAGGGAGACAGAGATTTTGCATAGTGCTCAGAAGACAAATGCTAAGATTCCATCATCTGGAAGTGCTTTACCATCTGATTACTCTTTGGCTTACTCTATTAGAATTTTTCCCTAAATATTTGTTTGAAGTCCAAAGCTGGCTAAATACCACAAGGTCCCACCATCTGCAGCATTTTTGTTTAAAAATCAAAAGTCCAGTCCTTCCTGTTCTGCCAGAACTAAAACCTTTCCAAATAGCCTATACCGATATAGACTGAAAAATCACTTTGCACTGCAGGGGATTTTGGAAAAACTTTTTTTTTTTTTTTTAACATCTATCACATTAAAATAATTGTAAAATCTGTTACATTAAAATAATTGTAAAATGTCTATTTGGGGAGAAAAGTTTTGTTGTCCAGTAGGGAAACATCTCAAATGAGTTGAAAAGATGGTTGTTGATACTATTATTATTTCCAGTCAATATTCTGCATTTCTCCAGAAATCCTTTTACAGAGTAATTAAACACTCATCTTCCTTGATATCTTGAGCTATTCTTAACAGCAGCACTATGTTAACATCTAGGTACACATATAACCTAACTTTAAGCATTTTAGGAAGTTAATTCAACTAAGGTTTGGGACACTGGGGGCTTTAGGAGGACTAAAATCCCTAAGAAAGAATCCTTGAATGAATGAGATTCAGTCCATGTAAGATCAAAATTACCTTCCAGAGGTGCCCTGTTTTTCTCTTCTGCTGGAGCTGGCAGCCCAGTAGTCCTGGTATTTCCATCCTGAAGCTTTGGTTAGGCAGCCTCAGGACCCCAGAGCCTAAATTATGACTTGTTCTGGTCGAAGAGGTACATCCAAATCAGAAACTCTGCTTGAAGTTAATTGTGTAGTTGAAGTAAGGACAAATACTCAGCTGTGAAATACAACCACCTTGAGGATGGAGCCATTCAGGTGTAGCATTGCTGACATTACCACCAGACTGTGGGGTCTGAGCACAGAAATTGAAGAAATGCTTTGCCAGCTGGCAGCAAAGAGGGGATGAGGGGATTAAATCTGTCTTCTTTTCTTATTTTTTCTTTCTTCCCCTCCTGTTGAGTTTGCATAAACTTGGATTATTTCTCCAATCCCTTTCACCACATGCCACATGAACTTCTGCTCCCAAGCTTGGCAGGGAGGAGATGCAGTCTCAGGATGGAGAGGGAAGGGACCTCTCCTTTGACAGCACCACCAGTTCACTCTACGAAATACAGTGACTGAAGAAAATCCAGCATCAGATGGGAAGATTTTTTGAAAACGGGAAGCTTCTCCAGCTGTGTGTTTGCACAGCACCTTGCACAGCAGGGTCCTGGGCTGTGCCAGAACCTCACTGGTGACCAGTGATTACGGTCTGAACCGAGACCTCGGCATCTGCTGTACTTTGTGTGGGTCCTCCCAGTCCTCCACAGCACAGGGGCTGCATTGAGATATTTTTCCAGGCATGTAGAGCTTGATCAGTAGCAGTTGTTAACAGCCCCTGCAATCTTTGGATAAAAGTTCTGGGACAATGCAAAATTTTCTTGTTGTCTCACACTGTTGTTTATCACTTGTTTGCCATTGCAAATGTGCCCTGTGCTGTCTGAGACAACACAAGACACTCTGTCCCACAGAGTATGACTGAAAAAATACAGGCTGAAATCTGACCCTCATAGTGTCAGCAAACTTTCAGTGGGAGAGCTCTCCAGTGATGGAAGGCAATGAGAAACCCAAAGTGGAGACCATAGAATCAAAAAATCATTTAGGTTAGAAAGATCATCAAGATCATAGAGTCCAACCATTAACCCAGCACTGCCAAGTCCACCACTAAACCATGTCCCCATTTACCACATCTACATGTTTTTGAACACTTACAGATGATGCCATGAGCTTTACTTTTTAAACTGAAACAAGAATTAAAAAGACCTGTTACAGGATCACACATGACAACACCTTCAGCTCTGTGGGCTGCTAAGAGCATAAGATTTTACAGTGAAAGGCACAGGTTACAAGGTGACCTTGAGATAGATTTTTATAAATTTAAAAACTACCTGCTGATGTTCATATGTGGAGGTGAAAAATCTCTTTGAATGTACTGAATTCAAAAGTATCTTGGGTGGGAGTCAGTAGATCCCCAGCTTCAGTTAGATTTTAGTGCATAAACACAGGCCTACTTCAATGTCTCGTTCCCACTTCCCCTTCCCAGATTCTAGTTCAATATTAAAAAAAAAAAGGGAAAGCATCTGAAACTAGACATTTTTTTGGCTCTCTCCAGCTAACAAATGGCCAAACTCATTAAAAACCAGCGTGTGCTGGAGAGAAGGGAGGGATACTTCACGGTAGAGAAATCGCCTCACAATGCCAAATTTGAGACTCAAAAAAAAAAGGGGAAACTGATTAATTATCTCTTAGAAGAGAGGAATTTTCAGCCAGAAGTGTTGTGTCCTCAACTGTATCTCCTTTGTGTAGTGCCTTGTTATATCTTATTGAGCATTGTGAGAGTACAAGTTCCTGATAGGACTTGTATAAGAGCACAGCAGCATCTTGCATTCAAAAGCTGAACTTAGTTAATGCTGCTTCGCTGTATATTAACCTCAAAACCACACTAGCCCCAAAATCTTGCCACATCACACTTGGTTCTGTCTGATTCTCAGTTACTTCTTCTTGCCTTTGATAAAACATTTTTGCAGCATTTCAGTACTTTGGCTGCTGGTCCCCAGAGAAACCAGGATGAGCAGAGACGGAGAAAATTAAAGAGATGTTTGCCAACATAAAACGTAATTTGAAAAGAAAAAAGTACCCTTTTCTGTGTCGTTATTGAAACTTCAGATTGTAAGGGCTTAAATGATCCTGTGGATCTGCTTTACTCCTCACTTTTTATTCTCTACTGTTTGTTTTTTAACATTTCCTTTAAATGGAGTAATAAAACCAGGCAAATCCAATCCCTTTTGCTTCCTGGCAGGTTTTCTTCCTATTTCTTGTGTGTACTGAACTTCAAGCAGTGTAGGGAAAACAATTAGAAGAGGCACACAGTGGGATGCTCACAAAGCAAGAGGGCCCACAAACCTGTCAATGAAAACCTGTGTCCTCCTTTTAGGATCTCCTGTTAGAGACAATCATTGGATCCCATTCATTTCCCCCAAAACTCTTCAACTTTTGCATATGTAGGACATGATGAAGTTTTTTAGGCAGTTTTATATCTTTTGCTTTTGTTGATACGTAAAGAAGATAAGAAAGGGGATTTTCTTGATTTTTAGTATTTTGTACTGTCTTCTTTATTATACTTTAATAATTAGGATCTTGTTTAACCTGTAACTCCACGGACTTCAAGGAAGCTTAAGGTTAAGCATTCCCACAAGACAGAAAGCATTCTGGTGGAATATTGTCCTGTCTACTCCATTTGGAGAAAGCCATAGCCCTCTTGAGATAACAAAACTCTCTTGATTTCACCAGGGTACAAGATAGCTTTAATTTATTAATCTTGCTTACTTTTTGTTGCCAGTTTCATTCAAATCACTGCATTTGGGATTAGGATTTCTTTATTAAAAATGAAGTTCTATTCTTTCTCCTTCCAAGCAGTTCATTTCATTTTTTTGTTTGTTGAAGAGCTGGAAAATCAACAGTACTCTGAGACTCCCAAAGGCATCTTCCAGGTGTGTCATGGAAGACACCATCTTGTGCATCATGGTTTAAAACTGGACAGAGACTGAACATTGGACTAGAGGGACCACTGGTCTGCACTGAAAAAAGCATTTCTTGTCTTTTTATGCTCCTCCTAATTTTCTACATTTCCTTTGAGTATTTTTAACGTGGAGTTTGAGCTGTGAATTAAGTCAGAATTAATATGGAGTATTCATTGATTAAAAGTATTCATGATATAGATTCCTAGGGATTGGCAAATATGAGAGATGGTAAATGTGTTCTTCAAACACATTCCTGCATACATCACTGCGAGTGTTTAACTGTATATATCCAAATATTGGTGTTTTGTGCAACTCCCTTGAGGCACTTCTGTCATTCCTACATTTCAGTGATTCATTCCTACATTTCTCCTTGGCACAAAGAAAATCCTTTGGGATGAACAGTAGCTGTGGACAAGACCATGGAGACAAGGGCAAATTTTTTTAAATTGGACCTGGGTATTCTTCATGGCTTAGCAACTGTCAGAGGCTTGTCTTAGTTTGCAGAGGTGGAAAGCCACAGTTGCACCATGGATTTCCCCTCTTAAAGTCATGTATCCTCTCCTTGCAAAAGGAGATGTTTAATCTATCACCTTTGTGGTGATTGCTTTTACCATCACCCTTCATCCCGAAGGATTTAGGAGCCAGATGAACCATTACCTTTTGCTCTGTGATACCAGGCAAGATCCACTGGCAGGGACAGGCTATGAAAAGCAGAGGATGATCCCAAGGTGCTGCCTCAAGGATTTGCAATCCTGGGCAGGGCAGAGCACAAGCTCAAAGGACAATGAACAATGAGGAGGGAGCAGAGACCCAGTGCCTGCTGGAAGGTGAACATGTGTCACCTACAAGGTGTGTTGAGCCACCCACTTTCATCCTCAGTGAACCATCCCACTGGTCCCCCAGCTGGGCATCCAAAGCAAGCTGTGTCCTGCATCCATCTCATGGGGCTGGGGACCAGCCACCAGTTCACCTGCCTGTGAAGGTGAAAAGCTATGTCCCTGCTGTGCCTGTGTCCTGCTCCTGGTGGAGGGGAGAGAAGAAAAATGCAGATAGGTGAGCTGTGCCATGAAATTATCTCCCAGTGCTTACACTGTCTGTAACTCCCCCATCTTTCAGCAACACCCTTCCCCACTTAGGGAGATGTGTGATCCCAGCCAATGTGGCTATTACTCATCAGCTTCAAGGATACCACTGTGTCCTTGGGTGCTGTTTAGGACAGCTGGGGACAAAGCTGTGCTGGGCAATAAATCTAATTCTCCTTTCCCAGAAGAACTGGGATGGGACCTGAGATGGACCAAATGAGAAACTAACCTTATGAGAGAAGGGGTCATTTGAGCAAAGAAGAGCTTGAAGACAGGACAAAGAATGATGAAGGATTGAAAAGGATGTAAAGGCAAAATACAATCTAGGAGGCAAATGGACTGGAGCTGGTCTGGGAAGGAGAGGTCTTTCATTCTGGAGGAATGTGCAGGGGAACCAGAAGGTGAAGGTAGAGTCTTTTC
Organism: Pipra filicauda; assembly: GCF_003945595.2. Lineage (NCBI taxonomy): Eukaryota > Metazoa > Chordata > Aves > Passeriformes > Pipridae > Pipra > Pipra filicauda. Next base: position 2,159,844 of record NW_024104320.1, read on the forward strand.
TACTTTCCTTCTGTCCTTCCTTTTTCTTGACAGAGATGTTCAACTGAGGGTGGTGAAACACAGGAACAGCTTGTCCAAAGAGGTGGTAGATTCCCCATCCCTGGAAACATTCATGTCCAGGTCGGATGAGGCTGAGCAACCTGTTCTAGTTAAAGATGTTCCTCCTCATTGCATGGGACTGGACCAGGTGACCTTTAAAGGTCCCTTCCAACCCCAATCACAGTGTGATTCTCCGAAAACCTGCTGGGGTGATACTGAAGGAACTCAGAACAGCCTGTCCACTAACACAAGCTCCTCAACACAGAAGAGCTCTCTAATAGCAGTCACACTTTTCTATTGCACCCTTATGAATCCTTCCTTAATTTGATTTACTTGGAAGGAGTAAATCTGTGTTAGGAACATTGCTCTTATTCTTTATTATTACTTCTACAGTATATAAGTCTCTTGAAACACTTTTAGTTTGTTCTTGTCTCTTTTAAATTACCAGATAAAAACTAGAAATCCAAAGCTGTAATGGAAAGGAGCACAGGCCCAGAGTCATCATAAAGAGGTGCCAGATGGTTCTGGTTACCTTTTGGCTGTTTTGGATACTTATTCATTTGAAAATCACACAAGTGGTCAAGGATTTCCCCGGGAGGCGGATGAAGGTCTGTGTGTTTGTTACCCTTCAGGATGTGCCTGTGAAGGGGCCAACATGAGCCAGGAATGACAAGATAGTTCAGGTAGTTTTGTGTTTGCATTTGTCACTGAACATGGTTAATATCTCCTAAGTTTTTAGCATGATAAAGGCTGGGGCCAAGTCCTAAGTAATCTCATACCTCTACTTTAAGTGGAGAGAGATAGGCAACTGCAGAGAACAAGTCTAACCTGTACCTCTGGATGTACCTGGCTCTTTCCAGTGACCATAAAACAAATTTGCTTGATGAGTTGGTGAGTTGAGCCTCATCATTGCTGGGTAGCTGGAAATAATGAGTTGTTATTTATTCCAGCAGAGAGTTAAAGGATTATTTCCTGGAAAACTTGTCATGACCACTTTCATATGTTTCACTTTTGCTGTGTGAACAGACTCCATGGCCTTTGCTGTGTCCCTGTTTCCAACCAACCAAGGTGCAGTTTTACATCAAATGCACTGCCCTCAGTGTTAACTTCCCCTGGATGCTTCCTCCATCCTTCATCCACACAGAATAGCTGCACAGGGACAAGCACAGCAAACATCCTTGTGGGTGTGCAAGAGCACCTACACAACTCTGAGAGAAGGAAAACTGCTACATAAAAATGTATGGAAAATGTTGAATGAATGAATCAGCATTACGTGCAACTGTTGGAAAGGAATGCTTCAAGAATTCTTGGCAATTGGTGGCTGTGTAATAGGGATCGACTGGTACAAGGTCTCTGTGGATAACTGTACCAGGGACAGAGAAATCAGTTTTACAGTTAGGCTGAAGGATGCAGGAATAGCCCTATATGTTAAACCTTAAATGAAAGGGGATTTTAGTGGGGTTTTTTTACCTCAAAAACTGGCAACCGGCTGCAAAATAACTGGCTTCATGCTAACCTCTGTGGGGTTTAGCATAATAATTTCTGTGACCTACAGTAGAGGAGGAATGTCCTTATCAGAGGGAGAAACAACTGCATTGATCTCATTAGGATGTTTATCACACAATGTATTTCAGCAGACATTCCTGGTTGCCCTCTGTTGAGCATTTTAAGCTTTTAAGATAAAATAGAGTGTAACCAGGATTGCATGTTTTCTCCTAACATTTCTATAATGTAGCTTGATAATGATCTATCACTCCAGTTGATGAGAGGTACCAGTTAAAGAAAAATAAAAATAGAGATAAATTTGCTGGCAAATGTCCTGCAGATGTACTTGAATAAAAGTGATCTGGCAGTAGGGAACAAGGGCTCCTCTCCTTGCCAGAGATCTGAAATGAGTTTTAAAACTCTCAGCAGCCCTAACCTCCACTGAGTGGGGCCCTGGGAAGGCAGGAGCCCTCTCAAAAAGACCTCAAACCCTCCCTTTTTCCTGTGAGAGGGTAGTCAGTGGAGGCTGATGCCATTCAAAGCAGAGATGAATTATAGGACCATTTACACTGGAAAAGACCTCTAAGATCATCGCGTCCAGTCATTGACCCAGCGCTGCCGGGTCCACCACTAAACCATGTCCCTCTGTGCCAGTCCTCACGGCTGGACCTCCCCACCATTTGCTTCAGTGACCACAGTCCTCCTTTCTTTCTGACTTAATGTGATCTTGGACAAAGAAAATATCCCAGTAGATGATAAGGCATCCTGCCCAGGGCAGTGACCACACAGAACCCGCAGGGTGGGAGTTGGGACTGCAGCAGCTGCACTGAAATTATTAAGGAAATGAAAAAGATCCCAGGTAATTTAGTAGAAAGGGAGTATTGCTCATATTGCTCTGGGGCTGCATCCTGAGAGAATCTGTGCCTACATGAGCACCAGCAAAAGATACTTAGCTCAGAAGAGCAGCTGGTTTTGTTTAACCTGGGAGGTCCTGCACTCAGCTATGGAGCAAGCCAAACATCACCATGCCACTTACACATCTTCTTAGGAAATTAAGGGTCCAAGCATCTCTTACAGATGAGTTTCTAGCCTGAAGTGTGGAAGGGGTTTATTCTGTATCCTTCCATTCACTGTTAGTAACTTTTACTACTGAACAGACAAGGAGTTTGGATTTTCAACCACGTGCAAGGTCAGGTCTGCATAAACAGACGTGGTGAAATCCATCAAGCTGGGGGAAAAGGAAGGTGAATCTGTTCATGATTGTCATCTTAGTTCTCATTCTCCTCCCTTTCAGAGTCTAAACATATCAAACAGCTTTGGGACATCTAGAGAAAGAAAGAGGAGGACACAGAAACCAATTTAATAGCATACATCGAAGCAAAGATTTTAGCTTGGCCTCTGTTTTAGATCAAATATCACATGACCCAGCAAGTGATCTATATTTCATGCCATCTTTAAAGACGCTTAGGTCTGGAGAGAATTAGCTGCCATCAGAATCTGGGAGAACAGACACTGTGAAGTTTTCATTAGACGTTTAAAAAAAATGTTAAAGAAAGAGAGAAAGACACATAGACACAGACTGGAAATCTGAAATTCAGGTTCCAACCATGCAAGTGACCTTGCTAAAGACAGTTAGCATCTTATGTTGTAGATCCTCTGGACATACATGGATGTAAGGTGGTATATAACCAATAACTATTATTATTATTCTATTTTTTTGAGTTTTTCTGCCTATAGGATCAGAGAGTAGTAAGAGATGTAGGTAAAAAGTGTAAGGGGTAGTCTGAAACATGAAACTACTGTTATGAAATTAAAAATAGCATCATGTAGGCATATAACAGGAAGGACATGCTAATTAGCAGCAGAAAGTGTATTTTTTCATGAGGAACTAGGTGGAATCTGGTTCAAAACCTACCTGGTTCTTCAGGCATCATTTACACAAGCCACTGTGGCCTTGTTTTTCCCAGACCTTAGGCTTAGTCCAGGAGCTTAGCTGTTCATGTCTCCTTCTTTCACTAAGGTGGTCCTGGAGGACAACAAAGACCTTGGCATAGTGAATAACTCCCTGAAGTTTCCATGAGATACCAATAAAGAGCTAATTCCCTGGCTTGGAGGCCTCTTGGAGTCCTGTTGGCAGCACTGGATTCCATTTTCCTACATCAGTTGCCACCTGTAAAATGGGATGAAAGACTATATTTTTCCCATATTTTTTCTGCGTTCCTTGCTGAGACTGTAACCACTGCTGGAACAACCCTACTCAGCACAACAGGAACTTTTTCTCTCTTTAGAGTGTTTGGCAAAGGTAACAGATGGGGGAATGGTTTCAAACTGAAAGAAAGTGAGTTTAGATTAAATATTAGTAATATTTCAGGGTGGTGAGGCACTGGAACAGGTTACCCAGAACCTGTGAGTGCTCTGTCCCTGAAAGTTTTCAAGGCCAGGTTGGACACAAGTTGGTCTATTGGAAGGTGTTCCTGCCCATCATGGGGGGTTAGAACTCAATGATCTCTAAAGTCCCTTCCAATCCAAACCATTCTGTGATTCTGTGATTCTCTAAGATCTGTATTAGAGAAGGGCCCCATTTTCCCATGTGTTGTGGCACCAGATTCATGCTTGAATGTTATAAAAGCAGCAAAGGCAAACCCCTTGCTTAGATAGGAAACAATCTGCCTTTGGAAGCAAAGGAACGGACAAAACGGCCTCAAAGAAATCCAGCATCTGTGATTTCCTCAATTCCATCCGAAAGCTTACTCTCTGTTTTGCTGACATATGAGCTGGGTGCCCTGTTGTACATCAGTGTAAAAAATAGCTGTTATCTGCTGTTTTGTGGGAGATATGGCAGAACATAATTTATTTGTGGCTGCTCTGCTGCCTCTTTTGAAATGTTGCCATTGCTCGGTGCACTTTTCACAGGGGAAGGCAGATGGTCATCACAAAGTTTCCCATAACCTTGGTGTGTGTGCTGCACAGTGGAGCAATGAAACCTGAATTACAGTGCATGGGCTGGGCTTGGAGCTGTGCTGCTAAAGTCTCCTGCAGTGGCTGCAAACCTCTGAATGTCAGCACTGCACATACACGTGCTGAGGAAATATGACATTTCTCACTAAAATTTCAAAGCCAGTGCCAAATGGGATTTTTAACTGCAAAGTTGCATCCAATGTGAGCCTGGACTGCATTGCTCAAACATTAATTACGGGCTCGGAGATGTATTTTTTGTGTGCATATTAAGTGTGAACTCTCCTTAGAATAAGTAGAAATAATCAAAACAGGATTCTAGCATGAAATGGTGGGGACGAGGATCTTTTGGAGTCCAAAGAGCACCAGTTGCCCCTCTGTGCCAGCTGTCTCTGCTTGTGTGACATTTGCAATGAGGCTTCAGGTGATTTGAGAAGCTGGCATTAGACTGCAATTCACCTTTCGTGTCAGCTAGCGCCAGGATACCTTGCCAGAAGCCGTTATTTCGGTGGGAAATAACAACAGGGAATAGGGGAAAAATGAACTTCTGAAAAGCATTTTGTCATGTTCCCTGGGCTGTGGCAGGCAAATGCCGGAAACAGTGTGAGCTCCTGCCATGAAAGCAGGCATAGGCAGAAATTTCTCAGTGAGAGGATTACCTCCTTTACATACCTGATTGAAGACAAGGTGAGTACACAAAACATTTTCAGCACTGTCTCCCTGTTTCTGATATTTATTTTCTCTATGAGCAGACATGCTGGAAGACACCTATGTTTCATAAAGTCCTGCTTCATTGATTTTTCCTTAGGATGGGAATCATTACTACGAATGGGTCTGGCAATTTCAGATAATGACCTGTGTGCAGTACAGGTGCTTCTAGAAATGGTTAATGTTGGATGTAATAGATGTTAAAATATCTCCCTCAAATTGTTCTGGCCTTTTGCAGATGACTGCTTCCATGTGTGTGCGTAGGGCAGAGCATCTCCCAAATTCAAGTGGTCAGCTCATTCCCATAGTGTGTTTAGGCAAAGAGTATTATCTGATGTGAACTCACTGCTGCAAGATGCTGTAGACATCAACTGTCTTGATAATTTTATGTTTTTATTAAATACAAGAGGAAATAAATCCGAAAACTCATAATCCAGTTTATGTGGGGGAAAAAGCAAAATGTTATTTGATGTGCAACAGACATGTAATCCCTGGGTTTAGACTCTTTTGATCAAAGATATTACTTGTGCTGGGACAATTTTATCCACTGAGCCTTCTTCCTCAGTTTGCAACTGGATTTGATCTTCTAAATCCACACAAGCTTCCCTTGTCTTGGAAGGGGCACATACAGTTATCCTAGAGAACTAGAATTACCAGTGGCTTAAGACCAAGGACTTTCCTTACAGGACCTTTCTTAATAAATCCTTCCTTCAATAAAAGAAAAAAAGGTCTGGTCTTGTAAATAGACAGAAGCTGATCTTGAATGCACCTGATGTGTCCTTTACTGATTGTCATGGAGTTGTTTGTGTCCTAGCATATACTGAAAGAAGTAAGACCAGAATAAGGTTTATATTCTCAAAATATATAAAAAAAACCCCCAAAACAAAAAACAACAACAACAAAAAAAACCCCAAACATATCTTGGTTAAATCCAGATGTAAGGTAGATTCTTTTCTCTGTGCCACTGGTATAAATCCATGAAATCTCAAATACACAATTCAAAAAAGTCTGAATTTAATTATATTTTTCTGAAGCCAGAATAACTATTAAACTTTGCAGATCTGTCTACATTTGCATCTGTATACTGAGGAAACAGGCTTCGTCTTCTGTACATTTCCAACTTTTTAGAACCATTTCCAAAGTGTCAAGAAATCACAAATTTTCCAAAAATTGATCTTCATTTCAAACTTTTCATAGTAATTGGAGATTTTTCCATCAGAGTTAAATGTGGAGTGGGGCAAGGAGCTTGCATTCCACATTTCATTCCCTGAACATCTGGGAACATCTGTAACTGCAGCAGAGAAGTGCAAATGAGTCTGTAATGAGTAAGACAGAGCTGTGTGAAGGAGCAGGGATAGATCCCAAAGCCCACTGAAGTGAATGGCACGGCTCCTGCTCAGTGCAGTGGCCTTTTAGTGGAGCTCTGGCGGTGTCTGTGAGAGGAAGGCAGAGCCAAACGCTATCGCTGTGTCACATCGTGTGCAGGATAACCACATGCTCATCTCTTTTGCTTTCTCTCCCAGGATGGAAGGAGCAGTTTCATTGGCCACCAGCTTGGAGGGGTCATGGAAGTGCCAAACAGCAAGGACCAGAGTGTCAAATCAGCCAGAGCCATCCAAATCACTTACTACCTCCAAACGTATGGCTCTGTCACCCAGGACCTCATTGGGGAGAAGTGGGAGAGCGAATTCTGTAAACTGATGCACAAGATGCAACTGGATCACCAAGATCTGCAGCTCTACTCTCTAGCATCCTTTAGCCTCTGGAAGGACTTCCACCAGACCAGTCTCTTGGCCAGGGGCAAGATTTTGGTGAGCCTGATGCTGATTCTCCTGACTGCTACCCTCTCGAGCTCCATGAAGGACTGCCTGCGTAGCAAACCTTTCCTGGGCCTCCTGGGAGTACTCACTATCTGTATTTCCAGTGTCACTGCGGCAGGGATATTTTTCATTACTGATGGAAAATATAATTCTACTCTGTTGGGAATCCCTTTCTTCGCTATGGGTAATTATTTATCTTCATAATAATGGGATTAACAGAGTTTAATGACAGGATTGTAAATTACATCCTGGGTTATAAAGTGCAGATTTTACCTTGAGTGAAATTCTAAGTCATTTTCATCTTGTTAAATTGATCTGTGCCTTGCCAAAAAAAAAAAAAAAGGGAGGGAGGGGGGAAGAAGGAAAAAAAAAAGAAAAAAGGAAAGAAAACAAAGAAGTAGCAACGATAAAGAGCAAATGACGTTGCTGGAATCTCATCCAATGTGAGAGAGGGGCAGTTTTATTGATCTCTGTTACAGAACGAAGGAGAAATTGTTATTGAAAACTAGTCAGATCAGCAGACAAAATGGATATGTGTTGACCCGACTTTGAGGCCAGCTGAAAGAGTAAGTTAAATAGGAGGGTGCCAAGGAAGGGCAGATTTTAGCATCTTTCCTGAGCAGGGTTTTTCTTCGAGCTCTGTCTGAGGGGCAGAGGGGAATGGGTTGGTGTAAGAATAAGATTGATGGACTTTATCTCAGAGAGGAGATTACTGTTGTAGTGTTTGCCAGGCTGTGAACACGGGGGCCTGTCAGGATTTGCAGGGGGTAATCCCTCTCTTTGTGAAGTCCCAGATCAGCTGCAGAGATTTCCTTTTTGTTGCACCCAGACAGGGGAAGGTGCAGATGAAGAACAAAAGTAAATCCCAGCTTCTTAGGCAGCAGAGTTGATTTCATTCCTTCTGTTCTCGTTTCGGTTCCAAGCATTTTCAGTGCATCCATGTGGTTAATGAGTTTGCCAGGAAGCTGCGTTGGGAAGGCAGAAGGAAAGGTGCCCAGCACAGCTGTGGAGGCAGAGTTGCTCAGTGCTGTCACATCCAAGTTTGTCAGAGTTTTGCCAGAGTCTGAATCCCAGTGATGACTCTGTGCAAAATATCAGCAGTGGCAGCCCAGACACAAACACCCCCATGCTGGCAGAAAATCTTACCTGTGGCCAGAGCTCTGCATCTTTACAGTTAATTTCTTAAATTCCATTTATCCTTCTAGTCCCCAAGCCCAAGTACTGTTATGGTGTTATGTAATATACAAAGCCACAAGCTAGAGTGAAGGTTTGGAGAAGGGTCTTACATTTTTCTTAAAAACTTCAACCTCCCAAAAGACCACACTTTCTTGATCTCCCCCTCATGAAAAGTCCTGTGAGTGTATGCATCCCCCAACTCCCTGCCTCCTACTTCATCTCTCCCCTAATAATGCATCTGTGTCACTAATGAAAAGGACTGAGCTGTGACCTCTTAAGTTCTGCTCCCAGTACCTCTGGAGCAGCTGCTTGAGGTGGTAAAGAGATGGAGTGGATGGTCAAGATTCCAGAAGGGAAAGAGAAGAGTGAGGCAAAGGCCCACAAGGAATTGCATGTTTGGTTCAGCTTCATTAATATTGATAAACAGTGCTGTGCCAAAGCCTTTAATTCAATCATCTGCAGTGTTAAGTTGTGACAATGGCCCCTGACATGGGCTGCGCTGTGCCAGCTATTCAGATGTTCTGGGGTGTAAGAGGAGTTGATGGAAAGAAAGTGCTGAGAGGGAACAAGGGAAGAATGCCAGCAGAGAGTGTTCCAGGTTGTGACAGGGATGAATCCTGACTTGTGTGAAAGGTGTGGGCTTAGGAAACAGAGACAAAAGGATGACAGTGAGGAAGAGGGGGTCATGCTTGTTATCAGATTTTGGCAACCTTTTCCTTGGGTGCTGGGAGGTGCATATCAAAGGAGGGACCAAAATGCACTTGTGCAGCAACTTGAAGTAAAGGCAAAAAAACCACTGAGGTGATGAAAAGCACCTTCCCTAAATTGTGTATTCTTCTGCTGCTGTCTCTTTTTAGATGGTTGGAGATAAGAGTGGCTCATACTCTTTGCTTGACAGGTCCTAAACTTGTCACTCTCAAGGAGCTCCAGTGTCTGCAGGTGAAATTCATTTTCAGGGCTGACCTCGAAAGGATCAGCATCCACACGGGGCAGGAGCACCAACTGAAATGGCAGTAACATTGCTCTCAGTTTATAGCCCCAGGATGAGACAGGAGTGGGAGTTTCTGAAAGCAGAGTGCCTCAGTTTCCCACCTATCCACCTAGGTAATCCATGACTTTGTTTCTTGTCTGAAGAAAAGTAACATTTATAACTTTGTGTTGTGTTTTGCGCTGTCATACTTGTCACAGCCACTGCCAAGAGCAAAAGAAAAGGAAAAAAAACAACCTCTCTTGAAGTGAGATATTTACAAGGACTGTTTCTATAATATTATATTGAATGAACTTCAGGTTGAAAGGCAAAACGTTTACGTAACCCTTCTACAGAAATTTCATTCAGGAATCTCAGATTGAATTGGAAATATCATTAGAGAACAGCTTGCAATGCCTGAGAACTGCTGCTTTTAAATGTTTTAAATATTAGGCAACAGTTTTATAGTTTAGTGAAGTAAAAGACAGGAAGAATGTCTTACCAAAGTCCTACTGGGTTAGATCCTGCAAAGAACCATGTGCCTTTAGTCCTTAAACGGCACTGCCATTTAATGAGACCTTGCTGTGCCCAGAATCTTACCAGGGCCTCACACACCTGGGCCCTCACAGGGCAGCATTTTCTGTTGAACCTAGTCTGTTACGAACTGAGCTGACATGTCAGAGCAGATCTGCTGAAGACCTCAAGTCTGTTAATTCTGTGAGTCAATAAAGAACTCTGGTCCATATTGTACCAGTGTCCCTTGCTACTGGCACAGCAGAAAGCAAAGAACACATCAAATAATAATTGAGTGAATATAGATGAAAAAGTGTGCAAGGTGGGGTTTCCCTGAACTTCAAATGCCAGATTTGCAAGTCAAACTTTTGAAGCCAAGTCACTTAAATTAAAAAAATAAAACCAGGCAATAACAATGACAAAGTCCCCGCAAGTACAATGCAGAGTACACAGGCAGCTTTAATTCTGGCAGCTTCTGACTTTGGAATACTTCATTTGCAAACTGTCCATTTAAAGTATATATGTTTGGTAAAATATATACAGTTTCTTCTAACATTCACTTTTCAAAGGATTAATTTAATGGAAATTCTATGGTGTTCTTCTGTGCTTGTCCTTTTCCCTGCAGAGGTGGCAGGATGCTGCCTGCTGAATGGCAGGAATAACCCTGGATATTTAGGTCCACAATTCCTCTGGCAGTGCAGAGCTTCTGTGGGTTTCAGTAGGTGAGCGAAGCCTATATAAAAATATTTAATGTTTTTCTAAATTTAGACTGAATGACCTACACCATAATTATTTACTGTAGTACTACTGTGAGGGAATGGTCTGCTGGGATAAATCACATCTCTGATATACTGGGGGAAGAGTGTTAGCTCAGACTGGCTTTTCTCTTCTTTTTCTTTGAAGGTGTAGAACTTCTTAAGTTAGGCATGAGGTCAGTGGTGGAAAATCCTGCTTGCTCTGGCTCCCTCTTCCCAATACCACAGTTTCCTCAGACAGCTGCCTCAGGAAAACCAGTTTCCAGTGCAATGTCTATGACTGCATTTTTGGAGTCAGTGAGGAGCAACTTTTCAGAAAAATCCTGTGCAATTATTGGTCTGGTGTCAGGATCTCCTGCAAACAGGAGCAAGAAACACTGATTTTTAGCCCAGACAAATAGATAAGTATTTTGAGTTAATGAAAAGCTGCTTCTTTAGTTTCAGGGCTTCCTCCATTAGGAACTTAACTGGACCTAGTTGTTTTATTTGTCTTGTTCTCTTTTTTTTAGTAAGGTGTTAATAGCTACCACGTGAAATTAGAATATGGGGCAATTCTACCTTGCATTTATCTTCTAGGACAAATAAAACCTGCAGTTTCTGGTGTAAGTTTGACACCAGCAGAGCTGCCACCACTGGCTGTGTTTCAGATAGGAGACAGAGGGTGAAATAATTGAGTTTCAGGTTTGTGCTAGCCCTGGTTAGATGTTCACATCTGCCTTTTGTGTTTGGATTCACAACGCAGTTTCAAAGGGGTGTTATGTACGTGACATAATTATGGTTTCCCATGCCTAATCATCACTAATTAATATAACCAGAAGGTTAACTACATAATTGAGATATTATTGCTCTCATGATTTGCTTTTTAATGCACAGGAACCAGACTGATATCATCAGGGAGATAATGATTTAACTCAGCTGAGGATCCAACTGTATATTTTTAAATGCAGGTGTATCAATTATTTAATTTTATATTGTAATTATTTTTGGCCAGTCCATGAAGTACCTCATTATATAGATTAGTGGAAATCTTATGATAAAAAAGCACCTACAATATAATTATAGGGTAATTATGCCTTTTGTACTATAGAATGCATGTGTTTCTTAGGAGACTGGATTCACAGTGGATGTGAGAAATATTTCCTGTCATTTGTAAGACCAGACCATGAAGACCATATGATCTTCATGGAAACAGCTCTTTGTTGCTGAGTCTTTAGAGAAGATTAATCTCAATGGAAGACCCCCAACATATCGCAGTATTGCTACCACTATTATCAATAATAACACTTCTAGTAGTGGTGTAGTAAACAGATACAAAAACTTTAGGAAGCAATAGGCTACATGTATCCAGCAGTAATCCCATACCTGATGTAAGAGTTCGAGATGGATGGCAGAGATTGTACTTACGGTGCAGAATTTTTTATTAAAATTCCCATTATTCCTTCCCCTGAGTTATTCAAATGGAAGGAGGAATCAAGGTAAAAGCAGACAAGACTCCAGGCAGTTATTAGCATTTCAGATAGAAACCATCTAACCTCTTTCAGATGGTAGTTGTTAAAATAATGACTGGAAATCAGTAATTTCAGTGAATTTGAGATGTCACAGTATTACCATTAGTGGCAGAGTTGTGGAAAATTGCAGAAACAAAGTCCCAGTGCAGATGAGGAATTTTTTCTTTCAAACCTCAGAAGACAGATGTGAAGGCCAAAGTGCATGTTATCTCTATTTACCCGTAAGTGAAGTATCACAGTATTTTAATCTTTGCTTCAAGCAATGGACTTCCTGATTACAGCTGTAACTTAGAAATATTTCAAGAATTACTCTGACTTTGGTTTTGTCCTTTTGATGCAGCAGTAAAGCAAATCCCATGTGAATCTCATGTTATATCATCACTTCCTATCTGTACAAGGAGCAAGAGAACGACCCTTTAGAGCAAAGGGACCTACTGACATAAACCCCCACCACTCCATGCCTTAGAAATGCACTGAATCTGTCATTTTAGATGTTATAGCAGTTCATGTCCCCACTCACTCAGCAGATCATTAAGGGCTTGGAAATACTTTGTTCTTAATTATAAAATGCTCTTGACTTTTGCAGTGGGAAATGGGAATAACAGAAAAAAAACATGTGTCAGCAGGAGAAAAAAAATAGAAAGAGATAAAAATGTTTAAGATTACCAGTTTGGATGGGCAGATAACATAAATAATTCATATGGATGGGTTTAGAAATTCTCCATATTTGTAAAGTTGATTTCCCCATAACCTGGTGTATTCCCTGACAAGTCTATTCCCAGTCGCAGAAGGCTGGAATTTTTCAATTCTATTGTAAAGGTTAACCTCCCAAGAACAGTCTTTCCTGGAATTTGAGTAGAAGACTGAAGCCTTTCTGGGATAATCTGCTACCCTTGTATCACACAGCCTGGCTCTGCAGCTGTATCCTGGCACATTGATGGGTGGGGAGAGGCACAGGGCTGGGAGTGTCCTTCTCTCCTCAAACACAGTCAAGATGAGGTTGTCTCTGACTGAGTGCTTTGGGCCTTCTCACACTCAGCAGAAAGGGATATACAAAGCAGCCTAGCCAGCCTCAGTCCCAACAGCACGGTTCGTAGCACCTGATTTTAGGTGTCCCAAATGTTCCTCCCTTAACTGAAGTGACACAATCTTAACTGCCTTTGGAGACAAGAGGGAGAAATCAGAAACTCAATTTATTTGGACAATCGCTTAGTAGATATTTTGGATGAGCTGTATTAATCTCTGGAAGGTTCCATCCACCTCCGAAAAAGCTAGGGGTTACTGCTTAGACTTGAGGTTATTCAGCTGTTAAAGTAGGCTCATTCCTACGACTGGATTATATTTAGGGTTCTTTATTGGATGCACCTTTTCTGAGTGTTGATCTCATTTAGGTTGGACATTAGGAAGAATTTCTTCACAGAAGAGGTGATTAAACATTGGAACAGGGTGCTCAGGGAGGTGATGGAGTCACTGTCCCTGGAGGTGTTTGAGGAAAGGTTAGACCTGGCACCCAGTGCTATGGTCTAGATGAGAAGGTGCTGTTTGGTCACAGGTTGGATGCGATGATCTCAGACGTCTCTTCCAACCTAATTGAGTCTGTGACTCTGTTATATACATAAGCTCTAAAATATGTATCCATATACAGCAGGTATGCATAAACTGCCTTGAATCCCTTAGAGATTGAATTCTAGCACTCCTTTTCCTGCAGAGACTTACCAGAAGGTCTCTTATCAATCTAAATGTCATCATTCCTTAGGGCGGTTGCTGCACCCCAGGAGGTGGATCTGCAGGTCTCTTGCTCAGTGACTCTGAGGCTCAGCACAGGTTGAAGCATCCACCCTTGGGCCATTGTCCAAGCACAGACCATCACTCCCAAATCCTCCACAATGACAGAGCAAATACAAGAGACATTGCCTGGGTTTGTTGCTTGAGAACAGTCAGCTAAACTCCTTCTCCTTCTGACTCTAGCCGGAACTCAATTAACCCATTTGTCCCAAGAGAAGTCTTTTATTGTTATTATTAAAACAGCTTCCTCAGCTCTCCGTCTGCAGCCAACAGACTGGTAGCTGTCATTTGAGCTGCTTCTAATTTTCTACAAACATTTCTAAAATCCTTTGGAAAAAGTGGTTTGATAAGAGAAGAGAGCATGTTTTAAGCAAAAAGATCAAAGGCTAAAAGGAATGATTTGCTTTTGCACTTAAAATGTATGTTTAGTACCCAATCAATATACCAATTCTGTTCTGATAGAAAAGGATATTTTCTTTTCAGATGCTTCACACATTTGTCTGAACACCTCTTGCTTTCATTTTTCCACCTTTTCGTGGCAATACTCATTCCAACGACTAGGTTATTTAAGGTTCTTTTTTGGATGCACCTTTTCTGTGTGTTGATCTCATTTAGTAGGAGTTTCATTCCTTGTGGTTAGTGCATTTCGATGCACATTACGTTTACATTTGTCTAATTTGGGCTGGAAAGGAGCTGCATCATGGCAGAAATGATTTAGCTCCACGTATATCATCCCTAATAGGGCACTGACAAATCCAGCCTTGAATAGTACCATTGCTAGCAATTCCATAACCTGCCCCGACAGCTTGTTCCACTGCTTAAACAGCCATATATTTATAAAGGTATTTCTTAACATTTTCGCTGCTGCACCTATAACCCCAGAGTCTGTCTGGCCCGACTGTGGAGTGCAATTTTTCACAGTATCTATATAGATGCAAATACTTTTACGCTATTTTGTATGTAAGGTTGTTTTTATTTCAGTTTGCATATTATTTTGTTGCCAGACCTTTTTCTCTCAGGTATTTTACCGTAGTTAGTACTTACCTGTGAGCTTCATTCATATGGGAAGATTGATGGTGGCTTCTGGTCTCTGTTGGAGCACAGTGGATATGCAGGAAAGAGCAGATCTGGTATAGGCTGAGGATGTGTCCTGTGTTCTTTGGTGTGTTGTGGAGAAATTCAGTCTTGCATTGCTGTTTCTTTCCGTTGCAGGAAAGATGGGCTCTGCTGTGCAAGGAAGCATAGAGTAAATGATCCCATGCTCTATCAAGCATGCTGTCTGCTCACCAGGTTCCTCTGCAGGGAAATCCAAAGTTGTGCCTCTGGTTTTTGAGCAAAAATGAAAGGCAGAAAATGCTTTTTTTTTTTTCTCCTGGAACACACTGTGTGTGCAAATCATTCTTCGAACTCACAGTCATGAGTTATGGTTCTGTTTCAAAATTCAGCCTGATGCAGAAATGGCTGGATTTTTACACAGTTATGTGAAACATCTTCATTATTTTGAATAATATTGCAACACTAAAACATAGTCATAAGGAAGAAGCATAAAAATTAATGACCATGCCCAAAGACACGGTTCAAAAATGGGTACAAAAAATTTCACTTGTGAAGAATTTTTCCCATAGCTGCCTTCTTTTAGTCTGATAATTTCCCCCTGAAGAGTTAGGAAAAGGATACAGAACTCAACAGACCATTTGCCAAATGTTCTCAATCAATATTTGTCTGCTGTATTCATCTGCAATGTTAAAAACTTTGCATAGAATTAAAGGCTTAAAGAGTCTATTGCAAATACCAAGCCAACTAAAGAGACCTTACTTGATACTGTATCATTTATACGTCCTTTGTGTAGCCACTAGCTAGTTGAAGTTTTAATAATTCAGTTTTATCCTTCCATTTCTGATCCTTTTTTACTCCATTTCCTTCCCATGAAGTGACTTCTCCTCTCTAGTGGGATAACTGCCTGCAGTAACACACAGCATGCTGGACCCACACTGGTTCAGGGCTCACTGCTCCAAATAATAGCAGCAGCCCATGTTATTCAGGGAACATCTTTCACGCCATCATCATATGCTTGCGTTTCTGGCCTTCAGACATAGGTATGACAGCTGTGAATTTCCACGTGTTAGTCCTGCCAGATGTGGAGAAACAGGTCATGTTTCATCCACACTTTTCTGACGGTGAGATGAGGAAGGAGATGCTATTTTGGGTGCTCAGAGTGGTAGTGAGAGCTGCAGAAGCAGTGGATGCAGGCACAGGGCTGCAAGTGGCACCACCAGCTGAATGGGATGAAAGCCTCAGGTCTTTGCAGCTGCTGATCATTAAAGATGTTCTTTAGTTTTTGTTCTACAAGACTGAGCATACTGTCCTCACTGTCTTGACTTGGTTGTCAAGGAGGATAATTACATTTCTATCTTTCTCCAATTCTCCCTGTTGTGCAGGTTAGATGCAGTGTTGGTGAGCACTGCCTGGCTCCAAGCAGTGTGCAGGTGCTGCTCTGTGAAGTTTTTACCTAGATGTAGCTGTATTTGACTGGTGAATGCAATGGCCACATTATGTGGCTCAGCAGTCTCTAAAATCATTCTGCATTCCCTGAGAATACGTGGCTGTGCCTCATCACATTGTTTTGCATTTTCCTGCACTCATCTCTGGTATTTCAGCATTAGGGAATATTTTGGTCATACTCCATATTCCTAAAGCCCAAGGAAGAAAAGCATTCCTTTGCAGCCTGGTACGACATTTAGACCTGCCCAACCCACACATCCCAACCCATATTCAAATGTAAATTTGTCTCAGAAATGTTAAATACTGTAGCTTTTCCTGGTGTTATGAACTCCATTGTTGTTGATATCCTGCTTATAAAGAAAACTATTTTGCTAGCACTGCCATGAATGGCTATTTATAACTATGTCATTTTGCAAACTTTGCACAAATTCAGAACTGTGGATATAACCTACTAGAGGGAGCACTTGCATTGCTTTAGAAAGGGCACCTAATGGCAGATTACTGTACCAGGTGAGACCCTAGAGGGTGAAAAATTCTGTGTTTCTTTAGGTTTCTAGTTGATACTTTTACTGTTACTGTTGAGAAATTATTATCCTCCAGGGAGGACACAGCTGCAAGAAGCTGAAGGCAGGGAAATGTTCTGCATACTGAGTGCACAGCAATGAATCCTTCTGCCCTTCTACAGTACTTAGAAGAGTTTAGTACTAAGGTTTCTGTTAATGCAATTTGAACCTTCTAAAACTAGACTGGGAGACCTGGGAACAAAAAGCCTGTTTGTGCTTAGAGTAGATACCACTGCAATAGGAAACTGTGCAAAGAGCAAAACCCAAACTGTTCTAATGCTCAGTCTTCTCATGGGAGCAGCTGAAAGAGAAGATGATTCCACAGGTGAGATGTTAACTACACTACTGAAACTATTACCAGAAAGTGCCATGCTGAAG
The DNA here is from genome assembly GCF_003945595.2 of Pipra filicauda. NCBI lineage: Eukaryota > Metazoa > Chordata > Aves > Passeriformes > Pipridae > Pipra > Pipra filicauda. The sequence goes on from NW_024104320.1 coordinate 2,176,998, forward strand.
CTGTAAAAAAGCTGAATATATCAGGGGAAAAATAAAAAACCTAGTGCAAATATCCCTCCCATCTCACTCCCAGTCAACTTCAAGGCACCATTAATAGGAGTGAGAGCTGCTGGACTCACCCAGTCTTTTACTGAAAAAGTAGAATCATAGAATCACGGTTTGAGTTGGAAGGGATCTTATATACCATCTTGTTCCAATCCCCATGCTGTGGGCAGAGACACCTTCCACTATCCCAGGTTGCTCCAAGCCCCATCTAACCTGGCCTTGAACATTTTCAGGGATGGGGCAGCCACAGCTTCTCTGGGCAACCTGTGCCAGGGCCTCACCACACTCACAGCAAAGAATTTCTTCCCAGCATCTAATCTAACTCTACCCTCTTTCAGTTTAAAGCCATTCTCTCTTGTCCTGTCACTACATGCCCTTGTCAAAGTCTCTCTCCAAGCAGCTCAGTGCCTTTTGTAGTCCCTTAGGTGGGCTTTCAACGTCTCTCCCATGAGCGCTGAGAAACAGTAATAACTTTAACATGCAGTTAGCCTGCTCTTAAATGAATAACCTTGGAAGGATATTGAGGTAGGAAAGCCTTTACTGATCACAGATACAGAAGTTCTACCTCTTTCTTAGGTTATTGGAAGTCAGGCAATGCAGTTAATGAAGCAAGTCTCAAAAGATCTCTCTTACGTGGATTCTGACCTCTAATATACTGATTCTTTTCCTGAGGGGAAACTAATGGAATCCCTTTATAGACTACCAAAAAAAAAAAAAAAAGTGTAGAAATTTATGATGATTTTGAAATTGGTCATGAGGCATGAAAGTAATTGGTGGTCAAGGACAGTCAAACAAGCCCAAATGCACAAACAAATGTTGAAAATTGGGGCAAAACAAGGAAAAATATCAATCCATTTAATGTAAAAGAAAAAAGTAAAAAACTATATATGTGGTTCAGCATTGCAGCAACAAAATCGTTAAACCTCATCCACTTGGGAGTTTTGTTCAGAAGCTGGAAAAGATGCTTGTCAGCTTTTAAATTTCAAGAGTATTGTCAGCACTCCAGGAGACCTTTGCTTGACTTTTGTGACTTCTTTTACCCGACCCTGTCACGTTTGCATACCAGTTCCCTAGGATCTGCCACTGCAATGCCAAACACACATCAAACAATGCATTCCTTAGGAAACTTTATATTTTAATTATTGATAAATTCTCCTTAGAGTTTATTCAATGTTTCTTTGAAAAGATGAGCATACTTTTAGTTTCATTAATCAGTGACACAAAGGTCTCATTTAATGTCTTTTACTAGAGCACATTGAAAGGTTTTTAATTCTTGGAGAGTATTGTTTGACCTGACATTAGTAAGGAAAAGTGAAAGTATTGTTGAACACAGCTATTGTTGAAAAATAAAGTCTTTTTTTAACCTGCAGATCAGGTTCTTTCACAACTTTTCCCATAACAGTGTGTAAACTGTGTCACTGATCCACTAATAACTTGGATAGGAAAATGGAGTACACTGATGAAGTTGTTAAGAATTATTTTTGTTTTCTCATAGAGAAGATTGGTTTAACTTTACATAACAAAACAAAGCTGACATGTTTCAGGATGATAAATTTTAGACTAATATCCCTCTACTGAATGTGGTATATTGAGTAATGGGTGAAGTTAAAAAGGAATTTTAGGTCATTGAATCCAACTATCCAATCCATCCTATCACTGGATCCCAGACAGAAAAGGCTGTAGAAAGCAATGAGGTCCCCCCTCAGCCTCTTCTGCTCCAAACCACACAAAACCAGAGCGCCCAGCCTCTCCTCCTAGGATATTCCTTCCAACCCTTCCACCAGCCTTGTTGCTCTCCTCTGGATGAATTCCATTATCCTAAAGTTTTCAATTCCAATTTTGCCAATCGCCAGCAAAATTAGCTATTTCTCATAAATTCCTTTGAAAAGGAGTGGTCAAAAATCATGTCAGTAGTCCAAACATAAGAAACTTTTTACTTCCTCTGATAACTTTCTAGTTTTCTTAATTTTCAAATTCTTTACTTTCCATTCTACAACCTCACTTTACTTTTCCTCTGGGAACAAAAAAAAAAAAAAAAGAGGAAACAGAGAAAAAGGGGAAGAAAAAAAATCGAGGTGTGAGAAAATGAATAAAGGAAAACATCTAGGCATTCTTTTTACTTTTTAAATTGTAAATATGAAGGAGAGAAAAGAATACATTTTCTTAGATAAACAATTTAAGTACAAAAGTTTCAACAATTTTATCTTCTATAACCTTAACGTTAAATATGATGGCAACAGATGTTTTAACACCCTAGATCAGACATTTATCTGGAAAAAAATCAGTAAATTTTGTGGCATAAAGTGATTCTTTAAATGGTACAATAATTTTGTGCATGATATAATGGAAAATATGTCTTATTAGATAAACCTGATTTTAAAAAATTAATCTCCAAGCTTAGAGGAGAAAAGAAACCATGCTGATATAGTCTATTTAAATAATGGTACTTTGATTTACTCCTGCACTACATTTTGGTGCATGCATGTGTTTGTACTACACTAAATCACTGTAGCTTATATTAAATATCATAATGAAATATTAAATCATAAATGTATGCTCTTCCTTCTGTGAAGACATAAATAATCAGACAAAAAAATTTTTCTTCTATGCTATTCAACATCTTTCTCCATGTTCTAGAATGAAAAAGAAATCAATAGTAGTAAACTTCTTGGATAATGCAAGGTTTGGCAGAAAAAAAATAATGAAAACGCAGCCCAAGCACATCGTTAAGCAGCTCATTTTGTCGACATGTGCTCCATCACAGTTAAGTGCTGGATTATGCATCTAGAAACAAAGAATGTATTCACATTTGCAAGATGAGCAATTGCATTCCCCAAAAATGAGAAACAATGAGATCACAGTAGATAATGCGGTGAATATGAATTCCCAGTGTGGTGCTGTTGTTTACTTGGGAGGATGAAATGGCAAATGTCTGTTAGGGAAAGAATGCACAGGTGACATCAGTCAGGAGAATGACTTTAGGGAGATGCTGGTTGGCATTTTGGGTGGACTCGTCTGGTAAAATGTAGATGCCTATCATGTATCCACTGACTCTATGGTACAGTTAAGCTCTTCCTAATAGACTACAAAACTGGAGTCATTCACTGGGAGGAATGCGATGTTCCCGGTGTACCCAACAGCAGGCAGCTGCACAGGGCAGGTGGAGAGGACATAACACTATCTGGAAGCTGCAGGTAAAGCACTTGATACCAGAATAAAGATGCAATTCTTTTACGTGGAAAGCAATTCACCACTGAACCAATTTTTCATGGATTGGATGATGGACACTCTACAAATAAAATATTTAAAACTAAGACTGCATTTTGTAGCATACAGGCCAAACCTCAAAATTGCAATTTTGATGTGGAAAGGAAAGGTTGCAATGTTTTGGTATGTGATCAGAATAGTTTACACTAGTCTTAAAATCTATGAAGTTTCTACTCTGGAAGAACAGAAATTTTGTCTTCTGTCTGTGTAATGAATCAGTTTCGCTTATGCTCAACCTTAAATTTTCAACTTCTCGACCTAAATTTTCATCTTCTCAGTTTTATCACACTATTCCTATTTTATGCCTGCCCTTAGGGAACTTCAGATAATTGTCTGTATTCACCAGACTCCTACAAATTCCTGCAGAATATTCTTATGTTCATATCTCTGTTACATATCTCTTATTTTACAAGACTCTGATAACAAAAGCCACTCTGCTATTTAATGGTATTTTTTAAGACTGTAACATTGCAGCCAACATATCAAAAATCCAAAGTAAATTCCCAAATCTTTCTTCTTAGAAAACTTTGATAGGAACCCGAGGTCCACTGACTGTTTGATCTACACAAATGTTTTGATGTTTTGCCTCATTTGTTCTAGAAGGTTTCTAGATTTTAGGCTCTCCAGAGCAGCTGTGACTAACACAACAAACTGTTCCAGGCCTTCATGGTTTTTGCTCATATAAATCCATGTGTAAAAAATACTGGAAAGCTCATTGTTCATATGGCTCACTGGCTTTTGATCATGTTTTGCTCAAGCTCATACAACAGTAGGACTACGTGAGGTGTTGCATCATGAGGATTTTATCTAACTAAGACATGCTTCATCCCTTCTGTTAGTTTCTGTTTTCATATCACTTCCTGCTACACATTGGTCTTAACAACACTGTTCTTTCATAAACCCTTACAGTGATGAAATGCTTATATATCTATTAAACCATGTGTTGCCGTTCAGCACAGGGATTAATTTCACCCACTTCCCTTATCTGCTACCTTCTTAATGGTATTCCTCTTTAATACTGATTTTCCCTTTTGCCTAGACATTAAAGCTGGTTTCAGTGGTTAGCAATTGCTGCACTCTACCTCTTAAGATGAGCATCATTAGTTCTTCACATCTTCAGTCCTTTGACACTCTTTTTCATGTCTTTCCAATGCAAACTGGCAGTAGTAATTCAGTGCAGCTGGTAACAACATTCCCTTCACACTGGTACAGTATATGAGAAGACTGAGTATACTGTATTTATGAAATTCAGTGGAGGAAGAAGTTTCAGTAAGAGCTCAAATTCAAGCTCTTCTTGAACTGAATTTCAGCACTCGCCTTTTAACAAACTTGGTAGTTCTGTGATCATCACAATCTGGATTTCACAGCAGATTAAAGTCCATAGGTAGTGACTCAGATTGTAACACAGGGCAGGAATAGGCTACTTAAAGTCTTCTCTCATTGCAGATATCCCTTTAATCCTTTTATGGCTTTCTTTATGTAGCTTGAATTCTTCAGATCACTGCTGGGTACTGGTTTTCCAGTATAACAGATTAGGTCAATATCCAAACCATTTGGGAACCTAGTGTTTTCTGGAAATCAGAAACTGCTGCGTGGTGCAATTTATGTTTAGAATTACTAGCAGAAGGGAGTAATTTTTCAGGGAAATGGAAATAAAGCAGTTATATTGCTTTTTTTCCTTTTTTTTCCCTGTTATGACAGTTTTACTTGCTGCTGACCATCTCCTAGAGGTATGGCCATATTATTTCCCTGCTTCCACAGATTCATCTATTCATACTTTTTTTCCCCACTCTATTTTTGCCTTTTGTACTCCAGGCTTCCCCTGGTCGATGTAGTTCTTCTAATGTTCTTCCTTCATCTTTTCTTCCAATAACCTTATACACCCTCGGCTCTTCAGAATAAAACTGTGGTCTTTCTTTTTTCTCTGTTTTCAGTTATAGCATTTAATTCCTATTTGCATCAAGTATATGACATGTGACCATGAGTCTCCTCAAACCGCTTTTCAAATCTCTTCTTTGGTCCCTAAAGAATCCAGGAAAACAGTGTTTCCCCACTACCTCTTCCTAGAGGCAGCATCCTTATAAATCCCTCTGTGCCAAACGCATGCTGCCTGCACTGATAATCCCCAAATGAGGTGACATTGTCAAACCATAATCCACAGTCTCCTTGTTGCCTCTTCATATTTGCTAATGCTGGTCTTTTCATAGTCAAACACAATAATCTTCCAAGTGACAACTAAGGCCTCAGCTTATCTGTATGGAGCAGCAGAGGATCCAAGCAGCCAGTAAGGCTGCAAGGGGAATTTTCTTGCAGCCCACCTCAATGAGTAACTCTGTGATATGTGCTGCTGCTCACCCAGGTGCTGGTTTGCAGTGTCTCCCCACACCAGCTCCCAGGATCTGGGAAAAAACAGTTTCTTGTGAGGGGTGGGAGTAGGACTGTGGTGGTGAGTACTTAAGGACCTTACTCACTAGAAGGTACTTGGCTCTCAGCATCCTGGCACCTTTTCCTACACCTTTAGGAATTGTTTCATTGCTCTTCAGATAATGTATTGGTAAAAGGATCCTGCCTATACTGTTAATCTGCACTTTGCTTTTGGGATTTTGATGGGTGAAAACCTGCCATGGGCTGCAGTAGCTGTGTTCCTGATTGCCCAAGTGGGGTCTGTTCATGCTCCTCTAGGCAGAGTTCAGCTCTTAAGGTTTTACCTTACCTGCCTCTCAGACTCCCATCTTATCTGATCAAACAAGGACTACAGTAAGGACCTCCATTGACTGGACTGAGCTCTGAGGAGCCCCACAATGCATGTGTCAGGAAGGACTTGATGGTTTAGTCCTGGTAAGAGCAGAGAAATTGGAGCATCGTGAAACAGAAGAGTTCCTTGTACCAGATACTTCCAAATACTTTATTAAAATGTATCTGTATCTTTGCATTAGAAAAAAAAATACTGTTGGCCTTGTAGTCAGACAAAATATGTATGTAGTGTGTCAGAGAAGGGGCTTCTCTACTTTTCCTTTCATCAATCTTACCCTTTCCCAAAACTCTTTGCAATAAATCAGTGTGGAAATGGCAGAAATCACGTCCTTTTCTCCTTGGCTTCTCCTTGTTATGGTTGAATTCACAGCGTAAGTCCATCAAAGTCAATGGAATTGCCTCAGAAATTAATTTGTCTGGGATATCTTGCAACAGATGTGCTATTGACTTCTGCTTTTATTATTGTTATTCTCATAGCATGGCCCTATTGTGTGAGATCCATTCCAGGCTCTGAGGACCCTTCAAAACAAACTCACTCCAGAGAATGAGAGGAAGGAAAACAGAAAGATTTGATCAATGTTGCAGAGGAGACCTGGCTTTAGAAATTTAACATCTCCCTTATGGCTTCCTTGCATGGTCTGATTTTGGACCACACCACCCAACTGTTATAGAACATGGGTGGGAGTAATCACAGAGGAGGCCAGATGTCTGCTTGGGAAGGTGCCCAGGGCTTGCCACCACTGCATAAAATTAGAGAAGAAACCGCTGAAACTACTTTCTAATTTGATATACTTGTGATTGAAATATTTCCTCTCACTACAAAGCATTTATTTGTGGTAGATGTAACTGAATTGGGTGTAATCAGGACACAGGTTACTTGGCTGAGGAGAGTATTGCTGCAGAGATGGAGGTGCATTGCAGCACTGGGGCAGAGCTGTTTCCTTCATGTTTGGCTGTGAGCCACCACCAAAAAACTCTGTCATGAGGAGAGAGACAGATGCTCTAATGCTATATATGTCTATGCTGTGCACTCTGGGACCTCCATTCAAGGGCAGATTAGCATTTAAGGTGAAAGAGGATAAATAAGGGTAGCATCTGGCTCATCTGCTGGTCTATACCCAGACACGTTCACCCAAAGAGCTACAAGCAAGAAAGAATAACCATATCTGCTTAGGAGAGCCATTGTGATATTGGGAAGGTCAGAATCTTGCTGGAAATGCCTCAGACATTGGATGATAAAGGAGAAAAGAGGAAACCTCTTTTGTTCAATGAAAAGATAAATGAACAAGAGATCAGCCATGGTGCCAGCAGAATTGCTACAGGCACCAGCTTCACTGGAGAAGTAGCAACAGCAATGGCAAATAGTTTTAATAATCCCCAGCTGATATCAGCATCCTTCTATTCAAGTACCTAACTGAAGTCAAAGAATAATTAACCTTGGCTAGGTTATAAGATCAGCAATGTCCTGAAGAGACTTGCACTGAAAGAATATTTACTGTCACATATGTGAGCAGAAAAATCGTATAAAATTCTTACCAGAAAATTGGCATACGGCATTTCACAGATATATGAGCATTTGCAGGAATGAAATATGTTAGAGGTGAGATACAAAGGCTGAGCTTTTGTAAGAGAACTTTTTTTTTTATTTCAGAAGTAGGTGCAAAGGGCATGCAGAGTCCTAAGAGGCATGAGGTTACCAAAGGAGTAGTGTACTATGTAACTACGGTCAGCAAGGTACTATTGGCTGGTTGCATTCTTCCTTAATACACAGTTCAGCTGACAGGTGCTTTCACACCAGAGAAGACTCTACCTCCCCAGAAAACACCAACAGGCAGTTTTGTACAGCTGTTCCTGCATCGTGTAGTGATTTTATGAAGAGATTCTAATTTTTTGGCTTAGTGGGTGCCAGCCCATCTGGGACAGGCAAACGGCAGCGTCATTGCAAGATGGTCGATAAGGCTTTATCCTGCTTCATCCTCCAGCATGGCAATGCATTTAAGTAAGAAAAAGTCCCAAAGTTACCACTTAAACATGGATTAAATCCAGATTTTCTCCTTTACACATGTTTTATTGAGTAGATAAGAAGGTTAAAACTTGGAAAATTACTGAGTAGGTAATTGCTACTAGACAAAAAATGAGCAATAATAAGCACCTTTATGCTCTTCTGCCAGTAACACCTTCTTGCAAGAAAATGAAACATCTATCTAATATGGGGAGAAATAATTTAGTCGAAAGGGTATCCTTGAACAGGTGAAGATATTCAAGATGAAGCTCAGGACCAAATAAAAAAAGTAAAACAAATAAAAAAACATAAAATAAAAACACACTACTCTAAAAGAGACAACCACACATCCTGAACCTTTTATCTATTCTGATGACTTTAATGACTTCTCCTTTGTACCAGCTAAAGTCTTTTTAATATCTTTTAAATTCCTACTCTGACAGAAGAAAACCCACAAGTGACATATTCTCAGGAACAGCTATTACAATTACACTGTAGTTATGATGAAGCAATAACATAACTACATTGCAGTTAACTTTGACATAATTTTCATGCCTGCTTTTCACATAATTAACAGTTCACCTACATGATGGAGTTATTGATTTTTTAAATTATTTATTTCTTGCTTAATAAGCCCACTTTGTGGCATAGAGAAGGTAACAAAAGCATTTTACTCCAAAATACAGTGATACAGAAACAGCTTCCAAATTACAGCATAATTGAAATGCTGCTACCCTCCACAAACAGTTTTATGTAATGAAGTGTACAGCCATTAGAGTTGTATATTTGGAAACTTTTGAAGTGATCATATACTATAGTGGTAGATCTGGTAGGAAACCAAAGTCAGATGCCTTAAAAAATATTAGTGATTCTTTCTTCTACTGGCATATCAGCTCCATGGAGGGCCCTATGCTAAAAAATTTTAGTTCACCCATCCTTATTTGTTTTAAATAAAATATTAAAAAATACAGATTAGTATATCATATCTGTCTGCTTTACTCATCTAAGGATTTTATTATAATTTCAACTTTAGATTTCTGTCCTTCTAATGTACCCTTAACTACAGCATAAATGGGAACAAGCTGAAAGTAGGAATTTTTGACTTATGATTTAAGTTGTGAGTCTGATAATTAATGAATTACAATAGCAACGTTGCTGTCTATTTTAAGCCAAATGAAATAAAGAGGCTAGGGGGATTCTTTATTAACTATAAACATGGAACTTTAATTTCTTTTTATGCTCTGTGATCACATACAAAAGATCTAATATAAATAATTGCATTAGATGTCCTATTTTTGGAAAAGTGCATAGTTAGTATTTAGGAAGACTCTTATTGCTCTGATTTATCTATTAATGAAGCAAAACCCAGTTAATTACCTAATTTGCATGATATTTTGCATCCACATAGATGCTGGGATGAGCACTGGGGAGAGGTTTTTCATCAACCCATTTTTAATAAGCTAATGAAGTTGGCTGGGCTGACTCTGCAGATCAAGTCATTGGATGTTTTTCTCTTGTTGAATTGAGAACTTGTAAATCAAGGTACAGATCGAGAAAGCTTGTGAGCTGAGGAGGGCAAGACCTTTCCTCCTCCACTCCCAAGGTCCCGTTATGGTACTGGAGATGCAGATCAGCAACCTGCTTGATGTCCCACACTGTTGTCCCATGGCCTCGAGTGCAGGTAGTGAGGAGGATATTGTAGCTTGTGGCTTCCTATGTCTTACCTTCTTCCCTGTCTGCTCCTCTCCCCCACTGCTCTGAGGCAGGATAGGACCTTCAATACTACCATGCAGTGCTGGGGAAGTCATACCATGGCAGAAAGTGGTAGGTTTGCTGCTGCTTTTGCAGTTCTTTTTACATCCCACCTTTGTGCTCTGTGGTGTTTCTTCCCACTTTTGTTTTTCCCTCCTCTGTCCTCTTGTGTCAGGATGCCTTTTTCAACCTACCTATCCTCCTGTCACCCTGTGCTTGTTGTTTCTGCATCCCATGTGTCTGTCAGGAGGCACTGCCTCAAGAAAAAAGAGACTTACACGACTTTCCCTGAAGTCTTCCCAAGCCCTGTGCAGCAGAGGGTCTGATTTGCCATGTAAAGAAGATTTGTACAAGAATGCATCTTAATTAACATTAGCTACTGAAAACCAAGGCACCCCGTCTAAGCCAGTTACTTGTCCACACTGAGCCTGAGGTGGACAAGCAGAGCAGCACCTTCAGGGAATACTTCTTCCCACCCCATGGTGAGAGGTGGAAATAGTTTTGAATCCCTGTTGATGTTCTTCTATCTCTGTATTTGACAAGAGAGGGAGCTAAGGACAAAGCTCTGCACCGCTAAAGTTAGGAGAGATTAATTTCCTCCTTGGGGTCTTCTGAAATACTCTCACATGCTTTATGCAAGCACAGAAAAAGTGCCATTAAATACAAAAACTGGTGAAAAAAACTAGGTTTTAAAATGTAAATGTCTGCCCCTGTAGAAATGAGGATATTTGGCAGGAAAGAGCTCTCCAAAGAACAGTCCATAGTCTTCCAATCTCTGCTGCTTCAACTAACAGCTACAATGTATGAGCTATTTAATACTGAAAAGAAGGCAGACTCATCACTGGAGATAAATTACTAGTTCTGGAGACTCAGCTACAGCATAAAAGTAACAACCAGCTAAAAAAATATATTGTCCTAATTACACTGGGTCATATATCGAAATATGGTAATTTGAGTGCTGAGTCACCAAGACTGCTAAGGGAAAAGTTTTTTCTATAAAACAAAATTGGTTAAGTCTATGTTTCCTGTTTTTACAGCCATCACTGGGAATAAGATAAATAAAACCACATCAGCTTTTGATCTAGTCAATGCAGTTGTGCTTGATTTTAATCCACTATTTTTTAAATACATTTGGAGTTTTATTTAGATTGTTTACCTTTGTGTCAAAGACTAATTATAACAACTAACGTGAGATCGAAGCTCAAAGAACCATTTGAGCTCCTTATTATCCAGGGCTGAAAGACAGTGGCTAATTTTGGATGCAGTGGAGAGAGGTAAATGCCTTCATAAAAGTTCATCTTGTGTATCTTAGCTATCCAAAACTTAGGGTTATAGACTAATTAATTGTCTCAACTCTTTTGGTAATTGCTGGTGACAAGAAAGGTACCCTAGAAAGTGATCAGTCCTAGATATTTTACCTACTTAGTGGTATGGTGAGGCATCTGTGTCTCTCCACTGACTGTAAATGAACTCTGACAACCAGTCTGGACCAGATCCACAACTTTCAGATGTTTAAAATTAGTGAGATGAATCTCACCTGTGCAGGAGATAAATGTCCATGTGATCCTAAATTTAAAACTGCATTGCATTTAGAGCAGGCAAAGGACATATTTTTACTCCAATATTCAAAGCTAGGGGGAAAGGGGAGGAATGGATTTGTTTGATCTCTTGTAGAGGAGGAGTTGTGAAACCATAGGTTGGAAGACATCGACATTTCTAGCTTGCTGACATTAAACATGAATGTTATTTAAAGAACATCTGCCTGAATGATCTTGCAAATGGTATTGTTTAATACCAATGGAAGCCCTATGAACTTCAGTTGGGATTTACATCAAGATAGCCATAGTTCAATGAAACGTCTCTCTTTATGAAAATATTTAATACTGATGTTAAATATGACAAAAGAAAAAAAAATTCCTGAAAAAGAATGTGCTTAATTCAGCACATACTTGACTGTGCTGAATTAAGGTGCTTTGGACAACACCAGAGGACAGGAGTACCATGAAACAATCATCCTCATGAAAAACTGCTAAGGATATGCCATAGCTGCTACTCATGCAGATTTGCTCTTACAGTCAGTGGGGAGAAGGAGACAGCTACGAAGGGCAGTCATCCCTCATCTGGTCTCGAGAGGATACATGGCAGCTGCTACTCCTTTGCTGCAAAGGTGAAGGCTGTCCCCAGCTTAGACATCTCACCCAGGAGTACCTGAGAGGGCAGAGGAGCGGCACCTCTGCCACCAAGGGCTTGTGCTAACATCCATATCATAAACATCTGACCTCACTCCCTTGCTTGGATGGAGAGATACTCCCTCAATATTTCTACCTGAGCATCTTCTCTTAGTTTAAACCCTGGCACTGCGTGGGCTGAATAACCTGGTGGGTACCAGCTCATTGCTCATCTGCAGTTTCTGTGAGAATAATGTGAGATCTGTGTAGCTTTTGTGCTCATGAGACAAACCTCTCATGGCATGACATGTAAATATTTGTAAGAGATAAAAAGACTTCCAAATACAGGCTTTAAATAGCACTTGGCTTCATTGAAAAATGTCCTGGCAGTCTTAGTTTCCTTTGCATTGTACAAGGGAGGACTAATGCCAACTGATAACAGTAAAAGAAAGCAAGATGATAAAAGTCTAAAGGGAAACCACCAACTTTCTCTGTTTTCTAAATGCCTCCCTGAGCTTAGTCCAAATTATTGCCAGAGGGTACTTTTGATATTTTGTTCTGAATTTCCTAGTTGCCAGATAGAAAATGAAGCAGGGCTAGATTGTGACAAAAAGGATTTTGCTATCATCCTACCTACTATTATCATAACACAGCATACATAACACAACAGAGCGACACAAAATTCTACAGCAATTTTTCCATACTCTCTTTCCTATTTTAAATTCTGGTGCTCTTGAGGAATGATATAAAAATTTCCAGTTCTATTAGACTAGAATTTCCAGCTCAAAGTAGCACACAATTATGTGGTGGAGTCAACATCAATCAGTCTCGGTTTGATGAAGCTTACCACAAATTCAGCTCTGCTGTTTTACCCAAATACTTTTCCCTGAGCATTATTTCCAGCCCTGGGTGATGCTCCAATGGAGCCCATTGATTCACACAGCACACGCTCACAGACCCAATCACACGTATCAGCAGAGTGTCCATATGCATCAGGATGGCATTGCTACCAAGTATGGCTGGGCTCAGTTTTCTAACCTCAATGCTGGAAAATTACACAGCAAAAAGAGGTAGTAGAAAAACTGGTTTAGAATTTCATAAGGCATTAGCTGGCGACTTAAGAAACTTAACTTTCTGGAAACAGATATATGAGAACAAAAAGGAATGGAAATTAATCCCTCAAATCCTCTCCTCTCCCCTCCTCTCCTCCTCTCCCCTTCCTTCCCCTCCTGTCCCCTCCCCTCCCCTCTCTTTCTTTTTTTCCCAAATATCTTCCTCTCTTGTCTTAGAAATCACTGTAAAAGTCACCTCTGGGAATAATAATCCAGGCATCCCTGAGATTAAGCTCTGCTTGAGAGCAAAATAATGTGATTTGTCTTTAATTGCCACAAACTTAGTGCACTTACTGCAACTAGATATCGAAATTTTAAATTTCCTAATCAGGCTGGCATTTAGTTACTTTATCCAATGAGATGGGAAAATTATCTTAAACTAGAAGTAACTATATATTTATATGTTTGTATTTCTGACGATAGAATTTAAATGTCTCATTTCATTTGTGAGAGCTTTGCAATTTTTTCTGCAGCTGAATCTGAGCTCTGGCAAAATAGGAACATTCTCTCTGGGCTGATTAAACCAAGTGAATTTCACAGTGTTGGCAGATGAGGGTTGAAGGTCTCCTGACACAGTAATGATGCCTACTCCACTCCCAAGAGATAGGAGAGTATTACTTCAGGTTTGCTGAAGGCTGGGGTTTTTATGAAGGTTTTTAATACCACATTGCAGGAGGGTGTACTGAGAGATCCTCCCTCCATGAGGAAAAGCAGCTGGCGCTGGCAGTTTTCAAGCAAAACTTTAAAGAATAACAAATTCTTGTAGAAGAGAATAACAAAAGCACCATTGTGACTTTCTGCTGTGACCTCCTTTCCAGTACTGACAATAGAAATTTTTGAATTTCTGGAACCAAGTGAATGAAGAAGAAAAAGAATGAAAGATGGGAAGCTCTTCTCCTCCTTGTGCTGTTACTTACTTTAACTCCATTGAATTTATTGTGAGCCCCAGATTCATGGCCTTTGTCAAAAGCACAGATGGAGATTTTTTCAAGATGGTACCCCAAACTGACTGAAAATATCTGAAAATGTAGGCTGCAGTCGTGTTATACCCCAAGGCCACTGCATTGGGTCAGACAATAGGCAATAGGGAGATGGTAACTGGGAAGGAATGTGATCGTGAGGAATAAACACATTCATGAGGAGAGTATGGGAGCAGGGAGAAGCCCTTGGCAGCAGGTACACTTCCAGTGAGTTTGTCAGCAAGGACACCCCAAAGGAAACTTGGCTCTTGCAAAGGGGTAAAAAACCAAAGCAAAAGAAAATAGAAAAGGAACTTGCATAGAGGGGCAAAGAACTAAGCCAAAGGGAAAGGAAAATTGAATTTATTTAAGGACTGACCATGATGAAAATATTTTCTGGTGAGATGGAAGTGGTGTACACACTCCAGGCTTCTCACCACCTCATAGCCTGTAACACTGACAATCAGAAGCCACATGTTGAAAAAAATAACAAAAGAACCACCATTGTCATCACTGTGTGGATGTTTCCCCACTTCCAGCACCTGTTGGTGCAATTATTCCCCTTGCAGCTCTTGGGCTGCAGAGAGCATGGCTGACCCTTCAGGACATCCTAGTCATTGCTGAGAAATACATTTCTTCTTTCTGTTGTGAGTTCATTTCTCATTCACTCCTACTTCCACAGCATTGCACCTCACTCCTCTAATGATTACACACTCCTTACTCAAACACAAAAGCAACTCTTAAGTATCCCCTTGTAGCACAGGGAAAAAGATTGTGAGGGTGAAGTTGGTATGACCAGATTTTTTTCCTTCCCTGATGCACATACTCCTCTGATATTTGATACTGCATTCCCTTTGCCTCATTTTTTTATTTTCCTCAGAGCATGATAGGAAAATTTCCTTCCTCACTGGGTTTTGAAGACAGAAAGTCATCAGGAACAGCCTCTGAATCCAAACCCTTTCTTCAACTCATGTTTAGTTTCCTGGAAATTCATCATATCATCTATTCAAGACCTTTCTCTGATGTATCCTGAGGCTCTTCCTGCTCTCTCCTAACTTCAGGCACTCTGAGATTCCTGCTTGCTCAAGGCTCTCTATAGCCAAAGGGAAAGAAGGGTTCCCAGCCGGTGTTTCTGATATCAGTAAACACTCTTCCCAGTGATTATAAGGAAGACCAGCACAAAAAATACTGGTGTAGATACTCCTTAATTGCTTAAAATTGAGTGGGATAAAGCCAGGAAGCAGCATGCAAACTGAATGCCAGCAGAAGCTGAAGAGTCATTTTACCCTTCCCATTTCCAGGCTATTGCGGACCTAAGCTTGATGAGCCTTTCTTTGAAAACATGTAGGACAAAAATCACCTGCTAGATTCAGAATTTTTCAGCATTAAACATCACATGTTGCTCCATCACTACTTATATGAGTTATTATATTGCTTTTTTCATAACAATTTTCATTATGACTTCGTCTGGCCATGAAAATAATTCTGTTGATTTTTTTTTAGTGGCATTTTTGAGAAACAGTCAGCTCAGGATAGGAGAAAACAGGTTCAAAACAGATGATCTCCTTTGCAAAGACACGGAGCCCCCACCACTCTGGTAAACTGAAGGTGTTCTCTTATTCTTCGATCTCTCTAAAACTTTATTTCCTCTATTTTTGAATCAATGAATTGTGTACAACTCTGAGCAGTGAAGCTGGAGCCTGGGAGGCTAAAATATGAGAGCAAAATCTCATCTAAGCTTTGCTGTAGAATTCTGTGATAATTGCATTCAGCATCATTCACCACAACCAGGGAATATTGCATGATTTATCACTTTAATCTATTTCTTTGTTGACAACTTTTGCCAAAAGGAAAAAAGTCTATGGATTAGCTATTTGACTGACATGAATAGGAATACTTCCAGTTAACTCTGTAGGGTTATGTTCCCTAACACCCTGTGGGGGATGTGATGCTATTTATCTTTCATGGAAGAATGTATAAATGCAATGGAATAAAAAGTACCTCAACACATCTGTGGTCTTGCAAGAGCCAGGCTCTGCAAAAGGTTTTCCTTAGTGCAAAATAGCACAAGATTTTGACTGCCATATAATTAAATAACAGTATTAGCAAAGGTACAATGTTTTATGCAGTTGGGAATATTTATACCTATTTTTCTTTTTTTTTTTAATTTTTATTTATTCCATACTTTGAGGAACCAAGCAAAAATTTAATTTTTGTGAACTGGAAATTGGGATGGGAGTAATCGTATAATCTTAGATGGCCTCACAAGGGAAATTATTTTCTCTCTATTTAGTGCTAGTGAGAACTTGCTTTATTTGCCTTTATTGTGCTAATTGAGGTAAGCAAATTTATGAAAATTGGTCTCTAAAATCCTGCTACTTTCTTTTACCTTCAAGGTGTTGGTGTTTCTCCTAAGAATGAAACAGGCACATAAATTTATGCTGTTGTAATTTTATAACGGATGTCTCTAGCAGATGGCACATTTTAACGAGGTTGAAAAATCCCCACGGCCTCAAAAGAAGAACAGAGAACATAACAAACATTTCATAAGGAAGCTAAATCCAATATACTTAAAAACAAAAAAAGACTTTTTTTCTGGTAGCCAACCTATATACTGAAATTTTTTTTCTCAGGGGTTTTTAAAACAAAACAAACCCCAACCATTTTAAATGCGCTTGAAAAAAATCTTTTTGGTCTCCTCTATGTTGTTTTTCATGAATGTTTCCCTTCTGGTTTCCGCCATAGGAATGTTTAAATAGTTCTGTAGAGAATTACTGAAATGACAGTGTATTTATATTGCCTAAGGGCTGTGACAGAAAAAAATCACCCCTTCCCTAATTTCCATCAGGATAGCCTCATCCTTGGTGCAACTTCTTAGGTGACTAGAGAACTACTTTGAATAAAATGAAGCTGAACCAATGGAGGTCATTTATACAGAAGTGAATCCAAAGCAATTTAAGAAATTGTAGCAGATGTACTTGGGTTTAAGACAGTATAATTGAGATGACAATTCGGCAAAGTATTTAAGCACAGACATAATTCCATCTCTGTTCATACTTAGCTTTAAACATGCATTAAAATACAATCACTTAAATACATGCTTAAGTATTTCCTAATGGGATGCTTTCTTGAATCACAACCTAGAGTCTAGAGCAATGTTCACATTTTATGACATGCAGTATATTTAAATAATGTCATACTTCACAGACCCTCAGAATGGGAAACTTAAACTCATAATTGATATTTTAGAACAACCTTACTGTTTGTTCTGCAGACTTGGCTTGTGTTTAAAACCATTTTCACTTTATATTTCTACTAAAAAATATAATTTAGATCCCTTATTTTCTTCCAGACAGCTGCAGTTACTTCAACATTTTATTTTGAAAATTTAGTCACTAGGTCTGGACAGCACCATGAATGATTCTGAGGAAAATCAGGGCCTATAAAAGAGATAGGGATGGACATTTTTAGCAGGGGCTGTTTTGATTGGACAAGGGGCGATGGTTTTTAATGTAAGGAGGGCGCATTTAGATTAGGTATAAGGAAGAAGCTTTTTACAATGAGGGTGGTAAAACACTACCACAGTTTGCATAGGGAGGTGGTAGATGCTCCATTCCTGCAAACTTTCAAGGCCCGATTGGACCAGGCTTTGAAGAACTTGATCTAGTCGATGATGTCCCTGCTCATGGCAGGGGGGGTGGATTAGACAACCTTTAAAGATCCCTTTCAACCCAAACTGTGCTACATGGCAAACAATATATGCGGAATTTCAAAGCTCTGTTGGAACACCTTTTCCACTCAAAGGTGTTAACTATTGAGATTTGCCACTTTTGTTTCGTATCCAAGCAGTTACAAAGCTCTCTCTTGAAACACACACTATGTCTATTTACTTTTTCTTAGACTCTGAAGATTTGTGATACTTTAAAATTTCAGATCTCACCTACACAGTAGTCTTCATAAAGACTTTTTTGAGAGACTAAACTCTTTAAGAAGATCAGTCATTATAGGGGAGAAAATGGGGAACTTGAGAGAAAAAAATCTCTTTATATCCTGCGTGTTATCTAACATGATTAAGTTATTGCATATTATTTTGAAATAAAGAAGCCATAATTATTATCAAACACTTCTTAATATTTCTCAGCAAAAAAATGTACCTCTCTTAGTTACATGGAGGGTCTCCTTTCTCTCTCCAGTGCCCAGAGAGGGAGCAGAGGTGATCATTTTGATATAGATTCCTTTCCCCTTGGCTGAAAGTAGGGAAGATGACTCCCAACCACCGTTGGTGTCCATAACTTTATCTTTTCTATGGGCTGATCCATTTCTACAGTAGAGGAAACTCCATTTTCAGACACTTCTAGATGCCCTGAGACCACAAGGGAGTAGCTGAGGAAGTGTGACATAAAGTTGTGCTTCATTATGGCATTTATGCAAAGAGTTTGGAGGATTTGCATTTATGTTCCTCAATTTTTCCTTTCTAAAGCCTCACTGATCAGAAAACAATTTGTTGAAAGCATTCTCAGCTTAAGAATTTCTACATGAGAGCACATGCTTTTCCTCCCTGAGGCAATGATTGTTTGACAAAAACAAAAGAAAAACATCGATTCTACTTTTCAGCAAACACTTTTTGTTTTGGAAAAAAAACCCAAACAAACAGTTTTGACTGCTGACATCTGAAATTTTAGTCAATCTGGGATTGGTTAAAAGTTTCAGCTACCTGAAACTGGAAACAGTAAAAGAATTAAGGCATCCCTTGAAAAACATAACAAAAATATGAATTTTCCGATAGAAAATAACTTGCCTTTTCTCGCTGACTCTGATAGTCTGAGCTGTTATTTTTAAGCACAGCTTCTTGAAATACTGTACAGTGTTATTCTGAATGAGATTTGCTGTGGGTGTGCAGCTAATTTTGTGGAAACATATCTACTGTGTTCACCTACGTGTGTTTAGATATGTTGCATAAGAAAAGAAAGTGGGCTGATATTTCTTCGCACTTCAGGCTCTTCATGTTCCCTACGCCCTCACATTTTTGAACTGAGAGCATTGCTGCTGCCACTACCACAACACTGCAGCTCAATACTCTTGGCTATTTTTGCAATGAGATTTTTGTTTAGCTTGGTGTCACAGGAGAGAACATCTTCCTTCCCCCGCATTTGAATCTCTTCAAACAACATATATTATAGTCTTCAAGCTA
This sequence comes from Pipra filicauda, assembly GCF_003945595.2. Lineage (NCBI taxonomy): Eukaryota > Metazoa > Chordata > Aves > Passeriformes > Pipridae > Pipra > Pipra filicauda. The sequence goes on from NW_024104320.1 coordinate 2,196,248, forward strand.
TAAAGAACCTCTGCTAATGCATTTCTAATGCTGACAGGTGCCTTTGGACAATATTTTAGTAAAATATATTTACTGCCAAGTGGCTTTTCAAAGTTAATGGTCCATTGTTAACAATGAAATTTCATGGTAATTTGAGTTCTTTCTGAATTTAGGACACTTCACTTTGGAAGAATGTAACCTCATCAGAAAGATAAATGAATTACTATGAGTGGTACCCTACTTTAGTTTCCAATTTACACCTTCTTGCCTGGTACAACTAGGTCTGTTTTGCCTGAGAAACAAACAGTGAAATGTATTTAAAGATGTTTAAATTCGAGAAGTGTATTTTCCAAACCCATTACTATTAAAACTTGCAATATGTTTTGCTGGCATTATATCTGAAAGAGAAATGCTCTGTGTTTTCCCCATCTCCTCTTTTCAAAAAAAAAAATAAAATTTGGCAATCTGATCCAATAGAGTGGGAAAAAAGAAAAGTACAAGGGAGGCTGCAAAGCTTTGCCTGTCTCATGTGGCACAACAAACAGGGGTTGTACCTTGTTATTGGAAGGACATCCTTTGTCACCTTTCCTTCTCTCAAATGACAACCCTTCTAGTAAATATGCGACCTTTTGTGATCTGAACTCATCTTAAAGCACACAACCACTCTAAGATGCTGTAAATTTGTCTCCAAGATGAACTACAGGTTTAGATCAAAGTGCGTGCTTGCAGAAAATGTGAAAAAATTATGTTCCTTCACATCTGCACCTCATCTTTTGAAAGACAGAAAGGAGAAAAATAACATTCTTCGATCTCGTCTTTCCACAGCCACAGATCAAGCAAAGCCCAAGTTTTCTGAATTAAACTTTTCCATTTATATTTACTTTTTTTTGTTCTTCCTGATGTGTACAAGACTCTGACCTCACAGAAAATGCTTGCTGAACGCTGATTGAAAAACTTAACTTCCAGACATTTTAGTTAAGATAGATGTTGTTTTTATTATAAGCATACACCACTTTTTTTTAAATTCACCTTTGGACAGAAACTCAAATGTATTTGGATACCTTATCCCACTGATAGGTGAGGGTTAAGTTCCTATGCACCTCAGAAGATTTAGGAAGAATCAGAGGCTTTTTTATTCATATGTCACCTCTATCAATCTGTTACAGGGAGAAAAGCACAGAATTACTGAACTGTGTTAATTATTTATTCTGACAGTCTGAACAAGCAATTGAATTGAGACAGCTTGGGAGTCTCTGTTGACTAATAGGGGAGAAATATTCCAGAGTTTAAAGGCAAAGAGTGAATTGAGAGTGAGTGTTTATTAATACATGATTGAATTTACTACTCCAAGGAGAAGTTTATGAGTATGTTATATAGCTCTTTGGTCTTCATCTACAGAAAAGAATAATTTGGAAAGGCCTTAGAATTATTAAACAGGCTCTGAAACATAAAGTCATTAAGACAGTGAAAAGTTAGAGGGAAATTCCTGAAGGAGAACAGTTAAGATGTATATTGATCATAATTGCTATGCAAAATGTAAAATAGAAAAAGAGGAAAGAAATAAAGTATCTGGATGAAGGGATTTTTTTAAAGTGAAGACTAAAAAGGAATTACACAGATTAAAACATTTATTATCACAGAAAACCTGAAAGACAGCAGACTGATCCTGAGCTTGCTTTGTAACTCCCTTGGTTTCAGCATTATGATGCCAACTAACTCTTGCTAAACAGTAAAAGCTTTGTAAAAAATCAAACTACAAGGCAAAATTGAAATTCTAAAACTCACTGAAGCCAGAAGAAATAAAAAGGGTGAACTAGCCACAGTATAGCTGTCTGAGCTGGTTCCCTCAGCACAGCATTGTAGGTTCTCTTTGTAGTCAATGGGATGAAATGTGCACTATTGAGTCATAATTCATCTGTCCTGATTTAGAAGCCCTCCTACACTGAAATGCATTGTTCCCCTAAATGCATTCCTCTTTTGTCAACTAAAAAGTGTCTAAACAGCCAGCTCAGAGTTACATGTGTTCAAATGAATCCCACTCCAGGTGTTTTGTAAGTGCATGAAATTCCAAGGAAGAAAATGGAGTCTATTTGATTCTAAGCAGAATCTATATGCAGCAAGGAAGAAAAAAAAATTGTAGCTTGCATTCCCATTCTCTTAAGGTTTTATGCATCTTTCATCTCTGGAAGCAACGGCTGTACCAGTTAGCAAGACTGTGCCACTGTTTATTCCTTATTCTGGAGGCCAGCTGGCATTATCGGACAACATCCATATGTTTCAATTCTCCCAGCCTTCAAAAGAGAGTGATCATGTCAAAATTTCCTATTGGGAACAGTTGCTGGCCCATCATATACCCTAAACTCTGCCTGGGAACTATTTGTGAGAATGTTACTTGGCCCAGATCAAACCTGTCTCAGGGACCTCTCTGACAATCAGAAGCATGGCAAATAGTTTTGTGGTGTCTGTTCCAGGGCAGTGTTTAATGTAATTATATAGAAGTACCCACTGAAAATGAGTGTATAGCATAACTTTAAAAATCTGGGTTTCAATAACCTGTAGCACATTTCAGTGGAGACAATGGCAAAAAAATACATCAGCTCTTATCGGATTTAGCTCTGAGTTATCTTGTCTCCATTTTCAATAAAATATAAAGAGATATTTGTAAGCTATAAAAGAAGGTGACAATACAGTGAGAATGACTGACAGCTGGTGCTGATAACAGGGAATATTTGCTGGATAATCTGAGTATATATGAATATTGGAAATAGAATCAATGGGAAACAGACATTAAAGTGATCACTGCCAAAAAACTGAAACCAAAGCAGACCAAAAGAACAGAAAATGACTACATGGTTTATTTCAGATCATTTTATATAAGACACAGATCAATCATAACAAAGAGCTACATTTATAGTTTATTTTGTAAGTCAAGAAGAGGATAAATTTGGAGTTTGATTTTTTCATTGATAAATGAGTAGTGAGTGGTCAAGTCTAACAATGGGTATGTCCTGACAAGTCACACCCAGTCTCGGTGGGAATAGGTGGAATAAGAATGTCACCAACCATAATACCAACTGAATTCCTAGATCAGTTTGAAAATACAGACTTGCAAGGAAAAGAGTGATTAAAATCTAGCCTGGGTTTGTGCAGAACAACAGACATGACCTGGATTGTTACCACCAGGCTTTCCCACATTATTACCACCATAACTTATTAGTTGTACAGTAGGATTATTGCAAAATAAAAGCTTTCTCTGTGGAAGAATAGCATTACAGTAAATATGATATTTGAAAATGAAAAAAAAAAGAAATAATTATTTTTACTTAGGAGCAGTAGATGCTTGTATGTCTTGTGCAATAGACATTGATTCAGTTACTTAAACAACCTGGTTCAAGATAAGACTTTCGTGGTTCCCATTGTATCAGCAGAGGTTAAAGCTGGGGTTCAGCTGCTTAACTGCAGGTATATCCTGTGCAGTTTAACAAGCACTAAGATATGTTCTGTCTGGCCTCCAGCTGTCAAATGAAAAGGACATGAAGAAACATGTATCAGATTATCCAAAATGTCAGTGGACGTCTACATTTCCACTAATGGGTTTCATCACTACCAAACAAACATAGTCAATCCAGCTTTTCGGTTAATCAAATGTGTTCCATATTTCCATAAATACATTCCACTTTCAGGACTCAGTACAATTTTCTAAGAGTATTAATCCTGTCAGTCATGTTTGTGTACCTTGAATACTCAAGTCCTGGAAACTTATGTTTGGGGATCTGAATGGAGTCCCTGGTGATTTTGGGTAACCATCTGTTGTCAGATAAGATAAATGTCTCCAACCCAGCAGACCCTAATGAAAATTATTTTCCAAAGGTACAAAAGACTATCTGAAATAACCTTGCAAACTTTAGCAATCATTCCCTTAGAACTTGTGGAGATAAGTTCTTATCTTTAAACAGCAGCATAACCAGAAGGATCCATAAACTTATAGACCAGGCACAAAGATAGGAAAGAACGTTGTTGAACGTTGTTGAACAAAGATAGGAAAGAACGTTGTTGAACAATCAGTTTGCAAACTGCAGGATAATAAAGTGATAAAAAAGAGTTAATATGAATTTGTCAAGAACAGGTCACATTCAACCAATTTGATATCCTAGAAGCATAAAGTTGAATGTAAAGATATAAAAAGTGATTTATTTTAGGATTCTTATATTTTCATTTTGCCATAAATAATGGATACCAGATCACTAGTCCCTCTTCATGTGCTTTTTATGTCTGGCATGTGTCAAATGCCTCTGTTTAATGTGTGTCATAATGATAATTGACACTCTGCAGTAATTACCATACGTTAAGAAAAATGAAATGAGATGTATGTACCAGAATTTGTGACAGAAATATTGACACTATGAGAAAATACTCATGTTCTTGAGGGATTCCCCCTTCCTGAATCACAGTTCTACACCTTTGTCTCTCATGGTCAGTATTTCTCAGTTAATCACATTCTACATTGATGATATCAGCCCAAATTCCCCAACACCTACTCTGGTACTCAGAATGCCACGATCATTAAATTACACTGATGTAAAAGAGATATGGATCAGGATCTTGATTTACAGAAACAACAAAAAAATTCAAAAGCCCTTTTAGAAAAAAAAGAATTCAGTAAAATTACTTATGAAGAACTGAAGTCCTTAGGATTCAATATGAAAATTATTGGCTAGAATTTATGAAAGCCCAAGCCTCACTGAGTGCTCTTCTGTTAAAGGTGTTATAAGATAAATGTCTACAATGTTCACCTTTTTTTTCCCACTCCAGAATTATCATGGTGAACTTTTCAGTACTGGCTTCTAATCACGTTTTATTGAATGAAACCTGCACTAAATTAGAGGTTAGTTTCCAGTAAACATTTCGGCAAATAAAAAGATGCTTCGATACTAAATAACTTTGGTGCACTCATCTTTCTCTGAGTATAGACTGTTAGTACTTTCTCAGCTGTTTTAGTTTAAAAAAGTTCTCAAGAAAATTGTTAGGGTGACATTTGTGAAGTTGAGTGTAATAAAATTTCAAAAGTTTCTAAGGGAAAACTGTTAAATGTTAATATGTTTACACATGCATGCATAGTAGGATTTTCAAAGTTGCCTTTGAGGTAGAAGGAGAAATTCTTAGATGTCTGTCAGTCAGTTTAGACGTCTACATATATTTTTAATTGACTTTTTAATGTTAAGAGTACCTAAAATGTCATCTCACCTGGAGTTATCAGCCTGAAAATTAGGCTTGCAGATTCCCTCAAGAGTCAGCAATGTGAGGTGGGTGTGCCCAGAGACCAATCCACCCCACCTATTTTAAGATCCAATTAATCATTTCTTTGTCTAAAGAGGAAGCTCAAGTGCCTATCTTTGGCTTGATGCCTTTGAAGAATAAACAACAAATATGAGGGCATACCATGCTCAGCCTTGCAGAGAAAACATCTGGGGGTGCGAACTGAGGATCCATCATGCTGGTTGTTTCCTCTCAGGTAATTATGGACTGAAAAAAGAACATGAACAAGCTGAGTGTGTAAGATGTTAGAGTAGGACCGTGTGAAAGCATCTAGAATTCATGTGAGAGTGTTTACTGATGTGAAGGAACAAGATTCAGGATGGGAGAGGTTCCAGGCATGGAGAAAAACATACAGCAATTGACAGGACTTTATTATATGGACCTTTCAGTTATTATATGGACTTTACCGTTATTATGTGGTTTTGGATATGTGTATTGCATTGTATCCACACTACACAGTGCACAGCCTGGGCATGCCCGGGCTTGCCACAAGTCAGCCTGCTCCCTGCTTCCCCGCTCCCTCTCTGATGGGCTGCAGAAGCTGCAGAGAGGAGACAGTTACCCTTCGCCCTTTCCTTCCCCGGTTCCTCCCACATTCCTCCCCCTTTGCCTATGTCCCTACCCCGATTTGTTCCCCTGTTTGTCTGTCTCATGCTCCACCCCGTATTCTAGCCCTTTCCCCACCTCAAACTCATAAAACCCCTATACCCCTCAATAAAGTATCCCAGTTGCACCTCTACCTTATCTCCGGACCCATCTGTGCTGTGTCACGGCCTCATCCCCCCTCGGACTGTGGCATACTGAGACTACTATTTTACAGAGAAATTTTTAGGTTCTTCTTACAGTTCTCTAGATATTTCTTTAAAATTCTTTCCAAAGTCTTTAAAGCCTACCAAATTACATTTAAGCACCTAAGGATTTTCTATGGGAAAATTTCTTCATGAATTTGTAAAATTCAGGTTCAAGTTGGAGAGTCTCAAGTCTGAAAAACTTACATCTAACTCTCCATCCCTTTCTTGCTACAAAAAGACAAGTTAAAAAAAATACTCTAACATAAAATGTTCTATTTGTCCTGAATCACTTTTTTTAGGCCCTGGGGGAAAATAAAGCAAAGAAAATTAAAAAAAAACCTGCATTAACAAATGATGAAAAATATCCCCCTCCTGTCAGTAGATCAATGGAAAGAGAACCCATACTTGCTTAGATCCAGTTCCAGGGTTAATTCCTCTGTCTATCAGAGAGAATTAGCGCCCACTTGGTTCACAGTCCAGCACAGTCTCTGCATCACCATGCAGCACAAGCACTGGGGGTCAGGCAGTGCCTATCTAGGCACTGTTAGTCTGCTCTGGCAATATTTGTTGAATTGAGATTGAATTGAGATGTCACTGGATTCAGTCCCAGATGAGTGACATAATCCCCAAACAAGACAGTCAATCTCTGTTCTCTCGCTTTGTCTCATCTCGCTTGGCTTAGGCATTTAAAAGGCACTTTTAAAGCCAACTCCTAAGAACGAGGGAGGAAAGAATTATGTGTTTTTACAAAAAGGAGAAAATTTAGTTGGCTGCATTCATACTCTGTAAATTTACAACAAAGCAAACCTAGATTTTATGGTGCAAGACAGCAACTTGTGTCAGCAATAGTGTGGCCATCAGGACGAAGGCAGTGATTGTCACCCTGTACTGGGCACTGGTGAGGCCTCACCTTGTTCAGTTTCGGGCCTCTCATGACAGGAAAGACATTGAGGTGCTGGAGTGTGTCCAGAGAAGGGCAGCAGAGCTGGGGAAGGGTCTGGAGCACAAGTCTGATGAGGAATGTTTGAGGGAAGGAGGTTGTTTAGCCTGGAGAAAAGGAGGCTCAAGAGGGACCTTATCACTCTCTACAACTCCCTGAAAGGAGGTTGTAGCCAGGGGAAGTTGGTCTCTTCTCCCAGATAACAAGTGATAGGACAAGATAAAACGGCCTCAGGTTGCACTGCGGAAAGTCAGATATTAGGAAAAATTTCTCCTCTGAAAGGGTGTTCAGGCATTGGGACAGACTGCCAAGGGAAGTGGTGGAGTCACCATCCCTGGAAGTGTTCAAAAGGCACTAACACATATAGTGTTTAGAGACGTGGTTTAGTGATAGACTTAGCAGTGCCTAATGGTTGCAGTTGATGATCTGAGAGGTCCTTCCCAACCTTAATGATCCTATGATTCTAAAGTGAGATATAACAGCAACAATTCAGTCCTGAAAGAATAAAGATACAAGAAAATCACACCAAGATTCCTCCTTGTTCCAAATCTACTCCCAAATAAGGCTAAGACACTCTTGGATGCTGAATACTTATCAACAACGCTTAAGTAATTCCTCTTTAGTAAAAAATAAGAGGTGGATGGAAAGGATTATTGAGACATGACGGGATATTTCAAGAGCCAAGTGATGGCAATTGCTGAATAGAACCACAATAAAAGGTTTGCATACCTCTCGTCATGATTAGCTGCTTCTTTGAGTCAATATTCAAGTTAAATTGTGCCTATGCAGGTTAGTGTATGTCTCCAAAGTCCTTCTTCAAGGGATGGTGTTTGTGGGGTGAATGTGTGAACAAGTTCCCTGGCTAAGAAACCTGAAAGAATAGGCCAAACGGGATCCTTGCTTTAAGTAACTTCTACACTTGTATTTTTTAGTTTAGACTCTTCATCCTTGTAACCCAAGGGCTTAAAATTGCTACTTCCTTTGAACAAAAACTTGTGATTTCCATCAGAAATTTACCTTCTCTATAAGGCAAGCTCAGGGCTAACCTGACTAGTATTAAAGTTTTTGCTCTCAGAGACAAAAACAGGGGTCACAGAAAAAGTGAGATCATTCACAACAAGGCTTGGATTGGATTTACTGACAAGCTGCAAGAATCACAGCAGTGGGAGTCACCAAATACCAGGGGACGTCGAGCACCCTTCAACCAAGGAGTAGACCTTGAGAAGAAGACAGTTACTCCTGAATAAACCAATCTGCAAAAAGAAATTGAGAAAGGTCTGTCAATCACCTATGCTAAAAGAAAAAAGGAGAAAAAAGGAGAAAAAAAATCCGATAAGAGAATGAACATTCTGTTTTCTGTTCCACTTAGTTCATACCTGAAAGACCAGAAAGCAGACAAAGAGAAGATATATGAGCACACCCTGCCTTCATCTGGGCTGCTGGCAAGTCTGCTTGGACACACCACTTCCCAGTCTGCTGTTCCAGAAGTAATAAAATCTGCCATCATTGTTCTGCTAGTGACAAAGAAGAATTTTCTGCAGAATGGTTTGTGAGAAAATTAATTGACAACAGGCATCTTGGCAGTTTGCAACCATAACATTTGCATGATCTGCTGATGCCACGGTTTTATTCCCTGCTAATCAGATATTGCTCTCTTTACTGTGCAAGGGCATCTCTTCTAGCTGTTGTTGGCATGGAGAAGGCAGACCTCCTAACAGTAATAATTCCACAACAACTTTCAGTCTGTATCGGCACATATTTTTATAAGGTCTCAAATACCCCATGGAGACAACCCCAACACATAATAGCCAAAATGTGACCATCTGCTTGATCACTTCATGATGTGGAAACTCAGCATTGCCAGCCACCTCCTTGGATTCAGTACAAATCCCTACCTCACCAAATAAGCCAGTTCCTCAGAGATAATTGTGATCTTTATTTACACACACCTGGATTCAACCCATCTGCTATAACTGAGCTCTGAAGCTCTATCTCTTTGAGCTTCCTCTATGTCAATGGAAGGGGACAGACACCTGTAGATCTGCAATAGACAAGCTAGATTGTCCTAGAATTGAAGGGGAAGGGGGATAATATTTGTCCTGCATGTGACAAGCTGTGGGATGACAGGCCAAGGTTAGAAGGATGGGGTGCTATCCAGGACCCTCAGATTGGTACTCTGAGATGAGCTGAGTACACTGGAGCACACTTGAAGTCTTACAGAGATGAGACAGGGTCCCCCGAGGTAACAGAAGCCAGAAGGGAAACACCAGGGAAATATCTCAAAGGAATTAAGAGGCGTACCTCTAGGAAGGCAAGACAGCTGATAGCCCATCTGAAGTGCTTCTAATGAATACATGCAGCACGAGTAACAAACAGGAGAAGCTGGAAGCCATCGTGCTGCTAGAAAGCTGTGATCTAGTGGCCATTCCTGAGACTTGGTGAGGTGAATCCCATGACTGGAGTGAGGCTATTGATGGCTACAGGCTGTTCAGAAGAGACAGGGGAGGAAGAAGAGATAGAGGGAGTTCCCTCTACATCAACATGGGAATTGAGTGTGAAGACTTGTGTATAAGAATATGTTGAAAGCCTGAGGGTATGAGAGACCAAGGCAATAAAGGGAACCTTTTATTCGTGTCTATCACAGGCTGCCCGATCAAGGGGAGCTTGTTAATGAAGACTTCTTGCTCCAGCTATAGGAGACATTGTGCTTGCATGTGCTTTTCCTGTTGAGGGACCCCAGCATCTGCTGGGAAAGTAGCACAGCAAGCTGTAGGCAATCCAGGAGACTCCTGGAGTGTATGGAGGATAGCTTCTTGAACCAGGTAATAAAGAGCCCTGTCAGAGGGGACACAATACTGAATCTGATGGTCACCAACGTAAGTGAACTAACTGGGGATGTCAAGATTGGAGGCAGCCTGAACTGGAGGGATCATGCGTCGGTGGAGTTTGGAGTCCTGAGGGATATGGGTCAGGCAAAGAGTGAGGTTAAGACCCTGAACATTAGGAAAAAAAATTCCAGTTCTTCAAGGAGCTAGTCAATAGGATCCCCTGGGAAACTGGCCTCAGGGACAAAAGAGGGGAACACAGCTGGCAGATCTTTAAGGAAATATTCCATAAAGCTCAAGAGCAAGAAATCCTCAGGAGGCAGGAATTGGACAAGGAAGGCAAGAGACCAGCACGGCTGAGTAGGGACCTGTTGGTCAAACTGAAGGGCAAGAAGAAAATGCACAGGCAGTGGAAGCAGGGACAAGTATCCTGGAAAGATTATAGGGACACAATCCGTTTGTGTAAGGATGGGATGAGGAAGGCCAAGGGACACCTGGAGCTGAATTTGGCAAGTGACATGAATAACATGAAGGGCACCAAAAGGTATGTCAACCAGAAAAGGAAGGTCAAAGAAGGCATTCACCACCACCCCCGATAAAAAAGGCTGGCAAACTGGTCATAACAGGTGAGGAGAAGGCTGAGGTACTCAGCAACATTCCCACCTGAGAAAACAGCAGAGAACTGCAGTGATCTTGTGCTAGAGCAGCAGAACTCCATGTACATGGGTATGTGAATATTTTATCTTCCCCTGTAAAATGAAAAGAAACTTAATTTTAATATTTCATACTAAAGAATAACATTATATCTAAAAAGAGGTTACAAAATACAAATTGTGTAGCAATTTTTTAGGGGGGTAATTTTTTTTTTTTTGTAACTTCCTGCTTCTCTTGAAAAATACCCTTTGGAATCCTAGAATCATAGAATGGTTTAGATTGGATCAGACCTTAAAGATCATCTAATTCCAATCTCCCTGTCATGGGCAGGGACACCTTCCACTTTCCACACAGGGAATATCTTACAGACTGCAGATATTATTGTTGTAAGAAAATGAATTTTAATACTCCTTGCTGTCACATTTTTATATTTTGCCCTAGTACTCTGGTTTCTTTTTAGCAATCCTTTAAGCTTGTACTGTGCAGTTGGAGCCTTATGAATGAAAACACCATTATAACAATAATTTATCAGCTTGAGAGATATAGGCTGAAATGGTACAAATTTCTGGCTCAGTCTTATAATGATAACTCATGACAATATCTAAAATCACTTTTAGTTCTTTAAAACTGAAGGGAAAGAGCAATTTGCGATGCCATTGTTTGGATGAATGGGCAACATTCTCAGAAGCAATCAACTAAAATAAACTGATATATAGGTTCCTGTAGGAGGCAAGTAATCTTAAAATCTCTTTCTGAAACAAAACATAACTTTGCATTCTGTCCTACATTTAAATTGCAGTGATTTACACATATGGTTTGGCTTATATTTATTGTTATTTGACTTTCTAAGTAAATTCAATGTACTGAGAGTACATCATGAAGTGCTTCTCACAAAGCTTTGCTGACATAAAAGTAATAAAACTAAGCAGGCTGTGAGATCAGTGATTCATTGGGAACTGTCAGCACCTTGCTTCTAGTGTAGATTATAATTTTCTTTCTTCTGAGCTTAGCAAGCAAAACACTCTTAGTAGCAAACTTAAGAGGCTGCTTCTCTCCAGATTTTTTACATCTTTCAGTTACACGTAAGCTATTAAATGGGATCAGCAGTCTGGGTTTGGGTTATCTCTGCCTTACGCCCATTGCAATGACTGACAACACAGCATTTTGAAATGTATAAAAAACACTAAAAACCAAAGAGTTTAAAGTAGTTTGATCAAGCACATTCCTCCACATTCCTCCTTTTTCTTTCACAGCGTTGGGCTTCTTATAAAGGGTAATCTATTTGTCATACCTTTTAGGGGGGAAGGACCACTGAAGCAGCATGACAGATGAAAAGAGAGGAAGAGATCATCTCCCCATTTCTTATTGTATATGCTGGTTTTAATGATCATAGAAATTAATGAATGCACACAGTAAAGTGAAGTGGAAGTGACGGGCTTAAAACAGCTGAGGGTTTGGGCCTAAAGTTGACATTAGTGATACACTGTTTTGTCAGTCACCCTATAAAGCAAAGCAGCCCCTCGCCCTCACACCACTACACTTTCAACCAGTGAAGTCATCTCTATAAAAACATGATAAACTGAATTAGCAAATTGTGCTTTTTATAATGTCCACAAAGGGATTAAGACACACATCCCCCAAGTGTATAGATATATACATGACAGTTAGGTACCTCAACAGAACTCAGAAATTCCACATCAATGGGATTCTTGTGCACTTGCAGTGGCAGAACAGCGTCACCCTTTGGCTAAAGCCTTTACTAGAAAACAGAGCAGGCCAAGCCTATGTATAAAGAGTATTAAATTTTTTGCATGCTCCCTGACATGGTTCTGCCCTGTTCATGGCACTTTCCCAAATAATTCCTTGGTGCAAATTAAGGTTTGTGAATGGCCATTCTGTTCTAGAGGCTAAAGGAGTAACATACCATAGTTTACATGCTTAGATTGCACCAGCTGGCTTCTGTGACAGAAAATTAACCCTAGAAATAATTAATTCATTAGAATGGATGCAGATTAGGAATCTCCAATGACCTCCATAGGGACTATGCACAACAAAAGAGCACTGCCACTCCAGACTCCTTGAGGTGTTAAACATATTCAAACTAATTTCATGATCAAAATTATTACCATTTGAAATTAGGGATATTCAAAATAATAATGGGAAAAGGATGAGAAGCCAGCTGACTCACTGTTCCCGGTATTCCAAGCAAAAAGAACACTCCCCAAAACAGAAATGTGTCTTACATATTGTTCTAAGACCATAGTTTAGCCTTAAACTTTCAGGCTGAGTTTAGACAGAATAATAATTAAAAGAAACCTTAACGATCTCCCCCCCGGGGACGGGGAGATGCTAAAGGTCAGGTTTCAGATACATTAATGAGCTGCTAAATGCTGCTAACTCGGAAAGGCTTTTTTTAAGTCCTGCACAAGCCAGCCCACTCATGTTTTTAATGCCAACACCGGGCATATCAGATGTCTGTGGGAGTTTTGCCATGAAAAGAAAGCTCCTCGTGTGCTTTATTTACAACCATTTCACCAGGGTTTATGAGAAGCAGCTTGAAGGTGAAGCCATGCCCCACAAAACTGAGAAACAGCTTGTAGATCTAATTCCAGCTCTTCATGGGGTCCTCTGACCAGTGATTCGGGGAGTGAATCAGAGCCATGGAGGGAAGGAGTCCTTCGGTGGTGGCAGCCCTGCCTCTTGGAAAGGCTGAAAGACAACAAGGGAAGGAGTCTAGGGCTTGCAGAAAATGCAGAAGTCATGTGCTATCTTAAAAATTGCAGAAGCAACATGTTTTAACAGATGTCTATGAATTTGTATGGTTTACTTCCTCTGTGTCTTGGTCTGACGCCCAAGATACAAATCCCCAAAGTATGACACGTATATATTGATTGATATCAGGCTTTAAGCATACAAATTGTAATAAAAATCCTGTGCTACATGAGAACAAGGCTGGTCAATGCCATATGTTCACTTCTGGCGATCCTTCTGGTAGTTTAAAACTAGATTTCTTTTTACCTCAATTTCACTGCCATAAAATAGGTATAATATCCATAACAATCTCACAGAAGTCATGATAGTCATTCATGTATGCAGTGCATGAGGGAATTGATGCATGCACTGCTGTATCAACCCATGGCAAAATAATCAATTTTTAATCAGTTCTCTGCACAAGTGGTGAGGGTAAATGGGACCTGAGACCAGGCAGTATCTGTAGCAATTTAAAGACAGATTTCTAAATGGTATTGCTACAATGTTAAAATTAGTAAAGTCAAAAACTTAAATGGCAGAATTAAGGGCCAGAAGAGCTGCACAGCTTTAATTCATTCTTCCTGTGCCTTTGGATTTTAATGCAGTCAGCCCCATGAATACACAGGAATGTAAAAGCATTCAGACTGATTCAGGCCAAAGGGTTTATCAAGCTCAGCATCTTATTTCTGGTAGCAACCAATGGCAAATGCTTTAAAAATGAGGATTTCAACAAGTCATACATTCCCAAAACATTCCCATCAGGGTCCAGCTGCTTCTTGGCTGGCTGGCTGCTGCATCCAAATGTGTTCTGACTTTACTGACCCTTTCCATTGAGTTTTTCTCCCCAGATATGTGCAAGTTCTTTTAACTTCCTGAATGGTCCATATTAGTGTTATAGGGTTTTGACCTAATTTGACACAAGGGTAGCTGAGAGCCCTGGAGCAGCAGGCAGAGCATCAGTATGTTGCAGTTTTCATTTTTCAATAGAGCTGCATAATGAAAAGGAAGGAGTAGGATTTTATTCCAGTCATTGGATAAGTAATTTCTTCTCTCTTTGGTTCATTTTGCTTTTCACTCCTTGTCTAATGAGAGGAAACTTTTAGGTCCAAGGAAAGGCTTTTGCCCACGCAGAGGCATTCTGAGGATCTTTATAACCGTCTGGCAGCTCACCTGGATGAATTCCTGCATCTACAGCATTCCCCGGCACTGCTGTTTGATAAATGGTATATATGTAACCTACCCATCCCACATTGGCAATCTGTGATCCCTAGGCTAAATTTATAAGCCCACACTGGGAATAGAGGAGAGGCTGCTGCTCCCCTGAAGCATTACTGTGTGAGCAGCACAGCCTGTGTATCACAGAGTAGGGCAGCAGCCACATCTCTGCATCAGCTGCTTGGCAGCTGCCTGTGACTCTGAAGCAGACAAATATGAGGATGCTTCCCAGCATGAGCAGTCCCACTGGTGGGACGACCTGAGCCAGATCCGTGGTGCTGCAGCGCTCCGAACACCATCCCAGGCTTGGCAAGGGCAGCAGAGCAGCCTTCCTCCAAGTTCCAGTGCAATGCAGAACCTGGGCTTTCTGGGAAGGGAAAGGGAGATTTAACACCTACTTTTGAAACTGCTGAGTCAGTCCCCATATTTCCTTCACTCCCAGCAAACAGAAACGAAAGGGTAATGTCGCTTCTCGCTCTGCCTTCCCATCTCTTTTCTGAAGTAAACAAATGTCAGCAAATCCTGGACTAACAGCGCTGTTAAAAATATCACCCTTTCAGCAGACTGGTTCATTGCCTTTGGTCTGAAGCTATCTCTTCACTGCAGAAAAGGTGTGTTTTTACATCAAGATAAGAAGTCCAAATGGAAACCTCAGTGGCTGAGGGAAGAACATAAGTGTTGTGCTCTGCACCACATTGTCACCAGCTGGAGTAATTTCCAAACAGAAATTATTAGTGTAGGAATTTTACAGGATTTGACCTGTTAATTATCAAGGTAGAAGCCAGCCCTGCTTTACTCGGGTAGAACTTGACCTTGGGCGTACAAGTGAAAATGAGCTACTACTTTAGCCAAGATGCAGCACTCACTCTCTCCTTAGCATATTACAAACCACAGCACCCAACCTTCAGTCCAAGTGAAAAGATGGTGTCCCATTAGACTTTGGAGCTGTATGGAAAATACTCATGATCAGAGAGACTATATCCCTTTCAAAGAGAGATAAATCCCCACAAAGCTTTGCCCAGGTGTTTTTGTCTGTTCAAGGAAGGGGACTCATTATTCTGATGACTAATATCACTGGGGAAAGTTAAGAGTGATTTTTTTTCTGCTTATTGCTTGTTATGCTCTGGAATCCTGCAGTTCAGAAACTTCAGATTGTGCAGACGAATGTATCTTGTCAATGGAAGGTAAAGGTTTTCCCCTTTCAAAATTTGGTTCCACCACTGCTAACATTATACATTTGCCTCATGTATAACTTCAGAAATAGGTCCCATTCCTTCAAGCACTCCTTCACTTTCTTTATTAGCTCAAACTTACAAGTGCACTGGTCATTTTTTGGACGTGTATTCTTTTACACCTTCTATTTACTTCTTCAACTATTTAACCACTTTTGCTTTTCTTTGAAGAATTCACAATTGCTCCCTCTCTGCCAGAAATCAGCAAATTACCAAATGTATTATTTCTGTAATGATTCAAGTATAGATTATTTTTGCTGGATGCCAGAATCTACACTTGATCAAAGCATTTTCCTTTCTTGAAAGAAAACTAGTACCTTATTCTTTTGGATGTTACCGAACTATCAAATCCAGGTGATAAAGTGTTCTGATCAGTGTCACAAATCCCTCCTATGCTTTTAGCATAAATGAATATGTAATAAATTCATCAATGATTTGATCTAAATTCGTTATCTTGTCTTCTATGTCACTTAAACTCCCATCAATGAACAGCAGATTCCATATGTGCAGTTCTTGTTTACAATGTTCATTAAAAGGCTTAAATGAGAAACAGCAAAAAGTACATTTTAATTCATTGCTAAGCACAGCAGAAAACTAAGCAGGATTCCAACTTTATGTACAATTTGCAAGCAGTATACGTTAGCTCAAACCTAAATCTCCCATAATGAGGTGTGCAGCCCAATGACTGTCACATCCATTGAAATATTCTCTGTGTTCAGCTCTATTTCAATGCATGGGGGGATGGGGGTGGTGTGTTATTAAATATTTCTGTTCCTTCTAACAAGAAGAAGGGGAGCTTCTAAGCATGAAAAATTGTAAAATTTGACCTTAAAATGAACTACAGCAAGTGAACCTTGAATACAAAGTGATGTCACCACAGTTCAGTCAGAAATATGTTTGTGTCTGGACTAGCAGTTCTTTGGCTCATCTCCAGTGCTCAGCCCTGGGCTTCTACCCAGGGATGCTTATGGTGAAGCTCTGGAAAGGTCTTTTCAATATGAAAGATACAAAATTGGATAAGATTCAAAATCAGAGATGCCAAATTCTTGTTAGCATTAATTATTCTTAATTCAAATCAAGATCAAGGTCCCATCATGCTGGTCTCTGTGTAAACAGGGATAACAGTGTTTGGCTTGAGAGTCTGCAAAATGACAAACACAAGCTGATGAAAGATTGAGGATGTGCCTAGAGGATGTGATGTGGTTTACTCCAGCTCTCATAGTTGTTTGGGCTTCTGCGTGTTGTCTGGGACAACATTTATTTTGAGGGGGTTGGGAAAGAGTATGGTGAGGGGGTTGTCAAGGACTGTGGAACTAATTGACTGAAGAGGGAATATACCAGAAAGGAGATCAAAAGAGCATGTGAACCATCACTTTTAATCTGTATTTCCAACAGATTCATATTAATCTAATGTACAGACTGGTGTTTCTTAGGAAATTGGAAGGCAAGGGAGGAACTCAGCTACAACTGCCACATCATTGCACCATTTTCTTCTTCTACAGGCATCTACAACTATGGTTGTGGTTGAGAAGTTGGCAGAATTTTATGGGAGCAGTGTTGGGCTGATACTGAGATTTCTGAAATATGGCCAAACCAGACAGAATCAAATGTTTGCCTCTCTCCTCAGTGCTCTTCAGCCTCAAACATTCATGGGGTTGCTCTCTGCCAGGCTCCACTGAAATGCCCACTAGGAGACTAACTCTTTCATGTTTTGGTCTCATCAGCAATTCCCAGAGTTATTTAAAAGGCTTTCAGAAGTGCTCATGCGAGCAGAAATAAGTGCAATTACTTGGAGTACACATGAAGGCGTCAGTCATAGTCTGTATGGTTGGCAGAAGAGCCCTCTGGTGCACTGCTGCTTTTTAAAAGGGGTTTACATTGTAATGGGAATAGGCCAGACCTTGGGAGCTGGAAGTCACCAACGTGTTCAGGCCTGTGAAGTGGCCATAGTCTGGCAGAAACCTTTTTAAGGAAATTAAAATATCTATTAAGCATAACTGATTTCATTTATGATATTTGTGATAGATTTAAGTTTATTTGCTGTATTTGTCTGAAATGCTAAAATCCAGGAATAAAGAAATCTCTTGTGCAGCACTAGAGGGTTCCCTGAGGTCCTCGCCGCTAAAGACTCGTGGTTCAGCTGGCTGAGGTTTCATTGCACTTGGTCAAACATTCTTGCTATAAAACCCAGCTCTGTGAATTAGCCAATTTATTATGATAATGATCTGTTTCTTAAAAGAACAATTCTACCCTGAATGCTTTTTGAGAAGGAAAGGCACAGCAGGGTGTAAACCCCTCTGTCAGCATGTCTGCATAAATCTGATTAGAGAAGAAATTGTGCATGTTGTGGCATCACAAGGAGAATGGACCTAGAAAGGATTTAATTTCTGTCTAGATGCTTTTTACTATCACAAAATACCATTTATCAAATGAAATAAAGAATTATAAGTTTAGTCAAAACAAAATTTCTGCAGGAAATTCAGCATCAGATCTTGAGTGTACATTATATATTTGTTGCTGTAAGTTCCATGACATTCAGAAGGTGTAAATACTGTAATATCACTGATAATTCCTACAGCCTAAGGAAACTCCTCTCTTTGGGCAATGTTAGTCAGGAGTCCATTGATTCCACAGTTAGACCTTCTGTCCCCAAAATCTGAACCTTCACGGGCATTTTACTGATAGGATGAGGTCTGACTTCACCTCTTGCACTGATATTCTGGAGAAAGAGTAAACCACTAAATACTGTGAGAGTGATTTAGTCCCTCATCAGGACCCCTTAATTACTCTAGTTACCGCTAAAGCAGCACAACAACTAAAGGAAAACTAAATAAAGAAGAAATGATCAACAATCCTACTACGTGAACAATTCAATTACAATCATTTTACAAGTATTTAGACACGTAAAATTAAAATCATTCTTTTCCTACCTACATTTCAGATTAGTTTTAAAAAATATACTCTATCTTTTCCTTATCCTTAATCAAGCTGGGAATTTTTTTCTCAGAGTTGTGGTTAAGGTCCAGTTCTTATCTGGATGCAGTGTGCTAAGATTTACCTTTATGGAAGGATCTAGATTCGGAACACATTTCCTTGTGTATCTTACTGCTACTTGAAGTATTACCAAGCTTCAGATTCTCTTTACCTTCTGCATCAAAGACCCCAAGGATTTACTGATTCTTCTCAAAGAAGTAGTTTAATAATTTTTTTCTATTTCTTCTTCCCTCTCTGAGATATGGACAGTCCTTGGTGACTGTGATTAATTTGTTTAATCTCTGTGCTTCATTTTTTAAATATAAGTGAGGATACTAATATTAATGACACTAATATCAGTGATTTAGCGGAAGAACAAGTGCATCCTACATTGCACTGTGTTGGGATACAAAGCTCCTCCTCTGTAAGAAAGTGATGATGTGAGCCTAAATTATCTACAATGGGGTCCCCAGCATGAGATCCACATTGTCCTGCTGGAGCTAGTCCAGAAAAGAGCTAGGAACATGGTCTAGTCGAAGGTGTCCCTGCCCATGGCAGGGAGTTGGAACCAAATGGTCTTTATAGTCCCCACTAATTCTAGGATTCTAGAGTTCTGTGCTTCAGTATCCTACTACTGTACATGGCCCCTACTATCACAGGGTATTGATTAGATAAAACAAGATGAGTTTTTCCAGGATATGAATTGGCCTCTCTACTACTAAAGAAGGAAAAAAATCTTCATATGCCCTGTTTGCTTATTCATGTGGAAAAAAAAATGTCATTTCCACAAATAAAATAAAGTTTCTTTCCAGTAGACTCACAGCAAAGAATTTTAATGTAAAATTATACTTATTGCCCACCACTATGATTTAAAAGTAAGCTGTCTCTGCATCCTTTTATATGTGTGTGGCTGTTAATGAAAACTGACTACAATATTTGGGTTTCTTAGTGCAGAAGTGCTGAGTAAAGCTGTGCTATGGCACTCACTTCTACGACTTGTTTGAAATATAACATAGACAACAAGGTTATCATCACATCGACTGCTATCACCTATAGCAGCAAATAATCTTCTTTATGTGTTTATCCAAAAAAAGTGCAGAGTCATTCTGATCTTCCTTCCTAGAAAGTTTACAAAAGCTGGCAGTATCCAGCCTCTCCTTCTAGCAGTGCCTCATGGCTTCAGACTGCAGTCTCCGTGGATATTATGTGGAGTGACAAATGCAGATCAAATTCCAGTGCCAAGAAGCTGACTGGTTGTGGCAGAAGCAATAGCTAAACGCTGAACAGGCATGCTTTGGTTAAGAAAACAGACAGAAGAAGACAGACTGGTTTTCATGCTTAAAGAATCCTAAGCATCTTAAGTCAAATTTAGGTAGGATGGCTCGAAAGTAAGAGACCTCAGGAATCTGAATAGGATCTGCCTTGCAGCATTGACAGGATGTAGGATGTACCTAGCACTCACATTAACATTTATTAATCTAACCTTTAGACTTGTAATGAAGAAGACTTTTTGACCCTCTTGTATAGTGTGTTCCAGTGTTTAATGAACCATAAAGAAAGAAAGATTTGTTTTCTCTGGTGTCTAAGTTAAATGGGGGGGGTTGTGCAAATGAAACCATGTCCTTCTCCAAGTAGAAATGAGAAAGAATTGATTTCTGTCCTCTTCTTAATAACTTATTTCATGTTGAATGTTGTTGAGTTACTACTGACGTTCCAGTCTATACGGGAAAAAAGTCCAACTGATTCAGTTTTTCTTTATGCTTTTCATTTTTAAATAAAAGGCCATTGTTTGCTGGTTTTATTCCTCAGGGTATTCACCCTAATTTTTCCATTTTTTTTTAAATGTCCCCACTCACAGCAGGGTTCTGGAACTAGATGACCTTTAAAGGTCCCTTTCAACCCAAATCTTTCTACGATCCAATGAAAATACCATGCCCCTTTTCAAAACATCACTCCAGTTCTCCTTTTTGAAGATACATACTTTGCTGCTTCTCTCCATTCTTCTTGGACCATCCCATCTACTTTCATTCTCTAAGATGACTTCTAATAGTTCTGAGACTGCTTTGGCTTAATTTTTAATTGATTCATTTCTCCGGGCTCTTCCAGCTTGAATAAGTTTAACTCAGTCAAGTGGTCTTTAATCTATTTCATTCTTCTTTTTTCTATCCCTATCCTCTTCAAACTTATTTTTAATATATGCTCACAATTAATCTTTTGGTTTTGGATTTGAGGCAGAAAACACATTATTTATTTCCATCTTCTCTGCAGCCTCCCTCACTTGCTCTCTTAACCTCACAAGTAATGGGATAAAAATTTCTCCTCTCCTTTTCTCTTAAGTAGTCATAGGCCATTGCCTGTCTGGCAAATAAAAAATTGCTGTACTTCATTCGTGTCATGTCAGTACCTGAGAAACTTGGCCGTTTTGACCCAGAGCCAAAGACCCTCTGAACCTTCCTAGAACTGCTCAGTGAACTTAACTGCACTGTCAGTGTTGTCAGTGACATAACAATGCAGGTGAAGGAACAGAATTTTACAGAGTGAGTGTGGTGTTCGAATCACCAGAATTGTCAGATAATGTTCAGAAAAAAAATGAATTTGTATCCTTGTTGGGGAAGGGGGATAGACTTGTTTATGTGGGGAGAGCAACAGAGGCTGACTGGAAAATTTGGTATCTAAGTAATGATGGGGAAAAACCAGTCAGGTAAAGATCTTCTTGTGGCAGCAAGGATATTACTGCACTGTATTCTCCAGTATCTGTATTTGTGTGATAGAACTGAAGTTATTTGTAAAAGGGGGATAAGTTGAAATTTTGCATTTGTGTATTAACTATCCTAAGAAAATCAGTGCCAATTTTCATCCTCAAAGAAGTTACAAAATTAATATTTTTTTCCTTAGGTTACTACTTGTTCTATTTGCAAAAAAGTCTAGAGTTTAATTACAGTATTTTAATTTTCAATATTTTCACAAGTTTGTGCTTAGTCATTAGTGTGTACCCTTGGGTATTCCTTTATACGTATGTTTGACAATATAAAGCTCCTTTCTATTAGTCATTGCATACCTACCCTAAGATTAAATGCACTCAGGAATTCTTCACTGAGAGTGTGATATGCTAAAATTTTTGATTTAATAACAATGAAAACATGACAAAGATACAACTGTGAACATAAACTTGCAGGAGGGCACATAAGTGAGATTTTTGAATAAGCAGAGAAAAGCCAGTATTACTGTTAATTGTTGATAGAGCTGTTACAGCATTGTTTCACCCAACCTGGTGCTGGAGCATGTCCAGAGAAGGGCAACGTAGCTCATGAAGGGTCTGGAGCATAAGTCTGTTGAGGAATCACTGAGGGAGCTTCTCTACAACTCCCTGAGAGGAGGTTGTAGCCAGGTGGGGGTTGGTCTCTTCTCCCAGGTAAGAAGCAACAGGACAAGAGGAAGTGGCCTCAAACTGTGCCAGGGGAGGGTTGCATTGGAAAATAGGGAACATTTTGTTTTCAAGCACTGGAAGAGGCTGCCCAGGGAAGTGGGAGAATTACCATCCCTGGAGGTATTAAAAGATGTGAAGATGTGGCACTGAGGGACATGGTTTAGTGGTGAACGTGGCAGAGCCGGGGTAACAGTTGGACTCCATGATCTCAAAGGTCACTTCCAACTTAAATGATTCAATGATTCCTATACCATTAAATTTAGCCATGCCAGGACATGGGCACTGGAAGTGATGACCAGCCAGTCTGGTCCACACACTGCAGGGTACTTAGGCACTTGCTTTAAGAAAAGTATAAGAATGTATCCAAGTCACTGGATTCTGCAGCTTTACACAGCTGAAGGAGCCAATTCTTTCTGCTTGGTGGTCTGAAAATGACAGTGTGCAATGACAGCTGTGCCAACGACAGCTGCGCCTTGAGAATTTGAGCAACTCACCCTAAACTTACCAGGGAATTCAAGGTCCCTCTTGAACTGAGACACTGATTCATTAGAGAGCAACATTTCCACGCAGGCCTTTTGCTAACTGCAAGACTTCTGTAGTACTGTAGGTTTATCTTTCACTGGGGACACCGATTTGCAGTAAAGCAGGTAACATTCACAGAACCTGACAGTTTATGCTGTAATTTTCTGTGTCTAGAATGGCTGTCAGGAGTCTGCTTTGGGCAACATAAGCAGCTGTATGAATCCCAAACAATTTAAATCTAAAGACAAACTCAACGGTCCTTTAGTTGTACATACTTGATTATTTGCAAGTATACTGTTGTCATATTTCTGCTTTTGATACAAGAAAATTGCCTTTGTGCATGCTTTGATTCATGCAATTCTTCTACTATAGAAAGTTAAGGCCCACAAACAGAGGCAATTTGCTTCTACTTCTCCTGCTCAGTAGCGTGTTTCCTTACATTGGCCAGAACTTTGTCAGGGCTTGATCCAAAGTGCAGAGAACTTTCCACTTTCTCATCAAAGCCCAAATTGATGTTTTTATTTGTTGACCAACATTTTTGTTTGAAAGCCAAGCCATTTTGGCTCCTTTTTTTGAATGTTAGTTTTTTTATTTTCCCCTAAATTGAAATTCTCTAATGGGGGAAAAAAAAATAATGTGTATGTGTGTATATATTTTTGTCAACATATGCATTGTAGGAATGTGTATACATAATGAATAACTTTACTGGTTAAACCTAAACTAGTTAAACTAGTAAGATCAGATTCTGATCTTTGTTACCATTCTATCACAAAATTTAATAGTTGTAGACTTCATAGACTGTGACTGTGATAAGTAAAATGAAAGTAAATCTGTATTAAGCATTAATTTATAAAAAAATCATACCCAAAAATATTTCTCAGGATGGAATATGAAGTAAGAATGTGTCATGGAGCACTGAGCAGGTCTGACTTTTCTGACTGTCCTCTCATGTGAGCTAAGGGAATTCCTTGTCATCAGGAGGGGCTCTGGATAGCTGAGAGAGAAAGAGACAGAGGAGTTATAATCATAGAAAATAAACCCCTATGTTTTCCAGACAACTAATGTGGACCAATGACTTAGCCATTACCGCCAGCATGTCAACTTTCATGTAGTGTGAAAACTTGTGTACCATCACTGAGGAGTTCCAGTCTCACTCAGTAGAGAGAGAATCATGATCCAAATTATTCTGGTTATTTGTACTTACAGTATAATTTCTCCTCCATCCAGCATGAAGAACCAAGGTGTTCCCACTCATTTCTCAAACAATGCCTTTAATTTATACTCTTTGGAAGAAAATGTTGTTACTTGTATTTTTAAGTGTTTCATGTTCTCCTATATTTACAGTCCCTTTGGGAACTAATTCAATGTCCATTAAAATCAAGGAATGTTTTTTAAACTTTTTTTCATACTTTCTTTTCTGAGCATGGAGAATCTCAGAATATCAGGCATGTTAATCGAAGCACCTGCATATGAATTCTGGTATCCAGCTTTAGACAGAAAATTCACAATTTTCCATTTGTTTAACTGGAGACAAAAAAAAAGAACAAAACTTAGCTGACAATTTTTTTTACTACTGGGGGAAGAAAAACCTGCAGGATGACTGGACCTCCCCCCTTACATATATGCACATGTATACACTTTGTTTTCTCATTTCAGGTCATGGAACCAAAGGAGTGTTTGAACTTCTTTCAGGATGGCGTCGAACCAGAGAGAATCTGCCATTCAAGGACCGGGTAGCAGATGCCTACTCAGATGTCATGGTCTCCTACACAATGACAAGCTCCTTGTATTTCATAGCCTTTGGCATGGGTGCAAGCCCTTTCACCAACATTGAAGCTGTAAAAGTCTTTTGCCAGAACATGTGCGTCTCCATCCTGTTGAACTACTTCTATATCTTCTCCTTCTTTGGCTCCTGCCTGGTCTTTGCTGGCCAGCTGGAGCAGAACCGTTACCACAGCATCTTCTGCTGTAAAATCCCTTCAGCAGAGTACCTGGACCGGAAACCTGTGTGGTTCCAGACCATGATGAACGATGGCCATCAGCACACTTCCCACCACGAGACCAACCCCTACCAGCACCACTTTATCCAGCATTTCCTCCGAGAGCACTACAACGAGTGGATTACCAACATCTATGTCAAGCCATTTGTGGTGATACTGTATCTCATCTATGCCTCTTTCTCCTTTATGGGGTGCTTACAGATCAGTGATGGAGCCAACATCATCAACCTTCTTGCCAGTGAGTCTCCAAGTGTCTCCTATGCCCTCATACAGCAAAAGTATTTCAGCAACTACAGCCCAGTGATAGGCTTCTACATTTATGAACCTCTGGAGTACTGGAATGGTACTGTGCAAGAAGACCTAAAAACACTAAGCCAGGGGTTCAACACAGTGTCCTGGATTGAACAGTATTACCAGTACCTTCGGGGGGATAACATCAGTGCAACCAACAAAAGTGACTTTATCAGCATCCTCCAGAGCTCCTTTTTAAAAAAGCCAGAATTCCAGCACTTCAAAAATGACATAATTTTCTCCAAAGCTGGAGATGAGAACAACATAATTGCTTCTCGTTTGTACCTTGTGGCCAGGACTAGTGAAAACACACAGAGGGAAGCAGTGGAATTGCTGGAGAAGCTGAGGCCACTCTCTCTTATACAGAGCATCAAGTTCATTGTGTTCAATCCTACTTTTGTTTTTATGGACCACTACGGTTTATCAGTAACTATGCCTGTCCTGATTTCTGGTTTTGGCATCCTCCTGGTGTTAATACTGACCTTTTTCCTGGTTATCCATCCTCTGGGAAATTTCTGGTTAATTCTCAGTGTCACCTCAATAGAGCTGGGTGTCCTTGGCTTGATGACCTTATGGAATGTAGATATGGATTGCATTTCTATACTGTGCCTTATTTACACTTTGAATTTTGCCATAGATCACTGTGCACCCCTGCTTTATACATTTGTACTCGCTACTGAGCACACCCGAACTCAGTGTATAAAGAACTCCCTCCAAGAGCATGGGACAGCCATTTTGCAGAACGTTTCTTCTTTTCTTATTGGGTTGGTCCCCCTTCTCTTTGTGCCTTCAAACTTGACCTTCACACTGTTCAAATGCTTGCTGCTTGCTGGCAGTTGCACACTTCTGCACTGTTTTGTTATTTTGCCTGTCTTTCTAACCTTTTTCCCACCTTCAAAAAAGCACCACAAGAAAAAGAAACGGGCAAAAAGGAAGGAACGAGAAGAGATCGAATGCATAGAGATTCAGGAGAATCCTGATCATGTTACAGCAGTCTGAAAGGTTTAGAAAAAATAATAGTATATTCTCTTTTTAAAAAAGCGTTGCACAGAGATGCAGGGAAAATAGAGCAAAGATCTCAGCTGCTTGTGCTGGCCAGGTCTGACAAGGCAAAGGAAGATCAAGAAGGGGTATTCATGACGCCTCAAGGTGCAGACTTTTTTTAACAAAAATAATGAAAGTAAAATAATCTCAAATGTTTTCTTTGAATCCTCATTCTCCACCAGGGAAGAGGCTGTTGGTCATTAAGTGTTCCTGAATCTTAAACTGTAGCTCTAATGCAAATTGCTTAATTTGTCTTATGTAGGCCTGAAACAAGGGTGAAAAAAATTAGTTACCATTAAGTAAAAAGTAGGGAAAAGGCAGATTTTTTTGATAAAATTGTCCATGGAAGAGAAGAAGAAACAACATTTAAAATGAGAAAAGGTTACAAGACCAAGAGAGATTAAAAATGCCATGGCACTCTTTTTCTAATTTTCTTGAGCAAGTTCATTAAGATGAAACCTATGCACTTGGGAAGTAAATGTTTAAAACAATCTAAGCCAAAGTACTTCCCAATTCCAGTATACCATATATATCTGTAACACCACAGTTAGAGCATTATTGCAAATAGGGTTGGCAAAGCTGAGGGATAGAGGTACTGTTTGTACAGGAGAAGAAACAACCATAGCCATTTGGAAATTTAACATTCAGTTCCTTTATATAAAACATATCATTGTTATCCCGAGGTCACAGCTGGTAGTTAATACCATACACACATTTTAGTACTTCTGAATTGTGAATTTCCCCTTGAACTAACAGATCTCACAAAATTAACACAGACTATCACCCCTGCAGAAGTGTTTGCAGTTCCTGCAGTGTAACACTTTTGAATTCTAATTTACCAGTGTTGACATGAAATACTGAGTATTAATCAAGCAGGAGCTTTAAATGTAATGATGGATTGCATATCACAGGCATAACATGATCAGGTAACAGCTGACTCAGCTCTGGAGCACCTGCACAGTATTATCACTATATATTTGGTCCAATGGATAAAGGAATGTGTTTGCTGGTCCCTGCAATATGCTGCAGGAAGTGGGATTTTCCCCTTCTTTAAGCAAAATGTCAGTCAAATAATTGCCACACACACACACACAAAAAAAAACCTTGTAAAGGTTTGCATGGGGCTGGATCAACACCTAGTTCTAAAAAGACAGATTGGTCCCCTTTCTGGTGAAATGTCTTTTTTATTATTATTCCTAAATATTTGAGTGTTCACCATCTGCAACATAAGCCTTTGTTATGGCTGTTGAAATTTCGCAGGAGAGTGCAGTAAATCCGCAGTTACTCTGTGACACTAGAAATTGTACTGTAAAGGACTATGAATGACTTTCTCTGCTTTGTAAACTATTCAGCTTAGTAGCCCAAGGGAAGGGATGAAAATGGATCCAGCCATTTCAGTTTGCTCTCGGCCCAGTGCTGCACTGGACCTTGCCATGTCGATCTCTCCTTTCAGTATTTTAAAAGGGCTTGCTTTTTACTCTCTGGAATATGGTATAGCATCACCTCCATGAGTAATGTCTTCCTGAATCTATAGTATCCATGAGGACACTATGTAAAGATATCACTATATGGAGTGTTTATGTCTACTTTGTATTACTTGTGGGTACCTTTAAAAGATTATCTGGAAGCTGTTGGCCTTCCAAAATGTATATACATGTCTATATGTGGCTGACAACTCAGTCTCAAGCCTGCAGAGTTTGCTGATGAGGGTGTGGACATATGTTTTACTAAAAAGCTCTCTGCAAGACATTAATTCTTTGCTATGTGATATGTTTCACCTCTTCCTACTGTTTTGTGATTAGGGAGAGCCAGAAAAAATTCACCTGCAGCACAAAGAAAAGCCATTTGAATGCCAGTTCTAATGTTCATGAGCTGCTTCTGTTTCCAAGGAATGCAATTTCACCTCCTCTCTATACTTTCTGTACTTTGCCATTATCATTTGCCAAAAATGACCTCTGTGTTTTAGGAGTGGTCAAAGCTCTTGATTGTTTGAGGAAACTTTTGAGTGCAACAGGTATTAAAAAAGATAAACTTTCTAGAAAGGCAAAGTTTCCAAAGTTTGAATCCAGACCTAAACTTCAGGGGTAGACAGATCAAGGTTACCGGTTTGACCCAAAATATTCAAGGGCCAGCTGCAAAACTGAGATCTAAGTAGTTTAGTAAGATTTAGGAGCAGGGGATGTTTTAATGTTGGGTTATGACTCCGATGTGTCTCTGATTGGGAAGTATTTACTGACCCTGATTTCCACCTTGAAGACATTGTGCGATATCCATCCTTTTTAGAACAGCCCATTATGAATGTCAAGCTTCCCATTTCCTCCACTGTCCATGCAAAACCTGGATTGTTGTAGCACTGTGTCTCTTGGTTATCACTTCTGGAGCCGTTACCTGGGAAATTCCTGGTCTTCTTTTGTACTGCCCAGATGCATTCCGGGGATGTCTGTCATGCACTGTATTGAGGAAAATGGCACTTTCCAAAGCCATCACAGCCAGGATTCATCTCATCTAACTCCAGACACTGACAATGTAGATATTTATATCTGAACTTCCTTTATGGCCATGAGAGAGGGACAGACCCTTCTGATCCCTTTTTTAGGTTGTGCATTGGGAGTAAAAAAATCACACTTTTTCAAATGCAGATTTCTGTCCATTGGTGATCAAGGAAGCTCAGCACAATTAGTTCAAACACAGACATGGGCTATGCAGACTCATCCAGAGATGGTGAGATTATCCCCACTTAAAATGACCAAATATCAAGTGAAAGAGCAAAGATAAAAACCATTGAAACTTGCCTCCCAAGCTTCTATTTTAGGGATAAATCCCAGGAGTAACTCAGCTTAAATTTTATGTTTGCTTATGAGGCTTTTATGCAGAACAGATTGTTTAAAAATTGTCCCTGGAATTCTCCTAGCAGAGAATGGTGAGCCAAGAAATTAGATGTCAATATTGAAGGTGTGCTTACATGAATGAACTAGAGTTTGATGAAGTGTCAAATCAGCTCCCCTCAACATCACACACATGCAGGAGCACTTGTATAACAGACAACTGATATATAGGTCACACACTGGGACTAGAAGCCTTTTATTTCCATACCAGTGCAGGAGTGGAGCAGAAAACAAACCAGATCTTCCATGGTTATCATTTGTTATTTTTTGCCAACCATTTTCCACATCCATCAAAAAAAGACCAGTGCAGCTGTTACTTCTGCAGATACATTGGTCTCTGTGGAACAAGGAAAGCTTTCACTTCAACCTAAAAATAGATTATTTTCTTCTATAACCCAGTTCACACTGGAATAATTTTGGGATAGATAGTCCACGTTATTTAATTCCTTCTCCCTTTTTTTGCTTATTTTCCTTTCAGTCCGTTTAAAAAAAATTATACCTTTTTCTATAGAACTTTTCCAGCTCAACTGGACCTACACCTTTGAAGAAAGGGCATAGCTCATGCAAAGGAATTTGACACTGATAAATGCTGCATATTTTTTCCCAGTTATCATAACTCCCCTGCAATATTACACATATTCCTTTAATGTCTGATTTTATATATGGTCTAGATAGTCTACCAAGAACCCTCTGTGCATCTCCTGCTTTGTTTGGTTTCATTCCCTTGAAGTATACTGGTTTGAATTCATTGTTGAGATAACTCTGTCGAAGTCAGCAGATTTATTGCCATGATATATCTGACTTTGCATGCTTTCTATCCAGTAAGAAGTGAAATCATGACAAATGAACCTCTTACATTGTTGATGTGCTCGTTGAACAATATATCTGTCTATACTCTATAGCCATTGTTGCATGCTGCGTTCAGGAGGCTGCAATGAAGGTATATTTCTTGACACTTTCCTCTGTGGGTTACTTTGACTTTGATCTATTCACTGTCTTTTTTATTAGAGTTAAGTCTTCAGCTCTATAGTGCGGTACTTGATATAGGTTTGGATTAGATTTTTGGAAGAAATTCTTTGCTGTGAGGGTGGTGAGGCCCTGGCACAGGTTGCTCAGGGAAACTGTGGCCGCCCCATCCCTGGAAGTGTTCAAGACCAGGTTGGATGGGGCCCTGAGGAACCTGGCCTAGTGGAAGGTGGCCCTGACTGTGGCAGGGGTGTTGG
Source organism: Pipra filicauda (assembly GCF_003945595.2). Classification (NCBI taxonomy): domain Eukaryota; kingdom Metazoa; phylum Chordata; class Aves; order Passeriformes; family Pipridae; genus Pipra; species Pipra filicauda. The sequence goes on from NW_024104320.1 coordinate 2,226,316, forward strand.
AACAAGATGATCTTTAAAGTCCCTTCACACCCAATCCATTCTATGATTCTACATTTTGTAAATTTATTGCCTAACAAAGCATCATACTTTTTATGGCCAAGATAGGTATGGATTCATGGCACCTTACATGCATAATTTAAAGAGTTAAAATTCAGGATTATTGTTCTCTACCTTTTAGTTCAAACAATTTCTCTTCAGAATGCTAATATCTATTGAAGTTCCTTGAAAAAGTCTAGTTCTGAAATTTTCTCCAATGGGGAAGAAAAGAACCGGGGGGAAGGAAGAAATATACAGTTAAGTAGTTGTGTAATCAGTGTTCTTTTTTCCCCAAAGGCTTTCACTACTCTACTCTTAATTAAGTCACACTGAGTAGTGACTCTAGCATAATTAAGATTTATTTCAATGGAGTTATTCCATATTTCATTGTGACAAAAGCTTGGCTTATTGTCTTTATGCAAGCACCATGCTAAGTCTCTGATTAATTTTTCAGTAATTATAAACTTTAATAAGTTATTTTTCATTGCAACACCAGGTTTTTGAGTACCTCAAGCTCTCATTTGATGTTCTAGGAAACACTGTAAGGAAGTAAAATTAGTCAGTCAGCGAGCAAGAGATGTTGTGTTGTGGAAAAGGGATTCTTCACAGAGGCAGCATATACTCCAACAAGGCTTTAAATAAAAAATGATGCTCAGGATATCTCAGATGATTAATGTGAAGCGGAAACCAAGTAAAACCTTGTTGGGAGGGTAGTGTAATCAAATCACAGACAGAAAAAACTTTGATTTTTCTTCCAGAACTTCTTACACAAGAAAGAAGGCATTTGAACAGGGAAGGAAACTGAATACAGAAAGCAGCTCATCTATCACTTGAAATGATTCATTTCACTGTAGTCTTACATAAGCAGTGCCACAGACCAAGTGAGTGCAGGTTGTCCCACCTCAGCATGGGCCTCTTCGTGTCCTATTTTCCATGTACAGCAAGGAAGGGATTCCATCTTTGGTTTCACACGCCCTTGGGGAGGAGATTCAGAGCTGCTTCCTTGCCTGACAAAACTGTGTGTGAATGAGAGCTGAAAGATGAACACCACACTGCAAGCACAGGTACTGCATGCTCCCCTTGTTCTCTCCCCACCTTCTCATGAGTAGCAACACCATGAACTCTTGGTACCAAACTCACTAAGTGCCAGCATTCATAATTTCCCCTGGAATTTGTGATCACAGCAGTTCACAAGCTGATAGATCTCTGACCAAGAAGACTTCAGGGACTTTTTTCTTTGAAAGATGCCCACTTCTCACTACAGAGCCTCATACCTCACCTCACTTGCCCAACACTGGAGAGGTGCAACTTGTTCTGACATGGAAGTCATGTAGAAGAAAGTTTTCTGGAAACTTTTGCTTTTAATCCTCAAGGCTTTTCCCAAACTCGAACTTTTTTTTTTTTTTCTCAAGCATTTCTCCATTTGTTTCAACTTCCTTAATAGCTTAAAAGCAAAGTCTCCCATGCAAAATTGGGATGCTCATCCTACCCACAGTGGTACAAAACATCATTGCTTAACCATGAGGTTGAGGTGGGTTATTGGCTTTCAGGCCAAACACAGGGATTTGGCTTTCTAACCCAGACAGGCAATCAAAACCCTGCTGAAAACAAGCAAATGTGAAGCAGTTCTGAACTTCATCTTTCCTAGTTCTCTTTGTTTCCTCGCTGACATATCAAGGTGTCCACGACACTATTCTCATTTTTTCCTGCTTCCTCATTTAAAAAACCAGTTTCTCTTTCCCACTCCCCAAGGCTATCTTCCCTTTGCAGCTTCACTTATTTTGTGCTTTATTCTTCTCTGTGTGCTCTCAACCTCTTCAAAATTTCCCTGTTTATATTTGAAAATTATGAGAGCATAACTCTGTTGAAATAAATGGAAGATGCCTGGATGCTTTTAAAGTGCAGCCTGTGGTACAGAACTAACTAATTTATAACAGTGCCCAAATAGCTAAATACTTTCTTCAGACAGAAAACTGTCTGTAAGAAAACTTAGAAAATAATTAAGCCTAAATTTCCATTTTTTATCTCATAAACTTCTATTTCTTATGATTCTTTTACTGTAGGCATTTCTTTTTTTTCAGCACGCTTTTATCATAGAAATGCCTAGTTTTTCCCTGCTTTTCTCTCTCAGCAACAAAAATAAATGGACATTTCTTCATGCTCTCAAAAATAAATTATTGCCCCCGCTTGGAACATTTTGTGCCAATTTTCTGTCCAGAGCACATTTGCCAACCTGAATTATACATACTCTTGGAAACAAGTGTTCCAGTGAAAATACTGATATGGCCTTAACTAGAGAAAAATGATTGGTACCTCAACAGTGTCCTGCTTAACTTCAAGCCCTCTGCATCAGGCTGCTGGATACTCCAGGAAGTATTCCTAATGTGGATTGATAATGGTCTTTTCCTCATTACTGGCACCAGTGTGTGGACAATATCAGCTGTATAGTTCTCCTGAGCACACATCAAAGTCTACCCTGCTTACATAGTTATATCATAAATAGATTAGCACAGCTTTTGCTGGAGAAGGGATATATCCCAAGCTAAGGCAGTGGGGCAGCCTCTAGTCTAAAACTACTTCTCAGTTTCCCATCTGTATGTTGGGTATTTCACTGAGTTCCTCTGTAAAGGACAAAAAGCATCACTTTTCTTTCAATAAGCCATTTGAGAATAGGACATGAAATATTTTAGATTTAGTCACGGATATAAATTTTTACATAAGAATTTGAATAGAGATGTCAATTGAATAGAGTAAAAGTCTCCATGAATAGAGAAATCTTAGTCCGAAACATCTTGCAATTCTGGCATGATACTTCTCTGATCTTATTTCCTTTCATCAATGAGGACTGAAGTTTTTCACACTTTTCACAGTGAAGATAATCCCTGACCTACAAAAACATCCTGTCTGCCAGAAGCAGACATTCTCTTGGAGGAAATCCCATTGGTTTCAACTCCATGTCAAGAGACATTTTGCAGCATCTGGCACAGCAGTGGTCTTAGTATGTTCCTGTCCAGACATAAACCTTTCTTCCCAAAAAGCAGACCCAAATACTAAATATGTACGATTTGTGGAATGTGTGATTTTGCCTCTGTAGAAAGAGGTTCTTGTAAAATTCAGCTCTGATTTTACCATGAGGGGGGAAAGCAAAGAGTGACCAACATATCAGCCTAACTGCAGTTACTGTGCCTGTGTGAGAACTTCAGGGAAGGCTTATCTAGCTATGAAAGCCTAAGCAGTGACAGTATCTTACCCTGAACAAGAATTTGTCCTCTATTCACTACCTCAGAGAGTCACAAGTGTAAACTACTCTGCTACTGAAACATGATCTAAGTCCTGGGCATGATAAAGTTAGTTTAAGCACAGAACTTAGGGTACATGTTCTTAAGACCAAGTGATTCCAGGTTTTGTAACGACACAGGTATTTAATTAAATGACACTGGAATTTAATCTTTAACATTATTACCTAGAGAAGTCCCTGGTACAGCTTTGCCCCAGAAAACCAGCTCTCTCCCCAGCAATTCCTGGGCACATGCTGGGTGCTGGCACAGCCCAGGGACCATTCCCATCAGACAACTTGTTTACAGTTGCTCATTTTTCAGACCACAGGAATGTTTTATAGTATGGACATTGACAGACCACATCAGCCTCCTTTGGGACTGCAAAGCAATCCTGACATTGCCTGATTCACTCACAAAGTTATAACTTTAGACAGCAATGCAGCCCATATTCATGGTGGTATTTTACTTCTGAAGATCTTCATCTGGCAAAGCACTCAAGTAAATGATTTAGTTTAATCAAATTCTTCAGTATCACGGACTGGGATATCGTTAAATTTAAGCATGTGTTTAAATACTGAACTAAATAAGAATGCACTTATCTCTGTGCTTCAAGTTAAATAGGAGCTTTGAAGAAAAAGAGGCTTTAAAAGAAAAGGTCTTTTTCCCATAACGTACTAAATCCTACAATTATAGTAGCAATTTCACAATATATAGAAAAACGGTGCCAAGCACATATATTTTTCAGGGTTTCAATTTCCCTGATGTAAGACATCTCAGGGACATTTTAGTGATTTGTTACAGTCATACAACACTCAGGCAAGAACAAAGCCTTGCTGAGCACTTTTCCTGGAAAAAAATAGCAAGATATTTGACTCAGAATGAGAATACAGTATTTTATGATGTTAAAGCTCATTTCTAAAAGAAAAAAATGAAACTTTTCATTTAATGTAATTCATTATTTCTTACAAGTGACACTCTGGAGAAGTGCTGGATATGCTTCTTTTATGGATAAGAGAGGAAAATTGATTGATGAAGTTGAATTCAGCTTTGCCAATTAAAAAAATATAATAAAAAACCCACAAAAGCTGGCTTTGTGCCCAGTGTAAAATTTGCCGTGGCATCATCTGTTGCTTTTTAATTAAATTAAATGTGAACGGTGGCATAAATGGGGCAGAAGTGGAAATCAAATTGTACGTGTCCTGGGGCTGCATCTGGTAAGGAACACTTACGTACACCAGGAAAAGAAATCAAGTCCCCACTCCTGCAAAACCAGATGCAGCTGCCAAGCCATGAACATTGTGAATAATCCCATTGGCTTCAGTAGAGCCATTGGGATGCACATAAAGATTTGCCCATAAGTCTTTGCCAGTCTGAGGACTGGGATAAACCGATATTCTAATCTGAAAAGGAAATAGAAGCTCTTAAGCCAGAAATTTCCTCAATGTCCTTATAAATGTTCTCAGTGGAACTGATCTCTGCTTTTTCCAAGAACCATGCTTTTTAAAAAACTTTACCTGCGAACATAAATTCAATAGATACACAGGCACTATAAACATTTAAGAGGCTCATGACAAACAGTGTCTTTTCATGAAAGAAGTCTTCTCCTGGGATGCCTGTAGCCAATACTTTAGGGAAGCACATGGTCAGATGGAAAGGGACATGTAAAAATCAGATATTAGAGGTCTCCTCTCCTAGGCTATAGTCAAAGGAGAGAAACATCTACAACAATTCATGGAGCTCAGACAGTTACTTTAGGATTTACTTTAGGATGAGGGCCCTTGCACACATCTGGCAGCAGCGACCAGAGCTGGTGAATAGTCTGGGATAACCAGTTCATACACTTGAGGGCACTTGTATAAAATGAGGTCAGACTAATCCCTCCGAGGCATCTCCATTTGTTGTCACTGCAGGGAAAATGTTGAGAAGTAATTTTGGGGTGATGGGCAGTAATCAGTTTGACTGTTCACTTTTTTTGTTGGGGGGTTAAGATGGGTCATCAGGGCTCCGGGAGGGCAGCTGAATGACTGGAGGAATACAGACAATGCAGCTGTAGGCAGCTAAAAGTCACTACAAAAAGGACTGAATCAAGCAAATTCTGTAGGGAAAATACAGGTCATTTTTTCCCAACTGTTATTTATTTCCCTTTGCACTTTATTTTAATGTAATGCTTATTACTTTTTTTTTTTTTTTTAGCCAATAATGGTCAGCTTTTCTACCTCCCTTTAAGTTGCAGAATTTGCTTAACCTTTTGTTATGAATTTAGATTAGATGTTTAATTACTGGGATTTCTCAGGTGTAGGCAACTTTACTGTGCTACAAATAAACACCATAAGTCAATATTGATTTTCCTCCCTTGTAAAGCTCCCTCGTTGCTGGAAACTGTTAATATTTTTCAAGATTCTACCATGACCATATTTGTATACAGCCTTTTACTGAGCTTGAAATTCTATACCAAATACTTATGTCTTTTAAAGACTGAAATCTTCAATAAAATATGTTACTCATAAATATTAGAATTTTCCCTTTCTTCAATAGAAAGATATTCAGTATTAATCCATATTACAGGACCATTTTTTTTCAGATTCCTGTTCCCTTACACTTAGTTTAAGAGGAAATGAACAGGTTCCTTAAAGAAAAAATGTGGAACTAAGACCTTGGGCAGCAGCAGGAACAGGCACCTCCCTCCTCACAGGAGGAGAAGGGCATTTCAGGACTTGGGAAGAGTGGGTCAGAGTCAGGGAATTGGCAAACATGAGCTGGCATATGGCCCCTCACAGACTATCTGCAGATAGACAATTTAAAGGTACCCTAAAGCTATGCTACATGCAAGCAAATGTTTCAGTTTTCCAGACAGAGTTGGCTACATAATGGTCTCCCTAGAACATAATCCAGTCCCATTCTTTGCCAAACACTGATGCCAACAGATCCTTTCTCACCAAGTTTTCTCTTGCTTTCTCCTTCAGGCTTCTCCCCTCTCCTCACAACCCTGGCAGCTCTCAGCTCCTCTTCCCACAGTGACAGAGTTGGTATTTCAAGATCTTCCAGTGCAAAGGCATGGGGCATAGTTTTCCCAGGTTTTCTTGACCATCTCTGGGAAGGTCAAGGACACATGCCCACACTGAACCCAGAACTGCTCCATGGCTGGGAGATCTGCCCCTGCCTCTGTGCCAACCACTTCTCTTGTCCTTGATAGTGCAGGTACCAGCATGAGCATCTCTCAGATCCTTGAGTAAATAGTGAGCTCAGAAGGACATATTAAATCATGTATTTTACATTTTGTCTATCCAGTGCAAATGGGAAACTTTGGGTTTTGCCTTGAAGTCTCTCTTCTATCCTGAAGTCCTGGTCTGTGGGACCCTGTCTAGACAGAATGTACTGGACTAAGACTCTGTCTTTTCCTGTGTACTTGGTTGCCTTTCAAGTGAGAACAGGCAGAAAACAGAGACCAGGAAGTTCTACCTGAATGCGAGGAAGAACTTATTTATTGTGAGGGTGACTGAGCACTGGAGCAGATTTCCCAGAGAGGTTTTGGAATCTTCTTCTCTTGAGATATTCAAAAACTGTCTGGACATGATCCTGAGTAACATGCTCTAAAGGATCCTGATTGATGGAGGTTTACTAGATGTCCTCCAGTGGTCCCTTCCAACCTGAACCATTCTACAATTCTGTGTGGTGCAGGATCAGAATATGACCTTGCCAGTCATACTGGAAAGAACACCTGATCCAGGATGTAGGCCTGTCCATCTTTGTCAGGTTATTTTCCACAGATACACTTATTTTCCATTTCCATCAATTACCATTTCCCCAGGTGAGTTTTCCAGCTAGTGGCCCCAAAAGACATTAAAGAAAAGGACGCTGCTAGCAAACTACCTCTACTGGTTTTGATGAAAAACTCCCCTTGGTGAAAGAGGCAGGTTTTCATCTCACATGGTAAAGGGATATCTCTATTGTGTCTTTGAGCTGCTAAATATCTCCATTGTCAAACACGGGTAATAACAAGGGCAAAAGACACATTCCAGTAAAATAATACTGAGGATGTTCAGTTGAATCGCAAGAAGTCATGAAATTACTTCAGTTGAAATATGGTTTGTCATCAAAATTGCATGGTTGATGTTGCAAATCACTAGTCATATGACAGCAATTTTCCAAGTTTCTGCCTAAAAATTCAGGACTACCAGATGCTGCAGCCCACACAATAGACACTCATCTGTAGCAATGTATCTGTGCTGGTACCATGTCAAATGCCCTCCTGCCAATCTGTTGAGAATCCAGCTCTTATGGAAATCAAGCTAATTATAGATTACCAGAGTAGTTCCTGCATGTACAGCCAAACATCTCAGCTGATGTAAGTCAGCCTGAATCATAAAGCTGCCCATGAAGCACAATTTCTTACCTGCTGGGGACTTTGCCTTCAGATTTCTATGTCTGGCTTAAGACTTTTGTATCAAAACTGTTTAACAAACTACTTTACTAACATTGCCCTAAGACAGACTTTCTTTCTTTCTCTTCCATTTTCTCTTTTTGTTTCATTTAACTAACTTGGTATAAAGTAAACAATCTTCTCCATTCTTCTTCTGTCAGATTTATTTGAAAGGGAAAAAGAATTTTCCTTGATTATATCATAGCTACTTATATAGCCTTACTTGGGAGACACAGTTCACACCAGCCAAGGTGAATGAAGCAGAGAGCCACTGATGCCTCAGAGGCTCTGGCTTTGCATGAAACCAGAAATCAACACTATATAGTGGCTTTGAAAGACAAAAGTTTTGAATTAGATATTAGGAAGAAAATCTTCCCTGTGAGGGTGGTAAGGCACTGGCGCCAAAGTTGGTGCCAACAGCTTCAAGGTTGCCCAGAGAAGCTGTGGATGCCTCATCCCTGGAAGTGTTTAAGGCCAGGCTAGATGGGGCTTGGAGCAACGTGGTCTAGTGGAAGGTGCCCCTGCCCATGGCAGAGGGGGTTGGAGCTAGATGATCTTTCAGGTCCCTCCCACCCAAACCATTCTATGATTCTATGATTCTATTTCTCCTGGCCTGAGCTGGGTGCTGCCATTTCTACTTGTGTTGATTCTGTGCTAGTTTCACTTTCATGAGGGGGGATGCAGATTTGACCCAAAGTTACAGAGGTACCCTACAGAATGAAAGAGCTTTTTTCACTGTATTCCAAGGAATAGTTCTGAAACTTCATAGATTGCTGTGAGGGAAAAAAGGTAGCCTAGAACTGAAATTAAATTCTCCTCTTCCTTGCCAAGCACAGAGAAAAGTTTGACAAAGTTTTCTGTGTATGCTGCAACTGAAATTACTTCAACCAGCAAGGCCCTAAACCTGATGAGCTCCTAGAAAATGGTAATCTATATCTGGCTATGAGCAAGTTATCCCAAAGTCTTGGGAGCGTGTGCAAGTTTGGTAGTAGCCATAACATGATAAGGGCTTCTGCAAATATACTTGCTATTAAAATTAGAGAAAAGCTCAATATGAGTTTTGGAAACAAATTTCACTTCCAAGAGCTCTCTGGCCATGGGAAGTTTCTCTCCTTCCCAACTCAGGTTTGGTCTGGGAATTTTTAACAGTAAAGGAAAATAAATTACAAATGTGTCTTTCAGAGATAGGTCTGACCTGCTGGCTGCAGCATCTCTTGTTTGTAGCTGGTCACTATAAAGCAGCAGCAATTACTGTTCTGGCAGATAAAGTCACTTAGTTGAAGATACTGGGGTTTTTCTGTTTTAGCTTATATTGGTACTTGTGCTGCCCTCCAGTGATAAATACAGTTGTTCCAATCTGTATTCTAGACTTTTGTAGGAGTTTATTTCTGGTCTTTGCTCAATTCACACTGAAAACTGCAGTTCTTATCCCAGAATTTTAGTCAGTTCTTTTCAAATAATAATAATAATAATAATAATAATATAGATCCAGTAAATTTTATATGTAGTTTTTTAAAAAACTAATAGTAAATACAAATCAATTTAATGTGAGAAATAAAAAGTAGCATGGATTTAAATAGAAAAAAACCATAAATACATAATTTTGTACCTACTAAAGTTAAACTGTCACCAGTTAGTAAGAGTTTCAATTAAGTAACTTTTTAGATGCAGATTTACATTTTAGTTTTAGTTCTGCCAAAAACATGTCCATGTTCATTACCGTTATTATGCAAGTAACTCCCTTATACTCTCAATACTGGATCCATGTGGATTTTGGTGGTGTGTTGATTAGATCTGTTCTGAGTTGCTGGTTCTCTCCCATGCAACTCAAAAGTCCATGTATAGTGTGGAAAGCAGGTGGAACATTCATAGCAGCACACAGAGAAATTATACGGTGGTTGTCAGCACTGAAGCTCATGATATCATACAACAGCCTGTATTTGTCCCTCAGCTCAAAGGTTTGGCACAATTTCTTACAGCAAATGGAGCGTTTCAGAAATATTACTGGTGCTGCTGCTGTAGGAACTCATCATCTGACAAGAACTGACCTGTATTTTAGCTGATTGTGGGTGTCTGTAGAAGCATCAGAGATTGGAAAAGTTTGAGCATATTTTACTCTGCTATTTCATTCACAGCCACTTTTGACTTTCTAGCTGCAATTTACATTTCACTTGGGAATGCTGCTGTTGTGCTGATGACTTCTGTATTTCTCCTTTAAAGGAATACGATTACTTAATGCTTTTTCTAGCATGTAACTTAGTGATATGACTGCAGCTCATACAGACACATGTGAGTTTTAGAGTATGGGATGCAAACAAAACATTTCTGAGAAGCTGAGTAAGTGCCTGAGTGATTGGCTTGTGCAGAAATCCCTGTTGCCCTCGTTATCAGTAGTAACTTTGCTACTACTGCTAAAACTAAATGAACCTGTGGCTCCCACACCCATTGCAGCCCCCGGGTTTGTACCGTGATTGGCAGGGCAGGACAGGTCAGAACAGTATTCCCTGTGCTCTGAGTGTGAAGGAGGTGACACAATCTTCCCTTGACCACTGACAATTTAACCACCATTGACAGTTTAAAGACCATTCACTCTTCAACGAGAAGCAGCCACAGAATTTGTTAGGTGTAAGATTGGTCAAAGCTAAGGAGTTTTTCAACTACAATGCAATGATCAGAGACCCACTGTGTGATGATGTGTCCAAAAGATTCCACTATATGGATAGAAATGGTTTCTTGCTTTTTATTAGGCTGGGGTAGTAATTTTACCAATCCTTTTGGTCTAGACTTCCTTACAGTAGTATTGAACAAGAGCTTGGACAAGTCTGTGTAGTATCCAGGTAGAAATCTTGCTATACAGGTTGTACTTACGGAAAGAGTTAATATTCAAAAAGGTTGCAGAGTATCCTCAGGGCTTGCTGGATATAGGTCTGGTTTTCAGCAGACTGTTCAGGAAACAATTTTATGTTAACAGATGATGTGCCTGAAGGTAGCACTGAGGAATGGACCCAGGGATGGAAAAATACAAGACCTCATACCACACTAGAAGTTTTTTCATCCTTTACACAATTGAAGCTGCCCTCCTAATTATCTCAATCTGGGCCAGGTTAATTGGAGCCTTCCCAGCCGTGATTCAGTCTCACACGTTTTCTGCATCTTTGCTAATTAAGACAATTTTCACCTTTTATAGTTGCTTTAGTATTCAGAGCAGTTTGCCATGGGCTAATTATAATCATCGAGTGATGGTTTTAAATTTCATGTTTGTGATGACATTTTATCACATTAAATTGGAATCCCATAATGCTTCTTGAGCTATGATAGACAGGGAGGTCATCTCTGTTCTGGAATTTATCCACTGTGTGATATTGTGCTGATATTGGGCATTTTCATTCAGAACCATTTCAATCTCTCCTACTCTTCAACTGAAGACATTCAACTGATTCCAGAGGAACACAAAAATACTAAGTTCAAGATGCAGGGCACAAGACCTTAGCTTTCATCCTATAGATGCTCTTGAGCATCTATGATGATTTGAGAGAAATCCCAGATATGGAGTCCTGAAGGGCTGGAAGGAAGAAACCAAGGCAACATATTCTTCTCATCATTGCTCCTCCATTTCCAAATCCTTGGCATTTTAACAGCTTAATCACTGATGTGGTCTGGAAAGTCTTCAGTCCCCTTGAGTTGAAGGAGTGAGTAGGGGAGCACAGTCTCATCATGCAGTCATTGTTTCTTTGCAATCAATGCTACATCACAGCTTACAACAGCTTTTCCCTGCTACTCTGTGAAGGTGAAGGCTCCTGCAGATGCTCTCAGGGGCTTTCTAGCAATGATGCTTCCCAGGAATAACTCTTAACAGTTCAAAACTTGTCACCAAGGTCCCAAAACACCCTCTTTGCTGTGTGGCCGTGGGTTTGCTACTTATCATTCCAGCTGCAAACACCTGCCTGTGGCATAAGTTTGAAAAAGCCAGAAATATCAAAATCAGGCATAAAGTAGAAGAGTCACCACTGATTATTGTAAACAGAGTTTACTTAGACTCATCCTACTGTGTGCAAAGATTTACTGGATTAAAAACCTGTGCAAACCTATAGCCTTGCAGAGAGTCTTTCTACACCAAGTAGTGCTGTGATGATGAGAAGATAAGGCAGTTTGCAGGCACAGATGCAGAGCTGTGTCAGCACAGCTCTGTGCTGGAGCTCATCACTCCTGCATTGAAACAAGGCTGTCCTGTGAGTAACATACACCAGCACAGCTGTGCCACTTTCAAAACCAAACTAGTCCCTTTACTCAGATCCTCTACAACTAACACTGGTATCTATAACCAGGCATAGTTTTGCAATCACAAACATTCCCACTTTTACCCATATCTTTCAAACACAGGCTCACATCCCACTGGCGTCTGTAGGAGAGAAGGGTGTGTTTATGAGCTTTGTTCATTTTGTTCACACAGGATTTGAGGAGTTTATTGAACTTAAGTAGCTGGGTATTTAATTCCTTCTAAGGCAGGAATAAAGACCAGTTGCAAATGGGATTTGCTTTGTTCTTGGTTTAGGAAAAAAAGCTACAAAGTTAAAAATTAAATTTGGAAATGCAAAGAAGCAGCATATCATAACCATGCCATTGCTTCTTCTTGGCTTCTTGTTAGAACATTAAATGCTTCTGGGTACAGATGATAAAATTAAGGCAATAATTCAGAACAAATCAGAATTTGTTGATGTGCTCATGTGGTGCTGGAGCCTGTTTTACCAGATTTTCAGATAGACTTGAAAATTTCTATCTAACATGGTTTTTTGCTGAGGAAATAGTGTCAAATATAATGATTGAGTCACTATGACCATAAATTTAAAGCTTATGACTTATGACTGATCATATACTTCAGACTGGTATTTATTCTATCTTCAGATAAGGTAAATATGGCTCATATTTCTCCATCTCTGTTCTGTTGTTTTGTACAGATCAGAGTCTCTACTAAGTAGCTGACAAAATATAATCCCTTGAGTGTTTGTGTGTGGACCAGCGCAAATTTTACCTGATTTCTCTAGTTTTTGTCCAGAGCATAATGAGATTTTGGAAAGCCAATGCTTTCTTATGTCAGTTCAAACTCATGTTACTTAAGGAATAAACATTTTGTTTGAAGGTAATGATGTCAGCTAAGCAGAAACAGTTTTGAAAAATGTCCCTGAAAAATACCAATAAGCATCTACTTTTCAGGACTAGTCAATAAACTGTGCATCTGTGGCAATACAGAACTGTATTTTAGAAAGCCTCTCCAGGCTCCAGCATTTTCAGAATAATTTCAGAGTCACACAGCATTTTCTTTCAAAGGTACTTGCAAATATCTCTCAACAAACGGCTGGAAATTCACAGTCCTAATCATTTTCTCAGATCGTATCTTAAAGGAGAGCATCCCCGAAGGAGTCCAGAGCCCTCAGAGTATTAGTAAATCCTCTACAGCAGAAGGCAAGGGAAAGCTCACTCCCATTCTACATTTATAATGTCTAACTCGAGCCAAAAAAAAAAAATAAAGAAAGAAAAATTGAAAGGAATTGATCTATTTTTAGAGCTTTAATTTTTTTTCCTTTCCCTTCCTGGAAATTATCCATATTTTGGAGATTGCAGTCATTTTTGTTGGCAGGAGAAATCAATAAAGAACTCAGCTATTTCTTCAGCATCCTCCTCTTTCACCTATGAGGCATGTGAAAGACACAGGAGGAAGCAGCTTCTCTGGCTCACAGTCTCCTCTTTCCCCCTGATTCAAATCAAGAAATCTCCCACAGGCATTTTTCAGACCTATGCTCCATTCTGGCTGTAATCTTGGTTATTTTTACATCTCCACTTTCCTGGTGTGTTCTACAGGCTTCTTATCTCTCCTTCCTGCACAGAGGTTCCAACACCCCAAATTGGTCAAGTCGCCCTTTCCACATAGACCCCATGCCCTCTGGATAATGTCACGGGCTTGTGATGGATGGAGATGTTTATGTTGTTTCAACTCTCTGGCACCATATCTGAGCTGCATATTCCATTTTGCTTTCTCAGCCTTTTTTTTCCTTGTCTCACAAGGCATATCATAGAGTCATAGAATTGTTTGGGTTGGAAGAGACCTTAAGGATCATCCAGTTCCAAACCCCTGCCATGGGCAGGGACACCTTCCACTAGACCAGGTTGCTCAGAGCGCCATTCAGTTTTACCTTGAACACTTACAGGGATGGGGCATCCACAGCTCCTCCAGGCAACCTCCAGTGCCTCACAGTAAAGAATTTCTTCCTAATGGCAGTTCTGAAATATGGCTGGGAGTAATTAAAGCAACATTAACAGAAGATCTGATGGTATGTGCTGTAATCAGGGATCGTTGTGCTCAGCCACAGCACTGTCCTTGGCTTTTAAGTCAATGGAGAGCAGGGCTTGACCTCTAAGAGCTCCAAATGAAACTAAATTCAAGGTTTGATATTTACAGGCAGTTCAGACAAGAGTTGCATCTGGAAAGTACTGTGCTACATCCACCAGGCAAAATAATTAGTCATTCATTGAAATCCTTTTTTCCTGCTATCAACAACGTTTCAACTTTTGCTGTAAATTTTTAAGATTATTATTAAGATTATAATTGTGATAATAAAAATGTGGTTACACTAGCACATATTTCCCATCCATATTGAGCCACTGAGATGACAGACACCTTTCTAAATTAAAAGGTATCCATTTCTTCACTGTAACATTAAAACTCCTCCCCATATCAATTTGTACATGGATGGAATACAAATAAAGGTGATCTCATTTTTTTCTGGCATCCCTATAATGGAAAAGCCTCAGTTTAAACAGAATGTAATTGGTAACAACTGACAGCTTGGTAGCATATGAATTTTGTGTACTTCTGTATGTTATTATTCTCTCATTTTTCAGGCATTTTATTTGGCCCCTGACATTCAAACACTGATGGTCCTTCTTTCCTTAAAACTTCGTTGGGACATTATATAGGAAGGTCTCTAAATAGTTTTACCGTATCATTTTGGCCAACCTGTTATAAATAGCTCATCTCTTTAGCATAAATTTGCACTCATGTTCTCAATCAGCCAAGTTTCTATTTTTAATTCTTCTGAGGAATTCCCAGAGGAACAGTTCTTTTAAGATTGCGGAACTGTAAGGGACCTCCTGCTCAAAATCTATCAAGGAGTCCCTTGACAGCTGTTCCTGAAAAGTGTGATTCATGTGCCGACTTGCTAAAAATAGATGTGGTTGAACCAAAATAGAGGTTTCAGTGTAACAGATACCCCATTGAAACATTGCCAAAAGTATAAGCAACCTCCATAAAAACTAATGATCCAATGTGGCCAATGTTCAGAAAAGTCAGGAAACAAGGTAGAATTTTTAAGAGATTCCTAAAGATGATACTTGACTCCCATTGAGGCTCAGTGCTTAGGATTTTTTAAAAATCTAGCAGAAATGTACTTTTATCATTGTAAAGGCTTTGAAAAACCTGGCTGTACAGCAGCTTTGAGATTGCCTTGTTAGTGGAGCTCCCCAGACTTGAGAACTTCAAGAAGCGCATTTGTCAGAGCTTGTACTTTCATCACTTTTGTACCCAGTAAAGGATATCTAATCAAGCACTTAAAAATCCTTAGATGTGGTTGAATATCCTGGCTATCCTAGTGTTAATGGGAGAACTCAAAAAATGTGAACTTGCCTAGAAATAAAACTAGAAATAGAACCTTGAAATAGACCAAATAATTTTCACTGCTTTTGAAAAGTGTATTGCAGAAAGAAATGGGAAACAAAACCAGTTAAAAATGCATTAATCTTTTAAAAAGTCATTCATTTTTAATAATGTAAGGTATAGGTTCCACTATTGATGCAGGTAGAGTCAACTTAAAGAAGCATTTCTAAATCCTGCCGGAATCCTTTTGATGTCTCAACCCTCTACCTTCAACAACACAAAGGAAAAGCTCAGTGCTGTTCTCTAGATCCAGACAGAGGCACATTATATAGAGCTGACCCACTTGCATGATCAGCTCCTCAGAAACAATGTCCGCATTCGGGAAGATAAATCCAAGCAAAAATTGAATCCTATTTAATCACAGTTTAAGTGCTAAAATTGAAAATACTTTGGGAAATGTGCCAGACAGTTCTGTGGAAATTGCATGTAGGTAGAGGAGAGGCAAGGGACATACATAGTTGAGAAGGAAGCAGAGAACCTCTACAAAGTTTTTTTAATATTGAGGCAGCACGTTGCCCTTCTCCCCTCTGTTCTGCAGGTGGTCTGAACTGTCCTGACATGTCTCAGGTCACAGAGAATTGTTTCAGAGATCTCACTGATTATTTAAGAGCACTCATCTTGAGCCATAATCTTTGGATTACAATTTAAAATGACAGAGTTGCTTATCTGAGAAATGAATAGTATCCATACTGTCATTTAGGTCATTATAAAGTGGAGACCATCTGGACCTGGGGATTTTATTTCACTCACTGCAGCATTTGGGATTTGGTGTAAAACTGTGCTCTAATATGGTTTATGCTTCTGTTTTGAAGTTTGGGAACAACTGTACCTGAATGCTTGTTATCAGAAACTGAAAACCATGTAAATAAGAGCAGAACAAAAATTGTCAAGTCACTGAACACCTTTTAGCTGAGTAAGCCAGGAAATAGAATAACTTTTCCCTGCGACCTAAATCTTGATAAAGTTTAACTAGAGCAAAGCAAAATAGTATCTTACTTTTTAATTAGATAAAGCAGACAGAAGAGACAAACTATTTCTACACCAAAGGCCACTATCAAGAATATATTTTTACAGGCATCTCATTTATAATTAGCTTTATAAATGAAAATCTTTGAAAAATGAGTGAACTGTGCAGACCACAGGGATCTGGGAAACTTGACACCACAATAAATGCATCCACAAGGCTGTCAGAAATGGCAGAGAGAAAATTTGTGATGTGATGTATTGCTCTTGGATTATTATGTCCAGGTACCATTAATTTCTCTACAATAAAATAGGAACAAAAGAATTCAAAATTTCTAGAGTGTGTGAGGAATTAGATCTGAGGCTTTAGATAAGGGAATATCAGAAATTTCTTTTTATGTCATCTTAGTAGCTAACAGACTGACATTCCTAGAAACATAATTCCTTGATGTAGCCAGAGCAGTGATAAAGTGTGAAATGCAAGATAACACAGTGACAAGTGTATTGAGGAGGTGAAGGGAGATACAGTAGATAGCAAGAGAATAAGAGGAAATTGTTAGTGTTAATCTGCATGAGCAGCTTCTTGAAGGAGTTGTAAGGAGTTGCGCTAAGTACACTGAATTATTTCATCCTGTCATGGATTACGTCTCTTTGAAAGATATTCATGTGCTCCTCAGTGTGCACATGTCTCTGCTTTTGCACATTGCCCATGGTGTTAGCTTCATGTGAAAGCTTTTGCATGGCTGTAAGTAAGTGAATACTCTGCTTAACTCTGAAACACGGTTCTCCTGGACAAACCAGGTTTGCTTTGGTACCCTTTCTGGATAGAAGGATACAATTATTTATCTGCCAGCAGTGTGGATACCTGTTGTCCTGAGAGAGGTGTGTAAACACCTTGTGTGTGTATTTGCAAGTGGTCAAGGACAATTCTTTGCTCAAAGAAGTGCTGAGAGCTAGGTTTTTCATGTATGGTAGGTTTACCATCATGGGCCTCCCAAGCCAAGCCTTTCTATGATCACACTGCACTCAGCAACATATCCTATCAAGTTTTCTCTGTGTAAATTTGAAACAAATGCCAAACAATAGAGTGGCCACAGGTGGGAAGACTCCTTGGTTGAGCTGTTATCAAGTTCTCAAGGCAACAGTGGAGTTTCTGCTCCCCTTGAGGCTGTTAATCACAAGCAGAGCTGGTAAGATTCCCCAAATAACACACAGTGAACTGACTCCTCAAAGTTAAACTCCATTTGCTGATAATTTTCAGTATTTTGAAGAGCTTTTGTACAAAGGTCTATTTCTCCACCATGCATTGGTCTGGCTCTACAGCCAAATAGCACATCTCATGTGGGTCCAAGGGGGGGGTCTATAAGTTTCCCTTAAGAAGGGGGTCATGGAAGCATTGAATCCCAGGGGAATTCTGTTGACATTGAGGGATATGTAGCTCACTTTTGAGCCAGTCAAGATACTGAAACAATAAGGCCTAAGAGGAGGCAATGTGCCATGACAGGGAAATAGAGTTTAATATCCCAAGGACAAGAACTGAAAGAAGTTGAGTGAGTTCAACAAACCGAAACATAGTATTTTGAGGCAAAAAATATTAAAATACTTCATCCCATTTCAAACACACCAAAATGAATAATTTATAAATCCATCTATTTCAGGATTTAGGAACAGAATTAATAATAATAATTACTAAATAGTCAAAATCAATAGTAAAATCCAACTTTTCATGCCATTTGTAAGAAAAACCAGTTTTAATAAAGTAGCTTTTTCCAAGAACAAGAAAGCAGTTTGTGCTGAACCATTAGTGCTGCAGAGCTCACAGGCTCTGCTGTCAAGGATCTCTTGAAACAAAAGAACCCAAAGACTGTACCAAGGCAGCTACAGGTCTGGGGAGGGGAGGTGGAGAAAGACACACAGATTTAGGTGGAAGAAATAATGAAAGCATGCTGGTAATAGTTGCCTATGAAATTTCCCACACTATCCTACCTATGTGATATTGCTCCAGCACCGGTAAAATTTAACAGCTTTGCAATAGATTTATTGTGCCAAAAACAAGCAGAGATTCAGCCCTCACATCTCCTTCTTGCTTTCATAATTGCCTTAGGTTTTCTCTTGTGGTAGGTGGAATTATACTATGCTCAACAACAACAACGGCAACAAAATATAGCAAAAATAAAGGAGCAAGATGCTATTTCTTCTCTGCTTTAAGGTCTGGGCAAGGAATGCCATGTGTTTTCCCATCTGTGCAGAAGTTTTGCTGATTTCTCTGGATCAAAATTTAAGGGAGGAGGGACACCAGGGATTTTACTTCAGAACAAAATGTTGTACAGCACAAGCAAGAAAAGTTTCAGTGAAATTTTGCATCCCTATTCTTGTTTTCTGCTGCAGGGATAAATAATGGATGAGCAACCTCATGTTTTATTGCCAAATGTAAATAAATGATTCATTTATTTTATAGGTGTATATATATATATATATATATATATATTTAAAGAGCTGTTTGTAATCAAATGATAAGTTTTACTAGCTCATGACCCAGAGTTTAGTTCATGCTCTGTGAGGATGAAAATACATGGTATGAATCAGCAAAGAGTTTTGTTTTCTCAGCACATGTATTGCAATGGGTGATGTCTCTTGCACCATTCAAACAGAAATCTCCTCAATTTCTGTTTTTGTGCTCCAGCATTTCCTGTTATTAATTACCACTGAGTATTAAATTGTCCAGCATTTTAGTAAAATCCTTTAGATTATGCTCTTGTAGGGGCAGTGTGTCTAGTGTTGGCCTAACAGCTGTTTGTGAGGCTCTTTGCACAGTCTCATGCCATGACTATATGAACATCAAACGTTTTGAGTCCTGCAAAAGCTTGTGAGAGGATTAGTTACGTGATAGCTTTTAAGACTTGAGTCCTTTTGGATAGAGGCTCCCACTTTGCTCATTCTGCATTTCACTTGCTTGCACTGAGGATTCCCCCACAGTCTCCTGGAACTGTTGGAAATGCTCACTTTGACTGCAGCAGGTTTTTGCATCATCTCTGCAGAGGGACAAGAGTGGGCTATTTTCAAAATCATTGGTATGACTTGACTGAAATATAAGTGACTTCAGCCTTTTATATAGAGGTAGATAGACTGAACAGTAATGCAAGGACAAATGCTAAAACCATCCCCAGGGTCATATCACTTTCATCAATCTTATATTTTGAGTCCAAATTTTTCCTAAGAGGCATTCAGTAATTAATGGCATTTTCAGGACAAAGGGGAGATAATGCCATGCTTTTTGAGCTGTTTTATTTTGACCTTTCCTTGTTGTTTTTAAATTTCAGGACATAAAATAGGAAGGGAGACTGTTTGCATTTATTACATGAAGTTACCTTCTGAACTCAAAACTCAGTTTCATGTTTGAAACTGAGCACCAGCTCAGTTAAGTCCAAACTTCAGTCTCATTAACAACAAAAGATTCAATATGTAAGATTTGTCTTACACCTTTTAAGTATACAGTACTTCTCGTTATGAAATATTCAACATTTTGAAACATGTGGAAGAGCTCGAAATGTACCCATGTGTTCAGCCAAACCACCTGCACACCATAATGTTGATTCTTTTAATGACAATTAACTGACAAAAAAAAGAGATAATTTCATTTTATTTTCTTGACAGAATCTCCTATCCAACTGTTTTCTTAGCTAAGAGAAATCCATCCTCCAGCAAATCATGTGGTTAGGAACCTCTGTGCATTTTCAAGGTAGCAGTTTCCTGAAAAGTATTTAAATCAGGCTTTTTAGTATGTTTGAGCTAAACAACCTCATTGGCTTCTGTAGTTAAACTTTGTCTGACCTGGATCAATGCCGACAAGTAAGTGATGATTGCTTTTGAAACTTTCAGCACAAGGATATAAGTATTAAACAAGCCTCCAACATGAGAGCCTGAGATTTTCCTGACCAAAATAAGGACATTTCTAGAGTCCATGTGTGGCCAAAAGACAGAAACAGGCATTTCCTGGACGCAACCTATTGTGTCATAATAAAGGTGGAAGAAAATAGGAGAAATGGATCGTGCCCTAAAAGTACCTACTTCTTTCTGCTGATGAGTAAGGAAGCTTGGGAGCTCTAGCTGATGCATAGATGGACTATCAGATGCTCTAGTTCATGCATAGATGACATTGCAGAGGTAGGGTGAGGTGAGTGTGATTCTGAAGGGATCTCTTTTAGAGTACATCTCCTCTGAGGATGACAGCCAACAGATAGAACAATGGGTACAGCCAAATATCTAGCAAACTTATTCCCAGGGAATAACAGGAAAACTACAAAGGTCAGGTAGGGCACATCCTCACACCTGCCTGAAGCCTAGAAACAAGAATAGTATTTTTATGAGCACCAGGGGGCTTCAGAACAAGCTGAGAGAACAATCTGAGGATGTTTTGACAAATGCACCTCAGAAGAGGTCTGGATACCTACAGGGGAATCAGCAATGAAGGGTCTAGCAAGAAGAGGTGCATTATTGCTATTTCATTGCTGATCCAACCTTGGAGTGACAACAATTAACTATTTTCAGTGGGGCTTCCATTACAATCCAAACTTAAAGCTGTATGTTTATTAACTTGGTGGGGAGTGGGGTGAAATCAAGGAAAATTATCTAGGCAGCGTCTAAAAGTTGGTAATTTAACAGTGACTATATTAGACAGTGCAATATACTTGTTCAGTGTAATAATAAATTAAGTGCATTTTGCCAAGTAATTTACCCATCCTCTTTTCATCATTTCAGCTTCAAAATGCTTTAAATAAACTGTGACATTGTGTAAATGACTGTGTATTTATTTAACTGTTTCTCCTAGACACTAATCTTGCAAGAGAGAAAATACCGGGTATTAAATGGACTATGCAAAATAGATACAAAATCCCAGACTTTAGGCTCTGTTCTATTAATTAGATATGAGTGATAAACTGTTCATAATTAAATGAGGAACATAAGGCGATGTAGATACTGTATATTCATGTTTCAAATGAGATATCATTTCACTGCTTGTACACTTCTTTCCAGGGAGCAGCTGCTTTGTAAACAAAATTTGGGCTTTTTTAAGTACCCTCGCATGTCTGTGCATGGTTGAGTTAAGTAGTGATCAGGTCATTTAATGCAGTTCTATAAAACTATCCAGGTTACAGTGTTGCAACTTTAGTCAAAGTCTCTTTGTGTCAGTCCCATGTGAATGGAGTGTTCAGCTGGAGCATCCTGATCCATAGGCATGCCCACACTTCATAGGCAGCACAACACACCAGCACAATGTTAGCAGCACTCCAGTGCAAAATCTGTATGTAAAACTGCAAGCTTTACTGTGTGATCAATTTAATCTTTTCATGCTAATGGATTTTTCTTTTTAAAAGGACAGTGTTATAATCATCAAATTTTCTATGTGCCCCCCTGCAAGTTGTTGTTTTGCTGAGTTTAGAACATTAAAATTCCATGTATGGATTTAGATCCAAGCCTGCTTCATTTTCCACTCCTGCCAGTCAGAGTCACAGAAAATGACTAATAAATCATCAAATATTAATACCATCCCTTCAAGTCATAAAAGGCTGCAATATACATTTATGATTTTTAAAAAAAAATTGATGACTATAGGGTTTTTTGTAATAAGTAACATAGTGGGAGGGGGGAGAAATAATCTGATGAATGCTGTTATTTATTTTAACTTTTATATTAGGTTCATGAAAAAATATTCTCTATATAATCTACTGAGATTTATCAGCCTGTGAAATTTTATAATAAAGAAAAGACTGATTTTCTAATTAAAGATTTGTCAAATAAAGAAAATAAGTGTGCATGTGTTTTCTGTCTTTGGGGGACAGTCGTGAAATAAAGTGGTTTGCTGCATTTGCAAAGAGCCATGACAACACATTTCCTTGCTCTGTGCCCATCCGTTCCCACTGCCCTGGACTGAAAGCAGTTGCCAGTGTGTGTGGATAAAACACAAAACAGGACCATCTCTCTGAATGATTAACCTGGCATTAATTTCAAATTCAGGCTATCCATTTTTTGATGCATGTGCCTGATGTTCTGAAAGGGGCAGAGCTGTGCCAGGGGACTGTATCACTGTCACGTTGATGTGTGGCAGATTATCCCATCCTTAGCTCTCCACCGACTACCCAGAGAAACCAAAGACAAGGTTTGTGCTTCAATTTTTGCTCCACCAGAGATGAGACAAATCCAAACTCTGGATTTCCATGAGTGAGGTGAAATTCCTTGAGAAGTCTTGCCAAAAACACCACATGCCACCACTTTTTTATATGCGAGGGACTTCTTAACACCATTAAGAAGGAGTGAATGCCCACCAGGTATGAACTAAATGTCTGGAAGACAAGATTCAAAACCCCTAAAAAATGCAATGTTCTTATTTACTAAAATTTCTTTTGCCATTGTTGTTATCCTTGCAATCACTCACTCCCTCTTTGAAGGTCGCTATGGTCCACATAGTACTGCTGAGAGCAGGAATTCCGCAGACCATAAATCATCTGAAAAAAAATATCCTATTCCAGGGTGTAAAATTTTCCACTACTTGATTTCTTGTTGGCCTTGTGCTGTAGATTTCTCTTTTGCTACTCTTAAATCAGTCATTGCTCTGCATGCTCTCATTATGTCTCCTCTTATAACCATATTTAATGCTGTGGCATTAACAACCCATGTCAGAACTTCAGCCTTTCATTGAGATCACTTTAATAAAGAAAACCCTCAAATTTCTATTCCTTTCTTTTCTTTCACTGGTGTGGAAAGTTCTCATGCCACTCCTGTGGCTCCTGAGACAGAAATGTATTTTTCAGAAGTACCTGTTCATTTTAGAAGCCTTGGGCACACTGGTATTTTTGACCTTTCAGAGGAAGGTTAACCCATTTTCTCTTTTTTGTTTCACTTTCCCTTCCTCTCTGTTCTTGTTTGATTCATCTTTGAAACACTCAGCATCAACCTCATGCAAAAGACATCTTTTTGCAGACACAGATAGTCCATTAAGCCCATTTTGGAACACCTACAGAGTCTTATCTCTATAATAGCAGCACTAAGCAGTGGTCAAAACATATTGTCTAGACCACAGTTTATAACATCTGCAGTGTTGAAAATCGGTTTCCTGACCTCCTTTCCATATTTATACCTATAAGATAATTACAGCATCTCTAAAATATTTAGGCCATTTTTATACTATTTAAGCTTTGGTACTTCCTATTTTGCCTGTTTCATGTTCTTGCCTTTGCTTTCACCTCAAACAGCTCACTGTTTGGCAAAGAGCCCATCAATTTTCTTTGAACATTTGTGAATAAAGGTGAGAACTTTTACTAGGATCTCAAGAGCAACTGTAGCTGAAAACTTGTGTCTATGGGGAACAGTTCTCAAAAGGTGGGATGAATTATCTTCTCAGGAGGCTGTGCCATGACTGATTTGAAGTTAATCTCTTATGTAGCTCCATACATGTAAACACCCAGGCAAGAGTGTGAACATGGAGATGATTTCCCTATGCAAAATTCAGTGTGGTGAATTCCCTGAGTTGGTCCCTAAGTCAAGTGAACTGGTTCCCATCTTGTCTATTTAGCAGTGGGGGAAAAGTACCCAAAGAGGGTCATATTTGAACCATTTGAAGTTTTATAAGTTCGTCACTTTGCATCATGGTAAGCGAGGAAGGATTTTGCAGTGGTTACAATCCTGCATCTGCTATTTCCGTTCGACACGAGGCCAAGGGGCTAAGCAGGGAAACACAGCCCAGACTCCCCTTCCAGCTGAGACACTTATTGAAATGCACACTCTTCAAAAATGGGATCCTCTCCTCGTACAGAGCTCTGCATTTACCAGTGTCAGTATTAGTAAATGTAGGGAAAAATTGATACAGAGTATTTTTTGTCAGCACACGAAATCACGCTGTCTTCAGTAATAAGGGTTGCAAATGAAAAACTGGTTCAACGAGATTGCTCAGCACAGCTTTCTGTGATGACTAAATTCTCTGGGATCTTGAAAGGATCCTAAAATCCGCATTTTTCTGTTGTACATTATGTATAAATATGAATTTCTAATCAAGATATGCACTCTCCTCCTGGTATATATAGAACAGTCCTGAGTTAGTAAGAAATAGTTTTCGTCTCTCTTAAAAATTGAGATTCTTCTCTAGTGGGTCTTTAAATCTTTGTTTCAGGAATTGATCATCCTGTTTTGACGTCAATGGCCCATACTGAGGTTATTGAGTACAGCAATTTTACAGCCAGCTCCTCTGTTTTCCTTCATGTTTTACAATTAGCCAAAATTTCAGCAGAAATATCAGATGGGAAGAAAGGCTCTTGTCATTTCAGATTCATCGGTTGCAGGAGTCACCAAGAAAGGTCAAAACCAAAAGTAAACATATGTCTTCATATTTACATTTAAAACAGGCAGCCCAAACTGCAGAGAGCTCTTTACCTTTGTTAAGCACAAACAAAACGTTCTCAAGTACTGAAGTGTGAAGGTGACTGGTAAATCAGTCAACAATATTTTATGCTAAGTGTTTACAAAAAGAAGAATTTAGGGCAGAAACACCATTTGTCCCCTGAGAGTATCCTTACCCATGATTCTACCTTGAAAATGGCTCCACATCAAGAAGGAATCTATCTTATCACCTTCATTCCTTTGTTTCTATTGTTTATCTAGGTGCCAATTTTCCTTTTATTCCATATTATTTTATCTGCAAAGACTAATATTCTTTCTAGATTGTTGCTTTTTTTATTCACTAATGCAATATTTTCCTTGTGCCCAGATATATAGAGCTGCACAAGTGATAAACCAGAGCAAATTTTCCCTATTTACCTATAGGGTTCATATTTTTATTATTTTTATTATTTTTGTCCCTATTGTTTTATTTATTTACTTATTGGTTTTCATACAGATCATCCCCAAGCTAAATTTCAAAAGTTTTCTGTTCACATGAAAAAACTCTGCATACCTTTCATAACCAGGGATCAAACTTGCTGACATTCAGCAGTGACCCAAACTCTGACTGAAAAATATTTAAATATTTTCACATTTTTTTCTCTGTAGTAGTTCATTGCCTGAACCAGTTGTATCCTGAGAGTTACATGGCTGCACATATAACTGTGGGTTTAATAGATGGGGTCAGGCTTCTAGACACAGTAAGGAATAAAATTGTGATGCATTTGGTCCAAATTTTGTCTTGTAGTGTCTAATTACATACCTCCCCTCCCAGTACAATAAGGACATTGCCAAACTGGGGGGATTCCAGTTAAAGGTCACTGAGATGGTCGGGGCTGGAGAAGTACATGACATAGTCAGATAGGCTGAGGAAGCAGGGTTTATTCAGACTATTAAAAAGAAAGCCACATGGCAGATCTCATAGGAGACTTCCACAGTATAACTTGGGTTAGGGAATACAGATAAAGCCAAAATTTTTTTTCCAGATGAGCAAAATGAGAGGACAAGTGACAAGGGGCACAAAAGACTACAAAGGAAATTTTTATGAGATACAAGGTAAAAATGATTTCACTGTAAGGGTAGTCAAATATACAAACAGGTTGCTCAGAAGACTTGTGGAATTGCCATCTTTGGAGATACTCAAACTCAGCTGGGCATGGAACTGCCCTCTGAAACCCAAGTGATCTTGAAGATAGCCCTCTTTGAGAGTGGGTTTGGATTACCTGATCTGCAGAGGTCATCTTCCTCTTCCAAACTAAATTATTCCACAGTTTATGTAGATTTTGTGCTTTAATACCCTTTTTAAGTCTGTAGATCTGTTCAGATTGTGCCAGTTTACTTCTGCAGCAGAGAATGGGCCCTGACACTATTTAATTCTACTACAGATGGAGCTTTCCTGCTCAAAAAACTGGGCACTGTATGCCAGAATCTACTATTTTCCTTCCATGTCTTCTGTGATTATTCACAATGCCTATATGTGGCATTGCATACATATATAAAATATATATCTATGTCAATAAGTCTTTGTGTGGAACAAGAAATAATTTTTACATTATTAGGCAAAGCTTTTTCTATTTTTATTTCCCATAGAAAAATTTTAATAGCTATTAAAGGAAAAAGAAAAAAGCACAAAGGCTTTTTTAAGTGTTGCTTTCTATTTTAGAAAAAATGAAAAATGAAAAAAACGGGATTCAATACATGGGGCCAGCTCCTCATTTAGAAAAAGCCATGAAAAGTCTATCACATTTCTGAGGTTCCAGTTTTAATTACATCAAGGTCATTGATATCGGCATTCATATCAACATTCACATCAATATTGCTATCAACAAACTATGATATATTCAAAGAAATATATTAAATATAGAATTTAATTCCAAGTTATGTTGAACATACAGTGCCTTTCAGGACTTGCAGATAATCCATTGGCATGCAGGTAAGGAAAAGGGAGCTCCGAAGCCTATTCCAGAGAAGTCATCTACTTCATGTCACAATCAACAGAAGAGACAATCTACTAAAGCATCAGTGTGGGTTAATGTACAGGCTACATGCAGCTATTTAGTCATTTTCAACAGTCACCTTTGGAGATGACCATGGTAAAGTTCTGCTCCTGTGTTCCTCTGCTTTCTTCTTTGCTCCTTTTGAGATTGATGCTCCATCCTCGGTTCTTTCCTGAGGGAAGAACTGATTCTATCCCCTGTGCAGCATCTTCAGTGTGTGAAGGACCAGTAAACTCTTTCATATGTATATGAAAAGAAACACATCCAAGTGACCATTCAAGATCTTTTCCTGCCTAATTAAGACCTGAATCACTGAAGTAGTTAATATATACAATAACCTTTGTACTGTGCCTTTACCCCCAAGGAACAATGACTGTGATCCATAAAGTTCATTATGTGCTACCTTTGGCACATTGTCAACAGTACTACCTTTTAGAGAGCCAGGATAAAGGGTAATGGAATGGAAAATTTCCTTCTATCCCATTGCTGGGTTAGTCTGGGTGTATCCCACATATTAGCTTGTAACAAAAAGGCAGACTGTGTGTCTTCAAGTCACATGCCCTCTGGGAATTTCTGAAGGGAATACTACCAACACAAAGGAAAAGGAAACAAAGTGATGTTCAGCGACTTGAAAGAATTAGTTCTTTTATTTTCTTTCCTTTTTCTTTTTTAGTTGACCTTGCCAGGTTCTTACTAAAAGCATAATTCAGTCAGAGACTGTCTTTCTAATGCTAAATAGGTAGGTTAAAAAGTACCTATTTTCTGGAATTTGAAGTTACAGATGAAAACCATTCACCTTCCTCTGACAATGCAATGAGTACCTGGCACCAGAAATTGGACTGATTTCAGAAGATTTTACAAGTTGTCTTTCCAAAATCCACCAAAACCAAAGAGCTGGGTTTTTTTTTTCAGTCCTAAATTATCATTCCATCCAAGCCAGTATTGCCATATTCCAGTTTCTATCTACTTTTATCTCAGACCTGACAAATCTCTTTCTCTGAAATTGCCTGCCCATCCTGTCATGCAAGGCAGTCCAACAGCTGTGCCAGCTGCAACATCATACAGTTATAGCATAGGATTATCTCATTTTCTATACTTCTCAATTATTATTAGGTAAAGTGTTGATATTCAAACTGCCTGCTAGAAGTCATTTTGACTGATACTCATATAGATTCAAGAAGTCCACAAATAGTTCCTGCTCCTCATGTCTTACGCACCCAAGGTTTTCTTCAAGCTAAATGTAAGATCTTAGGTTAAGGAGGCTTGGCCTCTGTGATCAGTTGTTGCTTTGCAGGATTCAGCTTTAGACAGAAAGCTTAGATTCTTTGTGAGAATGGGAATTACTGAAAATAAATATTTACAGCAGTCTGACATTCTAGACAAACTGCACATTTGCCACTGCTATATGACTAAAATTGGAGCTGAAGGCTGTATGGATACATTGGCTGTTGGATGGTCACATCAACAGGTTAATTCCAAGAACTGTGCACAGAAGAAGTGGTGATGAACAATGGTGATTTATTAAGCTCAGTGGCAGAAAACAACTGGGAAAAAAAAAACCTATATTTTGAACAATGTCTATCCATCAACACTTTTGTTTCAGGAACCAGGTATTACACATCAGGAAAAATGGAGATCCAAGATCTTGCCCTTGGTTATTTTCTGTTCAGTTTGTTGCATTTGCTACAGGCAAAAGCAGCATCATACTCATTCTTTGAAAAATGCTATTCCCTTGTCTTCTCTTAAGCTTTGTGGTAAATTCTCTGCCTCCCTTTCTCTCTAAAATAATGTGCGTGGCCTCAGGAATGTCTTTATCTCATTCTTGCTGCATGCTAGGTTATATTCCATTCAGCTGGCCTGATCCGTATGCATTTGTATTTTCCAGCTAATTACATTTCTCTATTTGTATCACTAGTTCTATTGTTGCTGTTTCTAAGAGGCTTTTCCTGACTAACTAATTTCCAGGGTTTTTAAAATTTTTTTCCGAGATGCTGAGTTACAGGCAGCAAACCTCTTCTGCTCCTAATCGTAACACCCAGTTTCCAAAACCTTTAGGCTTTCTCATTTCTTCTAGCAAAAGGCATCTAAAAGCCATTGTTTCCCTTCTTGATGCCCTATAGCAAAACCAGGTTTTCCCCATATAAAAATTCCCACATACAAGGCACTTGAAGGTTACCCCTGGAATTTTAGAAGCTGAATATAAAGCACAGGGGACTTTATATCATAAGGAATCTTGTTCCCTCAGGTGCAATATCCTGTCAACACACTTTTGGGCAGAAGCAGTATGTCTATACCCAGGTAGTGCTCTGTCACCTTCCTAGATCACATCACCACCACACAGCAGAGCCATATTCTCACTTGCTCATACCATTTCTAGAAAAAAAACCACAGAGTTTTTCTTTGCCAAAGGCCATGCAAGAGAAATTCAATGAACCAAATGGACTGTTTGATTTGCCCTTCTATTCTTCTGGCACCACTAATTGATCAAAATAAAATAAGAAAGAGTCGCTTAGAAAGACTGAGTTCATAATGAGAAACTGTTTTTTGGTAAAACTCATGTGCCAAATTCATCTCACTTTGTGTAAACTGCAGTCAGTTGCCCTCCAAGAGACAGTCAGCTGTCTCCATCTGTCCTTCAACATCCCATTTGCAGAAGCTCATGAGGTTAGGGTGAAGATCACAGTCAGGACTTTGGCCTGAGTCACTACCATTGCCCCTCACCACTTTACTCCTGTATAATAGACCCAAATTTCCAGATATGTAGCCATTAAACTGAATGTTCATAGAATATTGAATTGGAAAAACCCATAAGGATCATCAAGCCCAACTCCTTACCCCCTTGCAGGACCACCTAAAACTAAACTATTTTCCTTAAAGGCACAAAGGTTTGAACTAAAGACATCAAGGAATAGGGAATCCACCCCTTCCCTTCATGATTTGTTTCAACTCTTAATCAAGAGAAGTACTTAAAACAGATTATCCTAGCTTTTATTATTTATTATATTTATTATTTATGTTCTCTATTTGTATACTGCAAATGCAGTCTCCTCTGAAACATCCACAAGACTCAGTAATAGGAAA
The DNA here is from genome assembly GCF_003945595.2 of Pipra filicauda. Lineage (NCBI taxonomy): Eukaryota > Metazoa > Chordata > Aves > Passeriformes > Pipridae > Pipra > Pipra filicauda. The sequence goes on from NW_024104320.1 coordinate 2,256,229, forward strand.
CAGTAATTACAGTGACTTTGTTCCAGGATGGAGGAAAAATGCTCACACACAGTTGCTCCTGGAAAAAACTGCTTATTGCCACCCTGTATTAAAATAATGAGCTGCCACTGTTTAACCTGCTGGTGAGTCTTGGTGTCTCCCCACACCAGAAAAGGAGGCAGGTCAGACTGGCTGATGAAGGTTGGCTGTGCCTAGGACATGTACCCACAGTCTCCTCCATCAAAGTGGATCCAACTCTGGAAGGAGCTCATACACAGCCCCAAAAGCATTGGAGACATCTTCTGGCTTTGTGAGTATTGCAGCAAAACCTTCCAAAGCAGAAATGGCATGTTTAGGGAGACCTTGGGTACATCCACTGGGAACTGGTGTCACTTCATTTGGATTTTACCCCAAATTTCTAGAAAAAGTAGGGCAACATCCTAGAGGGGCTAACGTTAGTAACCATATGCGTACTAAAGGTAGGTATTTCAACTCATCTTTTGATCCCATTTAGTTGGCATTACCTTTAATGTCAATGTTTGAATGAACACAGTCTTCACTGTGGTATTCCTCAAAGTTTATTTAGGTTTCTTTTGCTACTGGCATACACATGGTCCCTGTTAGCAGCAGAGAAGGAAAGAAACCTATTTGTGATTAGCAAAGGGACTTTTCTCTGGACAATAACTTTCCATTCTTTAGCCTTTTCATAGGCTTGAGACTCTAGATTTTTCTCTTCCAGAAACACTGCTTTGCCAAGGCAGCCTCTTACTAACATAGATCTGTCAGAGGTGTCACACTATTCCTAACTTTTGCTGAGCTTGACCTCATAGAAGCACCAGGCTTGTTTGGTATACGGAAAGAGAATAAAACCCTGTCCTTCCCTAGCTGCCCCACAACTTCCTTTTCATCCTGTTGTCATCCTTTAATAAGCAAAAGAACTTTACATGGAGGTAAACAAACATAATAAACTGATCTCTTTAAAGATGAATTGCCCTTTCTATTTATTTTTTCTTTTTGGAAGCCTTCAAGATTAAAACCCAAATAAACAGCTCTTCATAAGATATCTACTGTCACTTTTTATTTGTCTGAATCATTTTTTTCCCATTGGTATATCTTTCAGCATTTACTTACTGACACAAACAGGCCTGCAATATTTAAGTAAAGCACATAAGCTATTTAGAAAAACCAGGCTGACAGCAACATTTCAAAAATGAGACTATAATGTAATAAAAACATTATCCTGGCTAGTGTCTGATCGGGGAATAAGAAAATGAATGAAATATTGCGAAAAATGAAGATTGTGAGAATTTTCCAGAGACAGGCAAAATGAAAGTGTAGATGGAGAAGAACAAAGCAAAACCTTCTGAAAAGGTAGTGTTTTGATTGTAAGAATTTATGACTTCTTATCTCAATGAAAGCACTCCCCATGCCAAACCTGAGTGATTCCTCAGCTGTCCATTAAACCCTTTTTCTTCAAAAGGCTTAACTCCAGTTACATGCCCATTGTATTTCCACAGAATGGTGTATCCATGTTTCAAATAACAGAGCTTAATGCACCCCTGAATATGTCCCTGTCACTGATGTTAACAGCAATAAATGTGGCAGACTGAGGGTATATTCCCAGATGGGCTGTGACAGTGCTTAATATAGGTCCCTACATGCCTACCTATGTGGAAACAAACCTGTTACTTGATGATGTCTCTTCCTACTCAACCATTCAGGTGAAAACCTTTCTCTTGCTGTCATTCTTTGGTGAGATACAGCTTTTCTGTAAATAGCACTGCAAGGCTGATTTCTTCCTTCTGTTCCTTCAAATCCTGAAGCAAATCTCTGGAAGCCACAGGCTCTGGCACCAAAAGTGTGAGAAGTTTATGATACTCAACATGACTTCTACTCTGCTATAGAATGTCTTGGTGCCATACAGCCCTTTCTAGTATCAATCCCAGTAGCATCCCTGGAGGGTTGTTTGTCTCAACCCAATCTCTTTATACAGATGGAAGAGAAATGAGTTATAGGAAGCTGCATAGTTGCCTAACGGCACAGCCAGTGGACTAAGGCCCAATCTAGCAACATAAGCAAGTCAAATTGACACTGAAACTGAGAGAGCCTTTGGAATAAAGGTAGTTCTCTGATGAGATGGAGACAATGGCAGCCAACAAAAAAAAATGGAGGTGTTGGAGTACAGCCAGAATATTACTGTGCTGCAGATAATTTTGCTTGCCTGTCTTTGAGAGTCATTTTGACCTTGGAAGAGTTTGCGATGCCATGAAACTGCCCCACTCTTCCAGCTATGCACAAGGGAAGAGCAAAACAGATGTAAAGCCAGCTTGGCATACCTCTACTTCTGCTCAGCAGAGTTCAGTCAAAGTACATCCAATGTTAAGCTCGTAATCACATGTCCTGTACTCTGAGGTTTCTCTGTTCGTGCAAAGCCACAGCAGTGGTACATGAGCAGAAAAGGTGCAGGTGGTGTACCTCAGTCCAGGCCATGAAGAGGGAGAACTTTACATGACCAGAGGATAAGCAACTGCATTTCACTCTTCTAAGCCTCAAGTCCAATTCAACACTCAAGGAAGTTGGCATCATCCTTTTCTCACTCTCTTTTCAAATGTGACGTGACTTGCTATCTGCTCAAAGACAACTATGATTCACTAAAGCACTAATATCTAATAATTTCTACGCAAAACTCCACATGACTAAAACCCAGTGCACATTTCACACCTCTGGAAGGTTATGCATTGGATGAGGATGGAAAAGGAACAGAAAACTTCAAAGCTTCAGCTTCAAACTCTCTAAGCTGGCTGTTTTATCTCTGAGTCATTCATGATGTCTTTAGCATTTATTCCACTTCCTTTCAATAATCATCAATACTACTTTAAAATATTTCTTTTTTTCATTATCACCAGATCTACCTTACTGTACACATGGATAGAGCAGCAAACTGCTTTCAGCTAGAGTATCTTTTTCTTCTTTTTTCTTCTTTATTTTTTTCTGCTGATTTTCTTCTTCATATAGTCATAGTTCTTGTGGGTTCTTGAGAAAGGCATAAAACTACATCCTGTGGTTATTGAATCATACAGAACCCTAAGCAACTTTCCAGGCACTCCACTAAGGGATTTCAAAACCCACACAATTATTCCAGGAGAAATTCTAAGTATTGCAAGATTCATCTCTATTTAAATGAATTAATCCCTTGCTAAATGACTTCTCTTTCACCATGGTAATGAAGAACTGTCCTAGGAAATAAATCCAACACTGATTTCGTAGTTTAACATACTGGTCACTGAGAGTAAATTCAGCAAAGATAACATTCAGAGAAGTAGAAATTGAGCCTCACATCCATATGAAAAAGGTTTAAGTTTGGTTTTGTGGTAGAGTTTTCAAGGTTACAGTTTAATTCCTCAGGCAAGAACCCTTGTTACATGAAGGTCATCTTTAGTCTGATGAGGAGAAAATAAGAATATTTATTGGAAAGATATGGATATAAGTCTCAATTTCTACTTCTCAGTCTCTTCAAAATGGCAACTCACTTTAGCTAAACAGTTAAATAGCAATTGGACCAGAGAAAAATAGAGAAATTAATTGTACAGGCATGTGACCAAGATTCTTTGAAATAAAGTAGACCCTGGTTAAAATACTTTTTCCCAATGAGAGGGAAGGGGCACTTGAACCTTCGTCATCCACTTGCTCTGTGCGCACCCTACACTACTCATCATCCTGGATCCTGAGTAAAGCTTTCATAAGTCATAATAAAAAATGGGGAAAACATCATTATTATACTTGGCATTTAGGTGAGGTATTTAGGCAAAGCGCAGAATTTTACTGAAGTCTGACATTTGACTCCCACTGGAAGTTTGCAACCTTTAAGTCCATCACAGCTTTCCTACTGACAGTCATATTTTAAGAACAAAGAAATTCTGAAAAGTTATTTTTAGCCAGTAGAGCTGGAATCAAAAGTTGTCCCTACCCATCATCGCAAAATCAAAATTAGAAAAGTCAAAATATAAAAGATAATTCTTCAGAGGAACGAGATCAGTGAGTGACCCACTTCAAGCTTTGTCCAATTGAGTCATTCCCCTTTCTGATTTCATTGTTGTTCTATTTGACAATTAAAAATAAAGAGAAGGAATTGAGGGAAAAAAATCTAATGCAAAACTTAATTTTTGTTGACCGCCCTGAAATATCCTAAAAGGGAACTGCCTTCCACAAGGTGAATATCCATCTGTTTTAAACATCAGGTACCTAAAAGATAACTTGCCTTCACCACACTGCCATACTTTCTACATTCTGAACCCATGGAAAAATGGCAGTAAATGTAAAGATAGGTTCACACAAACTCCTTTTCTTGTTACACAACAATTTTATGAATCTATTTCTGGCCCAGTCAGATTCCCACATACCACAGCCCTGCACCTTTGGCGACTGCAGCTACAGTCAAAATGGGGTGACCCAAACCTCCAGCTCTGTGAGATTTAGGGTTTCTCCAGACCCACGTCATAAAAGTACTCATGGTTCACAGTATTTTATTCCTGAAAATCAAAATCAGATAAAGAACAAGCCTTAGTTTAATACAACAGTGAAACCAGTATTTCATATTGGGATTCAAAGCCCTGTTTCATTGGTAACTGTAAACTCTTGTTGTTTTAACATCCGCATATAGGTGTTAGATGCACCAGAATCTCTTCTTTTTTTAAATCCTGATTAAATTCTTCTTTTATTTTCAGCTTCAGCTCCAGAAAAAGCTTACCATAAGCAGAAAGCTCCTCACTAATCTCCAAATCTCCATGGAGAGTGCATCTGTTATGGTGCTCCCTCTGATCTCCTAGTTTTCCTACTGATCTAAAAATAAATATTTGCTCATAATTTATTTTAAAAAGCCAGTTTCTTTTTCAGGATATCAGAGTAACAGCTATGAAAGAAAGGCAAAAAAAATCAACTTTTTTATTCTGGTTTTGAAGAAAGCTAATAGAAACAACACCTGATTCACTCAGAGAACTATTTTTAAGCCATTTATAAGCACGACCTTCAAAGAAAGACAGGCTCGAAATACCTGTCCCTGGATCTAAAGCTGCATCAATGAAATCAAAGCTCAGTGCTCTGTTTTGCTGGACCCACAGGATGTAGGGAGGAGCATCCCTCTCTGAGGCCATTAAAGCAAATCTGTTCAGGACTCCTTGAATGCTTTCTCAGGTAACATGCTTTATGTCACCTCTGTGGGACCAGACCCTGCTGGGAAGGGCTCCTGTGGTTCCTAAAGAAAAGTCACTTTGTCCCTTTGCCTTTGTGTGATCACAAAGCATCTCCGAGCAGTCAGACAGTGGCACAAATTCTGCTGTAAGATGAGTGCTCCCCCACCACTTAATGATGTGCTGCCAGAGCAAAGCATGTCCTTTGCCGTGCCTCATGCCTGATGTTTTACACTGAGACATTTCATTTGGAGCCTTCCAACTCCTGTTCCATAAAGAAATTGTAAATCTGTTCCTTTCATCCTTTCCATGCTATTTATGGCCCATACTATATCCCATCAGATTCCCCCTCTTACAAGGTGAGTCCATTTAACCTGCCATTGTACAGAATGCATGTTAATTGTACAGAAAAACATGGTTTTTTCAACAGGGTTTTACTGCCCTTCACCAGATCTTTTCCTCTTCCACCATTTCCCCTGAGACAGGGTGCTGGAGCTATGCACGAACAACACAGACATGGTGTGCCAGGACTTCTGACAGCAGCCTGGCACTATTTTCCAGCTCAGTCCCTATGTTTACAGTTCCTGCAACCATGTTTTTTTACTCTAGCTGAGCTCACTGTGTGGACAGACTAAAATGGGATTGAAATACTGCCATTTCCACCCAGCATTCAGTTTTGCACTGACATAATCTCCTGTGGTTTCCGAACCTTGGCTGTCCAGATTTATGGACAGGTTACTGCTGAAGGGGAGACGATGAGTCTGGGACAAGGAGCCTCCACCCGCCCATATCTCTGTACCTGCTGCCAGCACTGCCTGGCAAGGTTTTCCATTGTGCACCTGTTGTCTGATGAACAGAGAAAGGTAAATGAACCCTTCTCCTCAGATTTCAACTCTGCAGACATCTCAAAGGAGAACATGGCAAAGCTACTAGCAAGTAGGAGACCATCTTACTTTCATGCATTCTCAGGGAAGGGCATGTTAAAACCTTGTAGCACTCCAGGTAGCACTCCACTGAGCCAGGATGCCCAAACTATGGGAAATACCAAACCTTGATTTGCAGGATCCCTTGGCCAGAGCTGTCGGTTGTCTTTGTAGTCAGGGGGGGAGAAGGGAAAAGAGGCAGAGAAAGTATTTTGTTCTTTATTTGGACAAAAATTTTCATCAGAGTGGTTACAAATAACTCCTTAAGTGGAGGCTTGGGTGCTTCTCATTACACTGAATTGGTCCTCACACATTTTTTTTGCAGCTACACAAGTCGTAGAATCATAGAAAAGTTTGGGTTGGAAAGGATTTTAAAGATCATCTAGTTCCAAACCCTCTAATATGGGCAGGGACATCTTTTAGTAGACCAGGTTGCTCAAAGCCCCATCCAACCTGGTCTCGAACACTTCCAGGCCATCCACAGTTTCTCTGGGAAACCTGTTCCAGTGTCTCACCATAGTGAAGAATTTTTTCCTAGTATCTAATCTAACCCTACCCTCAGTCATGGCAAAGCATTTTACTGCAGACATATGTAGGTTATGACTTGCACTTAAATGGCACCAAAAGCAGCCTTGACGTGAAAACATACAACTTTGTGATCAAAACCCAGAGACAAAACTACAGGTAACAGCATTGATCCAGTCTCTTGCTTTATTTGAAAGCACATTCAGATAACAAAGTGCAGAAAATAAAGTCATGCCCGTCGTGTAATCCATCTGGGTTTGTGTTTAGAGGAATAACAAGGGCAGAGAAAAATGGAAATTACCACTGTTGTTCCAATACAGTGACAGCAAAGTGTCCCCTGATGTTAAGTGTAGCCAGCAAGTGAGGTTCTTAACTGTTTCATAACACAGAGTTATATATTAACAACATATTAACTCAGCAACACTGCTTGAGAACTTACACAGTTATTTACAGGTTCGCTCCATAAATTTTCTCTTACATTGGTGATTGAAGTTCCAGGACGTTGCACTGACACACAACGTGTTGGAGACATTTATGGACACAAACAATTGAATTTTATACTGTGAGTTACAAGACTGTAATAGTTTATGAACTCTCCCACCGCTCTGACCTCTGAGGTTCATTAATCACCATACTCAGATCCTCCATTACACTTGGAGTTCCAACATACCAAAAAATTCAGTAATAAGTATTCTAGAAAGTTCTGTATTAGTTTCTTACAGCTTTCAATGTTGCTTGCAACACCAACAAACTATTACTGACGCTTCAGCTGAGTAGTCCAGTAAGCCATTGGGAAGGTCAAGTGCATCTTTTAAGGAATATAATGAAGCAGAACATGGAGAAAGCTGAAATCACTCAACAACAGGGACAAAGTGGCCTTCAGCCTTCCTTATCTTTAAGCTACCAGGCAAGTTAAATCTTTGCTGCAGTCAGTAGACCACCTCAGCAAGAGAGATTCTCTTAGCTCAAGCTAGTTATCTACATCAGAGCTGGAGAACCACCTTCCAAACAGCGGTCAGTACAGCTGGGATTTCATAGGTCCCATAAAACTGAAAAGACACTGTCTCATTTTATTTCTATCACAGTTTCTTGTTGTATTTCTATCACCATTTCAGTGTAGTACACTGATTTCAGTGGGGTTGTTTCTGGTTTATCTCATCCTTAATTGGGAAAGAAGCCCAGCCTCTGCCTGCTTTCTCTCTTCCCTATGGACCCAGACCCTCTGTCATAGGCACTGTAAACCAGGTGCACCTCCAGCAAGGCTGGTAAGGCTGCTGTGGTGGGAGACACACAAGAGAAAGGAAACACCAGATCCTTATTTTATATAAGAAGCTGTAAAGAGATGTAGACCATGGACTTCCAAGCAGATGTGTGCCTATTTTTAGCAGGAAGGAATCTGATCCCCTAAACAGAGGAGAAATGTAGCTAACACGTGCCTGTGATTTCTTGCTGTATTATACCAAACATAGACCAGTATTAGGACATTAAATGTGAATACAATTCTACTGCCAACAAATTGAAACAATAAATACAGCACATACACACAAAAAATTACACTTGAAATTATTTCTTAAGAGGACATACTTTCAGTAGCAGGAATATGTTTCTATACAATTAATACACCTAAGCTTTGAGATGGCAATCATACTGCAGTTATTTTGGGTCAGTATTACTAAAAGTCTATTGGTATCTTTGCAAATTTAACTCTATTAGAAATACAATTCCTAAGAATGAAAATGTAGATCACAAACCACTAATAAATGTTTTTCTGAAGGTAATTTTCTCATGTAATTTCCCTGTGGTTATTTGGTATATTTTCATTTAATCACACTGAGGTACCAGATTTATTATCACATTCTCAAAAGCTCAGTAGCATAGCTGAAAATATTTTATTTCAATAAATTGTCTATGGTAGTAATTACAGCATTTTATTTCAGCTTGAACTGCAAGTGTTGCAGAATACCTCTCTGAGAAGCTCATCTAATAACTGTGAAAGCAAAGCTACTTCTTTCATAATAAAGTTTAACTTAGCATCTAGACATGCCACTGCATTGCACCAACTTTGGATTTTGAAACTGCTTCATTAGAAGTGAAGTTTCACTCTATGACAGGTCTTTTGAAGCTGGTTTCAGTGTAAACAATCTAGCTGTCAGTACAGTGAGGTCAGCAGTCATTGCTCCAGCAGTACAGATAGGTCCCAAGGCGAGATACTGCCAGTGTTTAAATTAGGAAAATGCTCAAAAAAAACAGATATCAGGACTAAAAATGGCTGTTTAGAAGTATTTCCAGTTGTAAATAATTTCTGTTGGTGTGTTAGATAACCTATTGCAGAATCATAGCCTACCTTCTCCCCTTGAGAACTCTTCCAAAGCTTGAATGTTCCTGTAGTTTAGGAAGTCCCATTACAGATTTTCCTGCTTTAAGTTCCAGATTTGATTTCCCATTCCATCACCTTTCGAGATTGAGAATAATTCCCTGCCTTCATTTACATTATTATTCCTTAAAGCTATTTATAGACTGATATAATTTACTCTCAGACCTTTCCTCTTCTAGACTAGTTAGCTTAACCCTGTCATCCTCTCCTCTTAACTCCCATTGCTAATACGTGGTCATTTTTTATTCTTTCCTGTTACACATTCTCCAAAGCTTCCCTTGGTTTTGGGGACCAGAACTACAGGCAGACAGGCAGGTTCTCCACACACTTATGAATTTTAGATAATGGCTTTTAATTGAGAATTGAGAATCTTCAGGTGCTTCAGAAGAACACTTTTAGATTGTAGATTGCCTCCATGAGTGCAAAACCCTGCAGTAAGATTCTTTTCTTGATGTGTTTTGCAAGATTGCTGCAGAAAGAGTAAGACTTTCACATCAGCCTCTGATTTTAGGATGCTAAGCCCCTGTGTAGCCCCTTTTAGAAATCAAAAAGTTCTTCACATTTTTATTTTCATATCTATTTTCTACACATACCTATTTCCTAAATGTTTAATGTTTTCACTAATGTAAGATTAGCTTTGATGCAATGTAAATATTTATCATTTAAAATGTATTCTACACCACAAAATGTATCCACATCTGTGACTGAAATATGTTCTGTGCAACAGCCAGGTTTTGGTCAGTGCAATGTTTACTTGATATTTTGCAAATTTATTTGTCATTTTACACGAAGTTTAAGAGATCTACTCCCGAAACTTCCTTGAGGTGCTGGGTCCAAAATACAGACCAGCAAGTCTTACTGACTCAGGGAACCTATTAAACCTTTATCAGTAAGTTTCATCCAGATGTTGTAGCCACCTGATTCAATACTGAATATCTCTGTCAGAATCATCATCATCATGGCTGGGCTTTGTGAACAAAGATTAGGGAAAGGTCTCTATCCACGTTTGTCACAAACACGTTGGTGGCTAAAAAGGCCAATACGAGATAGGCATGTCCAGTTGCAAAAGGCACAGCAGAAAGACTCCTTAGGTGGTAAATTCTGCAAGGCACGATTCTTTCTGTGTTGTCTTTTCTCCTTGAGAGTGATCCTGCGTGTGTTCTCAAAGGAAGCAGCAGCGTTATAGATGGTGTGTCTCCAGACCTCCCAGCTGGAGGCCAGAGTAGACCAGTTATGGTGATCAATGTGGCCAAGGCTGAGATGTTGTTTCAGGGAGTCCTTGTATCTTTTCTTCGGGGCTCCTCTTTTGCGGCAGCCGGTGGCAAGTTCACCATAAAGCAGGATCTTAGGGAGGCGGTGGTCCTTCATCCTGGAGACGTGCCCTGCCCAACGCAGCTGTGTTCTCAGCAACTATACTTGTGACTACTGCTTGTTCTAGAACAGATGTATTGGTCACATAATCTGACCAGTGGATGTTTAGGATTGTACAGAGACAGCTTTGATGGAAACATTCTAGGAGTTGCAGGTGGTGGCGGTAGATGACCCATGATTCAGATCCATATAAGAGAGTAGACAGCACAATGGCTCTGTAAACACTGATCTTTGTACTTCTTATTTCGCCAAACTCTTTTATGAAGCTTTCCGAAGGCACTGTATGCCTTTGCTAACCTGTTGTCTATCTCTCCGTCAATCTTACCATCCGAGGAGGTGAGGCTACCTAGGTAATTAAATTGTTGGACTGATTTGAGCACTGATTCGCCAAAGGTGATAGGGGGATGTTGGAAGACTTCCTGAGGTGCTGGTTGATAGAGAACTTCTGTTTTCTTTAAGCTGACTTCCAGCCCAAAGAGCTCAGCAGTGTCTGCAAAGCAGGATGTTAAACGCTGCAGAGCTGCTTCTGTGTGGGCGACAAGGGGGTGACGTCATCAGCATAAAGCAGCTCCCAGACAAGATGGTTTAAGGTCTTGGTGTGGGCCTTCAGTCACCTTAGGTTGAATAGACTTCCATCAGTACGGTATCGAATGTAGATACCGTCCTGATCATCAAGGTCTGCCGTGGCCCTTTGGAGCATCATGCTGAAAAAGACTGTGAATAGGGTTGGTGCTAGAACACAGCCTTGTTTCACACCATTAGTTATTAGAAAGGGCTCAGAAAGTGCATTGCCATATCTGACTTGGCCATGTTGATCCTCATGGAGTGAGATGATCATTTTGAGGAACCTGGGAGGACAACCTAAACGTTCCAAAATCTGCCACAGACCTTTTCTACTCACAGTATCAAAAGCCTTGGTGAAGTCAACAAAAGTTACATAGAGACCTTTGTTCTGTTCCCTACACTTCTCTTGCAGTTGTCTGAGAACAAACACCATGTCTGTGGTACTCTTGTTGGCTCTGAAACCACACTGACTTTCAGGTAGAATTCCTTCTGCTATAGTGGGTAATAGTCTGTTCAAGAGTATTCTTGCCAGGATTTTGCCAGCAATGGAGAGCAGAGTAATACCACAGTAATTTGAACAGTCTGATTTAATTCCTTTCTTCTTATACAGGGTGATGATGACTGCATCACGAAGGTCTGATGGTAGTTCGCCAAGTTCCCAACAGCGTAGTAAGAACTCATGAAATTTAGCATGGAGTGCAAGGCCCCCATGTTTCCAGACTTCAGATGGAATGCCATCAACCCCAGTTGCCTTGCCAATTTTCACCTGCTGTATGGTCTTGAGGGTTTCTCCTAAAATGGGGGCAGCATCCAATTCATACTTCACCGGTTGTTGTGTGATGGACTGAATTGCTGAGTCTTGGACTACACGGTTGGTACTGAAAAGAGTCTGAAAGTGTTCAGATCATCGATTCAGAATGGAGGTTTTATCTGTTAGAAGTGTTTGACCATCAGCGTTGAGTAGAGGACTTTGAGCTTGGTATGTAGGCCCATATGCTGTTTTCAGGGCTTCACAGAAACCTCTGTGATCACCTGTATCTGCTCATAATTGAGTTTTTTCAGCTAGATCGATCCACCACTTGTTCTGGATGTCACAGAGTTTCTGTTGGAGCTTGCTGCATGTAATGTGAAAGGCTGTTTTTCTTACGTGACAGGATGGCAGTGCAAGGTGTGCTTGGTAGGCAGTTCTCTTCTTCATCAACAATTCCTGGATCTCTTGATTGTTTTCATGGAACCAGCTTGTTCTTCTTGAGGGAGAACCCTAAGGTTTCTTCAGAGGACTGCTGGATGTTGTTTTTAATATGGTGCCAGAGTGTTACAGGAGAGGTATCTGTAGAATCTGTGGAATGGTTATCAAGCCTAGTTTGAAGATTAGCCTGGAATTTGTGTCTCACTGTGGCTGATTGGAGATTGTTAACTTGGAGTCTCCTCCTTGGGATACTGCCCCTTTTAGGATTGAATTTAAGAAAGAATAGATTTCTAACAAACTACGTAGGTTTTCTTCTCTACTCAACTGAGACACAAAACTGTAGTCAGTGACTGAAAAAGGCTCATTATTCGTAATTAGTGAAGCATCCTTTAAGTTCAGAAGTAAGGAAAGCATGAAAACCTGTAACTAAGCCTCGTATTCCAAAAGGCTTTGTTCTGACTTGCTGGTCCAAGACCCATTCCACCAGCTACAAAGTGAAACAGACACAACCACGGGAGTGAAGATCCTTCCAGGCAGTTACAAAATTAGCTCTATCACTGTATGCACTGTGCACCAAGCAAAAGGAATACAAGTCCTCCTGAAAAGCCCATAAGTGAGAGGAAGGTCAGTATGGAATGCACAGTGGCTCAAGAACATAGAATCATATGGAAACATGGTGATGATAATGGTGTTGCTCAACAACAGCTCTCCAGAAGTTCTATTTTCAGGTGGTTATGTGTTCTCCCTTGAGTCTGAAGAACTACAAAGACTTATGAAACTTGGGAAGATGCAGATGTGAAGGAAAACAACCAAACATCCATCTGTCTTGGGAGAGAAATGCGTTATGTGAACATTATTTGTTAAGAGCTTCTTACTCAGGGCAAGACTCATCTGGGAACATTCTGAGCTGGGAAACATTAGCTAAAAAGATGTCAAAGCAGCTTTCCTGAGGAATGCAGGTTGATGTATCTGAAAATTCCCTGGTGGGAATAAGAGGTAGAAACACAAACATAAAATGAATAAGATAGAATTGCAGGAGAACTAAGTGCCTGGTCAGAGCAATTCATATTTTTTCTCATAACCAAGATCACCCTGCACACTGGAGATGGGACAGCCTCCAAAAGATATTGTCAGCCAAGAGAAAAGTTCCACCAAGGGACCTAATTCACTAGCATTGTGCCTGCCAATTCATTAATCATACTCTCTTTGTATGACAATGTATAAATTTTCTCTTTTGCTTTCAATGCCACAAAGCCAAAAATCTTCTACTATCAGTAGTCTTGTACTGTGGGCCATAAATATTTTTAACAAACCACTTGTTGGGTTGGGTTTTTTTCATTTTTCTTTATGGGTGTAGAAATAAATTTTGATACAACTGCATTCACCTGCATGGACAAATACTCTCTATTTTCTTCCAAAATCTTACAACCATAACTTACATTTTTTGTACTTCATTTATTTCAACTTTTTTTGTCATAAAAGTTTGCTTTGTTATATTTTTTCATGGTCAACAGATTTCCAAGTGTGAAGAAGGTTTAGAGTCATTCTTCATCAATGACCAAAAATTATCAAATTAGAAGTTTCCATATCCACATGCTTTGCATAATTTCACTGTCACCTCAAAATACAGAGTATTACTCTCATTACTCTCTTACTCTTACTGGGACAATCTTACTGTCCAGGTCAGCTCATTATCTAAGTGGAGTCTTAAACTGTGTCAATTACTTCCTTTACATCACAGAGAGTGAATTCACATACAATTTTGCTTCTTGCCACCTCAGTCTGAATGTGCACATAGTTACATAATAAAAGATTCTCATTTATAGTTATTATTCTTGATGGCACTGTTTTCATTGAAAAATACTTAGTTTAATGTTAATACATAAAAAGTGGAAATTCCTTAATATAATAAGGAGGCTGAAATATTGAAAATGCAATAAAGAAATCTTCCTTCAGAGTTGTATTCCCTACTTATTCATCACACTGAGTAGGTTTTATAATGTTGGTGCTTTGACAAAGCTCAGATCACAAAATAGCATGTTTGAAACTTGAAAAACATTTAGAAGATTTCTTCAACAGCAAATTGGGAGAGTCACTGTCTTTTAATGACCTCAGACCAAGGTTACATACCTCAGTTTTATATAATAATCAATTATCAGCCTCAACGCATAGAGAGGAGAAAACTCTGTCCTGAACATCAATGGCAAATTATTATCTCTAGAACCATCAGGCTACAACCTTCAATTCAATTCGAAGTTGACCTTGAAAATTTGAATCCATAATAAGACCCTTATTCTCTACCACCGGGATCCCAAACAGAGCACAAACTAACTGTGTCAGCTGCTTTATATGGAAGTAAACAAAGAAAGTGCTCCAATTCTCTTTTTATCATTGAATCAAATGAGATCCATTTGCTCTTGGGTTTGGATTCTGCATTTAAATTACAGTATTGCATGCCAGAGTGTGCATGTCTTGCTTGATTCAGGGAAACATCTTTCACTTGAATACATGCTTGGTATAAACATGTCTCTAACTCCTGCTCAAGTTGGAGTCCTAGAGTTTCCTACAGAGCAAGATACTGTTCAGTAGTGGTAAAATTGATTTTTCAGACAGAAAATAATTATGGCACCAAATAAAAAATAAATATATTTAAATCATATGAAAATAAATATCTTGAAGTCATATGAAACATGTTTATCATTATTCTGAAAGTTCATATTTAGAGCTTACTAAACCTCTGAACTCTTTGGATAGCACATGTATCTAGAACATTCTCTATAGTGGAATCCAAAAATATTTTACAGCCTTCACAAATATAAAATTCAACCTTACTACAAGTGTGTATCTATTTCTGGGATGACTCAACAGCAATTCTGAAGAGAGTACATAATTTTAACAAATAGAGATAAAATATTCCAAAATTTGAACTAGAGGACAGGTTCATGCAAAAACTGTGAGTTGATCTACCCTGAAATCTGGTCTGACTGGTGGATAATTCTTACAATCTTCCCAGCAGTGTTGCTCCAGCTAATTTGCATTTATAGGGCCACAGTCCACATGAGTTACATCAGACCTTTGTTAGGATAAACACCTATAGATACAAACAGAAGTTTGCCTGGATGAAGAAAATAATAAAATCTGTAAGAAAATGGAGAGAAGGTTGTTAATGCCTTCATAACCAAGTCTGCAAATATTTTGAAGGATGCCTTCTTCTCTGGATCAATTCATGGCCACAACTTGCAACCATAGCCAAGATCTTTTGCTGAAAGATCTACAGAAATGAAAGAACTCAACTTCTGGGGAAAACTTAGCACAAAACATTGTATAGGTAGCGTGGCAACTCCTCATACCTATGCAAGTTCTCTTAGAATTTATTCAAACTTCTTTTGCTAAAACATTGCAGAGAAGGAAGGAAAATTTTCCTCTACCTAGCTTAGGAAATTCAACAAAATTCTACTTCTGCTACATGGTCTGAATATCATTCGAGAAAATAGCAACTGCAAAATGGGAGTGCTGGGACATGCCAACAATCATCAGATTAAACCTTTATGATATTATTGTATAAACAAAATTAACCTCACCACGGATCAGTGACAAAAGAAGTTCAGTTCAGTGTGGCAGGAAAGGAATGTTAAACATAATTTTGAAATAACAGTAGGACAAATTAATGTTAAACAGGAAATATTAAACAAGAAAACAATTGAAACTCTTTCACAAATGCTTTCTTTCCTTAAAGGAACAACTCAGAAGAAAGTGTCACCCTTGTAACTTTCTTTTTTTTAACAGTCGGCACGAATCTGTGTAGGAGACTCTCTGATTTGCAATTAGCTTATTTTTAATAGAATCGTATCCTTCCCAAAGAAACTACATAGAAACACCAAAATCATTATTTTTAAGCATTAAAAAATGTGCTTATATCAGACTGCTAATTTTTCATCTGTAGTGATGCCTCTCCGTTAAGACAAATATAAACCAGAAACAGATTCAACTCAACTATTTTGGTTGCTTTACTCTGCAGATCTTTACAAGGCACATTGTTTTTCTATTGAGTACACTGGGAACTTAACAAGCTTTGTTTTGATGGGACTGTCATTCTCCTAAATCATTACTAATCCTCATCCTTCCAACACTTAATGTTTAAAAATTACTCTGCAGCTGCACTTGAACGATGACTTTGTTACCACTCACAAATACTTCTGACCTTCTTGACTAAAACCAAAATATTTCTGAATCTTGAAGGAATGAAGTCAAAGTGGGTTTAAGAAAGCTGGTAGCCAAATTATTTGGAGAGTTGCTCACCAGGAAGAATCAGGGCAAATGTGTCCCCACTGTGTAATTCAGAGCCCTGATAAGCGAAGCTCTGATTCAGATTTGTCCCCTAAGGAATCCTTTCTCTCATGCTCCAGTTCTCCAGTGACTGCAGTAGGAATTTAGGGAGATTAGCTTTGGCAAACTAAAACTGGTCTTTATGAATACTTTCCTTCCCATGAGGAAAAGTATATATCATCCAAGCTATCACTTCTGTTAGTCATAAAAAGAAAAAAAAAAGGCATTTTATAGCATTTGAAGTGAATACAAATTTTTTATAAAAACAAAATTTCTCTATTTCTTCTTCCTCTGAGTACTCAAAATATTTTCCCAGCTTTAATCCCACTATTTTGGTCAAGATGGAAAGAACTACATTGTACTGAGGGCTAGGGAGTAAAACAAAACTGTCACCATGTTTTAATTAATTTACAGAAAGAGGAGCTTGAGCCAGTAGAGTTGTTTGTCATCAGGTTTTCATTTTCTATATTGAAATGAGCCTTCATGCTTCCAGCTGGGTTTCGTTCACCACCATCGAGTCTCTGTGTGCAGATATGGTGTATGTCCTGTGGGACGGAGAAGGGGCAATGATCATTTTGTTCATACCAGGCTGGAAATTAAGTTCCTCATTCTGGGAAGTGGTTTCTCAAGATCATTTCGTTCACTGCACAGGCCTAGGAAAGCCAACTTGCATTCAGCATCAGGGACTAGGTGAAACCTCCTTCAGAGGGATAACTTGGAGGTTAAACACAAATCCAGCCACCAAAGATTCACTGAAGGCTACTTTGGATTTGTCTCTCACTTGACTAAAACTGTAGAAGGGTTTTTAGTAAACTATAAACATTTAAAACATGTTTATACTCTATGTTCTGCAGACAAAGTAAATCTGAGTGCAAGATTATGGAATGATCTGCTATGAGAAGCTGTGGAAGCTCAAGATGTTGACTCATTCTGAGCAACACATCAAAAAATGCTGGAAGTGATAAGGGAATAATATGAATGATAAAGTTGTCCTTCATGCCTCTAATAAGTAAGAAATTTATTTAATAAGAAAATTACTGGAATTCTAATGTTTCACAGTCACTTATATGTGGTATGGCACTGGTGGCCTTTGTGTCAGTCTACACTGCCAGATTAACACCCATCATTTTCTCATTGTTCAACACAGAAGTAAGGTGCTTGTCTGGGGTAATGCAGAATTATAAGCACTTTTCCTCCAAGTGCATAATTAGTGTTTTCAGGAACTCCACTGGTGTTCATCATAAATTTTGCCTGAAAGTTGTAAATAGAAAGGAGCTTTTTTATGAGACCTTATCATACTTTGATTTGTTGAGTTTGGGCTTGGTTTTTTGGTGTGAATGTTACCTACAGGGTGATTAAGGAACTATTGTCTCTCCCTGCTGATTCTGTAACTGAAAGACATAGTATTAACAGGTTAATTATGTAAGGAATTAGCACAATTCTCTTCCATTTACTTCAGTGGCAATAGAGGTCATCAACACCTTCTGGAGGAAAATCGTATGATGACACGAAAGAAAAGGAACAAGAAGACAGGCTCGATCCCAAAACCACTAAAAGCAGTGGGTCTTTTTTCCAAACTATATTAATGGAGTTGCAGCTGGATCTAAAAGTAAGGACTGTCTCCTTGCTTCTCTTTATACATCTAGAGCCACTTCACAAATTCCCATGGCAAGAAATACCCCAAATAAGTCATGGTTAAAAACAAGAAATAAGCTTCATAAAGCTGTGATCCTTGGTAGATCTTAGTTTGGTATTTTTTGGAATGTTGTGTAATTAAAGACATCCTACTTTTCAAAGAAGAAATTACCTTGATTTCTTCAAAGAGTTCTTCGCTTTCAGTTCTCCTGACCGGCAACAGGCAAATTTACAATCTATGACCTGGTAAATAATTGGGTTGTACATGGCTGCTGACTTTGCAAGCAGTGTTGGTACCACTGAAAACTGAATGGGAACTGAATCCGGCTGTCCAAAGGCTGACCAGACTGAGACCACGGCGTAGGGGATCCAGGCAATGAGGAACCCTGCGCAGATCAACATTGCCACCTTGTGAGAGGAGAAAAGAGAGGAGGAGGTTTATCCAGCACCGAGAGACACTG
The DNA here is from genome assembly GCF_003945595.2 of Pipra filicauda. Classification (NCBI taxonomy): domain Eukaryota; kingdom Metazoa; phylum Chordata; class Aves; order Passeriformes; family Pipridae; genus Pipra; species Pipra filicauda. The sequence continues at coordinate 2,274,762 of NW_024104320.1, forward strand.
GAAGCACGGCACAGAGCAGGGCAGAATGCAAGGGAACATGACACTGAATGGAAAAGAAAAATGATGACTTGCTTCAGGTAAATTTTCAATATGAAGAAAATCTGTCACACATCTTTATCTAGTGCCTGTTTTTCTTTCACCTGACACAGAGTAGTTAATGAGTCTGTTATCACAGACCTTTAAAAATGCCATAAAGTTTGGCTAAAGATGAGGAAACTTAATGAGATCTCAGAAAATTATAATCATTTGACACTGGATTTAAATTATTTAAGGAGGAGAGTCCTTTCAAAACACAGAATCTCTTTTTTTTTTTTTAGGATAACTTACAGATAATATCAGAGCTGCGAAAAAGATCTTCTGAAAATTGAGAATATAATTAAAACTGACAATGCTAGTACAATGTTTAGTTATCTTTCTTCTAAGCCATATCATGGATTTGTACTCCATTAAGATATGTAGATAGTCTAAAAAAGCACATTTCCAGCAAATGTTTCAGTTCTGATAACATGTTCCCAGTAAATTAGTAAAGGACTTCCTTATAATACGAGGAAATGTAACTATAAGAGAGTTTAGTATAAATGTTAAATAAAGTGTTTGGGGCTAAAATTGGAGATTTATATACTCTACCTGAACCGGCCTGTCTGCACTCAGTCACAGCCTGGTATAGTTTAATACATGATGCAATAATCATGCAATAATACATTCTGAAGAACACCTGCCATTATACTGCTGCCATTGACAGGCCGTTGCTGCATCCAGACTGGGAGTAGTACAAGTGCACTCATTTGGAATAAGGCAATTAGCAGGATTAGGGAAAAAAAAATCACCAGAAAGCAAAAGGATTTTGGATGTTGCATAATCTTTTCTGTACTTTTTTTTGTTGTCTGTCACTGAAGGAAGTGATGTGCATGTGAGCCAAGGGTCTCAAACACAGCCTTTTTGTTATAGATTGTGCTCTGGAGTCAAATGGGTTATAAGGGAGACTCATTTTCCATTATATTCATTATATTTCCATTATATTCATTATATTTACCCCAACATTATGTTCCCCACTGTGGAATCAAGACAGGAGGGACAACTACTAGTGCTTCAACTCAGATCACATTGAAGTTTTATGCGATCCCTCCAATATGGCAAAAATAAATCTGCAGCCTCAAATCAAAAGTTTGCATTGTTCTTCAAAGGAAATTTGCTGAATAACCACAAAAAAGTACCGTATTGAAACACCCCTTTGAAAGGCAAGTACAGCTGTACCAGCTGTATTGGTAGCACTGGCTGTACAGGTACCGGCTGAGACTCTCTAATATGTTAAGACACATTGTCCCTTATTGTTCTATGTTATATAATTTTCAGTTTAACTCACAAAAAAAATGTAATAAAATTTGATCAGCCAAGCAAAAGTTGCTGCTTGTCTCTCTCTTGGCATGGCTTACAGAGGCTGGCGAATTTTTTACAGCTAAGGAATCTCAGTTTGTTCAACACAAGTCTTTATTTTGAGAGATTTGCTGGCACAATAACCAGTATCAAGGCTCATGGCTGTTGCCATTGCCAAAGAGAAAATAGATTCAATCTTAAGGAAAAACAGGATATGGTCTAAGATGCAAAATTAATCTTAGTACTTCAGTGTATTTTTATCACAGGACTGAACTTAAATGATAAATTATTTGCATAAAAACAATTGCAATGTCACAGGACTGATTTTAGTTTATATCTTCATTAACAGAGAAACGTAAAGTGTCTGAAAGTTTTATTTCCCTGCTACAAAATCTGTTCCTTATCTGTTTCCTGTTATAATTTCTGTGCACCTCGAACACCTTAAATTAATCTTTACAACTGTTCCTGAAAGCAAAGGGTGCTTTATGGTGGGGAACAAGGACACAGGGAGATGATATGACTTGTAAGGTCACACAGGAAAGCTGTGACAGAGCTTCAGAGTGAACCATGATCTCAGGGACTTGAGTGCTCTAATCACAGAATTATGTTTCCACTCCTATGTTTCCCATCTTGACAGCAACAAAGGAGAAAGCTACAAGAACCACCTTCAAGGCATCATCCTATTGTCTCCAAACCTGCTTCTGTGACACAACAAATCAAACCAAGGTAAATGCTCCTACCTTGGTCAGCTTCATTTCAAGTATATGGCTGTTCTGAATCCTGGTATCGTAGTGAGCGACTTCTTTGGTGGAGGATTTGACTTTCAAAATTATTTTGACATAGGAAAACACAATCACCGCAGTTGGGAGCAGGAGGCAGAAGAAAAGAATACTGAGAACAAAAACCTGTCCAGCCACCGAAGCCTGTGCCAGCCACCAGTCCAGAGTGCAGGAGGTTCCAAATGGCTCAGGGGCGTAGCTCCCCACCCCAGCAAAAGGCACCGTAGCCCAGAACATGGCATAGGCCCAGATTATTGCCAGACAGACAAATGCATGATGTCTCTTCAGCCAGGTACCTGCAAGATAATTCCAGAGTTACAAGTTCATGCCCAGATGTATGTGGCACGATTGAACAGGCCATGTCACATGGAAGTGTTCAATGCCAGGTTAGATGCAACTCTGAGCAATCTGGTCTAGTGGAAGCTGTCCCTGCAGGGGGGTGGAACTGGATAGTCTTTAAGGTCCCTTCAACCCAAACCATTCTATTCTTCTGTGATTCTATAAAGTACGGGTTTGGTCAACTGTTTTACAACAACTCTGCAGTGTTAATCTTGCCTCTTTTCAGGTATCATTAGTGATCCTGAGCAAGGCCCTCCAGCTCTTGTTGTGCCTCATTGTCTTAGTTTGAAAAAGGCTTTTTCCCTGCAGTGGGAAAGTGGTTAACTCCAGGGGTGGTGTTCTTGGTGTTGAACCAATCAGGGTGCCCCTGCGAAATTACACAGACCAAAAGAGAAGCTGTTTGGCAGAGAGAATTGGAGCCATGAGGTAACCGAGGGGAGCCCCGAGTTTGGGGGTGCCCCTGGGCACGCTGTAGCCCTGGTGCTATGGCCAGAGCTATGACATTCCCTCACCGTTTTCCCCCCTGTGAGTGGGGGAAGCAGCAGCAGTGATCGTGAAGCAGAGCAGAAAAAATTCCAGGCAGAGGAGAGAGAAACTTCAAGCAGTCTCACTGCCACCTCCCCTGCCATGGCGGGGGGAGAGGGCGACTGGAGCTGAGACTGGAGAGAGAGACAAACTGAGAGCTCGGAGGTGCCCCTGCTGAGGTTTGGACCAGGGCAGCCAGAAACCAAAGGACGAGGAATGCAGGGGATGGCCCCTCCTGCCACCTGGTAGCCCAGCTGATGCTACAGCTGAGACAGAGAGAAGCCAAATCAAGCAGGTTCGAAGTGGAGAAGTCCCTAAATCTTACTTCCTGGGGGGAACCTTCACCAAGCAGGGGAAAAGGACTCAAAAGCTTTGACTCCCTGTAGCTCACGATGCAGACCTGGTGCAGCAAGTGTTCCCTCGCAGTCCAGGAGGAGCCCTCGGCAGAGGCCGAGCAGCTGGTGGGGATGCAGAAGACCCCTCCTGCCCTGAAGGTTCTTCTGGACTGATATGGGAGGGCCCCAGAGGTGGTAGAAATTGTATTAATACTGTGTATTTATTTGCTTCTTAGTTTCTACAGGTTTTATTTTGTTAGTAATAAATTTTGATATAACTCCCCCATGCTAAGTTTGTTGCCTGTCTGAAAACTTCTCTCAACATTTTAGCAGATTTGTGGGGGGTTGAAAAATTGGTTTTGAGGCTCAAACCATGACACTCATGAAGACAAATGCACACTCATATGAAAGACTCCACCTAACTTTATTTTAGATCTTTGCTTTAAGTTGTGATGATTTACAACTGAGAAGAGTCCAAACCAAAACAATCCAAGCAACCAGGCCAGCAACAGTTGTGAGAATCTTGTCCAATAATTTTGGAAATTGCTTTTGTGGTCTCTAACAGTGTATTCATGGTGTGTGATCAGATGAGATAGAGGTTCAACCTACATGAAGGACTAAGACTTTAATTCAGCTTTTCATTACTCAGTATGAAGGCTCACCCACAGCAACTGCACATTGTAACTTACATTACTTCCTGTTCTTTCTGTCATGTATTACCTGGCTAAAGTTCAATCTCAGGACAGTTCTCACCATAAATTATTAAACTAGTAACTTTAAAAAAAGGCTTTACAGAGGGAATGAGATATGCAAGACATATTTTTACCTTGTCATTCTTTTCCAGTATAGAAAATCACCATGAGTGTCCTGTCAGAAGTATCCATAACAGGTGTTTTCGTGTATCCTTGCCCATTTTTTTAATTAAGCCTAATGTTATTAAATGCATGTCTGGAGCTGTGGAGTGTGGAATATTGTCTTTCTGCTCATCTTGCATACAGCTCTAATCCATGTGGAAAAAGCTTCAGTTTACAAGCTTTCCATCATCCCCTGTATTCGACATTTTGGATTTGGATAGAACAAGTAAAAATGTGTAATTTTTTCAGAAACTCGAAATATGGTGTAATGATCCTTTCACTTTGGAAGCTCCAACCTGCTTGCAGTCCCTGACTCACAGAGGAGTTTTCACTCACTTCACACCAACATTGGGGAGCTTTCTGCTGGATTTCAGGATCAAAGCAAAGAAGCACCTGTAATTTGAATGTGACCAGTGTCCCTTCACAGCTGATTTTACATTTCCAGATCACTGGAAGGAAAATGAACACTGCTTGACAAATTATGTATTCCTGTATGATGGCTGAGAGACAGAAAGGTGGTTTGTTGGGCTCAGGGGTGGAAAAACAAAGCAACAATAGAATGAGTATTAAAAGAGTGACATTATTTTTGCAGCTATTGTCAAACCACAGCATTCTAGTACCAAAAAAAAAAAGAAGATGTAGGTAAAAAACAGGTGCACCAGGTTCCTGATGACTGATTTGGTCATTATACAGATAATGTCTAATTTAACCTCCTAGACTGAGCATTATGTTTATTGGTCTCCATCCTTTTGTATGGACAACCATGATCAGAGTCCTTGAGCATAAAGGTTTTGAAGTGTTCTGTTCCCAGGGAACTCAGACGCAATGCTAAATACCAGAGCTGGTGGCATGAATGCAGCCAGGCATGAAATATTCACTTCAGTTCACCAAATCTGTGGAAAATTGTCCGTGATTTGTGTTGCCACTGAATTATTTTGATAAGACTTCTATAGCAAGAACTGAAATCCTACTTAATGTGAATGGTGTACCTAGAACTCTGCTAAGGAGACCTTCCCTGCACTCCCACTTAAGGAAAAAGCATGGGCTATCTATGATAGCACAGGATCTACAATAGCACATCTTAGCACAGTACCACAGACTTTAACTGGTTACAGAGACTGGCTTACTTACACTTTCGACCTGTAGACATTCCTTATAACTTAACCTTACATGACTGACATTTTATGTCATTATAAAGAAATCTGTTGTGTACCCCTCAAGTCACATGGGCAAGGTGTTTCTTATATGTAAAGCCACCTTGAGTATTCCCTGTATTTTAATGGGAATTTAGTCCTTTCCAAAGCAGGAAGAACATCTTTTCTATACTGTGACAATTTCTTTTAACTGGAAAGAACGAAGCATATCACACATCATATTCAGGACATACAAATATTGATGGATATGATGGTAACAGCTTTCATTGCTAAATTCATTTCATCCTCTCAGGTTCCATCTCCATATTAGAGCTATGATATCACATTATGAATTATTGCCCATCCAAATCTCTTAGATGTTTTAAATAGCTTGCCACATATCTTAGAGGAATTTAGGCATCTAATAGGGAATATTTCTATTTATTGGTCCATAAGATCTTGAAATATGTGCAATACTTGCATCTGCTAATGTTAATTAGCCTTGATACATAAAATGGTTTATCTGTGATGGATTATGAAAACTCATGGCTTAAGCAGACAGCAGAGAGACAACAGTGAAGATGTTATGTCCAGTAAAAAAAATTTAACTGGGATTACTTGGATCATGAAAATGTGTTTCTCTTATCTATGTATTCTCCTCTATATTTTACAAAAGCATTCTGAAGAGCTTAAATGTGATTTCAGTGTAGTAAACTATAGCACTTCATATGATTCCTCTGTAGTCATAGATAATATAGTTATCTCCATATATAGATATAGAGTTGTCTTACCATAGGACAAGTGGCAGATTTTTAGGTACCTGTCCAGGCTGACAGCTGTCATGGTAATAAGGCTCCCACAGCCAAAGAAGAAACCAGCCCATCCATACCAGCGGCAGCCTATCCATCCAAACATCCAGCGGTGACAGAAGAAGGAGATGATACTGAAAGGTTTGCCTACAACTTCAAAAAAGGAGAAGAGAGTGTCAGTTGACTGATAAACCCCATCATCGATAAAACCACCCTTTTTCAGAAAGGCAAACCCTCTCCTTTGGACAAAACTTCAATGTCAAGAGGAGGCCTCAGGCACAGTAGATGCAAGGACTTAAAGCAGAAGGAGGATAAATTTGGATGAGATATTAGAAAGAAATTCTTTATTGTGAGGGTGGTGAGGCGCTGGCATGGGTTGCCCAGAGAAGCTGTGGATGCTCCATCCCTGGAAGTGTTCAAGGCCAGGTTGAATGAGGCTTAGAGCAGCCTGGTCTAGCGAAGGTGTTGCTGCCCATTTGGGGGGTTTGGAACCAAATGATCTTTAAGGTCCCTTCTGACCCAAAGCGTTCTGTGATTCTATGACTCATGTGCCCTCCATCCACAAGACTAAGCCTAAGACAGCTCTAGCTACATCCCATAGCATCAACACTGCGGTAGGATGAGCCAAGTCTGCAGAATTGCTGGAAATAGGTGCTATGCTGTAGCCACAGGAAACAGAAGTAAACCAGTATTCTGGTACCCACCATGGGCAAATTCTTCCCGTTATGAAAACTTCAGAATATGTTAAGTCCACATGTAAACACATGTCAGTATCCAAACAGTACAGGTGATGGGTGAGTCTGGGCTTGAAATAGGCACAGATCTAATCTACATCCCTAGGATTGTCCATTGAGTGCCTTGAAGCACAAGATAAAGAAATTTGCCTTCAAAAAGGACTTTTACAAACCTGTCAAGGCCCAACAATAGGATACATAGTGAAGTGTTAGATGAGAAGGAAAGATTATGCTATTGTTGAGCTGCAGAAGTAGTTTCAGCTCCTGTCCATGCCACACATTTCCTTGGTGCCTCTCAACAAGCCACCTGGTCACAGATATCAAAACCTTCTAAGTTTCCCCCAAAAGAGGGGAAATATATAACATATAATATTTTTGAGGCTCTGTCTTAGTGGCACTTCAGCTCATTCCTCCATTTATAAAACTGAGGGGTGCATTATGGAAGAAGTGAAGATGAGACAAATGTTCCATTCTTACATTAAATCAGATTTACCTTATTCATATTCTTTGTAAGCATTGTAAAAATAAGAAAGTTTGAAATTTGTCATTTTCTAGTTAGAAAATTACCACTACCTTCTGATTATTAATATTTTATTTTTTTTTTGGTCAAAAACCAGACAAAGAAAAAAACCAACGTTAACGGAACAGAAAACTCAAAAATTTATAATCTAGGAACATCAGCATATTTTCCAAATCCTTCATTTCTAATTACCAGACTGACCTGAAATGCTCCCAAGCCTGAACAGTTCAACTGCAATATTCAAACAATATTAAATATTGAACTCCACATTCCTGTGACTGTATTCCTTCCTCCACAGGAGTAGCCAGAGCACCTCAAGGATTTGAAAACATCTCAGCTGCCCTGGGCTAATTTCCCTGGCTGAACCACAGTGTCTGTAATGTCATAGCAGCTCAGTGAATTGGTTTATAAAGAGGGTCTTGCAAACTGTAATTCCCACAAGGTAACCTGTTCATAGAAGTGAAGATAAAAGTCTCTATTATGTTGAAGTGATCTGCAGGAAAATATTTTGAATTGTTCCCAAAAATATTCCATTTTGCATCAAACTGGACATAAAACTAAACATTCTGTTTTCAGTATTAGCAGAAAATTAAAACATTTCTACCAAAAACAAATATTGCATAAAATGGCCTTTGCTCCATCTTTATGCCAAAAACATCATGATTGAAAACCCATCAAAACCAGATTTATTTTTAAACAAAGTATTTTGAGATTGTTTTCCTTTAGCCTAAGCCTGTAAGGAAAGTTCTGCCTCAGCTTGAAAGTTGTGCTTGGGTCAATGTATGATGTGCTTTTCTCTGAGCAGAATAAATGTACTTCTAATTTTTCAAGCAAAAGCTGACCTCAGTGATTAAGTTTCAAGAAAAACATTAAATATGGCAAGGTCTAGGACATATGCTAACAGTCAGCAACTTTACTCACGTAAATGATTGCCAGCTTTAAAGGCCAACACATTTATTTGCACAAAATCAAATTTCTCTTCAGCAGCAGGACTCGGAGCAGCTCAGAGCACGGTGTCAGTGCAAAAAGAGCCCGATGCAGCTTTGAACGAGGGGCTGGTGCCACCCTGTGGAAATCTGCAGGAAACAGGGCCATGGCAGAAGTCGTTTCTTGAACAAGGTGCCAAGATAAGCGTGTGAAATGTGAAGATCCTGGGGGAAAAAATCCCATCTTCATTCCAATCAGTCCAGCAGATTGAATACATCACATTTCTCAGGTGAACATCATCAGTTAGCAAAAAAACATTAGAGAAGGAAGAAAAAGCCACATGGCTGTGCCAATCACAATTATTTTTAATTCCAAAATTTAAACACACAGACAGATTGAGATTCCCCATGGAAGAAAGCAAGGTGACCAGGTAGTATGGTGTTGACACACCTTAAGAGAGAAGCTGTCAGCCCTCATGCTAAGAAGGCTCCCAAACTAGCTGTAATTTGCATGGTTGAGACCTACAGTTTGTGTGGTTAGGAGATACCTATTAAACTCACCAAATTATAGAATGGTTTGTCTTGCAAGAGTTCTTAAAGATCAAATAGTTCCAATCCCCCTGTCATGGATAGGGTTACCTCCCACTAGACCAGGCTGCTCAGAGCCCCATCCAACCCATCCTTGAATACTTCAGGGATGGAGTATCCACAGCTTCTCTGGGCAACATTCAAAATATATATCTAGGGAAATTTCCCTGAAGAACTCCCTATCATTGGAGTAACTATCATAAGAGTCAAACATGAGATTTATAATGTAAGACAGACTCTTAAAGACACAAAGGAAATGGGAGTGTCACAGAAGAGTAAAAAACCATTTTGTTTTTTTCTCCTTAACTTCTAAATGTTGAAAGATGGAAATAGTGACTCCACGGCAGAAATGCCAAAGAAATCTTGGGATTTTTCTGTGTGGTAGCAATGATATTTGTACTAACATCTTTCTTCTACTGAATTTGTATTTCCTTCAGAAATCCATGTTTACTGATCCAAACCCCTGGAATTTGCAGGGGTGAGCAAATCCTTAGCCTTGTGCCATGAGAGCATAACAGGCATCAGTCAGGGGAGACTGGGAGCCACCATTTCATATTGTTCAGTGCTATTTTGGGCATTTGCATGAGAGCAGAAGCATTTGGCAGAGATGAGGGCAGGAAAACAGTGCACTGCAGCTGAGGGCAGGGCTCCCAGTGTATACAACACACAGGGGACAGATGACTTTGGGAGCATGGGAATATATTGCCATTTATATTGCATGGGGGAGATCCCATGATCAGATGGGTCTTTATATGTATTGGAGTGCCTGCCATCCAAAATATCCTTTTCTAAAGGACATCCTGCTCTTCTCCTGCATCTGCACGTAACCATGAGCAGCTGAGTGAGAGACTTATGTCAAGAGCCAAAACAACAATCTCCAGAGGCTCTTGACTCTGCAACTCTGTATAAACTTTTCCAAAGCTCTCTCCTTCCGTGCCAGGACATCCAGACTGTGGGGTTTAAATAAAAATCCTCCCAGTTGGCTGCTGTTGCTCTTACTCTACAGATTGACACAAATGCTTATTTTTCTGATCCAGGCATAAAGGAGGGTGGTAACTAGAGAGAAAACTATTAGCTTTGGTAGGCTGGTGACTACTGGCTTTTTCCAATTATTTGGCCAAACATGTATTTTTGAGGCACTTGGATCCCTTCTATTGCATCCTACAGCAAGAAAACATAGTTTTCTGCGCCTGTAATACTGAGCTATTTTGTGGTTATTGTGCCAGGGTGCACATGGAAACTTTTTGGAGACGTTGCCCAGTGCTGGGATGAACAGGTGTTTTGCCTGATTGATAAAATCAACCCTATTTTTTCCTCTGTACTGTTAATTTCTTCCCATCAAGTTGTTCAGGAATGTTGTTTTCCATCCTTCCATGCTATTTATATGCAAATAAGAGAGCAGAAATATCAGTAGCAGAAGGCCTTTGGGGCTTCCTTGACTTTCGGAGGAATGCCTCTTGCTGCTGCCAGAAAGAATGGTGGGATAGTAAAAATGAGTGAAAACAAAGACATGAAATTACCTGAAATGCCCAGATCACACACTGCTAAATTAACAGTCATTATCTCAGCAGGTCTCAACTTCTTTTTTCGCTTTGAGGACATAAAAATAACATACCCATTTCCCAAGGTTGAAAGGATCCCTGTAATAATGAAAAACAGAATAACAACCAAATTAGAAGCCTCCTCAAAAACAGCAATACCCCATCTCCCTTGTGAAATTCCCTGATATTTTCAGCCTAAATCTGTGGTCCTAAGGCTGGACATTTTACTCTGAAACATGGTCATCTCATTGTCATTATGCAGCTCATAGAGGCATCAACTACAGACACCTCCCTCGCTCAGCAAATACTATTTTCCCCTCTGCAGCAGAGCATTGCCTTCACCACCTGAGTAAATTAAGATATTAATATGAAATCTTAAATTTTACAATAAAATTAATTTCTATAATCAAAAAGAAAAATAATAAAATTAATCTGATTAATCTGATTTTAACTTCCAGGTGGAATTCAGTGCATGAGCAGAGACCCATTTCTTGTTGGCTGACATCTTTTTTTCCATATTACCACCTAAGCAACCACAGAGAACCACACTGCAAGTGGTTGATCACCCACGGAATTAATCACACCGGTACCAAAAACTGTAGGGTTTCCATTTCCCATAAAGAAAAATGTTTCTTCACTAACTCAGGTTTGAGTTTAAGCTCAGCATGAGGGTTTTGCTGAGGAAACACAGGACAGCACACACAACATCCCTTTCATGAAGCAAGAATCACACCCAAAGGTGGAAAACCCAAAGGGACCTTTGCCCATAGAGCCTCACACCAGAGCAGAGGAGACAAACAAGAAGGAGGGAAACACAGAAGAAAAGACTGAAGAGCAAAGAATGTCAGAAACCCCAACCTCCTGCCCTGACATTGTCTCACCAAAGGGACCTACAATGGCAACGAGGAAGATTTTGGTCAGGAGTTCAGCTCAGAGAAGCGCGAGAAAAGATGTTCTCCTTAAGTACCTTATGTTTCTCATCTTTGTTTCTCCCTACGTAAACAATAATTAAATGTTAAGTTTTGGGGGTTGGAAGTTTGGGGATTGGAATTGGATGATCTTTAAAGCCCCTTCCAACCCAAACCATTCTTTAAGTCTATGATTCTAAATTAATTTCCCCTCAATGAGTCTGTTTGCCACTTCAGTAACTGGGGATGGATCTCCCTGTCTTTACCTCCACCCTGTCTTCATCTCTACTGTTTTTTCTCTGCCTATTTCCTCCCTGTCCCACTGCGAGGGTCATTCTGGGTGCTTGGCTACCAGCTGAGGCCCACTCACCACACTACTTCAAAGAAGTCATAAATACGCCAGCTTTCCTCTGTTGAGGCAGCAAAGTCACCTTTTGTGATGTCTTCGTACACATGGCTCTGCTGGGGCAAACTCAGCTGTATTCTATGTTTCTAAAAGACCCCAGCAGCCCTCCAAGCCTCCCAGCAACTCTGACCTCTCCAAATACTGCACCTTTGAATACCACATAATTTTCATCAGAATCTTCTGTCAGGCCAGACCTCCGGAATTGAAGCTCAGTAATTTAATTATTTAGTAATTAATTGGGTAATTCAGTAATTAATAGGCCAGTATTTAAATGGGTATTTAATTATTTACCGTGGCCCATCAATGGAACAATCCCCTTGCAAGGGTGTCATGTCCTCAAAAAATTGAGAAGCCCAACCTGGGAACATCCATGAGGCAGAGAGAAAAATGGTTCTCAGAGGCTAAAATCAGACTGCTTACCAAGACATATAACCAAGACATATAACCATAGAGCCAAGAGTTTACCAAACTCAGGACAAAAATACTTTGATTTTTAATTTTTTGGTATTAAATGCAGCACTAATTGGACCCTCTTTTTATTTTTATATTGACAGTATTGTTTTCTAGATTATTTTAAAAAAAACAGACAGGACAGAAGCTGGCTTACTATTGATCTTAAGTTTTCGCAGTAAATTTGATTTACCCTTGGTGAATTAAATTTAAAGAACAATCTACTCTTATGGCTCTACAAATTTAATCTGAATTATAAGCAGAAAGAGGTATTCATAGGAATTTTTTCTTCCTTGCAGCTAAGTCAATGAATCTCAATGTCGTGAGAATTTTTTATGTATTTTAATCCTTTTCTCTCTTAGTGCCATTTTTCTCTCCAGTGATATTTTAGATAACTAGAGTGTCAGCATCCAATTTGAAATACTTTTTGAAAGCACTTGACATTTTCCTGAATCTTTTTCAACTGACTGGCAGTCTAGAGAGACATCTCCATGAGGCAAGCCTCTAAAGCAACTGCTAATTATTAATACCAAAGTTCCAGAGAGCCCAAGCCCACTGACCTCCTAATCCTGCATCTGGAAGGGGTCCAGTGACTAATTTATGTCTATACTTTCATTGACAATTGCTTATCTGAATTCTTTTTTAACTCCTCAGTGATCAAAACTTTATAATCTCCTTAGAGGAGCATCTAATGCTCTACTTCCCCTTCTATTAAATGATTTTCCTAGCAGTTAGCTGGAGACCTTGCTGGTGCAATCTCCAGGTCTGGTAGTTTGGAAACAGGGGAAAAAGACTCTTCAGTTATAAAATAAAGGCTCTTTTCCAGGAGTGAACAGTTCAGGGCAAACAGTCCATGGCACTGCAGCACTATTACATATATACAAAGAGCCAAGGATGTGATAACTAAAAAAGTGGCACCTGCAGAGAAAGAGCCAGGCTGAGATACACAACCTGCAGCAAGAGGGGAAAGTGTTTAAAAGTAGTAAACTAAAGAAATAAGTTTCCGTTTCTCCAACTGACAGCAGTACTAAACCACCAGAGAAAATGAAAAAAAAAAAAAACAAAAATGATAGTTCAGGATTTTGTTTTCAATTAAGCTGTTTCATAACATGCTGAGGAAGCATGCAGCAACAGTTTGCAAATCAATAGTTAGTTGCCACAGGGTTTCAGAGGAGCTGGCAGCCAGCAGGCCTCCACTCAGTAGTTTGTCACCCTGCCTGGCCATACAGAGAATCAATCAAGCCAGTGATGAAAAAGCTGGTGGGGGAAGTGACAAAGTGAAAAGAATTGGATTCTCAAAACCACATGCATAGTTTGATTTATTTTTTTTACTAGACAATTAAAAAAACTACACATGGAAATGAACTAATCAGGAAAAAGGATCATGTGCTCACAAAGAATTTAGCACAGATTGGTCAAGACCCCTGATTTTCTTCAAAGACAAAAAAATAGTACTTCTTCTATTTCAAATTGCAATACTTCAGCTGTAGAACCAGTCTGACCTTAAAGCTCTGCCAAGTTGCCTGATAGCATCGCAGCCTTGTTCAGTCACAGCGCAGCTTCTTCCCCTTTTTGAAAGAAATTTTAAACTCATTTGCACCTTACACACCTCAAGGGCAAAAAGATGTGCAATAGCAGTCCTGGCTTCCCACCTCCTGGCTTCTCTCTCACTGCTATCAGGATGTCCACACAGGCCATCCTCAAGAGGGGCCACAATTTTCTTGGAAGGGATCTGCAAAGGAGTAGGGAACACAGTTCAGTGCTGCCACTGAACTGAACTGAAGGTGACAAGTTCAGTCTGAATCACAAGTTATAACAAAAAACACAGACACATAATTATAGGATCATTTAGATTGGAAAAGACCTCCAAGATCATCAAGTCCAATGTCTACTTGTTTTCTAAACACTTCCAGGGTTGATGATTCCACCATTTCGCTGGGCAGCCTATTCCACCTGCTGAACCACTTTTTCAGCAAAGAAATATTTCCTAATATCTAATCGAAACCTCCCCTGGTGCAATTTGAATCCATTTCCTCTTGTCCTATCACTTGTTGGGGGAAGAGACCAACCCCTACCTGACTACAACATCCTTTCAGGTCATCGTGGAGAGTGATAAGCTCTCCCCTGAGCCTCCTTTTCTCCATACCCTCATTGGTTACAGGAACTGAATGCTCCAGCTTGGTTTTCTATCTTCTGTAGATTACACACACAATTTATAAAGTAAAATCTGCAATACTGCAAAGTTACCCCAAGGCACAGCTATGCACAAGAGCTATTAGAGCACAGAGGTTTTGCTTACTGTTTTGGACACTTGGGAGCTGTGATTAACTGTAAAGCTGCCAATTAAAGCAAATTTGCAGCCTTAGCAATCTTGCAGTGTGCAATTTGATGTCAGTGAATAGCTTCATAGAGGTAAGCTTCCTTCTCCACTATCTGCCACCCAAAAACTTTACAGAGCAGTGCTTTATGTCCCAACATAGATGTGGATGCTTTGAATTGCCAGAAATCAGCTAAATGGAAAAGGAAATTTGAGTTGTTTGTCGTTTTGGTTTTTTTGCAGTAAGTAAAAAAAGCTACTCAGGGATTTACCTGGGAACAATGACGATGAATTTCCTTCTAAGTTCTCAAGTCCAAGATATTACTAAGATGTTGCTATCCACCTAAACATGAGTGGGTACTAAAATCTGGATCTGCACAGCAGGAGGTGCTAATGGTGGCATCCCCAAGGCACTACACTAAATCAACCTTGTGAGCTACAGCTCACATGAGAAGAATCAATCCAAGCCAAGCTTTATTATTTTTTTTTTAAGAAAAATGTGCTTAAAGGCTACTTTGCCCCATCTATTCACAAACACAGAAGACCTGGCATTGGTCCTTCCACCAGTTTTGTTTAATTTCCACTCTTAGTGGATGAGCCATAAGGTGAAATTGTGCTTTACTGGTAAAAACTATCACACTCTCCTTCACACAAATCCCTATGAAAGGGTGGGAAGGGAGGAGGGGGAGTGGAGGGTTCTGCACTTCTCTTGGCCTTTGACCACTTCATGTGCATTACTGTATGATATACAATGTCTAAAACATTGCTGTGCTGGTCTGGAAATGGTCTAGTTGCTGAAATGGTTGACATCACAACTGAGCAGCAGCTTGGTGCTTAAAAACAGTGCAATGATTGCTAAAAGGAATTAAAAATATCTGTGCCAGGTACCGGTGGTGTCTTATTCTACAGATCCAAGTCCAAGGAAGATGCAAATGCAGCATTTACATGCATATGTGAAGACCATAATTCCCTCCAATGAAAGCTGCTACTGGAGTGTGTAATGGCCATAAGGGTAAAGTAACTAACCAAGTAAAATGCAATGCAAAACAAGCACATGAAAAATAAGTTAAATCTGGATCTAAGTGTGGGATATGGTGTATAGAGCCACACACACAGCAGAACTGTGTCTTTAACTTCCCTGACTTGGGCCACTGGATGCAATGAGTCCACCACAGGCTGTCTGATGTCCAGTCCACAACATCAGGAAGGTGGGAATCTTATTGATAAATCCAATATCAAAATGATTATCAGACCTTTTTGAATTATAATTCCAGACTCCTCACACTGCTCACGGAAGTCTTTGCCTTTATGATTGGCTTTTGGCTTTTCACTGGAAACTTTTATTTCCTGTTCCTTGCCTTAATTTGATTACACCTGAGTTTTTCAATATGTTTCATACCTGATGGGGTTTGGTTTTTTTTAACAGGATAAATCTACCCTAAATACAGCAAACATAACAAGGCAACACAGTGTATATTAGAAAGATTCATTGCAGCTACTCAAATACATTTCCTGGGATTAAAGTTAAATTTGCTTAACAGAGTGAATAAAGACCCGAAGTGGGGGTTGTTTTGGACAGTTCAGTGAAGACATCTCTCTGCAGAGCAGCAGGAAAAAACATATATGTGAAAAGTGAGGATACATAGAAAACAGCGCATGAATACCAAAACCAGCACTGAGAGACAGCTTCACCTGCCACCTCTGCTGCTCTGAATTCTTTTTTCAATAAAGACATAAGCAGGAAAAAAATGATAAATTAGTAGAAGGCATAAGTAGAAGATAAATGATAAAAATAACTCTGATACCTTTATTACAGAAAAGATATTAGATTACTTAGATCAGTGGGAGGAAAGGCAGTATGTGAGAGTAGGAGGGAAGGATGTAAAGTAGTGAATGAGAAATATAAATGTAGGAATGACAGATCGATCCTTGTATTTTGTGCAGAACTGGTTGAACAAGTTCTGGTTGAATCAATACTGAAATAAATGTCAAGGAGTACGGTACACCCTGTATTCCGACTGGTGTTCAGCTGTCTGAACTGAGCTCAGTTTGGTGTAGTTATTTACATGTCCTTAGCTCAGCTTTAGGAGAAAATCGCTGTGAGAAACTGCATGAACCAAAGCCATAAAACATAACAAAACCTAAATATATAAAGAAGAATAGAATAGAATATTCTAGAATACAGAATAGAATAGAATATAGAATAGAATAGAATAGAATAGAATAGAATAGAATAGAATAGAATAGAATAGAATAGAATAGAATAGAACAGATCACATGGATCAACGAACTCCGACTCCTGGCCCTACACAGGACACTCCAACAATCCCATGTGCCTGAGAGCATTGTCCAAACACTTCTTGAACTCTGTCAGGCTTGGTGCTGTGACCACTGCCCTGGGGAGCCTGCTTCAGTACCCAATCACCCTCTGGGTGAAGAACCTTTTCCTAATATCCAACCTAAACCTCCCCTGACACAGCCTCATGCCATTCCCTTGGGAGCTGAGACAAGTACTGACACAAAAAGATGTAATTCCAGCCCTCTCCATAAAGCACAGAAGGTAAATTATCAATAAGAAGGACCAGTTTATCCTTAGAAGTAATGGAGACCAGAATTTTTCCTGCTGAATGATGACTCCTTGGCATATGAATACTTAATGCAGAAATCAGTCCCAGCTATCATCTGTGTGCACTAACCAGTACGTAATTGTATTTATTATGCTTGCAAAGTCACTTTGAACATGGTGAAGGACTGCAACACAGAAGGACGGGGAGGGTGCTAGGCAGAAAATATTGTTCAGTATAATGTGTAAAAGAGGACAGATGATGCCAGGAGCTGAGCAAGGTTCAAACGAGCACATCTCAGGATATTCTCTGCTGCACAGGCACGTGAGAGAGGCTTTGAAAACGGGCCACATGGCACAGTGGGAAAAATTCATTTCTGCTCAGAGACAATTAAACCATAAGGTAGTAACTTATCAGTAGGAAAAAAAATACCATTTATTCACTTTTTGCTGGAAGGTCCACTGCCAGTCACTTGTGGCTATCTGGAGCAGCATTGTCTGTTGACACTAACTGTTGACACCATATTTCTAATGCATTTTCTCCTCTACATCCTAGATTTTTCTTTCTAGTATGAAGAAATATGTGATTACACATCAATGCACAACAGCTTCTGCTTCTTTTGTGAGAGCTACAAGCAGGCAGTCATATCTCAAAGACCAGTTATAAAATCATTACCAATTACTGTCAAATAAAAGCCAGCTATGATGTCAGCTTCTCTAGAAAGCTTTGACGCAAAGGGATCTCCCTTCTGGAGATAATGTGGGACGTATTCTTCCTGGGAGGAAGTGTTGTGATCTGATGCCATCCCACTCATATCCAGTTAAGTGTCTGAAAAACAAAAGAACAGAGTTTGCAATAGATCACATCTGCTGCTGGAAAACACAAAGATATTTTTGTTCATACACAAGATGCATCTTCCCATCCTCATTTCTGCTCTGCCACTTGCCAGGGCATGGCAGGATCCAATTCAAAATTGCGTAAAGCATCCTGCCATGATCTATTTCATGACTTTATCCAAGAACATTGTTATTCACATGGCACCACAGTATAAAAAAGACATTAAGGTATTAAAGAATGTCCAAAGGAGGGCCACAAGGATGGTGAAGGGTCTGGAGGGTAAACCATATGAGCAGCAGCTGAGGTCACTTGGTCTGTTCAGCCTGGAGAAGAGGAGACTGAGGGGAAACCTCATTGCAGTTACAACTTCCTTGTGAGGGGAGGAGGAGGGGCAGGCACTGATCTCTGCTCTGTGGGGACTACTGACAGGACCCAAGGAAATGGCCCAAAGCTGTGTCAGGGGAGGGTTAGGTTGGATATTAGGAAAAAGTTTGTCACCCAGGGGAAGTTTGGGCACTGGAACAGGTTCCCTAGGGAAGTCGTCACAGCACCAAGCCTGATGGAGTTCGAGTAGTGTTTGGACAACACTCTCAGGCACATGATGTGACTCTTGGTCCTGTGCAGGACCAGGTGTTGGATTCGATGATCCTGATGGGTCCCCTCCAACTCAGCGTATTCTGTGAGTTTGTGGCAGTCCCCACAGTAACCCATCTGAGCAGGTACCATTGTATCATGGCTTTCAAGCCAGGTCTTTGGAAGTGCCTTCCCTGAATATCTTAAGGATCTTCCTGTTTCCAGCTTGGTCTAAGACTGCCCCAAGACTGAGAATCCAGAAAAAATAAGCAAGGCAATCTTTTGTGTTTGATTATCTTCATTGCTCAATGTGTTTAATGTATACTGTACTACTTGTCTTTATCTATACACACCGTTCTCTTAATGCCAAGAGACTGGTAATTACCAGTAAGACAGTCCCAGCAATTTCTTCGTATCCTGAGGGACACTATGTCTACAGATGGCAACTCTAAAAATTTTAAAGATAAGTGAAAATTCATATCTATAAATTCTCCTTAGAGTTATTTAGGTGTTGGGTTCCCATGCAAATAGCTTTTCCTGGCTATGGTTATAAACAGCAATTGGCTGCTACAGTCATGAAGAAGCAGTAGAATTATTAAATAATGGACTCATGTAGGAAGGCTTGTTGAGTTCTCTTTCCATTTCCTTTCATGTGGAAATTGACCATTGAGGTCAAATATACTAATGGAAATAAAGTGAACCCAGACATGGGAGAACTAGAATGTGGCAGACACCTCTGAGGAATATCCCTCCAGGACAACTGAAAAGTAAAGTGAGGAACCCTTGCATAAGGCAAAAACCTTTCTACCATGCTTGAAAAAAAAAGTCAGGAGCTTTTTAGGGTATTTAGACCCCTCAGTTCTTCTTGCCAGCGCTTGGTGAGAAGGAAAAAAGTATTGCCTTATTTTACCCATTTGCTGTCTCTCCCGCATTTTGAAGGCAGACAGTCTTCACAATAACAGACCTGTGTGGCCTGGTACACCTAAAGCACTCACAGCCCTGCTGTCCCTCTAGCTCTGAAAAAAAGATGGTCTAAGGAGACCATCTAGTACAAAAGGATGGACTAAATCATGAATCTGGGAAACAAAATAGTCAGAACGATCATCCTCTCCACCCTATCATAGCCACAGGCCTTGATCCAGATTCCACCCGGTCTTTAAAAGAATCCTGATGCTTTTCTATCCCCCAGCTTGCAGGATGCCACAACTCTTCTGTGGCTGCAGCATTTGGGTGTCTGAAGTGATGCAAGTGGAAAAGCACATCTGGGACCTGTCAGGACAATTTGGGTTTGATACAAATACCAAAGTGTTTAAAGGCATGTTCTTCTTTTGAGCCACACTAGAATCTCCCACTCCAGTCAGTATCAGGTGGCTGACAAGGACAGTCGTGTCCAACTTACAAGCACACAAAAAAGTAGCTTTAAAAAGGAAATTTCAATTCCTGTATATGTTAAGCTCAAACAGAAGTCCTGCCACTGGGTTTTTTAATTGGCATTAAAGAAAAGGTGCAGGTTTCCCAAACAAATCACAGCCCTGGGACAGGAGGGAGCCCTCTCTGATCCAACTACTCGTGGAAGATTTTGCTGCTCCGGACAATCTAAGTTTTTTACCTGCTTTTAAATGTTAATGTTGTAACAGAGTACTCCTATCTGGTTGCTGAAAAAGAAGCACCTTATTGTGGCTTTAAGCAGAGAGAGTACATTATTTCTTGAAAATTTTCAACAAAAATAAAGGGAAATTAATGTCAAATTTCCAAGAAGAAACAAAAACTCTCCTCATTATTGTAATAATGACTGATTATTAATAATAAATTTCAGATATAAGGAGATAAAACCCAACTCTACTTGATTTACACAAAAAATTAATGATGACATGTAATGCAGGGGATTAATACTAGATTATGGCTTTAAAAAATGTTTATCATCCTGATTAGACAGGAATTGACTGTGTCCCCCAAAATGAAGCTCTATGCAAGAATCAGATCTCACTTTTAGAGCACATAAAACAGAAAAAGATGTAATTAACAAGGCAGAATAATTAGTTCTCTCATAATTCCAGGTCAAGAAAAGCTGTAATCCTAATCAGCATCTAGTATCTAAATGTTGGGTAAAAACCTATGGAGAGAGATAACTTTTATAATAATAGGCAAATCCTAGCAATTGTAGGGGATGTCCATTTTCCCAGACAAATTATTTCAAGAACCAACATCGGAACTGCTAACTCTGTTGGTTTTATTAATACATGTGCTTTTTAAGGTACCACAGTATTAAATGCCTGATAAAAGTCATAAATGTTCTGATCCACAGCTCCTAAAAGTTAATAGTCAGTGACAGGGACTATAAAATGTTATTTTAATAGGAATGCCAGTGATCCCTGCTTGTACCAACCCTCATTTCTTGCAAGCTCCTGTGAACTCCTAAAACATATGGGGAAGCTACAAATAGGAGGTGGACTAACCCAGATTCCAATTACGCCTTCTTCCACGGGGCTTAGATAAACATGGGCACATACCGGCTAAATCTGAAGTCCTTCAACTAAATTAGTAAGAAAACAATCACTATACTTATGTTAGGCAGCTAAAAATAGGTATATTTAGTTTATATAGCACAGTCAAAGTGGTACGAAGTCGGGAAAGCGTTTTCGTAACTAATGAAGGAAATATTAATACCAACCATTAAAAAAAAATTTAAAAAAAATCTGAAAAACATAAAGGTATTTAGTATTAGAAAAAGCCTTCTATGTTTCATAGGAATCACAGAAACTGGACTATTATCAGATGCTGCAGAAATCTGTGAAAGTTACAGTGGCAGCAATGCTTTCATGTGTTTGAAAAGAGAGCACAAGAAATCATGGACCACGTACAAGTGTTGTAATTATTTGTAGGAGAACACTAATTTACCAAGTGATAAACGGCAGAATGGAACAAAAGATATCCATGATCCCAGCATCACCTCATAGAAAGTTAGTAGAGCTCGTTTTGAAGGACTTAATACAGCTGAAGTGATAACATTATCAACTGTGCTAATTAAGAAAATAATTTTCTGCTCTCTCATGATATGTTAAAAACAATAAGGTTATGAATAATTTTATCTGAGTCAGTAAAAGACAAGAGCTAAAAGGATAAATTAGTACCAGCAAGTATTGTTATCTTTTTAAGAGAAAAAAAAGTAATTATCTCTTCCTTCAATTTGTCCGATGACATCTATTTCTTAGAGTCTCCACAGCAAAGTTAGTCATCTGTCAGTGTCTGCTGGATCCCAACTCCTGCTGTCAAGCATCATTTTTATCCTAAACTTCCCCTGTGTATTTTGAGGAGCTCATTTCATAGACACGGGCTGTGGAAACAGGAAAAGGTCCCAATGGGCAGTGAGAGGTAAAAGTTATCTCTAATTAAAGCCCTGGTTAAGTGCTTCTATTTCCTTTCAGTTTTAAAGCTATGCAGGAAGACTTACTACTGAACTTTGAAAAACATGCAATAATTTTAAAAAATGTGATGATAAATTCACAGGTGGTTATGTGAGTTTTAGGTGTTCCCTTTGCCTTAAGGGTGGGTTGTCACAGTGCCTGCAGCTACTTTTATGTTAGTAAGCAGTGCAGACTCCCAGCAGTGGATCTGCAAAGCAAAACAGGTCTGTTGAGGACCTTTATCTTTCGAAGGCTGTGCACTTTTCAAACACCAGTGCCTGATAAAAAAAAAAAAAGGAAAAGAAAAAAAAAGGAAAAAAAAAAGGGAAAAAAGTGAATGAAAAAACAAGACTGCTTTTAATTGAGTCCTTGATTCTGATTACTAAGTATAGATATTAATAACCCAAGCTCTCAAAAGATATTTTGCAATATAAGTGCTTCATCTGCTGTGGCAGGCACACTTGGACAAGCACTGGGAAATGATCCAGTTATCAGGGACTGGTTTGTTCTTGCTGCCTCACAAGACCAAGTGATTCCACATAGCAGTAGAGTGCCTGACTCTCACCTCTGCGACCCGGGTTCGATTCCCAGCCCCCTGGGCAGGTGGAGCTCGTCAGCCTTGGTAGGCAATCCACCTAAGAGAAGGTCACTCTAAACAAACCTACATCCTGGGGACCTCACTGCCACTGTCCAAGCTTTGCTCGGCCCCGGCAGATGAACCTCAGGACTAAAGGGTGGGCTCAGTTCAGCGCACGCTGTGTCTCACCTAAAAATCCACTGCGCAGGCTGGAAGGGTTAATGACCTTTCCCAATATCTTCGCTTGCGAAGACTGGCCATTATAGGTTTCCAATGTCCAAAACGTGGGAGCAGAGAGCACTGCACCACAGCCTACCATCTAGCTCATCTACAGACCATCTTTCCAGCACATTCCATGATGAAAGGCCCCCTGTGCCAGTGAAAACAGATTTAAAACCACAACAAAAGAAACCAACCTGCTGCTTCTTAGAAATGGATTCGTGCTTCTATCTGTGCTGCAGACACTCATCTTTAATTAATACGAACAATTCTGCTTTTAAATAATATATTCTTTAAAATGGAACTGTTCAACTCTAGCCAACCTCAGGAGATCAAAAATCATCACCCAGACACTATAAAATGTCAATATCAAGCCTCAGAACTCCTGAAATTAAAGGAAAAAATTATTTGAGGATTTTTGTTGGGCCTCATGAATGCAGCTCTGCCCACCCTACATCAGTTTTGCTCTCTGCTCTCTCCTCATCTCTCATTGGGGTGTTTCAACATGTCCTTCATGGCTCAGCCAGGTTCTTCTTACCCTGAGGAAGGGCAGGAAACTACATCCCCACCTCTTTCAGGAAAGAAGCTGACCACAGAACAGTGGTAACCTTGCTGATCCCTTCCTCTTACAGAGAGGGCACTGAAGGAGAGGGGAGAAAAAATCTTGATTGTTCTTGCAGAGCAGCTGCTGCTTTTCCTCAGATTTAGGCAAATCCTGGGAATTTTCACCCCGGATTGCCAAAAGCATGACATTTTGCAGGAGCTGAGTGGAAGCAACCAAATGGACTTTACCATTCCCTGTCATTTATCATACAATCATGAAATGGTTTCAGTTGGAAGGGACCTGAAAGATCATCTCGTTCCAACCCTCCTGCCACAGGCAGGGGCACCTTCCACTAGACCAGGTTGCTCAGATCCCCATCCAACCTGTTCTTGAACACTTCCAGGAATAGGGCATCCACAGCTTCTCTGGGCAACCTGTGCCAGTGTCTCACAACCCTCACAGTAAAGATTTTCTTCCTAATATCTAATCTAAACCTGCCCCTGTCAGTTTATTTCCCTTATTTATCAGGCACTGACATTTGGTTTCAGGGTTTTGTAGACCCCTTGGTGGATGACTCACTGCAGATGCAGCATGAGACTTTCCATGCCCCCCCAAAAAGTTTAGGCTGTGAGCCTTTAGGTCCCATCTGCATATACGACATCACCTGGAGAAGAAAAAATCTTCACAGTAACTGCTACCTCAGCAGCTGCAAGCCTGTCCAGTCTGTGTTTTTGTCCATTTATATTTCATCACACATCATGACTTGGCCACTGTCCATCTTTTCCATACTAGCCCATCTGTTTTCCCATTTTCTGATGGAAATTCTCACAGTTCCCTACTCTCCTGAGGGAACAGAAAGGTCTGGAGGACCAAGTAGAGAGCAACCCCCTGGGTCCTGCTGAATCTCATCCCTTCTTCAACTTGATGGGCAATTTTCAGCAAATTGCTAACCCTCTTCTCCCTGAAGAGAAACAGAGTGAATTTGCATCTACAGAGGAGGTGGGACAATGGACTAATGTGTTCTGGTGTAATGGCTCCCAAGTCAGTGATCCAAAGAAGAAAAATATGTTCAGCTGTTTTGGAAAATTATTATAAACCACAAGGTGTCCTAAGAGTTGTGGAGGCATTCAATGCTTTTGTGAAGCACAAATTAACTTCTTAGCTCCAGCAACAACAGATTATGATTTTGCAGGTGATGGAAAACTCAGAGACCTGAAATTGTGGGCTTTTTTTCCACAGTATAGCATCTTCAGAGGAAAACTGATTTCTTTACAAAAGGGAGATCAAAACTGAAATTTCAGATTCATCTCAGCAGCCTGTTATATTTTCAATTTTTGATGTGAAAAACCACAAGCATTATTGTTTTCAAAATTTATACAGTTAGTCTTCAATATCCAGAGGGCATGTAACAACATTCACAAGCCTGAAGTCATCTGGATTATACAACATATTTGTGGATTTGTTTTCCTATAGCTAAATAAAATAATGAATAAATAATGATCTCTGTGGTGTAGTGCCTCCTAATATCCCCGCCAGTGGTCAGATATGTATTTTTGTCCAGGAGCAGCATCTGAAGCTGCTAGGGCATGCAAAAGGTGGAAAAATTCCTTCTTCTGAAAACAGCTGTATATTTGAGCGAGATAGGTAGAGAAGCAGCCTTCACAATAGCCATCTCTGATTAGGCAGATAAATCTCTTACATCCTCACTCTGGCTGTTAATAGATCCCCCTGCTGTTAATAGACCCCCCTGCATGTGGTTTCCCAGAGCCCAGAACCACGATGTTCAATGGTAATTTTGAGTGGTGACTGGAGTGTCACACCCTGTAGAAGACAGACAAGTGGGAAATGAGTTTGTGGCATATGATCATTACAACTTTTATGACTGAAAAACAGGCTGGAGAGTACATCAAGCAAACACGTATTCCCTGTCTGATTTCATAGAAGAATAAATTCTGTTTTTGCTGCTACTGATCAGTGTCCAGCCTATTCCTAACCATGGAAATTTCACAGTTTTCCAAGGTAAATTTTCCTGAGGTTAAGTAAAATTCTCAGAGAATGAAACTTGAGACTATTCACCTGTTAAGCAACTTACATCATTAGACCAGAAAAACTAATTTTCCTCCCAGATCCTTAATATCTGATATAGGTAGGTTCTTTTGGGGGATGAATAATATTAAGGATTAATTTCAATATTTTAGGGGTGTGATTAGTGCAGATTCAATAATCTGTTGAATTCAACCTTGATAAAAGCCTTGTTAATGCAAGACAGATTATGAACAGGGCTGCACACAAGGGAGGGAAATTCAAGTGCCTTGAACAGGAAACACATAGGGACAAGGGTAGTAGTATATTGACTGGTGTCACTGCTTTGGCAAGAATTGGGTATCAACTGTGCTTTATAATGACTAAAAATAATATTGAAATTCGCCTTGATATTACAGCACAAAATATACATGAGCTTCAAGAACTCTAGGTGCAGGAAGATGAGAGGATCGCAATAAGATAAATTCAGAAGAACTTGAATTCAAATACAAACATTACTTTATCTGGTGAATAGAAGGTGTTCAAGAAGCACTGAGAAAAACTCAGTTAAGGAAATTAGGATGAAGAACCATGTAAATGTAAACGTTTGATAAACAACAAAAAGATTTCCTTCTGCTTGGGTTTTGGTCCATAAAACCAACCTAACTGCCAAGCACTGTACATACCAACACCACAACAACAGCCAGTGCCCACAGCAGAGGACACTGCCAGTGACCTTGCCAGGCTGGCAGCACCTGAAATGCATCCACAGCTTGCCCGAGAAGCAAAGCACATTATACCAGGGACCCTGTTTAGATTAAAAATTCATCTCCAGATCTGAGCACTCTTTGCAAAGTTCCTCAAAGTTGAGAGCCAGCCTATTGGGAGAAAAAGATCTGTATTCCCACTGTATCCTCACTGTATCAGGGAGCCCTCTGACACATCAGAATTTGCTTACATCCATGTTTGAGCTCACCTTGTTTACAAATTTCAGGACACCCACCCTTGCTCTTGTCTGGAGAAGGCAGCACCATATTTTTTTGCAACAGTTTTCCTAGGAGTCCTAGTAGTGAGCAGATCAGCTGTGTGAACCTGCTGCAGCAGGGTAATTGGCCCAATATCTGGCTCTACCCCTTTCCTAATATTTCAGAGGGAACTTGGCTGTCTCTGTAGACCTAAGTCAAAACAAACTTAAAGAAAAGAGACAGACATTTCACAGGATCTGGAGAGGCTGCAAAGCTTTTATTGACTATTTCTATGGCATCAACAGCACAGCAGCAAATAAAGCATTTCACACTCCTGCTTTCCTGAGGTTGACTTGTGAAAAAAGCATGTGCCACTCAAATATAGGAGCTACATAATCAGCAGAGACAGTCTAGAAGAAAATGAAAAGCAGTGACAACCAAGCATCATTTAGAGAGGATGAAAAATAGTCTCAGTAACCCAGCAAGCAACATTTTAACCAAGAAAACAGTACCCCAATTGTAGCACCACAGGAGGACAAGCAACAAGGAAAAACCATGAAAATAAGACCACTTGGAGAAGAATAGAAAAGTAATGACAGTTCATGAGATACAGAACCTGCAATTTCAGTTTAGGCTCCGAGAACACTTTTTGGTAGAGGTTTCCTATTGCACAGAAAATCCTATCCCTCTGTTTCGACATCACTGTCCATTTGTCCATTACAGAAGTGTCCTGGAGACACACAAAAGCCTGACCCTGTCCCAGGGAGAAAAAAGTGGTTTCCTTGCAGACCAGCATATGAAATCTGTTCCTTTCTCATGTAAAACATAAGACCTGGAGTAATGCACAACTATTTTCCAGCTCATAAACTTAATTAGAACAGCTTAGTGATCTACATCCAGTCATGTAACGAGTCAGAGGCTGGGAATGTAACTTGGAAACGCTGATTCCCTTTCCCTTGCTCTCTCTGCTGGATCTTCACCTACTGCAGGCTGAGACTGATGTTAGAATTGTCCATTTGCTGCCTGTTTCCGACTGAGGTGGTTGAGCACTGCAAACTGGGGTGCAGCCAGGCACCCAGAGAGGGTGCTGCATCCTGCTCAGCAAAGAAACAGTCTCCAACTGCAAGCAAATGCAAGGATGTGCTGATCCCTGAATCTTAGGTGAGCACTTCAGGACTATTTTACAATTAAATGCAGCTTAGAGTTCTGCTAAGTTCAAAGAACTGGATTTTCTTTGGTGCAAAGTGCCATCACAGCACTGTGCTGACTTGTTGTCTGGAGTTGTACAACTCCAGGCAATTCCCTTCTCTCTATGAAAAAGGGAGTTGAACACAGTTTCTGCAAATACTTTCTCTCTTGTTGTAAGGGAGTGCTTTGGGATATTCATTTCTTACTTTGAAATTAACCAATTATCAGTATAAAATCAATACCGGTCAGATAATCGGTATCAAATAATCAATGTTTTAGGCTCCTAATATTGTCCAAAGGCACAAATGATCAGTTCTCCTTCAAATTCATTTTTTAATAAAGGCGATGCTGTATTTGTGCAGAATTCCAAAAAGACTAAAGAAAGCACCAGTCTGAAAAGGATAATATTTATCAAAATGCCATTACACTGGCAAGTCCTGTTACACCATGAAATTATTCCTGGTTATATCACATATGCCTGGAGACTCTAATGTCATCAGAAGGGGCAGAGGAAAGAAAGGAATAAATGACACCTTGCAATATCAAAACTCTCAGAAAATATTTCTGAATTTCTCAGGTACATTTCTAAAGGTTGCACTCTAAAATCTTTAATCCTATGGTGAAACATTTTATTCTACAGGAAGGAGAAGAAAAGTAGAATGGCAATCAAAAGGATTCTGTGAAACTAAGTATCAGTGAAGCTAATATGAAAATGGACCTAAATGAGGAATACAGTGAAAATACATAATATAAACACCTAGATGTGTATCTATGCATGCCATTTTGCACCTGTATATTCTTTTGCATGTACACACCTACACTTTCAGCATCTGACAAGAACAGGAAGAGAAACAGGACGTACCTTATTAATGAACTCTGTATAGAGCATCCCCCCTAGATCTCCACAGCTGCTTTTATTTCAATGTCTGGAACAGAGTGATCTGTAAAAGCATAAATCCACAGTGCTCTTGGTGTTTCAAGTTTTAGAATTCAAGAGAAAGAGGGGAAAATCATTCTGTTCCTCAGTACAAGGAGATCTCTCTCGTTTTCCTCCTTCCCAGCTCGGACTCCCAGACTCTGGATGCTGTGCTGTTCCTCCCTCTGTCACTCTTCCCAGTGGTGCTGCTGTCGATCCTCCATCTCACCCCCTAAAATTCACTCTCCGGAGTACCTGCCCCTCTGTCCGTGTGAATCAGCTTTCCAAAGAGCACTGACACCTCAGAGAGGGACCCTGGGAGTGTACCACTGGCAGAGGAAGGGGCATAAGCCAAACCCAGCCAAAATCTGTCAAAGCACATGTCACATGTTGCTGGATCCCTCCTGCGAGCACAGTTGTAATCCGGTTTATCACCCGCACCACAGAACAGCAAATACTTTTAAAACTCAAAGGTGCTTTTTCTCCTCAAGTTATTCTTACTTTATGGTAAGAGAGGAAAAAGAACTGCAGTCCTAAAAGGTGCTTTCACAGAGATAATAAAAGCATCTTTTAGTGTTGTATTTCATTTTTATTCTCTAGCTCCACCAGTCACTTATAAAACTGGGCTGGGTAGTAGAAATGCATGTGTGTAAATCATCATCACTGCTCTGAAAATTTTTAGATAAACTGAAGACCTGACTTGCAATCCCCACTGCAGTGAAATAAAATCCAAAGTCTGAAGAAGTTTACAAAGATGAAATACAGGAATCAATCCCTGATTTTTCTCTCCAAGGCAGATTTCTGAGTCTGTATGGCTGAGCCCCACAGTTCTTTTTCATCAACTGCCTGGTCAAGAAGCACTTTCTTGGGTAACATAGCAAACTGAATCCAGTCATGGATATGGAAAGAATATTGCAGGGAACATTTTTAGATGCTTTGTAACCTGACACTTACCCTGACACCTTTCTGCCAGGGGCTAAGAATTAAGAGTCTGAAGAAGTCACTGAAAGATTTTAATAAACAGCAACTTCACTTGGCATTTTAATATCAAAGACAAATAGAGACTGTGACAGTTGTTTTGCTTTATTTAAAAAAAAAAAAAAAAAATCATTAATTTCATGGGAGTCTTTCTATGCTTGCCAGAGGTGGAAGGATTGTATTCTACAAGTAACAAAGAAGAAAGAGTTCTCTCCTACAATGGTAAAAGAAAATAAAGGAAGCAAATTATTTCCAGAAATATGGAGATTTTTTGAGCCAGGGCAGAGCCTCACAGTAAGGCTGGACACAGCTCTCTGATGGTTACATAAAAACAAAAAGCAGCTTTTTTTCTCCTTTCCTAATGAAGGAACTGGGAATAGCCCAGTTTTCAGTTACAGACTGGCCCCAGTCAGTTCAGTGCACACACACAGATCCTTCAGCTCACCAGCACTGCATGTCAAGGGAGGAATCCTGAAACTACAGAAAGTAACTTTCTAACTGACCCAAAATCCAGGCTACACCATCAAAAACCCTGTGTACCAAGTGACTCCAGGCCAGTTCACTGCAGAACTAACAGGGACACAGTGCTTTACGCTCAGCTGGTTTGAAGCTGCTTTGCAGAGAATGCTCATCGTTAATGCCATGTTTTATTTAGGGGGTGAAGAACCAGA
Organism: Pipra filicauda; assembly: GCF_003945595.2. Classification (NCBI taxonomy): domain Eukaryota; kingdom Metazoa; phylum Chordata; class Aves; order Passeriformes; family Pipridae; genus Pipra; species Pipra filicauda. Next base: position 2,304,758 of record NW_024104320.1, read on the forward strand.
GAAAGGTGAAAAGTACATGATTTTCAAAAAGGAAAACTCACTCTAGGTAAGAATTGCAGTCTTCCAAACTGATGGTGTGTGCCAAAACAGTTGTAGAGATCAGAAAAGCTCCAACCCCTCCAAAATCAATAATGTTCTGATACCCTGCAGGACTCAAGAGGAGACCAAAGTAACTGGCTGCTTTGTAGGTGGTAAGTTCTGAGGACAGATGACATCTGGTGTCCCTCCCCTCCTGATCTCCGCTTTTTGATATCAACGTGGAGCAGAGCAATAAACACCATCATTCAGTGAGGGTTAAAGAGAACAGTGTAACTCAGGATGGTCAGAACTTGGTAAGGGCAAAGAACGATTGAAAAGGAGGAAAAGGGAAAGATGGTTTCTGGGTTGTAGTATATAATCTCATTATATATATCTGTCTTATATGTAAAAATATATATATTTTTGCTATAGCTTTGGCTGCTTGGTTTTTTTTCTTCCCTCTCTGGGAAGCAGGCCTTTGTTGTCAAGTTTCGGAGACTTGGTGGGAAGCCAGCTCGAAACTTGTACAAGTGTAATTTAGAGCATCACCCAGAACCCTTGGCACCAGGAAACTGAAGGATCATGATTCTTCTCCAAGTAGTAATTTCTTTAAAGAGAACTCAACAGTTGCTATGGACTCAAAAACCAGTAGATATGAAGTATAAATCAAAGTTCTTCTAGGGCATATCACTTATCTCGAGGATAGAGTTTGCAGAAATCATGACTAACAACTCATGAAAGGAAGCAATGGAAGAAAACTGAGTTCATTTCTCAGTTGATTGCAGGTAGTGTTTGTGATATGACATTGTCATTGTTAGTAACAGGTTGCTGATGCCAATTCTCATCTTAGCTCCCATCTTAACTAGTCTTGACTTGCTTTGCTAACTGGTCTTGAACTTGTTTTCCTTGCCTGAGCAGCAAAGTAGTCAGGGCATTAAACTCTTAACAACAAAATAAGAAAAGTGGTCAGAGAGGGTTATTTTTTTAACCAAAGTCCTTGTTCAGTAGCTTTAATCCTTGGACTTGTCCATATTTGGTAAGATTCAGTCATATTACACATGGCAAAATTCCAGCAAGGAACCACGTGTGAGTGAAAATCCTAGCATAGTATAGGATCATAGATAGCTGGGAGAGAAGCTCACTAACAAAAATAGCATAAAATGTCCCCAAGCAAACCACGAAGCTGAGGAGTATTAGAAAATACAAATTACTGCCATCAGCAGCAACGCTGGCAACTTGGGGCACTGACATCTTGTCATGGCAGCCCTTGGCCAGACCACAGGAAAGCACAGGCAACAAGGGAGGGAAAGAAGCTTGGAGGAGAGGGACAGCAAGGGGACAATGTAGCCAGGATCTTGTTATTAATTACATTAGTAATACCATTCCTTTTATTTTAATTAAACAATTTGGATTATTGGTGCATTAATGTAATTTTAACTGGATTTAAAAGCAGCTTTTACCTTATTTTAATTAGACTAACAACCAATTCTTGTGTTTGTTTATAAGATCCATAACAGGATTTTGACTGTACCAGGGCAGGCTGAAGATGTAGTTCAAATGCTGTGAAGTGTTTGATGAACTAGTTCAGGCTTGGTGAAGATGTGAGACATAAGGATTCAAGTTGTTGAAAAATTTTTTCAAGAATCTTGGAGACAAAAAAACCCACAAAGTTTGGAAAATGTTCCAGTGGCTGAAAGAACTAAGAAATTGCTGGTCTCCTGAAGCTTGGATGAATCTAGGTGGAATGTACCATGAGAAATAGAGAAATAAAAGCCAATATTGAACATGCTTGCAAGAACAGAAAATTGAATATTTTATTGAATTTTTTTTTAGAAAAATAATGTACAGAATAAAAAAGGTACAGGGAAAAATATACTTAGCTTTCCAGCTCATTCATTCATTTTTTTTTCTATTTTTAAACCAGCTTTCTAACAGATTATTGATTTAATATAAAAGCAAATAAAAAATAAATCAGAATGGCAGTATTTCTATTACTGATACACCACAACACTCTAGCACATATTTTCAACAACTGACACAAAGGACAGTGAAGCTCCATGTTAACTGCACACCACTACTCAGTAATCTTGGTGCAACAGTAAGAACGTCAGTCCAGAGCAAACATAGTCATGTGTCAGCTGCAGGGTGTCTTAAATGTTCAGCATATTTATTCACATGGTTATTAAAAAATATAAATTGTGGTTTTATTTTTTTTAATACCACACTGATCAACTGAGATAAAAATTAACTCTCTGCTCTGCTTGAGGGATTAAATCTTGACTGCACGCAATGGGATGAAAGAAAGGAATTTGAGTCCAAAAGCTTCATCCATCAGGATGTGTCTATTGAAATTAGTCTTATGGCACTTGTATACTCTCATTAAAAAGTAGATGTGAGGACTCATTAGAAGGCAAGGCTGTGTGAACCTCCAAGTCATACATTACGACGTGTGATATGGTGAATTAACACAATGCCAGTGCAAAGCTTGAGGCACAGAAGAGCTCAGTGGTAGTGGATGCCATCCTCTTTTGGAGACTCACATTCTAGCTGCCAAAACATGTTAACTGAGTCACTGGCTGCACTGAATCTACTTGCAGCGTTTTGGATGACATTTTAAACATTACTGCTGGGGCAGTTTTTCCAAGTGGAGCAACTGTGCATGTGCCCAGGTCTTCCCTGTTGATATGACACTGGATGAGCTCTGCTGCCCTCACCACTGAGAGCTTCTCCATGGTGCTGACCCTCTGAAAGGGATACCTTGCTCAGAAAATGCATAGGATAACGAGAAATACAATAAAATCTTAAAACACCTTTCCCTCCACCCCCCCACTTCTTCCCAGGTTCAACTTCACTCCAGATTTCCTGGCCCTCCTCCCCTCAGTGGCACCTGGGGACAGGGAATGGTTCTGCAGTCAGTTTGTCACATGGTGTCTCTAACACTGCTTCCTCCTCAGGGGCAGGACTCATCACACTCTTCCCCTGATCCAGTGTGGGGTCCCTGTCTTGAGAGACAGTCCTCCACGAACTGCTTCAGTGTGAGTCCTTCCCACAGGCTGCAGTTCTGCATGACCTGCTCCAGTGTAGATCCCTCCCACAGGCTGCAGTCCCTCAGGAACAGGTTGCTCCAGAGTGGGTTCCCTGCAGGCCCTGACACCAAAACTGCTCCTCTATCCGTGGGGCCACAGGTCCTGTCAGGAACCTCTTCAAGTGTGGGCTTCCCGCTTGGTCACGTCCTCCTCTGGGCTCCCCCCTGCTCCAGCACAGGTTCCTCCATGGACTGCAGATGGATCTCTGCTCCTCTATGGACCTGCAGGGGCACAGCTGCCTCACCCCGCTCTGCACCACAGGCATCAGGGGAATCCCTTCTTCAGTGCCTGGAGCTCCTCCTGCCCCTCCTTGTGCACTGACCTCGGTGTCTGCAGGGCTGTTGCTCTCACACATTCTCACTCCTCCCTTCCAGCTGCTGTTCTGCAGCAGGTTTTTTCCTTCCTTCTTAAATACGTAATTACAGAGGCTATTTTACCTCACTGTAGAATGCATAGTTGAGAGTAGTCAAGTGAATTGTCCTCTAAAAATGCCAAGTTTTCTAGAACTAGAGAACTAGGTCTAACTAGAACTAGTCCTAACTTTTCCTTACGTGTCCCTCCAAAACAACCTGTACCAACCTCCACTGCAAAGGTAAGCAATGCCTCCTTTAGCACGCACACATGCAGTAATATATTTCTCTTACTAAGGCATATAAAATTTGTGTGATCAATCAAGTCACTAATTCTGTCCTCTGGGTGTGCAGAACTTGCCAAAGACATCTTCAAACTAGGCCACCTGCTGACAGCTTACTCAGACCATCTGGGTACATCTCACTTTAAAAAAGGCCTGTCTCCAGCAGGGAGGACACCTTGGGATCCTTCACTTCCAGCCACTGGTCCCCAGTCTCTCAAGAAGAGGAACATGGATGGTACAAAGCAAAGAAACAACCAATAAAGTGCAGGTGAGCAGACTTTATTCTATGGCATATGAAGATAATTACATATGCAGGTGAGATTCATCTCACCTGATGGGAGTTGGTGAAACACTAAGCATCAAAATTTAAATACCTATCAGCCTTTTATCTTTAGGCATCAGAAAAATAAACAGAAAAAAAATAAAACGTTTTCATCATTCAAAAGGGGTAAAAGAAAAATGGAAAAATACACTGATTAAAAATTGAAATTAAAATTTCTGATGTTAGATACCTTCTAAATAGTAATTTTTATTTCTTTATCCCTGAAAATGCACATTAATTCTGAAAATTTAATTAAAGTTAAGCAGTTGACTTGTTTCTCGGTTTCTTAAGGAAATGAGGACTATATAATTACACTGCCCAAGTTTTCCACACTAACTTTTGAACTTATTAATTCTCTCAAAACCAGAAACTAATGGAAATCTCTAATTATATCTCTTTTAATGTTTTGAAAAACAGCAAGAACACAGATAAAGGAGATGCAGAACCATAGGCAAAGCAAGGGGAACCTCTAAATTTACGGTTTGGAGCAGCTCCCTTCTTTGACAGCAAATCCCTTCCCTGTCCATCTTTATCTGGAGAGAAGTGCTTGGGTTTGTACCTGCCAGTTTTTCAACTACAAATTTGCCTGCTTTTTGTGTAAGTTTTGTTAAACTAATCTAACTTAGGGCAGTGGTTTTAGCAAGTGGTTTTGATAAAATTCCACCCAAAACATGTCTCCTAATAGGAGCTGAGAGAAATAAATCTCTGCTTTCACAGTTACCACAAGTCCTCACTGGAGTCACTGGTTTATTCACCACAGTGAATGACTGTGTCTTGTGCCTGCGTGACCTCCAACAAGGATCAAGGAACTGTAACAGTCAGATCAGCCAGTTTAACACAAGGATGACTCAGCTGAGGCCACCAGCTGAGACATCCAATGGCAACTATATGTGTAAATTATATTTTCAGGTCTTTCATTACTCTGGGTGCTCTCTGGGGACAGAAAACAAGAGAAAACTCTGTCCTTTAATGCAGAGTCTCTTGAAGAGAAGGGAAAGAGCAATTGCAGAAGAGAGGAAAAGGAAAATAAATGAAGAATGGGTAGGAGGTAGGAAAAAAGAAAGATATTCAAACCAGTGAAAGCAAGAGAGAAAAGTCTTAAAGTAAAGTGGGCTGGAAGATGAAAGATATTCAAAAGGGGGAAAAAAAGAAAGAGGAGGAGTTTCTGAAAATACATCCTAGTTCATTTAAACAGTATCTTCTAGGGTGCAATAATCCCCAAGATCCCATTTAAAGATTCAGGGTAGGGACATCTTTCCTTTTCAAGTCCCTATGCAATTCTCCACCTCAGCCTTGTCTATCATTTGCCTTTTCCCCTCTCTCCCCACTCCCTTCCTGGGTACTGTTACATATTTAATCCTTGGACAAGTCTCCTCATCTCCCCAGTCCCACAAGTGTCAGGCTGGAGTTTATCTACTATGCTTCATTTACTTAGAAATAAAAACAAGGAGCCATGATGTGATTTTGAGACTGTTGTTCCTGGTCTGGGTTATGTTTGTGGTGCCCTGACAACACAAATTGTACCAGCTGCATAATAGCAAGCATGGGAGCAGGGAAGTCTCTGCATGCAGCAGAGCGATAAGAAGGCTCTACCATCAAATTAGCACTTTTATACTACCAAAAAAAATGTCTAAACAGAGTTATCTTCAGTGCAACAGGAGGTGGCAGGGAAGAAAAATGGTTTCTCCAGTAACCCAGAAGGAATTGGAGATGTGCTTGGAGTTGTTGAGCTTTTGTCATTGATTTGTTTTGGGTGGAAATAAGAATGAAAAGTATACTTAATAAGAAAATATATAATCACAGCAGAAGACTGTTACTTGAACAACTTAATTAGTGTTTTTTTTGGAAGATAGCATAAGGAAACGTTCCATGTTCTCCACTTGAATGTGTTGGTGATAGATGCAGGTTTAACATTAAATCTTTCATGGTATTTTCAAACTTCAAATACAGTCACATTTTATATTTTAAACAGGTATCCAAAACCTCAACCACTGCCTATTTTCTATCAATACAGCAATATTTACCCATTTTGCATCACTTGAGTCAAGATATAAAGAAAAAATCCTGACAGAACAGGAAAATCTTCCCAGCTGGGAGAAGACACTTAGGAAATATCTTGGGGATTGGGCCATTATACAGAAAACTGGACTGAACAATTACTAAATTGAAGGCCACAGGAGATGAGAAAAGGGCAAAGAACAAGCCAATAACATTTGCAAACAGTTGACTGCAAGAGGCAACAAAATTTGAATTTGATGTAAATAATTTTTCACTTTCTTCAGTTTTTGGGACCTAAAGGCAGCTGTCCCTGCATCCATAGAAAATGCTATTGAACAATGAGCACAAACCTTCATTTAATGGGACCACAGTGCCTACTTCTGACTTGTTGCACACTGACAAATTTTGTGACTTCCTCAGATGTCATTAAATGCGAATCCAAAGTGCCGTATGTTCATGTGTATGGATCAATATGAGAGGTCTCTCTGTGTATGTGGTCCAGCGCAGACAGCAGCCTGGAAACACCTTCCTCCAAAATAAACCCACTTTTTCTCTTGCTGTTTTGCACTTTCACAAAAGGTGTGACATGCAATGGCAGCAGTGGCTCACTGAGGGGATCCCACTTCAGTGACACCTCTGCCGCCAGGACTTTCTGACTGGTTCTGCAGCTACAGAAGTGGTGCCCAAAAGTAAATAAAATGGAGTCAGCCTCAAACTCCTGACGGCACCTGCATGCCACCAAAGGAAGAAAAAGTTGAAGACAACAAGGCCAGCTCTGCTTGAAGACTCCAAGAGATGCCATCACTAGAAACACATATGAAACGTGTCCAGCTTGGCAATAGTGTTTCTGCACCTGTGTGCCAACCACTGCAAAACCACGTCACAGAAAGTACCAGCAAAGACTTTTCAGGTCATTTTTCTCTATTCTACATAGATAATTTTGTTTACCACAACATTGGTGGTACAGTACTAGATCAGCTCAAGAACGTAAGTCAGTTGTTTTCCCCTGCTAATGCAAGGTTATGATTCCCTTAATCCTAAATTCTCCTTCTTGAAGTCATTCATACTGTGTGGACGGATCATTAAAAGTGTTAAAAAGTGGCTCTTGGGTAAACTATTATCACTGCCTATGAAGCCTTCTGTGATAAACTGCTCACTGGCTGGTAGAAGGCAGAGAAAAAAAGGATGAATGAGTTATCCATGGAAGAAAGTTTGTCTGACCCACATCTATTCACTGGAATTCAAGAGTCTAGTCATTTGGCTCTGCCTACGGATGCACTGGCACTTCCCAAAGGCCATTTGCTTCACTGTGTGCTTGCCAGTCCTGGCTGAAACAATATATCTTCTTTTGAAATATAGATTTAGATAATGTAAACATCTATATAAGATTAAAAAATAGAGAGAGAGAGGAAGACCATATTTAGAGATTATTTTTGATGCATTTAATACGTGGCTTACAGACTTATATAAGTATCCAGATGAAGAAGGAACACAGCATTAGGAAGAATGTTCAGAGCTATGAAATCTCACCACCAGCACTGCAGGCAAACAGTGTGTGAGCTGATCATTTTCTCTTTTCTGTACTCTCTTTCTCTTTCCTCTTTTCTGGATATTGGTTCCTTTTGGTTTTACCATAGGCCTATTCCCAGTGTTCATTCAGGAATTGTTAGAATTCTTTCTCTAAGGTCCAGCCTGAACACATACCTATTTGTTATTGTGTTGAAACTCTCCTGCTGCTCTGCTAACTTTCCCTGTTACACCTTTTATTTCCCCATTGCAATAGAGGAACCATCATAATTTCAACCTTCCTTTAGTCACACAGATAAATGAAGTACCTTCAGTTTCTTCAAGAATAGAGATTCCCTGTTTCTAAGATCACAGTCGCTCTCGTAGTCTGCATTAGTTTATCCACCTTTTTTCAATGAGAGACATTTCATCCTAGATGAGGTTTTATATATATCACAACCTGAGAGATCCATTCTCCCTGTTTTTTTGAATACTTCTGTGATACAACTTAGAAGAACTTTCAGATTTTTGACAGTAATGAAACAAGAGTCTGTGTTGAGTCCACGGTGGGAATCCTTCGTGTCAAGATAAGCTGAGCTCAGGAAACAATATAAGTGCAGTTTCTGTCACTATTTACTAAGTACCTGCTTTGTCCTTGGTACATTATCTATCTCACTCCATTTCCACTTATTTCAGACTTCAGGATGATTCTGTTTTCATTGGCCACATTATTGCTGGGAAATTACTCCCTGGCACTGAATCTGTCACCTACACTTAAGCTGAATTTTTGGCACAGACAAATCAGCACCCTACCAATAAATCCCAACCATGGGCCAGGAACTATTCCCCAAAGGTGGTTGAATGTGGCCACACCATTTTGGAAGCCGGAATTGCTTTGTAGAATTGAAATACTGGGCTGGCACCAGGGCCAGAGGGGTGCTGTGATCCTGTTAAAGTTTCTGGTGCAAATGCACCTGATGTGCAGTTTGATTCTCCTGATGATCACTGAGGACAGGTACAGACTTGGCTTGTTGCTGATGCTTAAATCAGTAAAAAGCAGTATATTTCCTTTTGGATTAAGGATGACTTTTGTCTCTGTAACAGCTAGATGGGAATGTGAGGAACTACAATTGTAGAAATCCATCAGTTTCTGAGAAAATACCGACATATTTAATTTCCAGCCTGTGGTGTTTATGAGCACTTTGTCCTTTTAAATATTAAAGTCTATAAGACATTTGCCCCTTTTTCTGGTGTGGTTTTTTTTTGTTTGTTTGTTTTGTTTTTTGTTTTTTATACTTTTCAAAGATGTCAATTAGACTAATGCCCTCCAATAATCCTGAGTGGCATTTTTGTGTCATCCCAAAGCAATATTACACTAGATGTTAAAGGTAATAAAACCAAATCAATTCCTGCAAATAAAATCTCCTTCTTTGAGTAGTCACTGTGCTAGGTTGATGGTTGATGACCTTAAACATCTGTTCCAACCTTAATGATTCTGTGACTCTTTGAATGCACTTCTAGTAAAATAGTTACTCTTCCACTTTAAAAAAAAAATCTATTAAAAAGCAGTCTAATTGTTCTGAACAAGGACAAATTGGATTTTAAAGACTTTTGATCATTAATGCGATAGGAAACAGATGTGCATCTGTTTCTATAGAAGATATGTCATGCTAACAACAATAAAAAAGTGTTGTCTAATTCTTAAAACAGACATTGTATTAATTGGACCTTTACTCCACAAACAAAAGAATTAACTTTTAATGACTAATTCTTGTTTATACTATACTAAGTATTGCAAAGATAATGCTGTTATTTTCAAATTGTGAGCTATCATTAAATCCAAAAAGTTTTTATATAAATCAAACTGTTGCTAAAGGTGGGGATTTAATTGCTTCAACATGCACAGAAGCAGAGAATCTATTTTCTGACGTTATAATAAATCTAAGATATTAAGCATATATTTAGCATACAAAAATTCAATGTGCTTTTAAATTATTTTACTATGACACATATATTTTTAACAAGATGATTGATGTTCTAAGTCCAAAGTAGATTAACTGGGACATGATAAAATGAACAGAGTAAGAGTTACAAGGTGAATAAAATCAAATGAGGCATTGCAACTATTTAAGATATTCATAAGAGATTATATTGACTAAGAGATAGAGACCAAAATGAGAGGTGGAGCACTGAGTGACTGTAGCACAAAAGGGTGAGGATTTAACCAGCACTCATGGCCATGGTATGCAGATAAACCTGGCTCAGTCTTGTAAAGGTCAATGAGAACAGACACTTTTTTTTTTTTTTCTAAACTTATCTTTTATGATGTTCTCATTGCAGTATAAAGACCATCAGAAAGATGGAGAAAACTTCCATGTAAGAGCCCTCTACACTCAGTGGATTAATTTTACAGTCTTCACACTATGAGAGCCTAATGTCCCACATTGCAACTGAGTAAAGTTCCAGCAAAAAACGTGTAACCTGAAGTGCTATCCTCTAAAAACATTTTGTTCCTAAAGGAATAAAAGATTTGAAAACATTCAAACCCAGGATGGTGGATAAGCCTTCACCTCAACCGTTTCCAGCCATTCTATTTGTTTATTTGAAATCCCTTGCTGTTTGCAGTCTCTCCCTCTAAATGGTGACACAGGAGTGTTATGGTCTCTGCTGGGGTACCGGCAGCTCCCAGACAGAGGGCTGGATCTCATAACATGAACTGGAACTTGGAAAAAGAGGTCCATCCAAGAAGCAAAAAATGCTTTAATAAATAACTTCTTTAGAACTGTAAACACATAATTTCAAAACAGTGTTCCCTGAAAGGACCAGAAGGAGAAAAGGTAATTACTGGAATGATAGCTGGAATTTTCACAACTTTAGGGGCAATCCCTTGAGGACTGGTAAATGACTAACACCTTCCTATTGAAGGAAAGAGGTTAAAAAAAAAAGACTCAGGTGTATCATGACACACTAACCAGCACTCATACAACACTGAATATTTATGAGTACTTCACTAAACTATTCTAATCTGTGCTTTGATGAGGTCCCTAGTCCTTCTATACCATGAAAACAGATTTACTTTTGCCCTCTCACAAGCAAACACAGTTCATCCATTAAACCATCCCTACCAAGATAATCCATTTAATTCATCATCTGGCAGCTATGCACCAGCCCTGAAAGCTGTAGCCTCTATTGTATCACTGGAAACACATTCATCTGCTTTCATGTGCCCAATTGAGAAGATGTCTTATAACTTTATTTTGAATCATTACTGCATTATGGTCCTCTAAAGTCCCAGTAAAATGAGGGTCTGTTTAAGCTTGGGAAGGTCTTCTGGTTAAAATCTACAGTATGCCAACTACGTGAGGCTGAGATGTGCAACATTATTTCTTTCTGAATCTCTAATTAGAACATTATAAGGCTTGTTTCTTTCTTCAGATTGTAAACATGAAGCAACTAGTCTTAAGCAGAAAGATATAGGTAAGTTTTTCTTTCTTGCCCTCACATTACTTGATTAAAGGGTTCCAGGCATTGCACAGAAATGTTTTCTCCTTACACCCCAAATTAATTTTAAAAATATTTAACTAGTAATTTTCTTTATGTATTATATCATCCATTTAATTGCAGGGTGCTTCCTTCCCATTCAATCTCCTTGAGATTTCTAAGTTTCTAAGATTACTACTCTTAAGTCACCAGAGAGAACAATAAAACTAAGAGATACTTGTCTGTACCCTTGTGATTTAACAGCTTTTAACAGCTTTGCAAAGCATAATTAAGGGGTTTTTTTTAATTAACAATTTGCCAGCAAAATTAGTGCACGCCAAACTCATGCTAAAGTTCAGGATGATCAGCACGTATGGGTGATTTTTCTGAGAAAAGTTCACAGCCAGAAATTGCCTCAAGAACGTTAATTTAATCAGGTCACACTGACATTTTCCCCTAAAGAGAAATCAGACAACAACAGGAAAAGACACATCTCATTTCTAATGAAAACAAATACCAACAGCATAAAATGTTCAGCTGATGAGACCATTTTACATGTGCAAAGGTGAAATTGTGCATTAACTTGCCAAGACAAGAAGATGTTTCCATTATCCTGCCTAAAGAATTTCTTTAAACATTTTTTTCAGCTAAGCCATGATTACATCTCGGACTGCAACAGACAGCCCCAGTGACAGAGGATTTCATAAAATCCAAAATAGCACAGAAAATCCAGGAAAATAATTAAGAAAAGGGGGGTTTCTGAGAGTACATTTAGTGCCATAGGCAAATCAGTCAAATTGTACTCGGATACTAAGAAAAAGAGATAAATGTGTCAAGCATGGAGGAACAGGGAGGGTTGTGAATTAACTGTAAAGTGTGTTTTGGGCATTTATTTAGATTAGACAGACTTTGACTAAATTTCAGTTAAACCTCCAGTCAGACAGGTACCAAATTAGTATCAGTTATTCCATATGGGAAGAGCCTGGAACAAATAAAGGGGTAGAGATAAAAAAATGGAGTGAGAGAGGATCAACTGGCCTTCTAAAACATCTGCTCATGTTTGCCCGTAACACAGGGAGGAAAACTGCAGATGACATTTCTTATCTGTGTTACACTTACAGTCTGTGGCACAACTGTACTGCTAAATCCATCAAATTCTCCAGGGAATTTATCTAAAGCAACCCAATCCACACCAGTGAGGAGCCCAGGGGAACATTGGTACATGAGTAGAGTTGTGGTGGCAAGTAAATCTAGCAATGCATGCTTCCACAGGGGGAATGCTGACTTACTCTTTCTATAAGGTGTTCATAAAAATGTTCAAAAATTTGAAATAACCCCAACTTTTTCCAAGAAATATGGGTGCCATGAAATTGAGACTAGAGCTCCAGTTTTATCCAAACTCTTTGTTCTGTAAATTTTAGAAATTTTAAACATCAGCCAGGATACAGAAAGAAGACTCATGACTGATACTGGACAACAAGCACACCAAAAATTAACAAATCCACATGTACTGGCCATATAGTTTCTTGTGCAGATGATCCAGGACTTCCTTCCTCTTCCTTCTCCCTGTCCATCATCTGGCCCCCACCCATGGTACCAGCAGATATATGCAGTTCACTCAACTACCCATGGGAGAAAAATGCAGTGATGTCCTGGAGCATTTACAGGCTTATCCCTGCAGTAAGACAAGACAGACATGGATTTTTTCCAAGACAACTGCATTTTGCTCTTAGAATGCTGCACAGTCTGTCATATAGCTGAAGGAGGGCCAGAAGAGCCCCTGCAAAAAGCTGGGGAAAGCATTCAGTGCAAGTGCCCCCATTTGCAAATTACTCCATTTCCTCCAAACTTCCCTGTGGGAAAAGGCAATACCCTGCATGTGAGAATCCCAGGAAGAGAATGGCAAGGTGTAGGTTGAAGGCTGGGTGTACTTTTTGCCTGACCTAGATGTAGCTTGGGGTCCCCACCTCATCACCCTTGGTCTAAAGAGTAAGGTGAATATTTACAGAAAATACAAAGTCAATTGCACATTCTGAAAGTTCCCAGTAAAACACAGCTGCATTTTCAACATATTTCAACAAATTTCATACCAACATTACCACAGAATGGTTTGGGTTAGAAGGGGACTTAATGATCATCTGAAATATAAAATTTAAGATCATCGCCTGTACTGATATTTATACAAGGTCTATCATTCAATTTGAAGATGTCAGCTCTCTAAACCCTGCAAACTCCCCAGGTCAATTTGTTACCTTTTTTTTGTACGAGTCAGGTTCTTTGATAAATACTGTGAAATAAATGTACCATTTAAGGTAAGTAGCTTAATGTTCACAGGTTGCATCTTTTGGGTCATCAAGGGAAGTTTTTTTGCCCAGTGGAACAGGCAAGAAGAGCTGTAAATGCCACTAAATGATCTCTTCCATCCTGAGCAAAAAGGGGGTGCTTGCTAGCATTACTTCTGGTACATTTGTGTAGTGTAGGAGATGTTAGCAGTGAGCTTGGATTGTTACCCTGCACACAGAGAGACAATAAGCAATTATAAATTACTGAAAATGGACCGTATTTGATAATCTCATGAATGCTTTCTGATACACTGTTTCTGTGAGGAGTTGGGCTCAGTGAGATGGGAATTGTTTTGCTGGGGAGAACACACATTTTTCTTACAGACTTCTGTAAGAACCTTGCTAAGATCTGAGATTATGTAGATCTCTAATACATCTTTGGAACTGTTAATATCTGAAGAGAAGATTTAAGATTATGCCACAGTCCCAGGGATGAAAAACCTGTTCTTTGGTTTAGGATCTGGTCAATAAAGAGAGGAAGTTCGAGTGTTTGTGTGTATTATCCCTACAAATATGTAATTTTGTGGGTTTTAAAAAAATACCATTTGGATTTGCTTTGTGTGGCTGATTCTGGTTGATAAATGAGGTTCTTCACAGGATGGAGAGCTCAGAGCTCACACTGAAAATTCCCTGTGGGTCTGTGCTCACACTGATGAGAGGGTGAAAATCTATGACATTAAAATGACAGATTCCATTATATTTGCACCTTCAGTGCTTGTCTTGTCAGGAAAAAGGAAGTGTGAATGTGCTGAGCAAGATGACTCTGACTTTTTAAAAAGCACTTTTATCCAGGTCACGCAAAGAGCCAAAACTTTTAACTGGGTGCTGATCCCTGACCACAGGGATGCTCACCCTGTCCTGGGCTTCCTCTTTGGCTTCACACAGGAGTAAGGGCACAAGGTGTTTTCCATGTGACAGAGAGTCAAACCAACTATTTCCAAAGGCTCTCAGCTCACACCAAGCAGGAAAAGATGTTTCAGAGATGGTTTTTAGTTCTACACCAAGAAAAGTCTAAAGCCTATCTGAATAATCTATCAGAAAGTTCCTGCAGTAACAGAAGCAGCAAGCAAAAGGGTAAGATCAGCCATTATTGGGTTCACGTTACAGCCAGGAAATACTGAACAAGGACACAAAGTCAGATTTTCATCTCAAATTCAACCCTGTCAAAAAATACACAAAAATGGTTTTCACTGACTTCTCATCTTGAAATTGCTTTCAATTCTTTTGGTGGACCATTTCAGAGGGGGCAAAGGTTCCTTCTGCTGTCCCCAGAAAATTGCTTTTTTGTTGCTAATAAAACAGCAACTCTCTAAAATATTCATCTTTTAAACCAAAATTTATGACTTCTTTGTAATTAAAATGTTTTGGTTTTACTTTATTCCATATTGTTTTCTTATTTCCATATTCTTCCATATTGTTTCCATTCTTAAAGTCCTTCAGTCAGCCTTCAGGGAAAAATTCTTGCCTTCACCTCCGCCCCTCTGAGAAGCTACTGTCTGTATCTTTGATGAAAAAAAAATGAAATTAATTCATGTTAATTCTCATCTTTCTTAACAAGTGTAGGCAACAAACAATCCCATGACTCTGGGGCCACAGCCATACAAGCTTTAACAGATACCACATCTTTGCTGCTGGCCACAAATTGGTACATTTCAGTCCTATCAAAGGTATTTCACTTCATTGGTTCAGTGGTTTATTTTTAATTATTCTACTTATCCAAAGCCTTATACAGATGTTAACAAACAAAATAACTTATTCCATGCACAATCTCTGTTGATGTTGCACGCACAGATGTACTTTTTCCTGCACGTAGAAAGGCTGTGCAGTGTATTTTGATACACGTACATACCTACACACGCCTTTAAGTCTGGTGATAAAGCCAAAAAAATATCTATCACCCACCTAAAATCTACCACTTTCTACCTTTACAGCACTTTACTAAAAAAAAAAATAAAATTAATGCAGTGAGAAACATGTTGCTAGAGAAAATAAAATCATAAACTTCATCCAAAAGCTGCTACAGAGGTGTGCAACCTGAGACAGACCAACCCTCCCCAGGATACTTCAGGGGCAAAAGCTTCCTCAAAGCTTGTAGAATTGGTGTCTTTCAGGTCACCTTTCACCAGAAGCAACACAACCAGAACTATGCAAAATCATTAACTAACAATAATTTTGCAATAATAGAAGGTTGTGTACGATTCCTCTTCACCAGGAACTGTAGTGATAGGACAGGGAGTAATGGGTACAAACTGAAACAGGAAATTTAGGTTAGATATTAGGAAGAAATTTTTTACTGTGAGGGTAGCGAGACACTGGAACAGGTTGCCCAGGGATGTTGTGGATTCACCATCCCTGGAAGTGTTCAAGGCCAGGTTGGACAGAGTTCAGAGCAACCTGGTCTAGTGGAAGGTGTCCCTGCCCACGGCAGGGGCGTTGGGACTGGGTGATCTTTAAGGTCACTTCCAACCCCTTAACATTCTATGATTCTAAGAAAGGGTTTAGGTTCGCTGAATGGCCCAAGGAAAGGCCAGAAAAAAAATTGAAATTCAGATAGAACTTGCCTCAAATGTTGTTTTCCAAACGGGTATTTTGTGGCAAAGATGTTTTTTCATTCCTAACTTGTACAGCTGCTGGGTTGAATGGATGCCAAGACGATCACAATATAAAAGGCAACTGAAACTTCAGGCTTCTTCACATCAGGGCAAAGAAAATTTTCAGTAAGTGCCACAGTTGCTCCTTCAAACTTTCAGTTTTTCTTTACTTATTAGGATAACTGCACTGTTGAACAAGAGAAGTGAGCAAATCCCATTACATTTGTTTTCTACTTTTCTTGGTTGCATGGTTTATCTTTACTGCAACAATGAAGTGACTTTGGTCTGAAAACAGCAGTAAAACATTGTAGAAATCATGGGTCTACCCTGAAGAAATAATCCAAGAATTTGTTACATACTATCTACTTTTATTTACATTGTCATAAGATCTGTCCCTGAGACACACGATTTACCTTTATTTCCTGGAAATAATTTAGTTCTGTCAAATCATATCAAGCTAATTAGAGTTCAAGCCCACAGTTAACCAGTTGAGAATAATATGATTTTTAACAGAGTTTCTTTTATAGAAAGATGTGACTTCAGATGTAATGTCTGCAGAATACCCTTTTCAAGAGAAAGCTGTTGGATTCACTAGCATTTCTTATTACTATTACTCATACTCTGGCATCATGTAGGATCTTAAGCCATGGTCCAGGACTCTATGATGCTGAGTCCTGTGCAGTCACAGCATATTGGGACTCAATGATCTTAAAGGTCTTTTCCAACCTAAATGATTCCATGATTCTATAGCACAAAAGAACACGTTGTGTTCTCGATATTAATTTCTGGTACTTAGGTCAGGCTTGTGTTACCCCATTTCACCAAGGGAGAATTTAAACAAGGTCAGAGAATACAGCTACCAGTGTGGAATCATCCACGGAATTGATTGGACTGGTCAATTTTATGAAAAATCAAGTTAATGACAACTTTCACTATTACAAATAGCACGAATGGATTTTTCTAACAGAGTTTAAAAATACAAGAATATGTAAAAAGTTTTTTTTACTCTCTGTAAAAAAACTCTTGGATAGATCCACATTTTAAAATATTACTGTCTTGACACAGGAATTTTTAGATTAATTAAGGCATTAAGATTCTGAATGAGTTGAGGGTGAGCTCTGGATTCTCTCAGCCCTGATTACATTCAGCTTGATGTTACCAACACATAATCTGTAAAACATTTTGTTTCCTGTATCCTGACCAGGGAATTACACAGCAGGACTGGGACTGCAAACCAGCATTGGACCTTTCCTGTGGCAAACTGGGTTTTTTTTTTCTCTCTAAAGAGCAAATTCTGAGTTTTCAGCAGTTCTACCTGTGACCATTTCTGCTTCAGGGTTGGAGCCCGTGTCCAACCCATCCAGTGTTAGGTTATAGTCTCAGGCTCCCCACACATCTCCTCCACAGAGAATGCCAGACTTGGAGCTATTCTTGGATACAATCAGCCGTACTGATTTTAGAAAAGGAGGAGTCAGTCTCACATCCTCTCACTTCTTGAGGTTCCCCAAATGAATTTACACACTGAGAGACATATGGACAGATAAACAGCAGTTCCACTAGTCTCTGCAGAGACATGACTGTCCCACCATCAGAACAATTATATTTTAGGCGTATTTCAGCTGAAAGTCAGGCTCGTTGGACTTACACAGCTTTCCTTCACGTGGTTTCACCCCTCTGCACACTCGTATCCATAGAAAAGCTGGAAGCAATGACTGTTTCTAACTCAGCCCATCTTCTTTCTCCCCTCTGGCTCCATGTTCCATTTCCATAAAGCACTCATATTTTCAAGGATCTTGTAGAAGCCCAAGTGATCAGAACACATGGCAGCTGTTATACAGCTCTATCATTCAGTAATTTGAATTCAAGTAAGTAAGTTGTGGATGCCCCATCCCTGGAAGTGTTCAAGGATAGGTTGGATGGGGCTTTGAGTAACCTGATATAGTGGAAGGTGTCCCTGCCCATAGTCTTTAAGGTCCCTTCCAACTCAAATCATTATATGGTTCTATGGTTCTAATTTAGGATTTTGACCAGCGAAATGGAAAGCATTCCCTTAGAGAAAAAGGAGTCATTTATTCATCAGGAGCATCCTGTCCTGTGTGTTTATTCCTCATAAACACTCCATAGTAGAGCATCCTAAACAGAGGCTGCCTTCTGCTGCTGCTAAACAATTGGAGAGCTCCAGATTACCTAGGAGAGCAATCTTTGGGCGTATCATCACCTTCTGCATTACCCTTTGCTTTCATTTTCAGGTACCTGCTGTCTCCCATCACCACACACCCAACATCCAGACATTCCAAATGCCCTCGGACAAAGCCTATCCATGCAAAGGTCTCCATGGAACTACCAGCCAGTGGGCTTTCCACCTCTGCCATGAGGTAGTCAGAAAATCTAAATATTTGTAGCTTTTTTCATTGCCAACGTTACAATTGAGTTGTCTTGTATCTGTTTCAGAGATCAGCTACTAACTGTTATGAATTTCGTTCCTGTATTTGCAGCTTAAGACTCAATAACCCAAATTTTTGTCTCGACTCTCCTTTTCCCTGCAGGTTTTCACATACATTCATTATAGGAAGAAGATCCAAATTCCTATTACTTTAACATAGCTTTTAACCTGACGGATGCATTTGTGTACTAAATTAATTCTTCTGACTGCTAACAAAAACGGAAATCAATACAAATTCAATACTACAAGTCTTCTTCTTAAAGGGAAAAGATAGGTTAATCTATCTAGATTGCTCAAAAGAAGCTTGAAAGGTGGTTTGATCGCACTGGAGAGGAGAAGGCTCTGGTTAATCACAGCAGTTACTTCTGGCCTAAAATATAAAAGCTTAAAAAAAACTATCAGTGAGTCTTTTCCCAAAAGCAGACATTTTCAAGATACTTAGGGTTTGGCAGCTCATTTTAAAGGCAGCAGGGAATTTTCCTGCTAATCAGTACACTTCAAAGTCAGCCTTCAAGTCTTGCTTTCAATAGATCTTTTTGACAGAACCTGACATACATTATACTCCAATAGCTTTACAGCTTGTTGATAAAAAAGTCAAAATCCTTTATTCTGCTGCCTTATTCCTGGTCTGCCCAGCAGTGCCTACATTTGTGCCACAGGAGATAACGAGGGGATTTCTGCTGCACCTCTCCAGCTGCTGAGATGAATCCCTTGGGCTCTCTGCAGCGAGCAGGGATTAAGATAACATTTTGTAATAATGCAGAAGCTAAGCAAGAAATCCAGGCTGTCCCAGAGCTCCCAAGGCAACCATCTCAGCAATGTGGGAGATTTTTCAGCAACACCATGACAGAAATAAAGATTGCATGAATAATTGCCATTACTCAGGAAAAAGTGGATCATTTACTGTGGAAACAGTGGTTGCTCAGAGAGGCACCGGACGGATGGATCTGATGTGATCTAAACAGGCGAGTGGTACTGCAAGTCCAAGTTCTGCTCCCTTATCCCACAAAAAGTGAGGATTAACTACTGACATCAGTGGAGTATTTCTGGAAGAAAAAACACTCTAAGAGCAAGGTTGAGGGCCAAATGTACCACTAACGAACAACGGGGTGTATTAAAAAGGTTGGCCCTGATGCAAGTCTACTGAAACAAATACCCCCACCTTGCTTTTCCTTACAACTGCCATCAGAGCCAGTCACAGCAGAGAGCTCTGCCTGGAGATGGCCACCTATAATACCAGAAATTCACGTTTGGCTGCTGCTAACAATACTGCAATGGCAAGAACAGCCTGGACAGTGATCAAGCATTAAGGCCAGAAGGATCTGTTCCACAGGCTGGGGAACCGCTTTCACACCTTTTACAGAGCACAGTA
The DNA here is from genome assembly GCF_003945595.2 of Pipra filicauda. NCBI lineage: Eukaryota > Metazoa > Chordata > Aves > Passeriformes > Pipridae > Pipra > Pipra filicauda. The sequence goes on from NW_024104320.1 coordinate 2,324,550, forward strand.
ATTAGTGTTTACTGAAAGTTGGTTTAGCAACATCTAAGGAAACTCACTGCTTCAAAAAACATTCGCTCCACTACTAACTTACCCTTCTTAAACAAGGGTATTTAAAGCCAGGCAAATTCAAGCTAAATATAGCTCCATCTACTAACAGCCCAGTAATTGCAATAGTCTGCCAGTTCCCTGCCCAGAGAGGCTGCAGCACAAATAAGAACTACACTGTAAAACTGGCACTGCCCAAGGGTCAGAATGATCTTGCTAATCAATCCATTGTTCAACACTTAATCCTCAAACAGCCCAAACAGATGATTTATTACTGGTCTCAACCTGAAACAAAAGTACCCAAAGGGTACATATACATCTTATGTGTGGGTTGAAGAGCTATAATTAAAGACTGATGCTTAAGCAAGCAAGAAAGCACTGGGCTTTTCAAGTTCAGCACTGCTGAGCAAATAAAAGTGCCATTCCCTGACTGGCTACAGTTCAGTAAACAAATAAACCTCAGATGACTTTTTCCAGTTGTGAAAAAGAGTAACTATAGCACATGGCTGCAGTAATTAGTGACAGATGAGCTATTTTTGTCAAATCAGAGGGTCATGCACCTTTTCCCAAAGCCTGAACTGGCCTCAAGGTGTCACTGGATACAGATACAACAGGAACCTGAGAGGCCTGAAGGAACACAGTGTCCAACCACATCTGACCCGAAATTTAGACTGCATGTGAATAAGTTTACAAGCTTTACACCATTAAAAAGGTTTTGCTGTTGTGCACAGATGAAGGACAAATACCTCTAACCACAGCGTTCAGAGCAAAATCATGGAAGTTAAAATTCCAATCAACTGCAATGGCATTTTACAGAATCACACAATTGGCAAGGTTGGAAGGGACCACAGTGAGTTACCTGGTCCAATCTCTCTGTTCAAGCAGGATTATCCAGAGCACATGGCACAGGATTGTGTCCAGATGGTTCTGGAATATCCAGTGAGGGGAATTCCACACCCTCTCTGATCTCTGTTCCAGTGCTTGGTCACTGCACAGAAAAGTTCTTCCTCAAATTCAGGTGGAACTTCCTGTGCATCAGTATCAATTTGATATTGATATACCCCCCTTGGGAGAACAAAACCAAAAAATAATCTGCTTTATAGTGCAGAATATGTTAGAAAATGTGACTATGTAATCAGCATCATCCTGCCTTCAGGATACAAATGGGACACCTGACCTGGGGGTCAGGGAGGGGGGATGCTGTTGGGTTTATAATTTTGACCTGATGGCATTCACAGATGTTCTAAAAATACATTCACATAGTGCTATTGGCCTCAACAAAACCATTGAAACTGGAGCCAGAGAAGGAGGCAGTGCTGTCAGGGGGCTCACTCCTGGAAGCACATCCACAGGGGATTTCAGCAGCATCCTCACTGTGGGGCAGGAGGTGAAAGAGGGCTCCATATTCCAAACTATGCTTTCCCCCAGAAATGAGATTTAACTTTGGGAGAACATAATCCTACAGACCCTGCTTGTGTAGTCACATACTTGGCCATGCAAACAGTGATGTAAATCTGTGGGAAAAAAATGGGATGTCCCATTAATTGTGACACCTTGTGAAGAAGGGCACTTTGGCAGGCAGTATGGAACTGCTCCAAAACAAGCTCCTGCACACCAAGGGATGTCTCACACAACACTGACATTATTAAGCTGTTTCTATACAGATAATTTGGGAAACAGGTAGAATTCCAACTTTAGTGATTCCCTCTCCTCAGTTGCAATTAGAACTGGACTCTCAGCCTATGGCATTTAGAGAAATACCAATTTTCAGCCCATGAAGGAACAGTTACAGCTTTCACCTCTCAAATATATTTATTCATTAAATGCTCCTGGTCAGTTTAAGTTTGGGGTTTTAAAAATAGAAGTTCCGTGCCCATCCCCATCCTGTACCATTACCTGGTTCTCTGTAAGGCCCCACTCCCACCAGTTATTTTTAAATAAAACACGAGGTGTCACAAAACACAAGGTAAAACAAGGATATGTGTCAGCAGCTGAAAATAAATACCATACTTCAAACACCCTTTAATAAACAGCAGATGAAACAGATTTTTTTTCATGGTGCTATTGCCCAGGCAAGACTTCTGCTGGATTTCCAGGGATTTTGGAGGAAGTTTGTATAAGGTCTCATCCTAGACCTTCTATAAATCCACAGTTGTAACAGACTTTTTTAACATGCGTGTTTGTACACGTGAGAGGAGGGTAGGGTGCCAGGTTGAGGCAAGTTTTCTTAAATTTTCAGGTGTTATGGAAAAATCCAAACATTTCATTAATACAATTTCCCTGTTAACAGTGTAGCAAATGAAAAGAAAAAATCCAGTTGAATTAAATGTGATCCTGAAGAGTGATGGGAATGGAACTCTTTTTAAATCCATGGCAGCAAATTCAGGTGCACAGCAGGTTGCTTTCTCCATGCTGCAAAATGCACAACTTGGCCCCTTTCCTTCAGAGGGAACAGAGGTACCTGTGTAAAGATTCACAGTTGCAAAGGACACCCACTGAACACTGACCAACACCTTCACCCAACACTACCTATCCTGTGCCAGTCTTTTATCTGTTTTTTTAAAACACAGAAAAAAAATCAGGTGTGCAACACCACAATGCAATAATCCCCTCAAGTATGAGGAGCACTGAGGTAGCTCTGATAATACTTGAAGAAGGACATTCAGGGGCTTGGGGGAGATGCTACTGATGTAAAAAGGTTTAACAGAGACAACCCCAAGATACATGTAACTTCCCGGGGGAGAAAGAAAGAAAAAACTCTCTCAGTGCTTCAAGGAGAGAAAGAAGCTACAGCAGAGAAGGAAGCTACAGCACAGAAGATGTTCCTTGACACCAAGTAGCAGACTTAGGGATAATGGTCTTTTTAGATCTATGTTACAGCAGCACATAAGCCCAATTTTACCTCTAATTGATTAAAGCTCTCCACTGTGTAAAAATACAGTATAGACTCTTGTAACAAGACCACAGTTTACAAGAAAAGAAGAGAGGAGAGCCAGCAACAGAGTCCTGAGGAAAAGAAGTGTCTCATGGTCCAGAGCAGAGCTCTGCCCTCCACCCTCTCCCACCAGGACATCTGGCTGTGGGTTTTTCCATGGTACATATCACACACCCCACATTACTCAGTTCATCTGCCAGGGCATTTTAATCCCTCTTCAGTAAAGGTGTATTGATGACATTAAACTCTATTATTTTTATTAAAACTTCTATATCTCAAATGTATGTGAAGCCACATGGGGGTAAGTGATTTCTGACTCGAGTAATGCCAGTGAATACTACAGGGCATTTATCTACATGTTTGGTAGAGAAGGATAAGTACCACTTATTAGTAATAATGACAAAACTTTATTTCCATTTGAAACCATCAAGTCATCCTGACAACAGACAATAATGTTTCTATCAAAGCCTTCATTAGGAAGGGTTTCTCAGACCAAGGACAGATTTTCTACTGAAACCAGATACTCCATCTCACATGGAAAAACCATTTCCTTGCTTAGGACATTGCTCAGGAGATGTCCATCAACTGTTGATTCAACTCTGAAGAATATTCCAAGCTTGCTTTCCCACATTTAAAGAAGGAAACTGATTTATTTGCAGAGTCCTCTTTATTATTTGTCTCTGTCATTGCCTTGTAGGACAGGAAAAAGAACAAAAATTCTGTCCTAACAGACTAGAAAAGGGCTTTGTACAATTGCTCTGACACACAGGTACAGAGATGGAGAGAACAGCTGTAATGCAGCAATAAAGTTATGTTATCCATCAGTCTGAGAGGACAAATGGAAATGATGAACACAGTGACACCAAATAGAATCGGTTTTGTTCAAAAGACAGCCAAAAGTAGCTAGATAATGCTCAACATTTGTACATATTAAAAATTAAATAATTTTAGAACAGTTCCACATACTGTACAGTTCCATATTGCACTGACATAAAAAAAAAAAAAAAGAAAGAAATTGAAGCACTGAAATGGCAAATGAGGACAAACTCTCCTCACAGCAGTTTTCACAAAGGTGAGAAACAAGCTTGATGTATCAGCATGTTTCCTCCAAGGGTTGCAGCAACACTGATGGTTTCCTGCTCCTGACAGCAGGTTCGAGGCCTTTTCTCTTCTGGTTTTCATGATGCTTCCTGTGGTTGTGCTCCCAGACAGTGCTGTCCATGCTCCGAGCTGGTCAGACACTTCAGCTCACCTCAAACCAGGACTTCTGTGCAAGAAGTGCTCGTTTTCTTCTCGCTGGTCAGATCCACTGAAGACAACTGTCCACTGCTAGGACTAGGGAGAAAAAAAAAATCAGCAGGTCAGATTACAGATATCATTCATGGAGGGGGAGGGTCCACTTCAACCAGGAGGTGCTTCAGCATCCTGTGAGAAATGTCACAGGATGGTCAACTTCAAATCTGACCCAGAAGAAAGGCTCCTCTGAGTCTGGGGAAACATGAAACAAGTCTGCATACCCTTCTAGATGTATTATATCTCCACCATTAAACCCCCAGACACAGAGTCCCATTTTGGGCCTCTCACTACAAGAAGGACATTGAGGTGCTGGAGCAAATCCAGAGAAAGGCAACGGAGCTGGGGAAGGGTCTGGAGTGCATGTCCATGTGAGGGGCAGCTGAGGGAGCTGGGGGGGCTCAGCCTGGAGAAAAGAAGGATTAGGAGGCCTTATTGCTCTCTACAACTCCCTGAAAGCAGATTGGCTAGCCAGGCAGGGGTCGGTCTCTTCTCCCAAGTAACAAGTCATAAGACAAGAGGAAATGGCTTCAAGTTGTGCCTGGGGAGGTTTAGATGGGATATTAGGAACAATTTCTTCACTGAAAGGATTGACAAGCATTGGAACAGGTTGCCCAGGGCAGTGGTGGAGTCACCATCCCTGGAGGGATTTCAAAGACACATGGATGTGGCACTGAGGAACATGGTTTAGTGGTGGACTTGGCAGTGTTGGGTAATGGTTGGACTCAGTGATCTCAGAGGTCTTCTCCAAGCTAAACAATTCTATGATTCTGTGATTTTGAAACTCCCTGAAATGAGACTACTTTTTTTTAAATAACAATTATTTCAGGTGTGACCAACTTTTTCAGCTCTCATGAGTCAAACTCCATGCTTACACCCAAGTTTACAAAAGTGGATGACTAATATTTTCCCCCTCTGTTATACCATTATAAACACCTACACATGGTTTCTTCCACCCAGGTGAGTGACAACATCAACCCAAATTCTTAGGCACATGCAGTCACAGTTTCCACACCAAGTTTTGCCCAGTGAGATCACTTAATACTTTTATCAAACGTTGCTGAGTCACGGGACTAGTGAAATTTAGACCTGTTGTTTCCAGAATGTTATACTGGTGGTGACTTGAGAAAAACTTTAACTTTCAAACTTTCAGTCCTGACCTAAAGCCTGATAAGATGTGAAACACCTTCACTGTTGTTTGGATCCTCAATCTGTATAAGCAAGAAATGTAATCTCAGTTTGGGGCAGCCACAAACACATCCTTTCTTTTTCCTCTGCTGGGTAGGAAAACTCTTCAGCAGAAATTTGAGGCTTGGTGGTTTTGTTTGTTATTGGGTTTGGGGTTTGTTTTTTTACTTTTTTTCACTGGTTAGTTGTTTTGTTCTTTTTTTTTTTTTTAAGAGAAAACCTTCTGCAATGCATTTAAACTTAGCACATAGGGCTGGATGCAACTGAAAACTAAATTGGAGAGGTAGGATGCAGAGGAGTTAGAAGTTCCACAAACATGCAGCCTCTCCTGCCCCAAACAACCCAAATGCTGATATCAGAAGGGAGCCATCGTTTCCACAACCCCTCTATTTCCCCTCATAAATCAAGTATGTTTGCACACACTGTTAGTGAAAGACCCTCTGCAGCTTTCAATACTAGAATCACAAATGGATAAAAGCAAGGAAATTATTTTTTCGAAGTCCAGACTGAACTGACACAGTTTCTTTTGGCAGACAGCAGGAGTACTGTAGATAATTCTTGTGAGACCGCTAAAGAGGATTCCCTTTCATAAACACAGTGTAAAACCACTAAAGCCTTGGCACCAAAAGAAATCTGAGAACAACAGACAAAAGTTTTCCAGTACAGGTAGGAAGCACCAACTCAGTGATACCAACACATCAATTCTGACAAGGTTTTCCTAGGAAGCTGCTGAAACACAGTTGTTTCCTTAAGGTTTAAACATTTGCTTTTAAGGAACTGCCCTGATTTTTAAAAAGCCCTCAAGCTCTCATGAGTACACAACATCAACTGGCACCAAACACACTGTCTGGGCTCTGAATGGTTTCCATCCATCTGCTGAAAGCAGAACGATCCTCTGACATCCTAAAGCAGCCCTGCTGGCATACAGATCCACATTTTTGTGAAGGAAGCAACCAGGTCATTACATTGGGATTTTGGACTCCTAATTCTGTTCCTTCCTTATTCAGTAACCTTAAAGTAAATCTAATTTACAGATAGGGGGGGAAATGTCATTGGCATTGTGTATCTAAAGGGTTTGGACATGTACAGGTGAAGAGATTAGAATAAAATACCATTTTTAATTTTGTAACAACAGCAGTAGGTCACGTAGCAGTAACAAAAAAAGATCAATGGTCACTTCTGATATTTAGGAGCTTAATATCCTCAACATGCTTTTGAGATACATGTATTTCCTTCAGCAAGCATTTGCCTTAGAAAAATGTTAAACTAGGTAAGATGCAGTGGATGGTTCCATTCTTTTCACGTACAAATAAGAAGGTGTGTAAATTGGTAAATTAAGACAGTAACAGGAAAATAAAATAATCTTTACCTTTTCTAGACCCCACTTCCGTCTTGATGAAAGGCAGTTCATCCTTAAGGCTTCTCTTGTCTGTAGATTTAAATTAAAAAATTAAAGGGAACGGTTTCTCAGGGAGTAGAAAATGTTCATATAATCCAGAATAAGTACCTTTCTGTCCAGAAGTGTCCCAAACAACAGGATGAAGAATCCCTAAGAAATTGCAAAACCAGTTAACAAAACCAGCATAGCCACATGATGTTTCTTAAGTGCTTCTAGGTGTCATTTCCGTAAGGATAGACCTCATCTGCTGTCATTCAGGTAACAGCAATGCACAAAATGGGTTTATCCACCCGGGACATATGGGCTGTCTGGGAACATTAGGAATGGATATACAACCTGTGTTAATTCTCACTACAAACTGGACTGATGGGTTACATACCAGGACTTTCTCAGCCCACTCAGTTACAATCTGAATCAAGAAGAGCTAAGACAGACCAGATGTACAACAGTGTGTCAGGTAACACTGGATGTTAACACCAATCAGTTATTCAAAACCATAGAATCAGTCATGGAATAGTTTGGGTTGGAAGGGACCTTAAAGACCATGTTGTTCCAACCCCCCTGCCATGGGCAGGGATACCTCCCACCAGACCAGGTTGCTCAAAGCCCCATCCAACCTGGCCTTGAACACTTCCAGGGATGGGGCATCCACAGCTTTCCTGGGCAACCTGTGCCAGGGCCATCTTCAACAGCAAATGAGAATTTTCTGTGTATTCGTTAATTGATAAGGATGAGACATCTTTGCAGTTACTGGACATTAACTGGTGTATTTTATGTTTAACAGAAATTCATCTTCTTAATTGTTCAACACACTTTAAACCAACTATTTTGCCCTGTTACCCATCTACCTTTATTACTCTAATGCAGGATGCCTCGTGCATGTATTATGTAAAGGGGTTGAGTCAAAAGGAAGGCTTAGATCCTATTTTTCATGCACAATACGTGCTGCCAGTCCCTCTTTGACCTGATACCTTTATCCCAGGCTCAAAATCTGAGCACATACTATTCCTGGTCTCCCAGAGTTTACCTGGAAAGCATTCAGCAGCGCGAATGTGATGTGGAACGCCAGGGATCGGCTGTCAAGAATCGTGGCCAATCCAAACCCCCAGGTGAGACCCAGAAGAGGGGTCAGAAGGGCAACATTTTTGCTGATTCGGATCATGCTGCTCAAATCTTGTGACTTGCAGCCTTCTCCAACAGAGGATCTCCCAGTCTTCACCACAACCACCACCACCACCACCAGATTCACCACAATGATGCTCAGAGCAGGCACAACAAAGGCCAAAAGGGCTTTTGTCTCATACCAATTGAGCCAGCAGGCTCCACTCCTTAAATATCCATTCTTTGGTTCAGTGATGGCAACAGTGAGGACAGATATGACCAAGGGACATCCATATCCAATAGAGAATGCTGCAGCCAGGAACACAGATCTCGTTACCTTAAAAAAAATTAATAATAATCCATAGAGAATCAAGAGGCCCAGTGTAAACATCCAAAAAAACAAGGCAAGGTAGAAAAAGTGAAGGAAAAAAGTGGTTGCTACACACAACTGGTAGTTCAGGGCTGTATTGTGCACAATAGCTGCCAGGATGAACAAAACATCAGCAACGAGCAGCGACACAGCGATGTTGACCAAACAGAAGTGGCGCATGTAGGTTATTTCAGTTTTTGTGACGTGGTGCCAGACAACAGCCTCAATGACAAGGCAGAGAACCAGGCTGAGAATGGAAAGGCCTAAGCCCACCCTAGTGATGTAGTCCAGTGCCACGCTCCGCGGCGTTGCGGGGGACATCAGAATGGAGAAGGACTTGTAGGTCCGGCGCTGGTGGGAGCAGACACAAACCACGCTGCTGACGGTGTCCGACTGCGTCCTGCACGCCCGGCTGTCCCAGCGCCGCTCAGCAGAGTGCCACCCCACACACTGGGCCTCCACCTGCTCCAGCTTATTCACCTTCTCAAAGGTGAGCGAAACCCGCTGGAGCTCCTCCGGCAGAGCCACCGACAACACCATCCCGTTCACAAACCCGGGGTCTGACCGGGCGCTCTCCATGACGGCCCCGAGCGTTGGGAACGCGATGCTGATGGCCTTGGAAGCTCTGGGCAACTTCAGAAGCTCTTCTTCTGGGATCACCACGTGCCCAGTGATGTTGCCTGTGTTGTTGAACTCCATAGAAAAATCAAAGCTCGTTCCTGAAGTGTTTCTGTGTATGCTGTAGCCTTTCGTAGCGATGAAGGGCTCCTGCACACTTTCCGACCCGTTCCTTAGAAGGAGCTTCCCAGCAAATAAATTCACTGAGTCCAGTAATTCTGAACCAGCATTTCTGTCCCTTACAAAAGCCCAGTTGGAAATGATGGAGCTGTTCAGAATATGGTTTGCTATCCTGCTGTAGCTCTGAAACAAACATGAAAACTATAATTTATTTTTTTTATATTAGAAGAAACCAAATATTATTCCACTGGCAGAGCTTCCCAAAAGGCTCATTTAATTCATGAGTGATTTTTACAAAGGAAATATTCCTTCTGATGCTGAACATGCTCCCCATGATCCATCCCAGTCAAATCTAAACATCTCATTACTAGAATTGTCCTATCCTCTTCATATCATAGATCAAAAGGTGATTGGAGAAGTAAACATAAAGCAAAAAATCAGGACACTCTAGTTCTATTCCAGACACTGGCCCACTGTGCAGATCTGATTTACGTCACCCTTCCTGTATTTCTTCCCCCACCTCTCTGATTTCTGAGTTCATCAGGAAAAGATACCAGTTTCTGTTGTGCAACACATGACAACACAGCTGCAGGTCAGCATCTCCAAAGCTGCCTTCCCTATAGTGTCATACTTCAAAAATTAATTCTTCCTTGTACTGCTATTCCAGAGCTACAACAGCAGGTCCTGAAAACTTTTGCTTTTAAAGAAATTTAATTCCACAGTATATTTTCATCACACGTGAATAAATCAGTTTCTCTGACAACAAAACAATGGCCCACTCTGAAAACTCTTCCCAGCTGATGTCTGTGTGACTTGCAGCCACCACTTCACTGGACATTTTTGGCCAAAAGGACAAAACACTGTATAGATGCTCTGGAAACCTCAGCAGCACCTCCCAAAGCCCACAAGAGTAAATACCTGCATTTTTGCTCTAGTGACATTCTCTGATAACAGCAGAGAAATCTTCTTCAGCAAATCCACTATATCAGCTATGTTTCCTGGAATGGCTGGTGAAGACAGGATATCTGGGATGATGCACGAAAAATCAGCTTGGCAGCTCCTATTCCCATGGTCATCAGCACCAAAATGTTTTGGCCCATCTCCAGGCTTCCCATGCCCTGGCTTTCCTCCTGCTACAAAAGGAAGATGTTCTCCAGCAACATGTCCTCCAGAGCATGGAAGGAGTCCACTTTCAGATATCCTCTGGAGGGAGGAAAACACATTTGAGACAATTAATGAACAGAATGAAAATGAAGCTTCAGTTACAACCAGGTAAGAGGTCTGGTGCTGGGTGTGCAGGGAATGTGCCAGATGGACTGAAACCCAGAAGCAAAGCTCACCTGAGAAAACATTGTACTGGTACAACACACAAGAAAAGAGGGGCAAGAACTAAATGTAGTGCCTTATTCTTGAAGTGATTTAAGTTTTATTTTGTCCTTGAGGAGAATTTACCATGAATGATCTGATCATTACAGATACCGCTATTGCTCTTTTCTCAGGTTCATCCTGATGTATCCTTGTCTTGGTTGAGATCCACATGAGGAACATCGACAAACTGAACAAGGCAACTTTGTTTCTGAATTATGTTTCCACACACGCATTTCCCAAGTTTATTTCCTTTCACTTGATTTAAGATGGTGAAAGGACAAAAGTACAAGTCTGATGAGGAGCAGCTGAGGGAGCTGGGAATATTTAGCCTGGAGAAAAGGAGGCTCAGGGGTGACTTTACTGCACTCTACAACTACCTGAAAGGAGGTTGTAGCGTGGTGGGGGTTGGTCTCTTCTCCCAAGTAACAAGCGACAGGACAAGAGGAAATGGCCTCGAGTTGCACCACGGCAGGTGTAAATTGAATATTAGAAAAAATTTCTTCACTGAAAGGGTGGTCAGGCATTGGAACAAACTGCCTAGGAAAGTGGTGAAATCACAATCCCTGGAAGTGTTCAAAAAACATGTGGATGTGGCACCTGGGACATGGTTTAGTCATAAACACAGTATTAATGAATTGTTATGAGTTAATGATTGGACTTGATGATCTTAGAGGTCTTTTCCAACATAAATGATTCTGTGATTCCATGAAGTCAAAGCTTTGCTCAAGATTTAGAGGGTATGGAGGGACAGGGTGTCTTTGCAAATTATGAGCATAGGCCAAAGAAGGTGCATAACAGTTAACTCGCCTGAAAAAGGGACTGAACATCCAAGTTTGCACAAGCATCAGACAACATTTGCCACTTTCTGTCTTCACAGACGAAGCTTGTCTCCCCATGGAAGGAGGGAGAACAAGGCTGAATACAAATAGCTCCATTGTCTTGGCAGGGAATGACATTTATACAGGCATCTGAAAAATAAATCAAGCAGATATTGTTATAAGGTGCAAGACCTCATGGTCCTCATGGTCCATGAGGTGAGTATCGGTGGTGTAAAGTATTGATAACTGATAACAACTCACAAAGAATTAAACAAGATACATAGTTATTCACTGTACCTTGCTCATTACCAGTCTTTGATTCCCTACCGAGAACCTGAAAAATAAGAAGTAGAATATATGTTGAATATTTAAATAAATAACTAAAGGATGATTCCTTGGCACAAACCAGAAAGAGGGGAAATAGTCCTTTTGAGTCCAGAATGCAGAGCTCATGCCCCCTTGCTCATACAGACCAATTCAGAACTCACTACTTAGAGTTTGTCTCTCTAGATGAAACCTTCAGTTGGACCCTTCTACTGAAATGACACACCGAGGATCACACAACTCCAGCAGTTATTCCTTAGTCAAAAAGCCTCTGTTAGGCTCCAGTATTTCTCATGTTGATGAGAATACATGAATTTCTGATGTGATCTATATGACTTTTGCCATAAGACAGTGCTACAGTTGTACAAATACCATTATCTGCTTTGCTCCCCTCCGGACTGGGAAGCAGCCCCGAGGTCTGTGTGTAGAGCTCCTGCAGGCAGGAACACCTGCTGGAACTGTGTGTTGTACAGCCTGACACAATCCAAAACAGCTTCCATCGTTGCTTGGGCCATCATCTACAACCAGTCAAACCTTCCAAAACCTGAAGGGGGCTACAAGGCTGGAGAGGCACTTCTTACAAGGGGAGAGTGACAGAACAAGGGGGAATGGCACTAAAATGACAGAGGGCAGGTTTGGATTAGGTATCAGGAAGAAATTCTTTACTGTGAGGGTGGTGAGGCACTGGCACAGGTTGCCCAGAGAAGCTGTGGCTGTCCCATCCCTGGAAGTGTTCAAGGTTAGGATTCATGAGGCTTTGAGCAACCTGGTTCTCGCAAGCTGAATAGCAGGTTTTTAGCACTCCAGGAGTTGTGCTGGAGGTTCACTGGCATCTGGCATACTGAACATACTGAATACTTCAAAGTATTTTCTCCTATAGCAACAGGACAAGGGGTAATGGTTTTAAACTGAAAGAGGGTAGATTTAGACCAGATGAGGAAGAAATTATGATGAGGGTGGTTGCTCAGAGAAGCCGTGGTTGCCCCATCCCTAAAAGTGTTCAAGGTCAGGTGGGATGGGGATTTCAGCAACCTGGTCTAGTGGAACTCACCCTGAGAGCACTGTGTGGTGTGGCCAGGAAGAAGTGCACAGCCCAAAGGAGCAGGAAGCAGACCACCCTCACATCCATTGCTGAGCATTTGCTGCTTTCCTCCTGGAAGAAACATGTTAAAGAACTTTAGACACCATTGTTTCCACTTTTTGAACACAGTCTGAAAGCAGATAAACCTATGACAAAGACTGTCCTTAATGGGCTTGCAAGGTGGATTTGGGGCATTCATAATTTATTACCTTTACTGAGAATGATTTGTGAGCCCTTTCTTGAAAAAAAAGAAAAAAAAGACATAAAATCTGTCCAACACTGAAAGTTACTGCATTAATAATTTACTGTAAACCGAGAGCTGAAGAGCTTATTAAAGCAGTTCAGCCTGTGGGTCCCTTTAGAAGTGATTTAAGACAGCCTTGCCTCCACTCCGACACTGCTGCTCTCCTTGGGCAGTTCCTGAGGAGCCCCATCATGAGGTAAGAAACTTGGGCACTCAGGCCTTGGATATCAAAAACTAATAAACAAGGACTAGACCAAGTAAAGAGTTATTTCCTTTGCAGGTGGATTCAGACCTCTGCTCCCTCCATGAAGCTTCCTGTGGTCCTTGATAGAAGCTAAACATCCTGGGGTGCAACTTGCTACAGGCATATTTGTTGGAGGAAAATAATTCAGTAAAAGAAATTAAGGAAAAACAATGTTTTAGATCAAACCTGATTATTACATGCTTTACATGTCCAAGGCAAAAGCAACAGCTGCTCTGCATTCAAAAGAATTGAGACACTGATCTTCTATCACTGGATGTATAAGTAGATTAGGTCATTTACTAAAAAATAAAAAACATAAAACCAGTGAGCAAAACCACTAAAGCATAAAACAAATGCTCAGCTGCAAAGCAGGATGATTACTAGATTTCAGGAGATGGCAACAAGAAAAAGCTCATCAAACCACCATGCCTTGATAGGACCCACTCAATTTTCCCCCGACACATACTGATCAGCACAGATGATGTAAATCAGAAGCACAAAGGGTCCTGTACTGATGGAGCAGAAATGTGTTCTCCCATCCAGGAGACTCCAAGCTCTCACCATCTGACAGCATCAAAGGCCCAGGCACACAGCTGGCTGCTCCTTTCATTTGTGACATTTGTTCACACCTTTCTATGCTTTTAGGTCTGTGGGTTTATTACTTAACTGTGAAATAATCATAAATGTAGAGCTTGATGCACTGAATTTCTAAGCTAGCTCTAAAGGAGAGCCTTTTGACAGCCTCTTGAATTCAACTGCTAACTGGAAAAGCATTTTCTGGGTTAAAAGCTACAAGCCATTAGCTCTTGTAAGGAAATAAAATGGATATGGAGAAGTGAACCAAAATACTTGGATCAATATTGCCAAAGAAGGGGAGGCGGCTGGGAAACACCCACAGGTCTGAGGCAAAAGGTTGTATCAAATTCTTTCCTGATTTCTGCAGTCATTAATGTTGATTGTATGCTCATAGCCCTAATTCCATTTCACAGCTACAATCCTTGAGCTCATCATGTCTCACCATTAATTAATTCACATTCATTTTGTATTTAATCACTAATGGATCTCCACCCAGGGCTGTTACCTTTGAGTGAGGCAGAAATCTGGGACACCTCCAGGTATCTCAGGCTCACAGAGATACTGGCCCATGTTGCCAGTGAAACACTGATCTTGCTCAGCTGCATTGCTTGACTCATCATGGAAACCTCCCAGTCTCACCAATGCAAGAATCTGCCAAGGAAACCACTGTGCAGCAACAGAAGCTTGGAGCAAAACAAGTAATACAGCAGCAAGACACTGCCACTTTAGGAAAAAACAGGGATGTAGTGACACAGGGCCACATGAAAGCATATACAGATAGTCCTCTTCCTCCAAAGCATCCAATTATGGAACTTCAGACAGAGGATAATTTATCTCTTCTCATAAACTATCTACTCCCATTGATGCCTGACTTTTTAAGCAGTAAACATGTTAATTCTCTCTTCCAGAGGATTCTGTTTTGTCAGGACACAGGTACACGAGCAGCTGAGTTGTCAATACTCTCTCACATGAAAAGGATTTTCTAGTGAGAAGACACTTCCACACCCACAGGTTTCTCCCACCCAGCTCAGGAGACCGTCACCAGCTGCTGATCCTCCTTCTCCAGGTCATTTCAAAGCCCTCAACAGAAGGGAAAGAGCAAAGAGTGAGTGGATGGACAGTGGTTACAAGAGAGCAAAGAGCCTCTTAAAACAGTAAAAAGAAAGGTAAACTGATCATGTATTTAAAAAGTAATCCATATGCTGGTTAATGCATCATAGCCTCAAATTCAAATCCCTTACTCTGTCACTCTTGTTGGCTTAAAACTGAAGTATTTTATAAAATCCTACAAAACTATCCTCCTTGACTCTACTCCAAGCATGTTCTTGTTTTTAACTTCTGGCAGGATGCATTGCATGGCAGTCTGGCCCCACATGGGCACAGCTACCAGAGGGCTCTGCCCAAGCAGTGACAAGTGTGGCAGCTACACCCCCACACTGGTGGACCCAGGGTCTCTGGTTAAAGGGTTCTCCATCACCTGGAGTCACCTCTCTTCCCTCTCCACATGACAAACTATAATTAAGTTTACAGGGAAAGTTACAAACTCATGTTGTACAAAATTAAAATTTATAGTGACCTTGCCATAATTAGCTGGACAAATATATTTTCCCAAACAGTACAAACTTGCACTGTGTGTATTTAACATTTAATAAAAATACTAAATCCATTGTTACGGAACCTAATCTATTAGTTTTAGGGCTTGAATGGCCATGATCACTTGCCACTGCTACCATGCAATTTGAGGCTGCAGCAGGAGACTTTGGAGTGTTCAGCATGCTCATCCAAGCGTAAAAAGTAAAGTTCTTAATTCTCCCAGGATGGTATTAGTTGTATTTTAAAAGGAATCACACTTAAAAAAATTAAATGAAGCAAGTTCTGAGAAGAGTTATAGTTAACTTTAGCCATAAGAATACTCCACATTTTCTTAAAAGTTACAGCACCGTGATTAGAGACCAATTACAAAACTTCAAGAAAAAAAAATCAGAGGTTAATTATTTCCAAAGATGCAAAGAGAATGTAAAACAGATGAAGTAATTGCAAAGTAAATACAGCCACAGCAATTAAATGCATTTTAGATTATGAATGAACCAATTTCACAGACCACTGATAATTCCCAAGCAGTTCTGAAATAGTGAAGTTTTGTGACAGTACTCACCGTTTTCAGAAGTCTGGGTTCTACATTAAGCAAAGTTAACCCAGCCAGAGATCATCAAGGTATCAGAGATGATTGTCTAACCATTCATCTGCTGCCATCGTGCCCCAGTCTCACTCTCACAGCCTTACCCAGTGCTCCCTGGGAGCTCTGATTCAGTTGGAGTTTTCCCATGAAGAAATAACCTTGGGCACCAGCTGCTTCTTGTCTTGCCTGACTGGATTAATGTTAAGGAATCTGCAGATGACAATGAAGGTATTGCACTGCAAAATGACAAAACAAGTTACAAACACACCCACAGAACTGCCAGATTGCCACCTTTGCCAGGAGTCCACACTGATGAATCACACCCGCGTGGTTGGTACCCTTCCTCCTGGTGGAGGAGGCAGCTTCTGCTCTTCTGTATTTCACAGAACTGCAGAATGGTTTGGGTCAGAAGGGACCTTAAGGATCACCCAGTTCCAACTCCTCTGCCATGGGCAGGGACACCTTCCACTAGACCAGGTTGTTCAGAGCCCCATCCAACCTGGCCTTGGACACTTCCAGGAATGAGGCATTCACAACTTCTCTGAGCAAGACTTCTTAACACCCCAAAACAAAATCCTATCAAGTTAATGCATCACCCTTTATAAATCCAAGATGACACTGCTGACGGGAGCACAGCTAAAAAGCTCAGTGAGCAAGTAATAACCTTTTCTTTAGGGACACCTGATTGTAAGGGGTGACAATTGTCTGATGAACCTCATGCCATGGCCACTGCTGGTTCTCCTAAATATCACCTCACCTCCAACAGCCAGATTCCCAACAGCCAGTAACATACAGCAAATAGTTTATTGTAACAGATGAGAAATTCCTAAAGCTCTTCCTACTAACAAGGCTGCTTTCAAAGAGCTTTAGTCACTACATTTTTCCACATCCTTGCAATATGTTTACAGGGTTTCCTGAGATACTGTCATTTTGTCTGCTACCACAAATCCAAACATTCCTCAGCCACAGGAAAGTCTCCAATTTAGCTGAAAAGTAGGTATTATTTACTGTTCTGTTTTGATACAGCCAGTCTCACATCTCACATCAGCACTAAGTAGGAATTTAGCCAAGCACAATCATACACAGCCAACACAACCCACCTGGGAAGGTTAAATTACTTGTACCTGATACAACAGAGGTAGAGATGAATTTAAAAAAATACCTCTAAGTAAGAAGGGCCAAAACCCAATCATGTTGAAGTATGGACACCTGTTTTAAAAGGCTTCTTGCCCATGTCACCTGGAGCTGTGCTTCTACATACCCTCTGAACCCTTATGATGTCAAAACTGAATGCTCCTTGATTGTCAAACATCTCCTCAACCTCAGCAAGAGTCCTCTGAAGGACACGAAGACCAGCATCCTGCAACAGACAGACACAAACCTGCTTCTCCCAGGAGGAATAACTGAATTTGTGCTCCCGGGGGGCTTGGAAAAAGACTGAAACCATGACTTCCAGCAAGGGGGGCACTCCAAACCCTAAACCAGCAGTATCAGTCTAAGGCTTTACAAGCTGGTCGGGGTTGTTTGCATTCCTCAGGCTGGGAGGTGTGTGCCCAGACACCCAAAGGGAGTGGTTTGTCTTCTCAGCTCTTGCAAAATCCAATTACTCAAGATCTATGATCAGCTGCCACAATGCTGTGCTGTTTGATTTCTCGGAGATCAGAAACATCTCAGATAACTTTAACAGCAGCCAAAAGGCAGCTGTGAAAACCTGTTTTTACCATCCCTTTGAAAAGAGTTAACAGACTTCTGAAAATTTATGACTTTAATGAATACAAGGTATTTATTTAAAAGTTCAACAGATACTTTGCTACACAACTCAAAGTCGAACCTTGCATGACGTCACAGGTTTCCATCAGAAACTTCACTACCATGAAGCAACGTTAATGAAAAAAAGTCATCTTTGTGGAAAAAACCAAAAAAGTAGACCTGTAATTTCAGTGTGTTTGTTTTTTTTACTATACTTTGTATGCAAACAAAAGCTTTTTAGAGAATCTTGTTAAGATTGAATAAAAACCTTAAGAGTTTAAAAACACCCTTTTGTTGTTCTGTTCCTCATTTACCTTTACCCTCATATGTATCCCTATTAAACATCCCACATCACAGTCTTCAGTTCTTCACTATACACTTAAGTGCTTCATGCATTCATCCATGTTACTGAATGGAACAGGGAGCCTAAAAAGAGGCTCTGAAGATGCACAGTAAGGTCAGTTCAATATGAACCAACGGGGGGGGGGAAAAGAGAGAAAGAAGAAATCCTGAGAAGTTACATTTGCAAAAAGCCCAGTAACCTTTCCAACTGTTTGGATCCTAAGCCATCCTGACAGTCAGGAACCAGAGCATCCCAGTGAGCAAATGAAAATCTGAAAGCCTCAAATGGAGACTATATAAATACTTTGGTCTGCCCTCCCCCCGCAACTCCTCCTGCAAAGGATTTACCAGCATACAAAATCATTCCTGAACAGAACTGAGAAGACATTTGAACAGGTTTTTATACTGATTTTATTTGCTGAGTTTGGATAGCATGCATCATTTTACAGCACCAGTATAAAGTCAGTGAAGCACACAGCTCGTAGGAACTTGTACTGTGGAATGTCTTCAAAACCATTACCCTCTCCCCCTCCACCGCAGTACATAACACTGGCTGAAGACAGGACAGACACATATCAGGGCAACTTCCTTATGGCTAAAAATACTCATAGCAGCGACTTTTAAAGAAGGGTTCATTAAATCAAGTCATTGCACTTGGGTCATTTATTGCTATAGCGAACAAAGGCCATTAAATAACAAACGCCTTCCGTTTGTGGCTTTAACTGATTGTCTTGTTCTGTTCATCCTCTACAAGCTCACACAGAGACACAACTTCTGCAGAGCAAATCCATCCCAAGATTTGTTTCGTGCTCCAACCACAGTGAAGAGCTTGTATAACAAAACTGAGTATTCCATTAGGCTCAATTCTTGCTTTCCATCACCTGCTTTAGGGGTGAATTCCAAGCAAGGGTTTAGTGTCTGATGAGAGGTATTGCTGCTGCACATGATTCCTCAACATAAACACATGGCTCAACCCTTCATTTGTGGTGCATTTAGGCAATTTGAAGTTAAAAGCATTAATATTGAATCAGCTTATTACCAATTTGACTAGCAAATATTACTCAATACCTGCATAGTATATTAATCAAATTTCATTAACTATTTGAATCAGCAATTGATGAACATCCTCCAGTTGACTTTCTGACATTTAATGTTTTATGATGCATCAACTGTGGAAAAAGTACACTCTCAAGAAGTAACACTTCCATGTCACTTGAGCTAGTGACATACTAAATAATTACTATATGTATGACTACTCCCATGAATAGAAGTTTAATTACTTCTTTTATCAGTGAAGTTGCCAAACTATGTGACACTTTTTTGTCATTTAAATTACAGTAGATCAAAAGGAGATGAGCTGATTACTAACAGAATTAATGCATTTTGACTGGCTTTCTAAAGCTGTATGTTTTTTAATTCTTTAATCAAACAAACACAGCAATAAATACCATTGTCTCCCACCACTCTGCATATTATTTGTATATTGTTCTGCTGCAAGTGCTGAGCTCAGGGGTTAAAGATAATGGTAATCCACAAGATCTCAACTGTTTTCCATAAAATAAAGACACTGTCTTGGACATCAGCAAAATCATGTCAAAGCAATTGTTCCAATTACTCATTAAAATACAAAGGTGTTATTAAATTTAGAGGTACACAGTATACTGAGAAAGGTCACGGCATAAATATATAAATATTGAGACCTTTTGAGAGTATCAAAGTTCCAAAGGGATTTATTTGGAGACATGTTATAAACAAAACCTGACTACTGTAAAAACAGATCAAGATGCATATTGAACCATTACAAAGACTGATGACTTCAGTTTAGATACACAGGTACACAGACGTCGTGACTTAAGGTTTCCTTTTCCATGCTGTATACTGGAGTATTTCAGGCACAACAGGTTAAGACTGGACTCAAGCCTTTTTTCTGTATTTCCTGCATTTTGTGGTTTTACAAACTGATTTTTTTCATAATTTCATGATTCAGTCCTAAGTCCCTTTTTAATCCAATAGTGCAAGTGACAAACCGTTCTGCTGAACTACTCGGATTAGATCATCCATTCTCACTACAATGCATAGGAGTTTCACCTGCTTCATTGCACTAACAAATTCCTATCTCATTACTCAACTTATAAACAGCATAGTATTAATATTCTCACTGCAGACAGGCACAACAGCATAACCCTGGGTGAGACTGCCAAAATTATACAAATATCATATATTCCCTTTTGCGTGTAGGGGAAAAGTAGTGACTACAATTACAATACAGTTATTCCACCCCTCCCAATAGACTATTTTACAGATTAGTTGTAAAGATAGATCACCCTATTTATAGCATACATCTCTTTAAAAATTAAGCTACAGGTATTCCATAAAAATCTATTAAGAATTCCCTCTCCTTTCTATACAGATTCAGTAGTATTTTCTAGCAAACCAAAAAAATAAGGTCTGCAATTCCAGCACAGTAAGAAATAAGGCCTCTTTTATATTGGCAAAAAAATTACACCATTATTCTTTTTTGTTTTCTTATCTCTCTGAATATAAGACTATATTCCTTTTTTTACTATATTTTTTCTTTAAGACTGTAGAACAACAGTATCCATCATTATGAAATAAGAGTCAGTTCTCCTTGTGTTCAGCTTTGAATTCCTGGTGAGTTAAAAACATTGAGTCCATAGCTCTCATGTAGACATCACTGCTTTCTTCAATTTTTCTATTTCAAGCTGGAAAATGGACAATTTGAAAAGAAAGTCAGTATTACAGTAGCAATAAAGGAAAGTCTTCAGAGCTTTCACCAAAGTTGTAACATTTTCAAATACACTGAAGTAAATAATATTGTAACATTACTGCATATAACAGCTCAATATTTACAGCTGATTTGGTAATACTATATTGCTAAACAAACAGGAACATAAAATCATTAAGAATTTGCCTACGGTTCTGGTACATCTTGTCAGATAAACTCACTCTGAACAAAGTAAAGCTGAGTTATGGAATTACTTGATGTGTCCCAATGTGATGCTGCATCATCACCTCAAAGTAACTTTCTAAAACAGCCTTCATACAAAACACTGTGCCATGATCAATTTGTATTTCTTCAAATGCACTTAGAGGATACCTGGAAGTTACCTCTTCTTCATCCCCAGTGCATATTTAAGGCGACTGCATTAATTGCTTTAGAGACACGTTAAAAAGTGGACTCACCAGAAGTTGTTCTCAAGTGTCAAAAGTAGCTTTGTAGTCAGTAAGATGCACTACTTCACAAACAAAATGCCCTTTTGTACCAGACTGAAATAACTTCCTACAATGAGCTCATCCTATTAACTACTTAATGGCATCATACTGCAATGCAGGCAGTGGTCTTCATCTATGAGTTGAGGAGTGGTGTTCATTCATAAGGAAATTTTTCAGATGCACTCTGTTCTTTTGGCCAATTATCCACACTTAATATTTAGACGCTTCATCAAAAATTTAGAGCAGTTTACTTTTGCCCTGTTTTTCTTTTGATTCCCTAAAGTAAATTTGTCTTTCAATCTTAAAAAAGCAAAGTACTACCCGTCCAGTTGGACATATTTCTAGCAACACTAAACTGAACTCACACCTCAACACCCACACACTTTGTTACAAATAATATTCCAGGTAACAAAAGCTGAACTTGGATCTTCTATATACATCCAACTGCCTTGTGAAGGATTCATTCAACCACACACTAACACAGCAATGCAAAAAAAAGACTGAACAGGTTTGTTGAGACTTTCCTGTGACATCGAATTCCAAAACAATGCCTACTTCTGAACTACCCACCCCTTCCCAAACCGGTAACTTTACCTCCAGACTGCTTCGCAACAGCTTCTCTTCTTCCAAATCCTTCTTCAGTTTTTCCAGTTCTCTCCTAATAGTAAAGATACCAGAAATACAAGTTAGAGAGGGGCGGAAAAAATCTTCACATCACCGAGGACACAGGTTTTGTTTAAATTTTACAAGTGAAATTCACATATGAAGGTACATGCCCATTAGTGAATTGTTACTCAAATCTGTTGGACCACGAGCTTCCACCAACTCCCAACACTTCTTATCTATCACAATGCACCTATTCCTAATTTTTAATCACAATTTTAAGTAGGTTACTTAAAAGTTCGAAATGTTATGTAACCTGTAAAGTTGAATTTAAGGTAAAATAACCTGGCAATTTCTACAAAGAGAACAAATTGCTTAGAACAGAAAATCAAGAAAGTGCTAAGAATAACGATTGCACATGATGGGGTCACCATGATCACCAGTTTGAATATCTTTCTCTACTAACAGTCATGTCAATACTGCAAACACTTGTGCACAGTGTTACACAAGGCCAGCACACGTACTTACGTTATTACATTATTACCACAAAAAATTACCTACTTTTCCTTACAGTGAAAGCATAAACTGTTTGAGAAATACTTTCAAAAAGCTGTAGTGAATGCAGGAGTGCAAATGTGTACAAATTCCAAAAATATTCTGACATCAAATTTGTACATATTTAGGACATTTAGTTGGATCAACATTGAAAGAAAAGTTCTAAATTAATACTAATATATTATCATACAATACTTTTCTTACTTTTAAGTCTGGCAATAAAGACATTTATAAGATTCTCTACATATCCCTTTGGAGACTGAGAAAGAAAATATTTACCCATGTTCTTTCTTCAGTGCGTCTATTAAACCCATCAAATCATTAATCTGAGTCCTGAGCTCTTCCATAGTAATTTTTTCATCATCAGTTTCTCCTTTAAGTTGGATGTCTCCAGGTAAAAAGTCAAGTATGACAGAACTTGGTCTCTGAGATGAAGACGTAATTGGGCTGAATGCAGATGGCTGAAAAAATAAATTAATAGAAAGCTAAGAAACAAAAACTTTATGAACTGACCACTTACAACACACAGGTTTTACCAGGGTGGGAGCTAAACATTCACGAGCTTCTTTAATATTCAATCTAAAAGGTAAAACAATGTCCAGTTCAAATGTACTACTGTAATACACAAAATAGTTATTTCATACAGTTCTTAATTAAGTTTCCCTGAGGTTCCTGAGGGCACTAAAAAAGTACTCACAGTGCAGTTCTCTACACTTAAAAATGTGATTTAATGGAGCCCATTGGATCATTATAAATAAACTTTTGTGCACTTTGTTGATCTGCTTAGTTGTTCTGTCTGTCAGGAGAGCAAAGGCTGAGCAAAACTGGAAGTTATTTGGGAAATACCACCTGATACAACAGTTCTCATCAGAACTGATGCACTTTATACCAAAGGTAAATGAACTTCCTACTAAAGTTTTTACTATGAACTTATACTAAATGACACAGCTCACTTGCAGTTAAATACAATCATTTGCCTTTAGGTCATTGCATCAACCTATACTGGAAACACAAGCAAAATGAACAGAACACCAAGCTGCCTGGTACTCCTCTAGCTCCTTGGTGTCATCATACCTTTTTTGTTTCAACTGGCTTTGGTTTGGCACTTTCTTCTTCTTTCTGCACCTTCAGATTTTTCTCTGGACTCACATTCTGACTTCCCTGGTACACCATTCACAAAAAAATGAAAAGGTTTTCAGAATTTAAAAAAAATTAAAATTAAATTAAAAAAAAACAGAACTGTCACATATTTCTAAAGATTCAATAGTAAAGGGGAAATAAGTAATGAAATTTAACATTGCTAGACTAGAAGATATTCAGTTAAATTTAAAAATAGGAACCTTGGGCAGGGTTTTCAAGCATATCTGCAATACCGAAGTCCTTGATGTTTTGGGGAGCCTGTAGGTGTTTCCATAAAACATAAATGGCTGGTAACTATAGATGGTAACTGGCATAACTGAACTGTACAACACCCAATGACAAAAACTGATTTCAAGGAGTCTGCCCCACATGCTTCTCATTGTCTGACAATCTCACATCAACATGTAAGATCACAAGTCTCGCGTTACAGCAACATTAAATTCCAAATTTGTAGTGACCATTTGCTAGCCTTGTAAGACACTGCAGACACTTTCAAAACTGTGTGTATGTGCAACACCTATTCCACCATCAGTCATGACAGAAGAGCTGAGTATTTCCTGCAGCAACACCCCATGGAACAGAAAGACTCCTCCAGCTGCAAGCAACTCAATCCTGTTGTTTCTCTTACATTCACTTCCCTGCTGGGAATGGTTATTCCTCTAGACACAGTCTATAGGAACTGAACCTTTGTGGCAATTTGCTCTCGGGTAAATGGTTCACAGGACTGTTTCCCAGTGCAGTCCTGTTTCCTGGGAAGTTAGTTAGTAGTTCACTAGGACAAAACCACCCCCAATATACTCACAGGACTGCTATTGAAACGTGAGGGCAGCCTCCTACCAGGCATCTTGGGCCGGTTCGCAGTCGGGTGTGACAGATTATCTGAGGTAGCTATTACATCATCAAAGCTTAACAGATCTACAAAAAGATGAAAACAAAGACCGCCATCAAGACCAGAAAGTTCTGCTGTGTTCTTTTTATCGCTTTATTTTCCTTAAGTAAAAAAAAAAAAACAAAACTCAGAATTCTTACTATTTCAAAGACCTTCAGCACATACAATACAGGAGCCACATGAAACAACTACATGACTTGGACATGTCTGGTAAATCATATTTTCCCCTTGAAAAAAATTAAGAGTTAATTCAAATGAATTTCAAGTTATGAACATAACTGCTGTAGTGGCATGGCAGCATAAAACAAACTTAACAAGTATCTGCAGAAAAACATATTTATTACTTCTTTCAAGAGTTGCCATATTCAACTACTTGAGAGCATATTTTGTTATTGCTAACCTTGTATGAAAATACAAGTTTACTGACTAAGACAAAAATAAAGATAACCCAGTAAAGTACACACTGGTGTATGTCACACATTGGTGAAAGTAAATTAACAGCATTAACTGCACATATGTCTGTGCAGGGTAGTTTTTTCATATGCAGTATCTAAAGAAAATACACAACTTCATAAATCTGTAGTAAAACACTTCAAAACTCCATTCTGATACTTCATTAAATACTATAAATTTCTTTGCTCATCAGTCTCTTATGCTCACAGCTCTAGGTAATCTCTCATGCTCACAGCTCTAGGTAATCTCTCAGATCAGCAGAAATACTTTATGTCCTCTGAGAAGAGGCAATTTTAGGAAAAAAACATTAACAGAAAGAACTGAACATAACTAATCTAATAACACAAGTACTTCACCTAATTAACAACTGGACTTCTTAACTATTTCACCACAAAAATAAACATACTTACCTGGCAACAGATGTGTAGTGAGATTAAGTTGTGGTTTTTATTTAAACATTGACATAAGATTACAGTTATATATTTTACAACCCAAATTCATCACTTATTTTATATATTCTAACTAAAATGTCACCCAGTATTTACTACAGGCACCAAAAGTAACGTTTAAGATTGTTTTGGGGGGTTTTTTGTGTGATCTCTGATTCTTCCATGACATTATGATTTAGCAAACAGAACCTTTTTTCCCTATGTTTTCACTCATTTTGAATCTACAGCAAGAGGTCAGATAAGAATAAAAAACCCTGTAAACACTGAGCCAGACCATTCATACTCCTTCAGTGTCTGGAGGACTTAAAATCATCTGATTAATGCAAGTTTTACTCACACATTGTCAAAGCTAATTTATACCTGCACGTACTGAGTTTTCCACTGAATGTTTTAATTGATTTTAAAGTCTTCTCGTATTAATATCCTTGAAGTCCTTAAAACATTCACCTCTTTTGGACAGCCCTGACAGACCTACTTCATCCCCCATTCCCTTGTTGAAATGAAAGCGTTTGTAACACTATCTGTTACCAATCAGTTTTGCTGCTTTTTACTTCTACGAAAGAGAATGTCAAAACAGTCTTTTGCAAACATGCAACCACATCTGCAATTTAAAAAGCAGGGAAGAAAAATAAAGAAGGGAGAAACAGAAGAATGATGAATGGCAAGCAGCTGATGGAAAAGAGGATGAGGGGGAAATAAATGCGAAGGGATTTCTGTTGCCAATACAGTATTTAATACAAGACAAGCAACAGCAACCAAAGGGTGTATCTGCATGGTCTTTACTCGATTATCAGTAATCCCAGAGTACTAATCCATCACAGAATGGTATGGCTTGGAATGGACCTTAAAGAACACCTCATTCCACACCCCCCCACCACAGGCAGGGACACCTTCCACTAGACCAGGTTGCCAAAATGCAAATTAGGATTTATGTTACCTAGGTGTTATTAAAAAGCTAATAAGAAAAACATATATGCCTTTTCTTCCATTTCAGTAATTTCTAACTGTAAACAATCCTCCTTTTGTCATTCTGAAGAAATGACAAATCATTTGGCAGGAAATTTAAATAAGAATTAAAAATTGAGTTGCTATTATGATTGTAATGCCAGCCCTGTCTCTGTGAACAAAGCAAACATCAGGCATATTAAGAATATTACGAACTTACTAAGAATAATGTGATATTAAAAAAAAAAATCACAATATTTGACAAGGCTTGAAGATGAAGACTGCTACAGTCTTGAACTGTAAATCATTTAAATATAGATGGTGGGATAACACTAAAGCCAAGAATTTTTCCACGTTATTAGGAGTTTCTAAAGGAAATTGTTACATTTGAGAGAATTGTTCAGCATTACAGTCAGAGGGAATTCTGACTGCACTTGCATTTTCATTTTTACCTCTCCGTTAGTACAGGGAAGAAATTAGAACACAGGTTGGTGGGGATTTGTGTTTGTGTTTTTGACGGTGGGTTGGTTGGTTTCTTTGCAGGCTTAGGGGGTTTATTTGATTGTTTTTCTTTTTAAACAAGATTTTTAGTTATTTTAAGACAAAATTAAACCAGCAAACCATTAAACCAATAGACATACCGATGAAACCTACTGTAAGTTCACAGTTTACACTCATTTCAATCAATAAAGTGATTTATCAATTAAGATTCTTATAGACAGCCTGTGAGTAACTGCTAAAGAAAATCCCATCATAGCGCCAAAAGAGCAATACCACACATCTGGGGATACTCTGAGTCAAAACAGAATTTTAAGGCTGAGCAAGGACACCTTTCTTTCTAAGAACACAAGCTAAGTTTAAACAGTTACACTGGATGGACTACTAGAAATGTCTCCTTCTGTAAGCTTTCCATGGATCCATCACAGAACTGTTAGGAGTTTTGATACAATTAGGTGAGAGGTTAAGATTTGTGAGTGCTTCAAGTGTATTCACAGCAGTTTGCCTTAAAAAGCCTTCACAAAAAGAAGCAAAGCTGAAGGGGTGTCCAAAGAAATTACAGTTCCACTACCTCATATATCTTGGGTGTTTAAACCCCAGCCACAAGTGAAATGTATCCAATATTTTAGAGGACAAAAACTCACATTAATCTGTGGAGTAAGAAGATGGCAGCCCTTTCTCCTATTCCTCATCCTGTTGAGATTTCACCCCCCAAAATTTAGGGGACAGATATAAGCTTTCAAATATTCACATGAGCAGTCAAGCAATAGTAAGGTATTTGATACAATTAAGAATGTGCCTAATACAGAACTTCTAAAACTACTGTTTTACAAGACTCATGATACTAAATAGTCAACACTAATGGATCCACTGCCTAAAAGCTTCAAAATTGCATAATTTATGTGTACAGAATGATAAATCCCTTCAACCTACATATACCTAAACGTACTGAACACATTTCACTATAAACAAACACTAGGTTTGGCTTATCAATAGCTGAAATGTAACTTTTTTCTTATTTTGTTTTAATCCCCAAAAGTTCCTAATTGAAAAGCATACTTAGAAGTAACTTCTTTTAACAGCTAAGGAAAATAGGCATTCAAACAAACAAATAAAGCATTTTAAATAGAAACCCCAAAGTTTTACTACCAATAACTGCAAATGAAAATCACGCTTATGATGTTAAGAAGAGGATATGTGTATGGAATAAAGCATTTGGATTTCCTTATAGATTGTTATCTTACCAAAATGGAGAAGGGTAGGGTAATTTCCTGACACGTAAGAAGGGAAACATGGCAAACAGGATAGGAAACAAAATCTGGAAAGAAAAGTCAAGGAGAGGAATGTCTAGAAAAAGATTCTGAACAAAAAATTATTTTACAAAGCAGGAAAAAGAAACATTTGTAGAAGAAACAGAATTGCTTTACATGTTCAGCATGCCAGTATTAAAGCTTTAGTCTTTCACAGCACTTGAATTCTATTCCATCAGAGAAACATATATGCATTTTTTCAAATAACACTTCAAAAGGAGCTATTTCAATGTGATCAATGTTTCTGAATGGTTTTGAGTATTTGTCCTCATCTGATGGCTGGGGGCCTAATTTTGGTAGACTAGGTTGGTTTTTTCCTTACACAATATGTACAGCTTCTCCTTATGGTAAATGGAAAGTGGCTCAACCTACACCACACTAAGTTGCAGAAAACCAGAACCCATACTTAAAAATCAATTGATTTTCTAAAATTTCATTCACTTCAGGATCATAATCTAAAGGTGCAGGGGAGGAACTAAAAATAAAGACTCTGGTAAAGCAGTTGCCAGCCTCAGCCATACATTTTCCCTCATCTTTTAGTATCTATTCTGGTTATTGTAAGATTAAACAGCCTTAAATGTTATATAAGGACCCAACATCTTTTGAGTTTTATAGAGCCTTGGCTGCACAGAGTATTATGTCTTTAGCAGCAGAATATATACAAGGAAATAGAGCATGAGATTCATTATGTTTTACTGGCAGGATTTTGGACTAGTCTTTTTTCGCAAGAGTAATAAAACTAAAAGTGACTTATGTGGATTGTTTTGAGGAATGTTTGACATAACAGAGGATTTTTGAAACTGTCCTTCAATAGCAGCTCCTTGACCCTGTCAGTGCTGCATCCCCACATGGACTCCCTGAGCCAAACAAGGGCCACTGAACAGACCTCACCCACAGGCTTGTCCTGCACCTCTGTCCACCGCACCATCTGGGTATTAAAAACTTTACTTTCTCCATAAGCCTGAACAAACTTATGTCAATAAAACAGAATTCACAGATTTATTTTTTTTTCTAAACTGTATGAAACTAAGAGGTTTTACATATATATGAACACCTAATATCACAGTTAATATGTTACCAGTGTGGTTATTAAAGTTGTCAAGATAACTGCACCTGAAGAAGAAAAAAATATATTCCATCTGTTTTCATAGGGAGTTTTTTCCCGAGGTTCAATGATACTGTGCTATACAGTAACACTTCTAATACAACCCCAGAGATAATCACAGAATCACAGAATGGTTTGGGTTGGAAGGCATCTTAATATCACCCAGTTCCAATACCACTGCCATGGGCAGGGACACTTTCCACTAGACCAGGTTGCTCAGAGCCCCATCCAACCTGGCCTTGAACACTTCCAGGGATGGGGCAGCCACAGCTTCTCTGGGCCACCTGTGCCAGAGCCTCACCTCCCTCAGGGAAGAACTTTTTTCTAGTATCTAATCTGAGTAGTAGGACAAGGTTCACATTTTAAGATTAGGTTTGCATCCCTCTTTCATCTCTCAGCTTATTTTGGTCTGGAAGTCTTTCTTCCATACCCTCACTCAAACTCATCTTTAAGTAGAGGCAGTAGTTAAACTGCCAATTCAAAAGCCTCAAAATAAAGCCTATCACAGCACAGGTACAGACTTTCTGGGAAATAAAAAATGAATTTATCCTTTAGGGTATCACTGATAATATCTGTAGTGTTTCCAGGATATATGATTACCTGCTGAAGACCAGCTTTCTGTGGCTCAGGAAAATATAACTTTTGTATTACAAACAAACAAGAGCTAACCTTTACTCATACGAAGCATTTACACTTAGAAGCACATTTTAAAATGCTTAATAAAAAAATCAGGAGCACTCTTTTCTATTCGTAAACTGCTTCAGTTTTTCTAATGCATTATTTTTATCTTCCAGATGAATTTATTAAACTTTAGAACCAACTATTCCACAACCAGAATATCATAATTGGCCTAAAAAATTAAATAAATCAAGCTACATTATTTTAAAATGTATTATTACTAAAAACCTTTTCTGAGATGAAAAGTTACATTTGAGACGTGCAAGACACATACTGCAAGTACAAGTCACTAAATCTTCTTATATGCTGGTTAATCACACAATTAATTTAGAGTTTAGAAAAATATGCCTGCAGCAGGTGATCTCTGCCTAAGAGACACACAAAAGTCTCGTATCAGTTGCACTGTCAGTAAAGGACGAAAGGTAACTATATAGTAGCTCAGTCTGATCCTCAAATGTGGGTGCTTTAACCAGTGTTAAGTTTTTTACTGGATATGTCTAGAATGAAAGAGATGCCAGGTTTGGCTCAAGGTGCATCAAGCAAAGCCTTATGCATGAAATTCAAATGTACAATGCTCATGCTGGCCCAAATTTAAGGTATGATAAAAGTCATAATCTAGGATAGCTCTGAACTTAAGAAGGCTGAAGGTAACAGTATTACTAAAAATACACGAGTTAGCTGGAAAAGCAAAAGTTATCTGAAATGCAAGAGCAGAACAAACAGAACCAGTCAGTAAGAAAAACAACTTCATAAAAACTCAAGATAAAAGTAGCAGCTAAAAAAGCATGCATTCAAATTAGAAGAACAAATCATTACCTACATTTCCCCCTTCCTGTCCACTGTTACAACACAGAGCTCATCAGCCACCTCCAAATACCCTGCTGACATCTGTTCATCCCTTCATCCCTTCCTCACTCTTACCTTCAGCTGTCTTCAGCAATTCTAAAAAACTACATTTTTCACTGAACAGGTAAAACCACACTCAGTGGTATTTTGAGTAAATGACCTAAAAAGCTTATTCCAACCCTGTGAAACACTGCAATCCAAAGAAAGACCCAAAAGAACATTTACTCTTTTCTTACCTGATTCTTTAGAGCTCTTTACCACAAGTGAATCTACCTCTACTGATTTTGGTCTATGTGGTAATGGTTCAGAGTCTAACTTTGGTTTTGCTACTGGCTCAATTTCAGATTTCGGTCGAAGAGAAACAACTTCTCCATTAGTTCTGTAGTGAGAAAAAACCCAACAAAACATACCTAGTCAAGAGATTAAACAGTTTAACAGCAAAACATTCCAAGAATTAGATGTAAACAGAAAAATATTGTTTTCTAAAGCCTTGGTTAAAATCAAGTCTTTTGGAGACCAATTTTATTCCTATAAAAGCCGATTCTTCTGTTCCAGCTCTCGTAGAATTGTCAAACATGTACAAACCCGTTGTGAAAATAATCCAGAACTTTTTCTACAGGGTACACTTTGGCTCTGCAGTCCAAAGCATTACACTTCAGAAAACAAGTGAGCTGAATAACATCTTCAGGAATATCTCTCGAACTAATTCAGAATCTGACTCCTTGAAATTAAACAAATATTCCTGCACAGGAAAAAACCTGCCAAGAACAAGTTATTTCTTGCTTGATGTAGAATAAACTACCCTGTATACACGGCTTTTGTTCTACCATGCATTCTTCGCATATCTGCTCACATCATTCACAGACACCAAAAAAAAAAAAAAACAAACCACCAAAAACCCCAAAGAAATAAACCTCCCACCAAAATAAATAAACAAAAAAGAACAGATAACATTTTCCTTTAAAATTCTTGCCATCACAAACCCTGGTTGACTGGGCCTATACATGTGTGGTGGGGGTGACAACTGACCAGTTGTCACCTTCAATGTGTCCCTGTCATTAATTCACCACTCAAAGCCTTTATTTGGAAATTTTACTGCAGCAGAAGAAGACACAGCAGCCTTATCTTCCTAAAACAATTTCAAACTTTCAGACATTTAAATACCTCTAAGATTTAAAGGTTTCAATTACTAAAGGCTACAGACCTCTATTTAACTGCACATGTATACTCCCTTTAGAGTCATAATTATTTTCTAAACAAGAGAACATGACTTGTGGTTTAAAAAAGTAAAATCTTTACTCAGGAAAGTCCCCAAATGCCAAGTCACTATAACACAATTCTATACTGAAAAGGTATTTAAGGTACAAGCTCTTTGATGTAGCAGATGTCTGCTCCTTTATTTGCACAAGGCCAAGTGCATCGTGACCTTACTTTCTCAAGGTTCTTTCAAGCCAATTGAACATCCCAAGGGGACAGTAACCCATCAGCAGTTTATTTACAATTCTGGGTAAGGATCTAGCAAATACTTTGATGGAGAAAGAAAGGAACACTGTGTGGGAGAACATACTGATGTAAAATTAGTCTTAGAGAAAAACTATAAATAATTGTTTTCATTTCATGAGAAAAAAAAAATTAAGTGGATCTAAAAAGTATTTGTCCCTGTTTGTCCAGTAATCCAACTGAAAAGGCTCAACAGTACAGAGAGTCAATGTGCTTCTGTACTAAGTGCTTTTTTTCCCCCCCCAGAGGAGAACATGAGCCACACTGAGTGCCTTTAGCACAGAGTACCTGTGCTCAATTCTGCCTTTCCATCTATCTTGTCCTACACAAAGTGCTGAAACACTGAACACTGAGGCAGCTCAAATCTTCAGGGGTTTTTTCAACACAATAATAATTCTCAAGGGCCGTGTCCCCAGATTCTTTTACACCATCAAGCTACTGTAGCTACAGCTTCTACTACATTGTGGGGCAGGCTTAAAGCAAAGCAGCCCCCAGGTGTGTAACTTCACCTGGTTACTTATGCTGTAATACTGACTCTGAGATGGATTCAATGTCTCAAAGAATTTGAAAGGTTTACATTCACATTGATAAAGACTTGTTGGAAAACTAAGACACTGGTTGGTGTAGGGCAAAATTTATCCTTTTCACCCTTAAAACACACATTTCTTCCCACCTCAACCATGAGGGAAGATCAAACAACAAACCAAATAAAATATACTCAGTGCACACAGTTTAAGTTGTACTGACTTGGGTGCAGGTGATGGCAAACCAGGTTTATCCAGACGCTTTGGGTGCAGGAGTCCTGCTCTCAGTAAGCTGTTAGTCTTGCTTGGAGGAATAGGTTTCTTGGGTGGTACTTGAGGAGCTTGTGGTTTCAAAGGCTTCTGATCCAAAGTTCCTTTTTCATCTGACAAAATAAGTTACTATTTTAATAACACCATGCTGTCTATAAAATTCTTACACCGCTAATCCATCAGAAAGCAACTGCTGTCAGAAATACCTTCTTTGAAGATCAAAGTGAAAAACAGATATGTGTCTTAAGTGATGCCTTATCAAGACACACAAACTACTTACCTGAACTTAAAAAACATTATCTTAAAGTAAGTAAAATGTCTTTCTACTGATGTGAAACCATGGTAAGAAATTATGGATCACATTATCACACTACAAACGACAGCTAAGAACCAAGAGTCTCTCTGTACAGCAGCACAGATAAAGCTACTGCTTTATCTTTTTTATGAATTCACCTTATCTCCTTTTAAAAAGATAGGGTTTGGGTTTTATTTTGTTGTAACCAGACTTCTTCCATGCACACAAGCAGCATAATTATCTCTGAGAAAAAAGGGGGGAAATGAATATTTATCCAAATAGCTGAATTTATTTTAGATAAAGTCTACTTTCCTACAAATAGATAGGAATTAAGTATAGATAATCAAACAAAAAAAGTTAAATTTATTTTTTAGTGACTGCATGACCTAATTGAATACTGTCCAGAGGAGCTGACATATTACATGGGAAACTGAAAAATTCAAGCTGTTTCACAAACATTAGCTAAATACTTTTCAACCCATGTTCCCTAATCCTACCTTGTGGGATATCCAGAACATACTTTCTACTTTTTCCTGTAAAACTATGCCACAGTTCCAACAGGCATGCACGAAGTAGTGAGGATTTAAAGAAATAATTGTTAGGTTACAGTTCCTTACAGTTAGTGCCCTTATACATCAGCAAATCAGTAAACTGGGATGGAGAGAGTGACCTTCAGCTTTGATTCTCCCCATTCTCCCCTCCTATGACTTTGCTTTTAACCAAGTATTGATCTAATGTAAAATGTTTGCATATGGTATGGATTTGGGAGCAGGGCTGGATATTTGCCTTAGCTCCCTGTCAGCAAAGTGCCTGAACTGCCAGGTCTGTGACTGATTTACTGCGGACAAGTCCTGCAGCCACTGTCAGTCCTCCAACCCTAAAATGGGAAGAGGTCAGTTTTCTTTCACACAAATCTCTGGAAGTAAACAAATCCCAGAGATCCTTCTGCCAAAAGCATTGTCCAGGGCAGAACTGCCTTCCCGCTTTGGGACACTTGAACATCAGCAGGAGCTAGGAACAAAAAATCTAAACTGGTTGGCAACACCTTCCAGTCTGTCTCAGCATGGAGTTAAAAAAC
Organism: Pipra filicauda; assembly: GCF_003945595.2. Lineage (NCBI taxonomy): Eukaryota > Metazoa > Chordata > Aves > Passeriformes > Pipridae > Pipra > Pipra filicauda. The sequence goes on from NW_024104320.1 coordinate 2,358,907, forward strand.
CAGGATAGCGGAGCAGTGGAAGGATTTGCCACACGGTGGTGCTGGCTGCCCTGTGTAAAGCAGCCCCTCATGAGCATCAGTCACTCTTGCCCCCTCACCCTACACAACATTTACATTTTAAATGCCCAACAGCAGCCAATATTAACTGCAGATCAACTGGCTTTATTTAAGCGGTGCAGAACACAAGTTGAGAATTACCCCTTTAGCTTTTAAGAATAAGTGGGTTCATAAACAGGGCAGAAAACGTGCTGCCACCAAATCGTATCCCTGAATTCTTAGCTGTCAGTTTTCCCTTCAATTCCTCCCACTCAAAATCTGAATATAAAAACTGTATACAGCTAAGTGGAAAAAGTTAATACCAAAGGTCAAAGTTCACCATGAGCACAGAAACTGGACATTTCTGCTGGACAAAATGACATGCCTCTTTCTGGGATTTTGCTCTTCAATGAAAAAGAGGGTTGGCTTAAAAATGAGCAGTTTAATAATGGAAATAAAGATACTAATCTGAAGGCATTTACACTGGACAAAAATTTCTACATGACACCACTAAGTGTCCTTCACTATAAATACAGAAAGACTTATAGGAGTACTGCTTTTAATTTCTGATCACAATTAAAGGCAGATTTATTAGTCTCCCAATAGGCATAAAAAATTACATGGTTTGATAGCTTGTGATTAGAGCTGCTCAATTAATACTTTTTTTTTTCCAAAAAGTAATTACAGAATGATTTCATACTTAATGAGTTTAATCACTAATATTAACACATGGTTATTCTTCCAAAAGTACAACTGCATTGACAAATGGGCATATCTTTCAGTAATATATGACTGCTATCTAAAAAGTAACTTTTAAGGCCTGACCTGAAACTGAATACAGGACAAACTTTTCCTTCATCATTTCCTGTATCTCAGTAAAGGATGGTTCTTTATGTAATTTTTCAGAAGGTTTCAGCTTCCTAAGTATTTTGGATGGTATCACTCAATATTTTTTTTTTCCTATATTCCTCCATGAACAGTTGAGCTCAACTATGTGAAGGTTAACACCAAGGTACAAACACACCAGTCTAAAATTAAACTTATTTCCATTTAAAAGAATTTAAAAAGAGACTAATAATCAAAAATTTTGGGATCATAGAGTTGATCTCAAGTCACACCTGGAGACACTGTTCCAACAGATAATAATAATTTGTTTGCTCATATACAGAACAAACAGAACTGACTTTAACAAGTATTTTCATACGCAACACCAGAGAAGGTGCTTTGCATAAAATGGAGGTTATAAAAACTTCTCAAGGAAGCCAAGAAACCCATGGAGCAGGCTCACTTGTAGCAATAATGGTCAGCCACAGTTCACCATTCACAGAATAGTGTGGGTTTGTAATTTGGTTAAGATGCAGTAACATTAGAACTTCTACAAGGCCCAACCAGCACGTTTGTTTAAGCTTCTCACTTTTAAACATAATGAAAACACTGTGACTAGGAAAGCTTTTCAAACATCTGAAGATACCTTTTAGAAATGTGTTTGGCATGATAATAGTAGCTTTTCTTCTCAAAAAAATTGCCCTTTAAATTTTAAGAATAGAGCAGTAAACATCTCCAAATTCTGTGGAACTTGACAACATGGAATATATCAAGAATTAATAGGAAAAGGAATCTCTATTTCTGAGCATTGTGACTGTAACATCTGTCTAAGGAGTGCTGTAACTGTTCTGTGCAATTCTTTCAAAATATTTTCAATCAGAGACTGATTTTGGCCAAAACCTTCAGAAGCAGCAGTTAACCTTTTCATTTCTAATAACTTATTACTGCTATTCAAAACTGCAGTCTCTGTCACAAAACTACCCTTACAGGAATTTAATTTAACTACGTTACTGTGCAGTGCAGTAACCCATTTTCAGAATTTAATGCAATAACAAGAAATAAACATTCCAAAAGAGTGCAGCTGTTGTTCTAACCACTCCAGACATTTCTGTAATATCACAAACACAACAATTTCAGCAGATGGTATCAAGAGAGTCTGTATGATGTCTCCTGAACAGGGAGCCTACCTCCAGAGCAGACAAGCCAAAAAACTGTAATTCATTTACAAGAGCACGGTCTGAAATCCACCATGAAAAAACGGGTCTCACCTTTTTCTTCAGGCTTCAAAGATGGGAATTTCTTCTCTCCAGTTGGCAGTTCAGGCCTTGGAGCTGAATGAAAAAGCAAACCACAGGCATTTCTCAAAAAGCCTTAATTATCTTGGTCACTAACTAAAAATAAGACACACACCAAGTTGTGTTTATATTCTTTCCTCTGCAAGGAGTGTAATACCATTTATAATCACTAGAGCCTAGAAAATGGCAAGCCTGTATTAAAATGTTTCCAAAGTAGGCTCCATCAAAACTTGGAAAAATAGCAACAGCAAAACACACAAAGTATGAAAAGTAACCTCAAAGTGTGACTATGGGTGGTTGCATTACTAGGAAATACAAAGCTACTTCTGAATTTTCATTTGAAATTATGCACTGCTTCTGAAATTTAGTATTTCCTCAGACATGTACCACCACACACATACTACATACCTGGACTTTTAACTGGAGGTGGAGGTTTCTTTGGCTTCTGCAAAAATGAAGGAAAAAAAAAAAAGAGTCAAGCAAACAAGCAAACAGATATTCTCTACCCAAGACAGCCTCATCTGCGTTTTGTTTTGCATATTGTAACTTCAAGCTTGTTTATTAGCTGATTTCAAAGTATTTCACAAAGGAGGTAATCAATTTACAGACAGGAAACACAGAGAGTTGGAATAATTCCTCTGATATCTCCCAGACAAGTAGCTGGAAAAACAGAAAGAAAATGTAGTTTTTTTCAAATCAGTGCTTCAGTAACGTTCATAAGCAGCAAAGGGACAAAGAACTAATACCCAAGTATTCTATCTTTCCTAGTCTAAAGAATTGTTCTTATCACTCTCATTTTAATTTCAATATTGTAAACCTCAATTCAGTTTACAATCCAGTAAACCTCAGTTCAGTACAATTCCAGTTTAAAAGAGTAACCACGTAATTTTTTGGACCAAAAATTGTCCCTTTCACTAAAACAAAAAAAGGTTCTAAATTAAGTATCAGAGTAATGACTTCACTTGACTTCTAAATTACAAGTGTAAGAAAAAATAATCAGCAGCATTTCTCTCATAAACACTGCAGTTACAAGAAAAATACTCCTTTGAGTTTCCTTATCACTGTATATTTAAGTGGGAAAGAGGATAAAACTACTCTAGCCATTAAAAATTTACACAGTATCAGAATGCAACAGTTTGTACATGAAATTGCCTGTTCTGAAACACAGTCACTCACTTCTTTCACTTCCCTTAAAGTGATACAATTGAATTTCAATCAAAGAGGACTGGCACCTCTCAGGACTGATCTCAGTCACTCATTCCTAGAATCTGATTCAAGAAATTGCCCTAGAAGAGGTGCCTTTATGGTTCTACTAAGGACCAGGCTCGCTGATAAAAGATCACAAAAGCCTACAAAACTACTTGTTCTTTATCCAAACACTGCTGAAACCATACAGGCTCAGTCTAACAAAGCCCCTCCAAAAAATGCCTCATAGTTGGTATTTTTAAAACAGTTGCTATGGATAGATTTCATTTCTGTGTCCCTGCTGCTATTGCATAAACTTTTCTTAATGCACCAAGAGTTTATTCTGACACATGAAATGTAATTAAGCAAGTGGGGAACTTATATCCAATTTCTTGCTCTAGTTTCAGAGGACACAAAAGCAAGGGAACTTAGGTAACAAGACTGTATTTTCTTTCTTTCCCACAAAAGCAACTACATTATCCAGCTGTGCAGCATTGCTGCCTATATCGAGAGAGTTTGGCATCAATTTGCCATTATATGATTCTGATCTGTGTTTTTAAGAAAGCTGATATCAAATAGCTGATTACAATAATCAGCCACCCAGTGCCTTGAACCTCAAAGCTGCTCAGTGCAAGGTGAATCCCTACACTGAGACACAGGACACAAAGCAGAATAAAGGATCAAAGCAAGGTCTGTCTAAGGAAATGCTCTTTATAGTTAAAAGAACGGGGGTTTTCCCCTCTCTCAAGGGAGCAATTCTATGTATTGTGAAACAGTGATATCACCTACCCACCCCTCCAATCAAGTCACTTGTATGTTACAGCATTTATGCCACCCTTGAGCAGCTGACAAACCACGTGAAAAGAAAGTGGGGTAGGTAGATTTTCTGTGTAAGTGAGGCAACTCAGGTTAAATGATAAATAAATAACTCCTGATCTGGAGCTGATTCCATCCCACCTGGAGATGACATACATTTGTGAATTAACAGAACCAGCTTTGCTACACACACTTGACAGAACCAAAACATCACACTAATCTCAACGAAAAAAATTGTAACATGAGAACCAAAATTACAAGACCAAGGAGTACCACATGAAAACATGAATTTCTACAAGTTAGCATATGAAATGGTGAAAAGAAATTTCTAAATCCCACCTAAAGATTATCCTTCATGCACTGTAACCTACTGGTAAGTGTTGACATGGAAAAAAATCTCAATCAGTCCCAGAGGAGGCATTCAGTTTTTTGCAATTATAAGTTACTTATGGACTTCAGATGGAAGAGACCAACTGCTTACCTCCTTTCAAAACAGTAAGGGTTTAATTCAATAATCAGTAACACATAACACCATATTATCAGAGCTATATCCTTTTCTGTATGATCTAATCATTCTCATTAATTACAGTTCATCAGGAAAAGCATATTTAAACACAGTAAGTTTAAACACAAAGATTAACCTTTACACCTTTCTTTGCTACAGCTAAGTCAAGACAAAGTTAAAACTGCCACAATTGTAATATTTTAAGCAGCATAATGTACTATGAAACTCCTTTATTCTTTGCATTTTCATCAATACTTTTTTGTGATACTGAATGATACATGCAAGAACTTACAGGAAAGTCTTTATCAGACTCTTGTATTTGAACAGCAAAGTTATCTGGGAAGAGTCCTTCTTTACCATTGAGTTCTCCTTTCCACCAGCCTGGCTCTCCAGTGTCCTAAAATAAACAACAGGTCACTTGAATCAATATTTACTTCTTCCCCAGGAGAGATACAGTTACAGGAACAACTTTTTTCCTTTTACACACAACTTTGGTCTGAAACAGTGTTTATAAGAGGAATACTTTGGCCACCTGAGGAATGGGAAACAGCTACAAATCAGATCAGGTTTGATCAGTTTTTGTTTTCTAAAAAGCAGAATTAAATGGTATTACATCATATATAAGATAAGGGTATAAGGATAAGATCTGCAAAGGGAAGGAAAGTACACAAACCCAATTATGACCTAACACACGACATTTGACCTTCTCAGCTTCCTTGACCAGCAAGTTATTCAGTAAATACTTAAAATGTTATTGGAGTGACACACAGTTCTACTAAATAAAAGTGATGCTGATGTGGTGAATCAGTTCCACTGCTCTGAGAAGGGTGAAGATGCAAAAGGATATACTCTGCTGAGGGAAAAAATAACCATATTAAGACATAAGAAAATAAAATAATGGAGAATTAATTTAGTGGCACAGAAATTAAATGATGCTACTGATCAAGGTCTTCATCCATAACAGAAAGTATGATGTTACTGGAGTATTTTAGCAGCATAAGTAAAAGCTTTCCTCTGTGCCTCAGATCCAAAATTCTGCAGGTAAAGGAGTAAGGGGAAAATAAAATATCAGATTTTTTTAAAAATCTGACCCTACATAAAACTAAAGGAAAAATCAACAGAATAAGGACCTGAATAGGTAACTAGTTCTGAAAGTAAGAGTTTGCTAAGGTTTCGTTTCTTTTTTCCCCTCTGTCAGCCTTTGGATTAAGTACTAGAGTCTGATTTCTGAACACTGTGCAGTCATGAATGCCATAAGGCATCTACTGCTAAACTCCATTTAGCCAGTACTGAGGAGTGGCAGAGAGCCAGAGAGAACCCATGGAAAATTATCATCTGCAGAACAAACAGAAAAGAAATGGCCAAGGGGAACAGGCTTTACACAAAGTCTAAGTGCTGACAGAGAAATCACAGAACAGTTTGGGTTGGAAGGGACCTTAAAGATCCCCCAGTTCAAACCTCCTGCCACAGGCAGGGCTGCCACTCACTAGCCCAGGTTGCTCAGGGCCCCATCCAGCCTGGGCTTGAACACTTCCAGGGATGGGGCAGCCACAACTCCCCTGGCAAAAAAACTTAACACTTGGCAAGCCCAAAACCCTGGTCTGAGGCAGCCACCTGGAAGTTACATTAATACACTCAGACTTCAGAAGATGGTTTTGGAGGGAGAGCTCTGCTCTGGACAGCTCTTCTTGGCTCCACTTTGGACCAGTGTATGCTGTGGATAAATTGGTTTAAAAAGACAGAGGCAAGAGACTCAGCAAAGATGGGGCAAGGGCATGCTGTGTTTTAAAAAATGCCTTTCACAACCACTCTTTTCCACTGTCATTACAGTCAGTGATGCTCATAATATCAATTTTCTTGTGAAAAAAATGGTCATCCTTTCCATAAAACTAAAATCCTCCTAAAGAAAAGGAAGCGTTAGTTTTCCTCTGCAACTGTGTGAAAACTGAAGATGAAACTTTCCACTTTTTTTTAGGAAAGTCATTATTTCTTTATATAGCAGCAGATAAACTAACAAAATGCTGCAGAGTATTGCAGGGAAATTAGGTATGGGTAGGTTAATTTCCTGTTTAGAACCATCTCTGCAACAAGATGATCTATCAAAAAGGTGCTTTCAGTATTCAACACAAATGAGAACATTCAAATAAATAATCATGTTTCTCTAAATAGCCAGACAGTATCAGTAACTTCTGTATGGCTATTCTGAAATACCAAATACCTCCAAGACCTGGACTTCATCCTCCTACTGAAAACATTTGCTCAGTTTTTTTCATAATACCTACATCAAAATCAGCAAATACAGATCTTAATTTCTCACCTCTTGACACAATAATGCTTTTCAACTACTGCCTCTAGGTCAGCCTGATGCATCACCAGAGAAAAAGAACAAGTTCTGAACGTAAAAGTGCTATTTGCAAAGCTTTTCTAATTTCCTCACTGAAAAAGCATTTGGTACTGAGTGTACATTGATCCCACTGGCCTTTGAGCACTCCACAAAAACACCCACTCCAGAACGATCTTTAAAGTCATCTGTATCTCCACCAAGTGCAGAAGCAAAGAGTTGAATATCTACTCCAACAGACTCTCCTGCTTTCACAATTCACACATTAACTACTTGCACAAAATACACAAAAGCTTCACATATGGTTAGAGCAGAACAAACTTTCTTACCTTACTGATTATTTGAATAATATCACCTTCTTTAAAGCTGAGTTCATCATTTGTGCCTTCATAGGAAAATATTGTCCTGTAATATTCCTTGGCTGAAACAAAACAGCACAATTAATTTGGAGACCATGGCTAGTAACATACACAATACCAGCTCACTTCTGCTGTCTCAGAGCTGAGAAATTACCACTATAATCACCCTTCCCTTCTAAACCAGCCACCCAAGCTGCTTTATGAATATTCAATATGTTGTTCATATCACAAGAAAAATAAGAGTATGTATTTATAGAGCAATGAAGAGAAATCTCTGTGAAGTCAGGAGTAAAAGCCCCAAAACATTTTTTTCACAACAGAAACTTAATTCAAGTCCTCTGATTTCAGAGGGAAAAAAGGGGAGTTAAAAATATAACAGTTAAAATTTTAATAGCCCATCAAGCCCTCCCCATAACATTATATATTCAATTCTGAGCCACTTTAAACAAGAATGGTTTCAAGCTTAAGAGTTTATACATATTTTCTCATTTCAAATTTCAAATTTGCATCCTAATTAAATACAGGCAATTGTTTTCAAGTGACATCCTTTATTAACACATAAAACTACAGAAACCTCAAGTTACTTCAAGCAGCAGATTTGCTGAAATTCTGCAGTGAACGCAAGTAACTGAAGCAAAGGCATTCCTTGGCTAAGTACCTGAAAACAGAGCTCAGAGTGATCAACTCTGACAGTCACAACCTCCTCCACAAAAGCAAAAAGAATAATTCTTTCCATTTGATACAGTTCAAAACTAATCCATTTAAAATGGTGATAACGATTCAGGTGAATAAGCAGGAGGATTTGTTTTCCTTTCCCACGCCAGAACACAAACACCACGAGAAAGGCCAAATACATAAACATAGAATGTTTAACCCCAGCACTTAAAATAACTCAGTGGATAAAAAGGTTGAATTTCTGCATATGAAGCATTAAGGAAGAGGAAGCAAACAAAAAGGACTCAAAGGTGCTGCTGTAACCTCTTTGGCACTGACAACACACATAAGCTGAGGAGCTGCATCACTCCCAGTTAGAGCAGAACAGCATCAAGTCACTATGAAAATCATCTGCAATTCTTAATGCCTTTGGCTGGGTGGTAAGAAAATTAATGAGTGAATTGCAGTCAAATCTTTTTGCTGTTGTTACATTTCGTTTAATAAATCTTTTGTTTAAAAATGCACAAATTGTATCGTCAAATAAAAATCTCAGTCAGTGACAACCACTATGTTAAAATGCCAGTGTTTGCCAAGCTTAAGAGACAGATATATAGAGAGATCTAAGTGGATGTACACAGAGATGTAACCACAAGAGTAATCTTAACTACAAGAACCTGTATTACTTTGCTGCCTTATCTAGGGATCAAAAATGCTCAGCTAGATTGACTAAACTGTGGTTTGTGAAGAACTACAGCACCATAAGAACCATGTCAAAGAGATGAATGTTTAAACTGAGGTCCAAAAAACAAAAATCACATTGACTCAAAAAAAAAAAACCAAAAAAAACCCAAAAAAAACCCCAAAACAAACAAACAAAAAAAAAAAACGAAACAAAAACCAGGTACACTACAAATATCTATCAAATTTGAGGACTTTATTCAGTAGTAATAACTGTAATACCTTTCACTACATCCTGATTCTGTAAAAATAGATGCATTTCCTTACTGCCTGGGGAGTTGGCCAGTATAATCCTTTATATCCTCTGCTCCTCCAACTACTTCTCCCCTCTTCACATACATCAGAAGTCCCACAGCAGACAAAAAATGGTGCCAGAAAGGGGATCTTTCACTGTTCTCCAGGATGGCTGGAGGCAGGGAGTCCTGCACCCTGTCCCCACATGCTGGGCTGTGAATCCCGGCTTTCAGCACCACCAAGAAACTCAGACATGTATGCAAAAAGTATGTACAATTTGCCACTTTAGCACCTTATTTTGTGAGCCTGGTATTCTGCCACTAATTAAGATAGAGTTCAGCTTAACTTTGCAGCATTTAAACTTCAGTAAATACTTTTAAGAAAATGTAGTTTAAAACTGAGTCTTTTCCAAAGAGTTGAAACTAACAATACAGTAGCAGAAATCACAGATATTGTATCCTAACATAATGGGGGGAAAGAGGACTCAAAGTGTGCTTATTTTACTTTTTAAAGAAAATATTTTTACATTCTTGCACCAGAGGCCAAAAAGAGCTTTCAGAAACAGCAGACCCCCACTGCAAAATAAGCTACACTAGTCTAAACACTTCAGAGATCTTTGCTTATCTGCTAACACATGAACATAGTTTATTTTAAACTTGGTCTCTCAAAACTGAGGATGAGATACATAAACTATAATATGGTCTATATTAAAATAAAAACACTAAGAAAGAAATACAAACTTTCCTTCTAAGGTTATAAGGTGTTCTTGTATGGTGTCTATATTACCTACTGATGTTCTCCTACAGTTTCTATTACTGTCATAATTAACTTCCTCTCTGATGTATTTGTTTCTCTGGGAAGCAGAGACCCAGCAGGACTACTGGCTTAGTCCAATTTCTCTGGTTTTAGAACCTGAAATTATGAAGAGAGCTAAATACTGAATGTTCTGAGTGTTCAGCACTGAATGCTCAGATTTTTTAAGCAAAGTTGGGTTAATTTTAATGCAAAATTTTAGACAAGTCAAATTTCACAACACTCAGGGCTGCACACTGTCATGCTGGCTCTTGGAGCAATAGCAGTGGAATGGTTTAAAAGCAAGATGTTGCAGTTTTCTTATTTCTGCAAATTATGTATTCCATAGAAAACAATACCCAAAATAAGGTATTTCCACATAAAACAAAAATATACTTGAAATTACAATATATAAGTTGAAAAAATGTCTGCTCTGGAACCAGGGAAATGAGCTGTCTACACATCACATAATCAAAGTTAATTTTTTATATGGGGTTGGCACTCCCACAAGATGCTTTGGGTTGGCTTAAAAACATCTCTCTAGATGGAAACATGCAATTTGGTAGCTAAATGAAGTCATAAATTCTTAGAGATGATAAAAAAGAAAAATACAAACAACAAAACAACAAAACCCAAACTGAACCACAATGAAACTGAATTATTGAAGGAACAGACTTCAACACAACATAAGCACCAACTTTCTGATCCAAGAAACTTTGCACAGAGTTAACTACAGCTTAACACCATCTCCATAGTAAATCCTGAGCCTAAAAAGTACCTTCTACAACCTAGGGACAGAAATTGGGTTGGGGGACCATTCCATGGAAATATGTCTCCAGCATCCCATTGGAACACAAAGCTATGCAGAGAGTAAATCACTTTGAACACATCAACAGAAAATTAATGTCAAGGGGACTGTTGCAGTAAAACTTCATACCCCAGACTTATTTTGTTCTGGGGTACAATCCCACAAATATTTTTGATTCTTTTTCTACAGAAATGTAAGCCAAAATTCCTTTAGATTTTTTTTGCTCCTCAAAGGTACAGAAAATTACACAAAAACCCAGTATACATTAAAGTTTTAGATTTTTAACACGAAAAAAATTGATAACCAAATACTTCTCATGAAAAGACTCCCAAATAATAGATGTACATGTTCATCAGCCTTACCTTTTGGTTTACTTTCAGCTTCTGATTTTATTACTTCTGGTGAGTTTTCAGTTTTTGTTATGCTGGGAAAATGAATTAGCTTTGATCCAGGAGAATGGGTAGGTAATGGCTGTATGAAGGGAAGAGAACTTTGTTAACGAAAATTCTTTACAGGTTTTATTTTTCATTAAACTACAGAACACGCCACTTTTTCATTAGCTGAGATGATGCAAATTAACATCTCAAAGAGATTCAGTGAGCTTTCCCATTAAGCACTTATCTTACTGTAGCTACTCCATTACAGACACTGCAATTAGACTTCAGCTACTGACTAAAGACAGAGCACAGTTTTCAAACTGGAAGCCAACCTCAGGACAGGGCCAATGTACTTCAGCAATTGTATTTCAGCAGTTCCAGGTGTTACTCTCCCATTAGCCTGAAAATTGCCTCCTCCAGCACAAATCTCTGCTCAGAGGAACTCCCTGACAATGCTTACTTTGCACTGGGATAAGGCAGGAATATTCAGCAGCCACACACCACCTCAGACAATCAGTTTTAACTACTCAGCCAAATGTAAGAGCACATAAAAACCCATCCCAGTTTCCCTTCACTCTTAGACATTTGTACAAAACAGGTGAGTGTCACTCAAGACTTCTCCTGAATGAAAACCACTACAAGTTTCAGAGTTAACATCTAACCAAAATAAATATTACAGAATTTTTTTCAATATTTTTCCCCAGGAGACTTACTGAGCTGCCAGATTCTGACAGCTTCAGCTGCATCCACTTCTTCACAGCCCAACGAGCTACAGAGTATGATCTTACAGTCAGTACTTACCTGAGCAGCCCTAATAGCATTATTGATGTGAAAAATCCCACTGCCTTTAGTAACTCTGTTCATTTTCATTTACAGTTCAACTTTGCAGATTTTCTACTGTCAGAGAAACTAGATTTGCTCTCCCCAAAGCCAGACAATGCCTGTAGGCTGGTATTTGGTACCTCTGTCATACCATGGAGGAAGCCACGGTCAGTTGGGATGTTCCTGGAGGACATATGCAATTTAACTCTCTCCAGAATGGTATATGAAGGAAGCACTAAAATAACCCACCTACGAGATTAAACAATTCCAACATGGAAATAGTTCTCTATATTTCCCCCTTCCAAAATGAGATGCAATTAGAAGTAAGAGAGGAAGTCTAGGTAGGCAGGGTATAAATAGCTGGAGCCCAGGCAGGATGCTGGGACCAGCTGAAACAATCTGCTGCAGCAGCATAAGTGCCCTTGAGAACTTCAGATACATCAGTACTCAGCTGTCCTGTGCTAAACAGTCTCTGAATTTCCCAGGGGAAAAGAGCCCTCTCTACTCTAGACAGCTTTTTTTTTCCCCTTACAGACTTAACAACAGAATGCCCTTCCAGTATCCCTTTATCTAACCCTGAAGCGAGTTAAGCACAAATCCAAGGAAGCCATCTATTTTCCCAAGACCTTCATAAGAGTTACCTCCCTTGGGCTCTCCATGTTTTTCTGTAAGTCTGTCTGCCTTTGGGATGACTTTGGCAACAAGTGGAAGAGGAATATTAAGTGCTAAATGAAACTGTTTATTTCTCTGTCACTAGGCTATGCAAAACTGTTTTCTCACTTCGTTTCCTCTCTTGCTGAGAAATGGCCTGCAAGAGCTTTCCAGAAAGGCCAACCAACAAAACACAGCACCAGCATATTTTATTGTTTATAGACAGTCAAATACGACAATTCAGAAGGTCTGAGCAGACTTCATATTAACTGAGCAGAGTTTAGACAGGCTCTTCATATTCCCAGGTAACAAAGAAGAAAGTAGGGAAACGTGCTTTCGAACCATCGCTCTTGCGACAAGAAGGCAAGATGAAGCTACGTCCTGTAGCCCTCGTCTAACAGCGTTCACTTGAAGATCTAGTGATCCCACAGACCCCCACTTCAAGGGACAAGGTCTGGAGATATCTGAGGAAAATCAGTGTGCCTTCACAGAATCACAGAATGGTGTGAGTTGGAAGGGACCTTCAATGACCGTCCACATCCAACCCCCATGCCACGGGCAGGGACACCTTTCACTCGATCAGCTTACTCAAAGCCCCATCCAGCCTGGCCTTGGCTGGGCAACCTGTTCCAGCATCTCACCTCCCTCACCACAAAGCACATCTTCCTTATGTCACCTCTTTTCTTCCTAAGTCTCTCCTCTTTCAGTTTGAAGCCAGTGTCCCTTGTCCTGTCACAACAGACCTCGGCAAAAAGTCTCTCTCCATTGCATTGAAAGGATGCAATAAGATCTGCCAGGAACCTTCTCTTCTCCAAACAAAACAATATATTCTTTAGGAGGTAACATTCCCCAAGCCTTAAACAGAAGGCAACACACTTGTAACTTTCATTTTCTGAATCATCTGATGCTTCTGACTGGACCAGAAACAAAGAAGACATTACACCTCAATAGCATTGCTATTGAGGGAAAACACATTCAAGGAGTCTCTGTCCCTACTGTCCTTCCAGGGACTCAACTGACCTTCTGCCCTACACCATTACAATTATTTCCATGGCAGCAGAGGAAAAGAAATCAGTCAGCAAAACAGCATTAATAATCATAACAGATTGAAATGGATAAAGGCTTTAAAAGCTTTCTTGAATTCACCACCTGAGTCACATCTGAAAAATTGGACTATCTCAGCTGTCTTTAATTTATCAAAAGCTAAAAATCCATATATAAGCTCTTGGAATAAACAATGCATAAGTTCAAGATAAAGGACTGAGAATCGTTGTTGTGCTTTCAAGGGGTAACAGCACTCTCGGGTTCAGATCCAAATAAAACTCAAACTGCAGCAATTCCACTATCATTGCATTATCTGCTCTCTCCTAAGCTCCAGTGAGTTCAGTATAGAGAATAGAAGTGCTCCTTTTTCCACTCACTCATAAAAAATGAGGAAAAAAAAAAGAATGAGGATGCAAAATTCTAAAACTGTATTTTTCAGGTTTACATTATCAGCAGTTTATGGAGTCAAAAGCTTGGCAGCATGCTCTGAAGGTAATGGCAGTTAACACCTTGAACAGCAACCTCAACATCCACCAAAACTTGAAAAAAAAAAAAATCCAACAAAAATTTAAAGAAACACCAAAATATTCCTTGTTTTAAAAGACAAGTTTAACGTGCTCAAGAAGGCTTAACAGTCTTGACCCAGACTACAAAATCTGTTATAAGGAGGATTATGAGAGACCTCACACTGCAGATGTCTTACACCACATGGCTCTGAAATGACAATTTCCTATCACCTTGGGTTTCCATCTCTAATGTTTTAAATACCAAGACATTTGAACATTTGGTATTTGACATTTTGGAATCAATGTTAAATATAACTTACTTATAACTTATTAGGAAAGAAGCCTGAGGAGATTTGTTTCATTTTTATAGGTAAGAGCCCTATGAGATGATGATGGTCAGAGCCCACATTTCTTAAATTATTTTTACAGGAAACCCCAAAATAACAGTATGTACCAGTACAAACCTTATCTTGCTTTTTATCTTCTGATTCATTACTAGGTAACCTCGTTTTAAGTTTCACTGAGCCTTCTTTAAAGATATCCCCAAACCCAACACCTCGGATTTTCTTTGGCTGTGCTGGTCCAGACGCAGGTTCACCCCCGTTTCCTGGAGAGGTCACAGGTGAGGTAGGACTATTGGAAACAGGCTCTGAAAGTAAAATAAGAAAGGAAAAGTTATTTTAATAACTGAAATTATATATTTGCTTTTCTGGGGCAAAAAAGTGGAAGCTACACAGCTGTGTGCACTGCTCCTGTTAAACAGCTTTTCTAGGAACTGTAGTTGTAATACCTCACATTTGTTCTAGTTTTATATTCAATACAGGACCAATTGAAAAACTGAAATGACACCAGTATTGCCCTGATTACTCTGGCAATTAAGTCAACAGATCACTAATATTTCTTGCTATTTCAATTATCACTCAGGCTCCACAGCCTTTTAACATCAATGTTTTCCATTAGTTTTATGAAACACTGCTTATTCATTCTCTGAAAACGGGGTTTTAGTCCAACATTTAAAAGCTTCTCATTAGCAGAGCTGCAGCCACAGGCAGCAATGATCAATACAGGTCCACAGTGAATCCAACCATGTTTAAAGAGCCACAGGAAAACACAGTGTCTCAGTGGTAGATGATGCCTCTCAAGGCACCAAAGTGAATTTTTCCTATTGCTCAAAATGCAAATAGATAACACAACGATTTAGCTCTTACAATTTTTTAGTTTTAAGGGATAACATTTATCCAGCCCCCAAAAACGTATTTCAGAGAACTTAATTTTGGCATTAAGAGCTTTGAGACTTTTTAAACTTTTTTTTTATTTTTAAGTTATGGTCAAATCCGTTGAAGTTTACAAACCAATATTCACAGGTAAAATACTTTTACATGCAGAATTCCAGGAGACAGTCATGTGAAAACAGAGAGCTTTCATAAGCCAAATTCAAAATAGCCTCCACAACTTTTAGCATTTTGGTTAAGTTCTCTTCAGCCTATGCATGTTTGGAAACTGCAATAAAAATTAAAGCCTCTTCCCTTTATCATAAATTTAAGATATTTTGATGACACCATGAGGCTACATGGCTCTTGACTTCAGTTTCTCACCTTTTCTCTATCCGGTTGCTCTTCACTCAGCTATATCCTCTCAGATATCTAAAAGGATAGCTGGACATCCCATTGATGAGGAAAGTCCAGGTCACATGTTTGAAAGACCCCAGCTGAGTGAATGAGGCAGTTACTGTTTCCCAGGAGTGAGGATGGGAAGAAACGTATTCAAGATGCTGTCTGTCAAAGTACTGAGCATTAAATATAAACCC
This sequence comes from Pipra filicauda, assembly GCF_003945595.2. Taxonomy (NCBI): domain Eukaryota; kingdom Metazoa; phylum Chordata; class Aves; order Passeriformes; family Pipridae; genus Pipra; species Pipra filicauda. Next base: position 2,374,702 of record NW_024104320.1, read on the forward strand.
TGGGAGGCTGAGGCCTGTTAAGTTACTGACAGAAAATACAATTACTTTAAATTACTGTTCAGTCTCACTGACTTCAGTATTGAGGAATTAAGACCAACATATATCCATTTGTAAATTTATCTCAGACCCCGCTAAACTCAGGGAACTTGTCCTCCAAGGATACAGCCACTGAGCTATTTGCAACTTCAAGTCAAACAACTCTTGTTTTATGCTACTGCAATTATTTCCACAATTTACAAAAGGAAAAAAACGAAAAAAAATCCAAGCCAGAGTCTCCTTCCCTATGTCTGAGCAAACCCTTGTTTGAAACAATCAATACTGAACATCTTGTAAATGAGGGTGCACATTACCACCAGGTTAAAAATCACTTTTCCCCTTGAACGTTACACAGCTTTGTCTTTAACAATTGTCTTTAACAATCAATTAAGTCCTGTTATGATGTTCCCAAAAAACACTCCTAATTCTAGCAGTGTCATATCACAAGTCTCGAGCCTTCAAACAGTTCTTCATAGACCAAAATGTTCCTAAAGTGCATTTTTTCAAGGGAACAAAGTAATTGCCTGTAAAGCACAGTCCTGCCTGGCACCACTCAGCACTCTGCTGTTCAGCCAGAGACCATCTGCTTCTGCCCCAGCTAAACAGCCACAGCCAGAAAGGAACAGCTAAATGTAAATTCTGCCTTAAAAACATTTCATTGTTAGACTAAAACACAATGAAGAATCAGGGCTCCCTTCCCAGGGCTCATTTTAAGTTGAGGCTCTCCATACCGTTTTGATTCGGTTTTCAGTTCTCAAATGACTTGGTTAAACATTTAAGTTTTGTGTGTTCAAGAACTCAGGACAGTGAGAATAAGACTGAAAAAAGCTACTAAACAAAAAAATGATTTTCTGTCTAATACTAAAAAGGATCAACTCTGAACATAATAAAATTTCTAATGATAAAATGCAGAACACACATTTGCAAGATCAAGACCTTGACTGCAATTTTATTTGAAGTGCACTGGGAGCAAGACAGGTTATCTTCATACTCAGCATCAACACTTTCCAGAATGAAACTAAATACTTACCCTTCTTAGGAAGCTTGAATTCTTTACAACTTTTGCTGTACTACAACCATAATACTCCAAATTATACCCAAGATCTAAGATCACTTTGCTAAGGGTTTACAATAAAGACAACACCACCTGTGTCATCCACAGCATCCTGTGTTTCTCCATCATCCATTGACTCCAATTCCTTCACGAAGTTTGAAGGGAACAACCCTGCCCTGCCATTCAGTGTTCCACTCCACCAGCCTTCTTCTACCTGTAGAGAAATATTTTGCATGTTACCAACAGACCAATAGAGCAAAAGGAAATTCCTATCAGTTCCATCCACACTTCACTTATAAAACTCTACAAACAACTTGGGGAAAGTTCAAAAAGACCATAATTTCTTTATAGAGAAACCTACCAAAGATGTAGAAACAGTATGCAAAAAGAACAATTTACTGTCACTTCTATCACTACAGCAGTGATCCTAAACCATGAGATTAGCCCCATGACAGTTAATCCAGAAAAGTAGCAAAATGTTCATCAACTTTCTCAGGGTAAGACAGAATAATAGGCACTGCACGTCCAATAGAAGAAGAAAATATTAAACTGTTTAGGAAATAAAGATGAAACTTTTAGCCTGGCTTTCTATGGAAATTTTTATGCATTCTTGCTGTCCATGTCTTTTCCTCTGCTTTGTCCAGTTTCCACAAGTCCTGATCCCACTTGCTTTGTATCCATTGGGCAGCTTCACACAATTTCAATCAAAAGACACAAGTTTCAAAGTTATAATTTCTACAGATAATATTGGGTAGAACAGAGAGAAGTCCTTAAGGACATCAGAGTAATGGAAAAAAACTAAGCTGTCCATTCCTCCTATCAGAAGGCAGCTGGCTGAGCAGGCTCTGTCTGGTGCAGGGACTTTCCCATCAGAGCTGGCCAGCCAACAAAGGTGGCCAAGTCCACAAGGATTTTGTGGTGGCACACAGCAGTCCTAACGAAAAAAGTCTGCTGGATGCCAGATTTTGTTGGCTTTGCTCTTCACAAAACAACTCGTTTTTGCACTGGAAATAAACTTGTTCAGGGATTAGGGAACATAATGACTCTAACACTCAGTTATGTGCTTGAATTCCTGGTGTGTCACTTGCACTGAAATACTCCAAAATTTAATGGAATCTTTATCAGGAATAACCCACGGTCCAAAGCAGAACAAGCAAAAAAAAACTGGGCATGCAGAGGTGACAGGGTAAAACAATGCCAACAGACTAAGAACAGTACTCTTCCAATTTATGAACAGTTTTCAAAATGTCTTAAATAAATACAATCTATTTACCTAATGAGTACTACTTAAAAACTCTAATTAAGATAAATTTTCCAAATCTTTCATTTCAGTTGCCTTGTTTTCGGGCTGGAAAGCTGTTTTTAGAAAAGCAACAGGGAAAGAAAAAGAAGCAAACCAAACAGCAGTTGTTTACATTGTCTTTTTTTAGCCTTGTTTTGTAGGTCACTACGCCTGACACACAGGCACAGTTTTAAACAGCAACCCACCTCCAGGCAAGCAAAGCATATCCAGAACCTGGCAGTGCAGAGACTGGCAATGAAAAGAGCACTGTTATTTTTAAAGGCATCCTGGTGCTCAAATAGAGCTTTGCTGTGCATGGTTCAAACTCAGAGGCCGGTTCCCTGAAACAGATTTTAAGCACAGATTACTGGCAACTGCTGCCCAGGCTCTGGCACCTCAAGCTTTACATAACACATGATAGAAACCTAAAATACAAATGCCTTGACTCACCCAGACTACACCCAGGAGCCTCGAGAAAGGGACTTTTAATGCTTATGATACAGAAAGCAGCTGGAGCATCCCTTTCTTCTTCTGCCAAGAAATATGGTCAGCAAAGCACTTTGCAGAGTTGAAATGCAAAGCGATGATGCCAGTTCAGAGACACTCAGCAACAAAACAAACATTTCTTGAGCACACTTGCTTCAACCTCCTCAGCACGCTGCCTTTAACTGACTATATACTTTTTCTGGTAATATAGTTTGTATCTTTAATTGACATTTAAAAATCCGGTTTAAGAAGTTCTACACGCTTCGGTGGAGAACATCTGCACATCTGTTGGTGCCAGCAACACAGATGACAATTTCCCAACCTTCCTCTTCCATTTCAAAATCTTACCAGATGATACAATTTTCCACAAGAGGGAGGTACAGCTTTGGTACACACAGCAGAACTCTTTTAGTGTGAATCCCATCAACTTATTTCTATCAAAAAACTCAAGACTTCTCAACAAGAGAGAAGGAGGAAGGCTGAAACAAGCAGTTTTGCCAATACAGTTTGTTTTTTTTTTTAATAAAAACTTCACTAATGATGTCAGATGAAATTTTATTTTGTTTGATTACACCAGTATGCAAGTACTAAAAATATACTACAAAAATAAATCTGCTCATTAGTGCTGCTTCTGACAAGAGTGGGTGAAGATATAAAAGAGAAACAAAGGTTTTACAGCAACGATACATTTATCACGTGCACTCTGTGCATTTTTTTCCCACGCATAAAACTCACATGTTCTGTAAATAAGAAACCCTGTGGATTTAGCCAGCATACAGCACAAGAGCCTTCTTCCCTAAAAGCTCTCCTCAATATTAATAATTTCATTTCTGAACACATCTGCCTCCACCTTTGATTTCACAATCAGTGGTGTCAGTTTTAAGGACGTAATTTACAAAAACAACTCAAGGACTAAATACTGAATTATTCTCAGGTAATGTAGAACTGAAGCTCATTTTACCTTATTTTCCCCATAAAGAGGTAACCAAGTGATCTTTCCTTGAAGGAACACTTACAAGTTATCTGTATATATATATACATATATATATATGGGAGTGAATCATCTCACAGTAGTGAAGACAAGTTCTCCCAGCATACAGCACAACCAGTGGACAGTATTTTCTACCATTCTGCACATTTCTTGTCCATCAGTACAGTTTTGTGAAGCAGACAGACCTAGTCTACACCTGCCAGGTCTATTCTACATCACCATAAAAACAGTGTGCCAACAGCTCTGTGCTCATAGTAAGCTGCAGCATTTTTCTATCTGGTAGCATTTGCCTAAAAAAATTTTTAGCAGTTTTTCTTAGAAATAGTGAAGACTGGGCACTCACATATTTTAAAATCATTAGGAGAGGAGTAAGAATGAGGACTAATAAAAAAAATTTCCTTAAGAAACCAGATGAGGAAATGCCTTGATGTTTTTATTCTATTTATTCTGTCAGGACTGCTAGTACAGGCACCATCCACAAATTAAACTGCCGAGATTACCCAGGAACACTCCTTAACAAACACCCACACAATGGTATTTATGAAACTGAGTTTAGTGAGCAGGTTTCACAAGTCATTTGCTCTGTTTACTCAAAGATATTAAATTCTACTAGTGCAAATGAACTTAAAGACATAGCTTTTTCCTTGCTAGGAGAATGGCAGAGTTCTTCCTAGCAACTGTCAGGTGAGCACTAGCACTCTCTTCAAAAGCTTCCCACAACACAAGTTGCTATTGAATGGAAGAGATATCAAGGAAGCACATATAGGAATAGATAAGAAACCCCCACCCCAAACACCTACTCAATCACATGGGGCCAATGCCAAAGTCTAAACATGGAGATATCTTGAACTGTATTTCTTACCCAATGGAAAAGGGAGGCAACAGAAATAATAACATGCTGTTGAGTGCATTTGTATGCTCCATATTTTTATGCACGTGGGGTGAAGTAGATTGTACTACAGCTAGAGGCTTCTGTGTTGAATATTGGTAATGTTAGCTTAATGCTTCAATGTGCTTACAAGAGAGCATAAAACTGGAGAATCAGGTCAAATAACATTCACCTAAATCAAGTTAGAGTATGTCGAATTAAAGGAAACTGGTCCAACAGTTTTAGCAAAAGCATCCTAAAAATAACAATCACACAGACAGGACCAAAGATTTGTAAAAGTCTTTCAAAAAATGAATCTGTGCTACAGATCAAAATTTATTGCTGTGGGGATCAAATACTTCCTGTAAACATCTAGTATTCATTGATTTAGGATTAGATCCTAAGAGACAATCCTAAACTAATAGCTTTAGCTGCAAAAACTCTACTTTTCCCATGCTATTTTTCCAACATGCTTGCAAACCCAAGCAATCACCCAAAAAAGTCAATTTGACTTCTGGCACATAAAGAGATGATCAGCTCTGCAAAACAGCTCTTACCTCGTCGTTGATGTCGATCACATCCCCCACCTTGAGCTCCAGCTCATCTTCGTTCTGCGGGACGTACTCGAAGAGCACTTTGCACTGACGCTTCTTGGACCCTGAGCCGAGGGGAAGGGCACAAGTAAGAACACCCACAAAGGAAAACTAGTCTTTCCTTCACTCAAGCTCCTGAGGATCCAATCTGAGCAGAAGACCCATAAGCCATCCCAAAAAGCTATGTTGCTTTTGATGCTGGTTTTCCAGTTTGTTGTGTCACGTTAAGTCTATCGAGCCACAGCTTAGATGGAGGTTGAGAACAGATGGACAATTCCAACACTGCATCGCCCATCACCAACACCCTCTGAAAACATGTGGATTCAAAAGTCAGGTAAATCCCCACTACTACGATTTTTCAAGCTATTTCCTGACGAAAATCTGCAGGAATGACAGTTGCTTCCAGTTAGCACCTGCTTTGAAGAAAACATGCAAGTTTGAGCCTCCAGTCTTTAGGCAATCCTGAAAGGAGAGACACCTTTTGTTGTGCACTGATAGCCCTTCTGCCCTCTAACACAGACCTTGTTAACCACAGCTCTGAGGTAACACCAACATTTGCTGGGCTCATATTTCAAAATCCAAACTCATTTTAATCTGCAAATGCAAAAAACCCTCCCTTTTCTCAGTGCCAGCATGGAGTCAAACTAAGCATCAATTAGCAGTGTTTGACAAAAGCAAAATTAAAATTAAGTGCAATCTTCAGATGTTTGCCACACATCATTAAAGCTCTGCAGGCGTTAAAAAGACAAAATGACATCTCGAGATGGGGAAGCATTGAAGTGACTTCCAACAACCCCTCCAGTCACAGCAGTGTGAACCCACATTGCCTAATTACTGTGCACGTATCCTGGAGTGATGCTGCTGCTGAACCCAGAGAGTTTATGCATTTCTCCTTCAAACAAGAGGCCATGCCTTTAGACCTTTAACACAACAGAGCAGCCAGCATGCTTTTGAGGGCAATTATCATCCTGAGCTATGACCCACACATGTTCCCTATCCTCCTCAAAAGCAATCTGCTTCAATTTAAATGAAAATATGAATCAAAAGCTTGACGTGGCAAAGCCTAAGCTTACAGGAGCTGTATAATTTCCATGCTTTTTCCCATACTTTCTACTCCCTTCACACTGAAGCTTCAGCAATTACGATTAGCTGTGTAAAAACATTTCAAAATACAGATACTGCCTCCAAGATTGATCCTTGTCTTATTATGGCAGTGTTCAAAGTCCAAAGTCAGACATCTAGAAGACAGCCACACCCAGCAGCCTCAGTACAAAACACACCAGGCATCTGAGCAATATTCTGCATCTAAAATTTCTGAGAGAGGCCTCACCAAACCTAGAGTTTTCTCCATGCTGGTATATGACCCGTGCAAGAAACAAATAAACCAGAAATATGAAACTCTGTGGGTTACTTCTAATAACACATAATTGCCCACATAATATCCCCTTCTTTTGCCTCCACTGGAGCTCATACATCAGCCCAGAGGGATTGTTCAGTTTACAGTAATTGCAATAAACGGTTCACTGGCCTTTACTGTCTCCTGCAGCGCTTTCAGGGCTTCTCCTTTGTAGGAGATTAACTGATACCAAAAAAAAGGCAAATTAAAAAGGCACAGCCATTTGGTATAAATCTGATCTCAGCATTCCTTTTTAATACTGTAATTCTACCTAAATGGGGGAGAAAACAAACCCACGGATGGGATGCATTTCACATCCAGAACTCTTCCTCACCTTTCAGTGAGACCCAGTTTAGGAAGTACTGCCTTCCAGTTTTGAAAAGCCCTAGACTAACTTAGGAAAGTTAATGACAAAGCTGTGTCAGGGAAGGTGTAGGATGGATATCAGGAGAAAGTTCTTCAACCAGAGGGTTGTTGGGCACCAGAACAGGTTCCCCAGAGAAGTGGTCACAGCACCAACCCTGACAGAGTCCAAGAATCATTTGGACTACATTCTCAGGCACATTGTGTGATTCTTGAGATGTCCTTGTGCAGGGTCAGGAGTTGGACTCAATGATCCTGATGGGTCTCTTCCAACTGAGGATATTCTATGATTCTAAGGTAACCAATCCAACTCAGGAAACAACACTCCAGCTTCACGTGGTACTGCAGGACTGCTGGGCTGGCAGCCTGCAGGCAATTCTGTTCCTTTCCAAAACAACTTGTCTGGCTTCAGGTTTTGTTTGTTTCGTACAGGGTAAACCAAATATAGCCCTTTGTTGCAGTCACTTAGCCCACCTTCTGTGTTTTCCTTCTGCTGAATAAAGGCAGACATCTAACTGATAGGAATTCTGCCTGCAGCTCACCACCCACCTGACACAAAATACCTGAATTCAGCAGTAGCTGGGAGAACAACACAAGGAACTGAGCAGGACAGACAACCTACCTCACTGCACATGAAAACTTGCTATTAAAAAAAAAATATTAAGAGTTTCTTTAGGATTATAAACCTCATTTTACCAGGTGAGGAACCAGAAGTGGAAAGACAACTAAGCTCTGAAAACCTTTTGAAGGATGCAAGTGATGGCCCAGGCATAGAGCAAACAGGATCTGCTGGAGCTGTTTAAACAATCTTCCAAGAAAAAGGGAACAGCAAGTAAAATGGAAATGAAGACTGTCACTGTACCAAGGTAAACAGCTGTGTGCCTAGAGGAAGGTGCTGGAACACCATTTTCTTCCAGAAGGATGAGACTAGCCAGAGCATTGTGGAGTTGGAGAGCAAGTTGTACCTACTATGGCCACAGCCATCAGCATGAGGATGAGACATGAGATACGGGATCATTCCAGGGTTAGGGAGACCAAAACAAGTAGCTGGCAGCTGAACTGGTATCAGATCACGTTCACAGAATCCTAGAATATCTCGAGTTAGGAGGACCCGTAGGGATCACACTTATTCCCCTTCAGAGCCTGGCTGCATTTATCCAGGAACAGCATTAATCCTTCAGGCTAGATTTTTCCAAAGCCTGCTGATGTAAACATCTAACAGGCACATACTAGTGTTGCCAATATGCACATACAGATCAGAGACACTAAAAAGCAATTTTGAACCCTTAGTTGCCTAGAACAAATTATCAAGAAATTTATAAATCTGGTAGTCTTATATCAGGGCTTTTGAAGACAACCAGTGGCTCTTCTCCTTTTATGGGCAAAATCTCAAAGCATAAACACACCAGAAACAGTAAGTTCTGAATGCTTTCTTTTTAAAAAAGCAGGCTTAAATCATAAAAGCCTCCAATCCCTTGTAAGAGAGAGGAAGCCAGAGTAATTTAGAGCAATGTCTTATAAGAGACTGATATGTCCAAATAAAAATGACAAGTCAATTTGCTGGATGCAGGGAATGGCAAGTTTTCTGCTCTACATTTTGGTCACCATGATTTAAAAAAGGGGCATTAAAACACAGAAACCACAGATACAGAGGCAACAACACCGCTCCTCACCATCCTGAGGGTTGCTGTTAACAACAAAAGGAAAACCATGGATTTTGTTTAGACACCAACTCCACCTTATTTCACACCAGAGGCAGGCCTACCCTGAGTAATCTGAACTCTGGAATGCTTCCTTGTCACAAAACCTTGAATTTTTAACAAAACTTTATGTTTTAACATTTCTTTTAAAAAGACCACAGGAAGATATCTTTGATTATCATGAAAAGGCCTGCAGGTCTCATTCAGGTACCTGATAATACAAGCAGAGTTTACATGAATTTGCGGAGCTCTCTGGCATCTGGAAGGGGTCTAAATCCTGTTCCCAAGAAAATTCATCCCTATTGCTGCTCTTAAAAGCTACATATAAGCTTTCTGCCCATACATCCAGAAGCAAAACTTGGCTTCAAATCAGTTTTTCACCCTATGCTTCTAGTTTTCCTTATAACCTTAAAACTAAGTCAGGCATTAAATAATTCATGTTTATTTTTAAAAAGCCTGTCAGCAGCTTATGCAATTGAAGGAATTGGAAGGACTACATACTCTTCTTGAATCCTTTGGATGGGGGATGAGGCTGAAATCCTCCTGCTGGAAGCCCATAGCTGCTCATCCGCTGCACAAGACTGGCTACATTGCCAGATTTCTCCCTCCTGAGTGGTACAGCATCATCCTTGGGCTCTACATCCTTCTTAACTTCCTGAAACAAGAGATTTAAAAGACTGAGAGGCCACTTAAATTACTCAAGAGGTCAGTGATTTTAGGCAGGCATTCAAAAGACTAACAGATTTCAGGTACTTACCATTAGGGGTGTAATAAGATATTACACTCGAAAACCATGGCATCCTGCAACTAAACATATCAAAGGCCTTAATAAACTTGACTCTTTCATACAATCATGTTAGTGAAAAGGTAAGCTGATGTGCTAAGAAAATTCAGAAACAGGGGCAGCATTTTAGCCATCTACTCCAACTCTAAGAAAAGTAGCTTTGAGCCCAGAAGTCCCGTATTACAACTCTCATGTCACAGTTCATATTTGAAAACATTTGTAAACATATAAATATTACTTCAACGGTAGACCCACAGGGCAGGGCAATAAAATAATTTATTATACAAAATGATATTAGGCGATTATCTCTGCCTCAGAAAGCTCCGAGGTGTTTACAGATAAGATACAATCGAATTGCTGAAAGACACGAGTGGAAAAGAAAGTGAGATACAAGAAACAGTGAGAGCAAGTGAGGAGAAAGGTGTAGGAGGAAAATAACAGACGTAATTTTTCTGGTAATTGTCTCCCACCTTCCTATCTTTCTAAATTAGGATATTAGCATTGGAGTAGAATGTGCCAATCAAGACTAAGAAGCCTATAAACAAGAAAGCATCAGTTCTTGATAAAAAGGCCAAGTACGTAGCAGTTACTCTACCACATCAGCTCATTAAGGGAGATTCCAGGGGAGAACAGATACTCTGAAAGAAGGAAACCATCACTTTGCACAAGAAACCCATTAAGGTGGATCAATGGCTCATCTAGTGCAGAACACAGCTCCCAGGGGCCGCAATCCCAGAGGCTCTGCAGAGAGCTATCCTGCAACTCAGATCCTCCCACATTCCCAGGGCACCCATAAGTGTTTCATGAGGGAGATATATCTCCTTTTTATGGCTGCAGCTGGCCCTGTCTAACCCCTTTCAGTACCCATGGTCCTGTCTGCCTCCACAGCATCCTTGGGGATAGACACCAGACATTTGCCCTTTGCTCCATAAAGAAGCTCCTCTCTCCCATCCGCTCTAGGCTGACACCTCACTACTCCCCCAGGCTGTTCTCCCCATCACTGAATTTCATTGGGCACAATCTTCACGGCTCTGTAAACCTGGATTGTATTTCCCCTTGGCTTTGTCTTCTCAGCTGAAGAGTCTGAGCCCTGTCATCCCCATGTCAGACAACTGCTCCATCCCTTTAACCATCTATCCAGAGGCCTCTCTCCATCCCAGTCTCAAGGTTCCATGTAGGTATGACATGGATTAGCTTTTCCTACTGCACACTACTTGGCATTTGGCTCCCTCCAAGCCATCTGTTTTGTCTGCTCAGCTCCTTACCACGAGCATGGCACTGAACTACATTAGAGTTTAACAGCACTCAAAAAATGGGAGTGCCCACTGTTAAATTCTCCAGATGACCAGAGGTGCTGAACAAAGACACTACCACAACTGGCTCCTGGAAATCCCATTACAGACTCTCCTCTATCCTCACAAGTCATTGATAAGTCCTTTGTTTATAAAGAATCTTCCACTTCTTAATGGAACTTTTTGTTGTCTCACAGGAACTTCATTCCTTCAATAACTCGATGGAGAACTTTATCAAAGACTTTCTGAAAAGCCAAGTGTGTTACATTCACTGAATCTCACACATCTGTGTGCTTAGCAAGACCCTCAAAGTCCATCAGCTTTCCCACCACCCCAGAATTACAATGTCTGGAGGAAAGCAAACACCCATTAGTACTTTGCAGCTTTTTGTGATCCACTTCAGAACAATTCTTGCATCCACCATCAGTAGCCACTGGTTGACAACTCCACTACTTAATGCAGATGTAGCAGCAATAAAATCTTTAATATAACTGAAAACAATGCCAGCAAGGCATAGATATACACTTACTCATGTTGTGTGAACTCTTAAACATGAGCTTTAAGACAACAAAACCCACGCATCGATCAAGTGCCAAAACCAGCAGAAACATATTGCCCAGGACCTTGCTGGTGCTTTCTGGAACATTAAAGCCCAGGTTACCTCTTGCAGCTGTCCAGCAGGAAAGGTCTGCAGGTCTGAAAACTACTGATGCTTTCAAAGATACTACAAACTTCAAGTCAAAAAGACCAAAGCACCTCCCTATTTCTCAAAAGAGCAGAGCAAGTAAAATAAGCAAAACTACAGACAGCACAATATTTCCTCCCACTCATCTACATTAGATAAAAAAGGCTTTTCAGAAAACAGTCAAGTAGTTCCTGCTGTTACTCTCCTTTATCCACAGTGACTTCTGCCCTGGAGATCTTAGCTCTGCTGAGATCCCATCTTCCAAGTCAAAAAAAAAAAAAAAAAAAAACAACAACAAAAAAACCCACCCAAACAAAAAAACCACCAACCCTCCAGAATAGCGCAGCTTCCTATCTACCTCCCATCTGAATAGACATTTGACATTTCAAAGACTTTGTCATTCTCATCTTGTTTTTCAGCCAGTTACTTGCAAGTCTGATAAACTAAGAGCAATTAAATTTGCCTACAGCTGAAACGTTTGCCACACCTTCAAAACACCCTTCTAGCTGCCTTACTGTCAAGGCCATTGTGCTCATCTGAAAAACATACTGGTACTTAAAAACTTGCCTAGAGTGCTTCTGACCCTGGATTTTTAAAATTATAATCTTTTGCTATGTGATTTATACAGCCTCCAAAATCTCCAAGCTGCTCCAGGAACTTCCAGTTAACCAGTTTCCCAATTGTGACACTTTCCAAGTGAGGAATCAGCTCCAGGCTGCTTCCCCAACTCTGCACTTTGCACAACACTTCAGAAGCAGCTCCTTCAATAACTTTGTAGGAAACACAGAGTTGCAAAAAGGAACTGGGGAAGCCTTACACTGGCAGTTTGTTTGAAAACATGACCTCCCTCTTTTTCTTTTAATTTATTAAAAGACATGAAAAATCAAAAGAGCACACACACAACACTTCCAAATGTTAGAACACTCTGTGAGGTAAGACCACCATAATCAGTAATTCGAATTAAACAGAAAATATACTTTTAAATCCAGCAGTAGCATCAAAAGCAGCAATCTAACAAGTTATAAACAATAAGAAATTATTTGAGGCAAAAGCAGTGCCCACTACAAAAGACCAAGGTCCCAAAACCAAAAGGAGGAATGCTTGAGTGCCTTTCTTGCCAGGCTTGAGTCAATAATTGAGTGGTGACAGGTAGGAAATACTCAAAGGTCTAACACAAGACAATAGTTAATTTTAACAGAAACTATAATGGATTAAATTTAAAAAGAGTCTAAAATAATTCTGTGAGCAATCATTACATGCAGAAAATCTTGCAGCCAAATTCAAAGGCTGAAGATTTACTGATGAAGAATTTCATCAGCAGAAACCAGAAAGAACAATCAGACATTAGGAAAGGCTGGTACATCAGACTTTCCTAATACAGACAAGATATGAAAGTTGAACTTTGATACACAGTTAAGAGAAACCATCCTACTCCAAGGCATACAAAAGGAAAGAGGTTGCAAGGAAAAGTTCAAGGTGAGTGTGTGATAAAAACAGCAGCAGAGAGCTGCAAATCCATCAGATTTACAGTGAACAGATGTGGGTAACAACCACACGAGAGGGTCCTGCCACAGCAGATAGTGGAAAATCTAGCTTTGACAAAGAACTACAGACGCAGTTAGGAAGCAATGCATGGATAAGTCAACAACTACTTTTTCCATATTTAACCTACTACCTTTTAAAATATTCTTGTAAAGCAAGCACTATTTTTTTTTCATTATTAAAGAGGAACTGCAACATTAATTAGCCTTCCTCAGAGCATAAAAACCACATTAAAATCAAACCAAGTCAAAGCAAATTCAGGAATTCCTGGTCTCCACAGCTACACGTGGTCTACTACAGCACAACCATGTAGTTCACATCAGTGCTCCAACAGCAGGAAAATGCTCAAAGATTCATTTTCAAAAGCACACATCAGGATCCTCTGACATAAACACCCACCAGCCCCACCAGCAACTTCATCCTGGGCATCATCATTATGGACATGTTAGGATCTCACAAAGGAAGTAATTTCTAAACAAGACAGTTTGGATCTCTGAAAACTCACACTAATCAATGTAAACATCAATAAACACTCCATTAATAATGTTAATAAGAGCCTGCAATTCTTACATCTCTGCTCTAACAGTTTGCTTGAAGTTTAGTGGTTGGAAAATGACACTGCCCACAGGTCTCATGTCTGAGCTACCACTACACCCAACCTGAACATTCCCAAGACTCCTATTCATTGGCTTCACAAGGAAGGTAGTTTTCTTTGGTTTTTGGTGGGTCTTAAGTCAGCCTCGCATATCCAAACTATCAGAGAGAGTCTGTGTTGTGACAATGCCAACAGAACACCCCAGGATGCTTCAGCTTGTTCTGAGATGAGGCTTTTAACAGCTGCCAGCCAGCAAAACCAAAATGAAAACCTGACATGAACTGCAGCTGGAAATTTTAATATTGTTATTATGACAGTCCACTGCAGTTCAAGGCCTTGTCAGTGTTTCCATTAGCAGCACAGATTTTATGCATTTATGACTTGGCAGTACAAGGTCAATACAGACTGTCTCTTGGCATGAAACATGTTAAACTGGGAAGTAACCACCCACTTCTTCTGTTGCAAACTACAGCACTAGTCATAAAGGTTTAAAGTTTTCATAATCTCCACTAAATGTGTGTTTTGCAACACTTAAATTTGCTGAAATCACTAAAGGCTGATATGCAAAACCGAGTATAAATTTATCTCGACAGCAAAAAAAAAAAAAGATTGGGGTGATCTTAAGGGGCTGTTGCTTTAATTGCACCTGTCACAGTTCAATGCACATGTTTACATATGAAAACCTCAAAACCATTTAGGTACAGTAACATGTGAAGCAAGAACTACTCTTTACATGCAGACAAAAATCCAACACATCTAAATTCATCCACAGCCTCATGATGCCTATTAAAATAAGCAAATATGGGAGCAGTCCTGACCTACTTTGGAAGCGAGGGAGGAGCTGCCTTCCCCCCATCAGCCACTCACCCACCCATCGCTCCAGCAGGGACAGCTGGATCCCCCCCACTCCCCTCGCCAGAAGCCAAGAGCACTCAGATCAGCGAGGCAGATACAGAAAACAGGTCAGATCGTCTGAAAGGCCACGAGTTAAAAATATGAATTCTGCTGCTGAATTATAGGGCACAGGGAAGTTCATTATCCAATGAATCTAAATCCTTAGCTAGATTCTTCAAGCATAAACATTAAGACTTGAGCTGCCCATCTCCTATTTATGTCATTATACAAAGAACAATCATCTTTTGAGTCCTTATATTAATTCCAGTGTAACATCAGCCTGTACAAAAGCAATGTGCATTTCTGTTACTGGCTGAGTACATTTTAAAGCAAGACCTCAAGAAGCAGAAAATGGTCTCAATCTCTGAAGAGGTTGAGATGAAGAATACACAGAGATAAATGTCTGAGCCTCCACATAAAATTATCTCATCTCTTCCCCATCAGAACAGCAATAAAGAACTCATGGACTGGCAAATTAGGTTCATGATTCATATTTTACCAAGCAGAAAATAAGGCACTTGGAATTGAACCTGTCATTTTAGGGGAGAGGGAGGAATTGGAAGCTTGTAGTAAATCTACAGGCAATAGTTTCATTTATACAAGACACAGCCTTGAAAACCCCATCACTGAAAAATAACACATATAAATGTGACTGTATATAAATACATATAAAAATCTGTACAGCTGCCTGCAGAAGAGAGACTGTCAGCCCCAATCTGTTCAATTGCAATGAAACACCGCAGTTCCTGGAATACAAAAATCTTCACATAACTAATTATTTAAGCCTCCGTTACCTCTCTCATTTACAGTTTTAGTTACAGCAAGACAGGCAGGCACAGGGCAGCTTTAGCTTTTACAGTGCCACTCACTCCAATGAAAGGTATCCCACATCCCTTCATTTTGCCAGTGTCTCCTTGACTAGAAAACATGATTTCTCACTCTCAGTGCAGGTACCCACAGAGGCGAAATATTTAACAAAGGCAAAGAAAGAAAGATGAGCGATGTGCATCTATTCCTCTCCCATTACTTTCCATGAACTAAAGGGACAGAGCAAGAAGGTTTATGAACCAAAACTGCTGAGAAGCTCCTGAGCTCCTTCCCTGAAGCATTCGGGAGATCAGAGCAGATTCGACCTCCCAACAGAAGAACTCGGCTGGGAGAGGTCAGAGGCTGCCACTGACTCCCTAGAGGATTAAATATTAATTCTTGAAAATAGAAACAAATCACCTTAAAAGATGAAAGCAGTTACCATGTGAAAAATGGGCAAACTCGATAACCTTTGTTTTGCAAGACAATTTACCTTCTGGACAGTTTAACACATGCCATGGGGCCTAATTTTGGGGGCCTAATTTATGGCTGAAGTAGGGACTGTCTAACAGTAAATCACTGGGTTTAAGTGCTGACCTACAATCAGGCTGAACCAACAGTAAGGCAGTATCACTCCTTGGCTTTCCTCTTCCAAAACTGAAACTGCTTCATAATCTGACTTCTGTACATCCCAGTCAAAGGCACTTCCATTCCTAACTGAAGTTGGAATAAAGTTTCCAGCTGACATGAATCTCCAGTAGTTTCCACAGGAGGTACAGACACAATGCTGTGGCAGCAACTCTTGCTGTAGCTCCTCAACACAGCACACCTCCCTCCAAGGCCATCATCTGCTGAGCATGGCTTTGGAAATCCCGCTAAATATCCCTTATGAGAGTTTTACACAGAGCTATCCCCATTTCAGTTGGAAGTTCTCACACTCTTTAAACATAAGAAAGGATGCAAAATCCTGGAAGACAAAGTTCCCAGCCATCAAGTGATGCCAGAAGACACCAATGGACTCTGTGCACAGTAGAGTTTCATAAACGGTTGGAGAAAAAAGCTGAATTATTTACATTTGCGCCTGCTGCAGATTCAAATTGCAATTTCTAACTTCCTCCCTCAAGAATAAAATATAATTAGCTACAGAAGTGACTCAAACCAGTCTCACACTTCTCCAGTTTCCAGACAGAGCCTCAGCGTTGCCTTTATTAAATCACACCCACGTCAGGTAACACGGTTTAACAAGTTACCAACATTTTTAAATGTGTTATAATCTATGCTAAATATATATCAGATAATCATCCTGTCATGCTGTGTAGGAAGAAACATCATCAATCAGGCAAGGTACAACTTCTTTCTCACAATATGTAACACATGGGGTAAAAGCAGGATCTCTGGGAAGCATAAAAAATTTACTGAGTCTCTTCAGACTTACAAACCTGAGCCACTGAATAAATGTAATACCTGAAGGTCAAGAACAGACAAACAGCTGGACTTTCCTACATAAGGAAAACTTACCTCTACAGAGGGAATGCAGAAGCAGGCTTGGAATTTCAGATCTTGATACAAATTATATAGATTATTATACATGCATATATTTTCTATATATATAAATAATTCAATTTTGTCCTGGAAAACTGGATACATACAAGCAAGTGTCAAAACAGATTGTGACATGAAGTCTTGTCAATATTTGCAAAATACAAGAGACATAAAAAGATGCAAACAAAACACCAAAGCCCAGATGCAAGAAAGGAGAGCAGTCAACTCACCACGTCTACCAGTAGCAAAGAATCCTAAATTAACAGGAGTAACTAGAGGAAACACAGACCTTAACATCAATGTTTCCCAACCATTTAATTAAGAAAAAAGTTATTTTTAAAACACGTCTAAATATAATACCTTAATAATATTTTATGGTGTTGCCATGTTCACAGCCAGATAAAAAATCTTAAAATGCTGATTGCATTTATTTTCTATTATATTTTCTTATATATATGAAAATTTAATTATATATTTTGTAATTGTTTTCTAGAATAACAGTTAATGCCCTGTCAACCACCAGCCACCAAACAGTGCTTTAGATAACGAAAGCAGGAATCACACATGGCAGAGGGTGAGGCAGAGATCCAGCTCCCTCAGCACGTGTGTTTTATCAGCTGCCCCCACACGGGAAGACAGGAAGACATTTCTTTCTCTTCTACCAGTCAAGTGCCTCTATTGCTGGTCCAGAGAAACACGGGATCCATTAACCACTACAGGTCCCCTTTGATGTTTAACTCAGAACATCTCTCATTCCTTCTCACCATCATCCTGACTTCCTGCATCTGCTCTGTCGTACTCAGCTTTCTTCTTCCCCGCATTCCTTTTCCAAGGCACCCATCTCTTTTCATTCCCTGTAAAGCCTCCAGCACTTCACTCATGGCCACAAGTTAAAACACTGACTCCTCTACGTCCCTTCACAAGTCCTGCCTAAGACACAAAATTAAATGCTTAAGAGAATGTCAAATAAGGGCTAAAAGTATAAATCTCAGAATCTCAGGGGAGATAAAAACAGGTTTAAAGTTCAAGTTTTATCAAAGATTCACACATTAACTAACATTTTTAACTGAAAATGCATCTTGCTTTCTGTTCCTCTTTTGTCAGCTCTGTCACAGGGCCCACTGCCGTAACACCAAGTCCAAAGCTAACAAACTCACATATATACACCAAAATATTATTTTCAGCAGGTGAAAAGCATCCAAAAAGCTTGTTAAGCCAAGAAAATAATTATCACATTAAACTTTCATATCAGCTCATAATATTGGATAAACCCAGTGTTCAAGGAAGGAAAACATACACTCAAAAATAAATTTAATACTGAAAACACTACAGTAGATTAGTAGTGATTTGGACAAGTCATCCAAAATGATGACCCATCTTAAAAAAAAAAGATTCATAAGTAGTGCAAATGTTAGGAGATGACAGTCCAGAAGAGCTACTCTCATGCAGGTTTATTGTCAAATTCACATGTAGATTACTTCATTTCACCTCATAAAAAAAGCAAAATGACAGATTTAATATTAACTGTGTTGGGTTGTACAGACATAAAGCAAAGTACTAAAATTACAGGCTGGAATGCACTCCCAGAGCCTCCCGGAATGTAGCAAACATTACACGTTACAGTACCTGGAAAACTGATCTTTTTGGTATTATTCCATATGCTAATTCCAGAGTGCAAATTTATGGCCATATTTTAGAGTTCTGGACACAGGGAAGGTATAAACTTAAAAGTGAGTTTCCTGCACCTGTCCAGTCAATTATTATTGGCTGAGACACCAACAAAGCTTTGTGCAGTTTACTCAACAATGGTTGCAAATGATGGAGCACACCCTGTTTGGAAGCCTCAAGCCAGGGAATGGTTGCCTTTCTCCCTTGCTGGGAGAGGAAGTTATAAGATTATACATAAATCAAGCGTAACAACTAAATAAGGAAGGACAAAAGAGCAGACTGCTTCATGTGACTACAGGAATAAGTACATGTACAAACCTGTTGCCCCTGCCATACAAACACTGCACCCAATCGGAGCAGCTCGGAGATTATCCAGGAGTGTGCAGTTACCACAGAGCAACATCACAACCTGATCTGGCATTCAGAAAAGCAAGAGGCACGTGTACAGTCACGAAACTTTGATTACTCAAATGAGAGAGAATAATTAGCATATTAAGTGGTATTCACACCAGTCATTAATCACGCTTTATATCCTGCTGTACTTTGGAACAGCACCTTAAGTTCTCTTCCATATCATGTCACTAAGTCAAAATTTAGATGCTCTTTCCATTTCTCCCATGCTCTTGACAACACAGTATTTTCAAATATAGAATATACAAATATATGTTAAAATACTAAGTACTACAAGAAGCACCTGTGTTTTCCTCATTCTGTGTTCACATTCAGCCATTGAAGAATTCACGATGCTACAGATTTTTACTCTTACAGTGAAAAAACAGTTTGCAAATCCAAACTGAAATCTCCTCGATAGATGATTTTTTAAAATTTCTTAAAGCACAGCTGCTCATCTAGAACAGGGGAAGGGCCATACAATTTCAACAAATTTTCTGCAGTTAAATAGTTCACTTTTGAGGAAAGCATCTGTGACATTTCACATCTAATAGGCCATCAAGATAAATAACTCAAACAGTCACATCACTTTCATGATCTCTTTCTAAACAACATACCCATATTGCCTTGGAATATGAAATAATTCACACATCCCCAACCAACACGGGAATAAAATTCCTATGTGGACATAGTGAAAATATGAAAAGACAACCTGGCACACAAGTGCCCACAAGTGGCTGTGCTGGCAGAGCTGTGTCAGCAACAGTGAAGTCTGAGACCATCTGCAAACTCAAACTATCATCAAGACTTCTCCTCTTCATGCCACATACAGTCACTTCACAGAGGGACCTCAGAGGGTAAGGGCCTGACTGGTATGAACCCAAGCAGTCAATCCAGAGACTCATCTGGAAAAGTCACAGGAATAACAATAATCCATGATGAGCTCTGCACCCCAGCAACAACTCATATGTGACTGTATGCCTGTAGATCAGTGCCATTGGATGTATCTGCCAAGGTTTTCAGATGCTGGGATTTTTTTAACTATTATTTTTAGAAACAGTAGTTTCCCCACCATAAGCAAGGCTCACCCAAGCCATTTACCTTGACATTCCAGTTGGAAAACAACTGTTTCCTTGTTTATTCAGGCCAAAACAGCTGGCTAGCAGAGACCCTTCTCTCACCCCACAAGCAGGAGCAGCTCAGGCAAACCCAGAAGGCACCTCCTGATATGACACTCTCCTCTAGTGGCCCTATTTTCTCCAAAAGTCAGAAGAAAAATCAGCAGGAGCAATGGGTGGCACCAGAGTATTGGCAACAGGTCTCAAAGCACCAGCCTGAACACTCAGCTTCGCTCCTCGCCAGGAGACAAAGAGCCACCTTATATCCAGTGCTTCTCTCATATATTCAGCACTGAAATCGAAATTACTTAATATGGCTTTCAATCTTGCATGTAATCTTTGTTTCAGAAAAACAAGAACTGCCAGCTTCGAAGCAAACATCGCCCTGTCACAGGCTCTGCCTGCTCTGCCTGAGAAGGCAACAACACCTCCGAGCTCCTCAGTGTCACCTCCCTGCACGATGCACCGCAGTGACAGTCTCCTCAAAACAATAATAAAGCAAAGGGAAAGGCTGTATAAACTGAAATATCATTTGAGCAATAGGACTGATAAATTGCTGCATATCTTATTTTCTCCAAGTCTTACCCAGATGCAAAGAATTCAGACAGAATACTTAAAGGAGCAAACACTAAAATGCTGGAAACAGGTATTTTAATCTATTCCTTAAACACATTAGATGCATACTATTTAACCTATATGCATTGTTTAAAAGTTATTAATCTGCTTTTTGAATTAATGCTACTATACTTTTTAACTGCACCCAGGTTAGAATTAACTTAGAACAGAGAGTCTGCCTTGTCCATGATCTGGATTCCATGATTCCTGTTTAGAGTTCTGGGCGAGGTCAATTTACTATTTTTGAAAAGGAATTACGGAAGACGCTACGCCTGAAGGAGCTTTAAGCCAAAACTTGTCTCCCTGGTTCACAGCCCAGTGTTTAACAGCATCCCACCACTGAGAACATAGGACAGAGGCAGCAAAGACAGGCTTAAGAAGGTAAGGCAGCTGTGCTAATACTCTGAAGTGCTGGTCTAGGGGTGATGTTAAGGGAAGGAAAGGGGCCTGGGCTGTTTCATTTACACAAACACATAGACCAGGAAGTTGAACAGAAAGAATCATCTAAAAACAAATCATCCTCTGAAAAAGGAATTCTTCATGCAAACATCATAGCTGTCTGGTGTTTTAAGTATCTCGATGCACTAGGGAAGGGCAGATAAGCTAAACCAAGCCCGAGTAGTTTTATTACACAAAGAACTCTAAGACCAAGAATTTACATTATATATTAAAACAAAACCTAAAAATCATACTGCAACCACAACTTTTAAATTCGTGCTGTTCACATTCACTACTCCGAAACACGAAATCCGTTTACAACATTTGATGTTAAGAACATACGGAAAATAAAGCGAAGCTTACCACCTCCAAGGACATATTTGCTCGAACACACCCAGTGTTGCAGGGCTTTTTTTTTTTTTTTTTATTTAGGGGGAGGAAGAAAAATGTCACAGCGAGCAAAGTTCACGTGTTAACCTGGAAAGGATCCAGGCTCGGCACTAGAGCGGGAGCAGCTGCACACACCTGTGCAGGCAGGAAGCTCTCCCCGTTCCAGCTCTGTCGCCGAGCAGGCGGCCGAGGGGCTGCATGTCCCAAACACGCTCGGAGAAGTGTCCAGCTTGTTCACCAGAATGTCCCCAAAGCCTGCTGGCAAACTTCACTGATGAGAGCTACTAATTAATCCACCCGCTGCTCCTCCCTCGTCCGAGTTACTGCCTTCAGCTTATGATCGAACTGGTTTTACTACCGTGAAAAGCATATTACTCACAATAGAGCTGGTTATAAAACTGAGATAGCGATAAACGAAATAAAACAAGGAACTTCAGTCCTTAAAAAGCCTCTCAACCATGAAGGAACAAAAATCTTCAAAAATGAGCAGAAGGAAAAACACCAAATCATCACTTTCACCTTATCAACACAACGGGTGGCTGGAAGTGACAAAGTGAGTGAACAGAGCTACTCAAAATAAATAAATAAACAAAAATAAACAAATTGTCAAAAAAGATGCAAAAAAAAAAAAAAAAGTTAAGATTCATTGCCCGAAGAAAGAGGGAGATCTGGGCAACTTCCTGAAGAAGGCGAGTCCTGGACTCCTGATCTTTACTTTCAGAGAACTGTTCCTGTATATTATATATATATAAATCTACAAACAGGAACGAAGCCCAACCGAAATCCAAAAAGCCTTCCACATTCCACACACCTTAGCATATCCAAAAACCTCACACATGCCAACTAACAGCATTATTGCACTGCAGGTGAATGAACGTGTGCACGTTTTACACTGTGATGGATTTTAGAACGGAAAAGCCACTCTCAAAGAAAACAATAAAAGTCTGCTAGGTTTCCACTGCTAATTCCTTTCAGGAATTTATGAAGTTGTTTATTTTAAATTGCCCATACAGGAAGAAGCAGAAAAATGGTAATAACAATGTCAGAAACAAGAACTCTAATTCCAGTATTCCAACCCCACTCAGAACGGATATTCACACAGTTCAAACAGGAATCTCAAACCAGGTTTTGTTAAAAACATTGGAAATGTACAAACTCCAAAACCTGGCACTGCAATACAGGCAGAAAATCTTTAAAAAGCCCTAGTACTGAAAAGTGAATTCAAGGAAATGAGCTTCACAAATATGCAGTGTAATTGCTCGTACTTTTTTTTTTTTTTTTTTTAACCTACTTGTTTTCAACTATAAAGCTCTGGTTTCAGGACTGCTCTGGACATCCCACCCACTGATTTGCCTCCCTGCCTTTACATCTCTTCCACTCCCCATCCAATGCAGTGACACTGCCACACTAATACCCAAGTATGTTTTGGAGGCTTTATGGGATTCCCCTCAGCTAAGTCTGTTTATTCTCTTTCTTTTAAAGCAAAATTATGCAAGTGGAAGTCAGCACCAAGAACTGCACCTTCTGGGACAGACTGTCTCAGACCTCTGGTTAACCGGTCAAGTGATGAGCTCATGGAAAATGCCGAGGACCCAGCTGGCACTGGCAACCAGGCACCACCAAGCTCTCACCCTTCTTCAGGATCTCACTATCAATAGGCAAAACGCTTGGGTAGGATCCAGTAAAACCCAACCAAAAAGTTACCAGAAGATGATACAAAGTACCAAGCATCAGCATTACATCAGTATCCACAAGAAGCATCCATACATTCCCTTCTGCACTGGAGTATTTGAAAGTTGAACAGTGCTTACCTCACCGACTGTACAACAAAATAACCCATTTAAAAACACAGCTTCAGCTTCCTTTTCTGCAATTCTGACAGCAAAGACTCAATTGCTACCACTACATGAAACATAAACCTGCTACCACCACGTAAAATTACTTTGCAGTGTTTTGAAGACTTGAGGGGAAAAAAAAAAAAAGACAATCAAAAAGAAAGGAAGACATAATCGAAAAGCTATTTCCCACTTTAACAACTCCAACTGAAGTTGACAGACTCAGTCATACTTCAAACAGAAGAGACACATTTGTCTAAGAACACAAAAGTCAAAGCATGAGGAGTGGTTTAAAATGTCAGTAAATCCAGTATATGAGCAGAGCCCAGCAGGAGAGAACAGAAGGGACTGACCTGCTTTAGCAGTCACGATACAGTCCGAATCTGGGGCATCCAACATATCCAGGCAGCATGGAGCGATAATCCTCCTGTCGGCATTTTGCTTGTCCTTCAAACAGCCAAGAGCCAACCTTGTGCTGCCTGACAGCCAAGGCCAGTTGCAGCTGGCACCAAGGCAACAAGCACCTTTCCTGCCCTCAGACATGATGGAGAAGAGACAAACTAACAAAGCTAGCAAAACCAAACTAGATGGAATTAGACCCTCTCCCCAGTTCTCCTGCAGTTGATGGAAATCAAAGGCTTTTATTTCTTTCAAATAAAAACTTATCTTCTGTAATAACATCTAGCATCCAGACAGGTCCATGTGCACCCAGTTTAGTCTGCCATATTTATTATGTTTTTAAATATTTTATACATGAACACAAATCTAGTGGATAGCACACGCACTTTCAGCTTCCACTGTTAATCTTTCTCAGATAAGCACAGATTACAATTTACCATCCAAATTCTGTGTGGAGAGGTTATATGTTGGCTTCAGTTCAATTCTTAACAAACCTATATATATATATATATAGCACCAAAAAACCACCACATATTTAACCATGCAATGGATTCAGTCCAGATCCCCATTTAATGCATGAAATTACACTCATAAAGGGAGAATAAGATTATCCTTTCAGGAAGTAATAAATACTCAAGTACAGCCCCAGAATTTTGCAATCCAACTTGTAAAACTTGTTGCAACCCTCAGTCCTGTCCATAGCAAATGTGCCCTCTCTGGTTACATTTCTGCTGACCTGGGAGATCTACCCCATACACCCAAAGTTCCCCCTCAGTCCTCCTGGCCTGGTTGTCCTTCCAGCTCTTTCCTTCTCACTACGCCCTTCAGACCTTTACCCTCCTTTCCCTTCCGTGTGGGTCACGAGAAGTTGGCAATATTTGTCCTTCTTTGGCATCCTTATTGTTATTACCCCTCCCAGTTGTGGTGGTGGTAAGCTACTGGGCACCGAAGCAAACAAGTAAATCCATTTCTTAAGGGACCTTCCTCATTCACAAGGCCAAAGTACAACTCTGCTTCTTGCAATGTCCCTCCTGCATTTCACCCACATCTTGAGGGTGTTAACATCACACTAGGCCAAGCTGGGGCATTTGAGTTTAGTTGGTGAGGCCTGGTACTTGCAGCAGTCTGGTCATAGTAGCATTTCATAGATTCTGCAGTATGATCCAACAACCTACTACAGCAACAAATGAGAACAGTTCTGGATGAGAAAGAAAAAAACCCCCACTTTTCTGCAACCGTCTTCCCAGAAACAGTCTCTCAAACTATCTCTACCTGTAAAATAACTTTTAAGAAACTATAATCAAACTGACCTTGAAGAAAACCCATGACTTTCACTTCCCTAACAATTAATGCTTTCCCATCATCTCATCACTGCACAACAGTTTTGCACTCTAAATAGACCATCTTAGAAGAAAAAGTTCCCAGGATCAGCCTCATAACTGCACTCAACTCCAGCACTAAAAAGGAAAGTTACCCCTATTGTTGTGAAACAAAAGTGATAATTTTCTTCTGCACAACTTCCTTTCCACTTCTCCAAACCCCTACGTCTTCTAGAAAACTATCTGTCCCCTGTAATTCAGGATATCCAGCCATGCCATGCACATACGGAACAGCCGTAGGGTTAAAAATACCTGCAGCTGAGATACCAACATGGAAATCATTTTAAACAAAATTTATAAAAGCCACAGCTGCAGAAGGGCAAGAAAACACCCAACAAGTTTGGTAGTTAACATGGGAACACATCACATCCAACCTCTCTTTGCTGTCCAGCAGACAGTGTTGATGACACAAGTACCAGAGAAGAGCCATGTCTGAGGCTTTTTTCCTATAGAGCACTTGAGTGCTAATTAACCTCATCAACAGAGTAATCATCAAAACACCACTTAGGGTCAGGTACTATTTACACAGGACTCAAAACCCAAAATGGACTTTGAACTAAACTACCAACAATTTGAAAATATTAGAGAAGTGAAAGGTATCCATACAAACTTGTCCTTGGTAAAGACCGTCTCTGAGAATAACTGGATTATTCCCATCAGTTTTAAAAGGAAAATACTTAAAACTCTCTGCAGTTGATCAAATATAAGTAATTCTGCTTTTTCAGAAAGATGAACAGAAAAACTGTAACATTTAAAGTAAATATGTGTAAAGTTTATAGCACTGGATAACCTTCCTCTCAGGTTTAACAATATGAAAGTATCGCACTAAGATACATTAGATAGTTCTGGTTTGCAAAGAATTAATTTCACTTCAAAAGATGCAGGAATATGTAAATTCACTTGGACTGTACAGAAGTGTTACACCAAGGAAGCCTTGCAAGTTACTAAAAATGTCAGAAAGGAAAAAGAAGCAAAGCACAACATCTCCAACACTTGCATAGTTTAGATGGAAAAATATCTCCAGCTCAGCAGACTCTGAACTTCCCCACTTTTCCAACTCTCTCATGACTTAATGTCTTCTGTATGGGTAGGTTTAGGAGTTTTCATGGTCTTGTTTTTTTTAAATCAGTTCATCTCACTAAAGCAGATAACCATGGCTCCAGACAACTTAGTGCACTGCAGAATATACAGTATAAGGGCAGAAACCAAAAGAAATGCTAAAGTGAACAAGAACAGACAGCAGAACTCAAAACAAAAAAAATTTTCAAAAGCATATTAAAAAAATGTCATCACCTAAAAGGTCTTCACATCGAAAAAAAAAATCATCCCGTTACAAATACAAGCGATGTGCATTCTAACCATTTCAGTAATAATGAGCCTGATACACGATCACAGTAAGACCCAGCAAATGCAGACAACTCACCTTCACAAAATTGTCAGGGAACATGCCCCTTTTGCCATTTAACTCCCCTTCTAACCATCCTTCTTCTTCCAGTTTTTTCACATTCCTGATGATTTCCCCAGTTCGGATCGTTAACTCATCATCATGCACTGCATCATAGTCATATTCCACAATATAGTCCACTAAAAAAGAAAAAGACCCACAGTGAGTACAACCCAGTCTTGGAAATGCAACTTGAAAGTCACATATGTGCAAAAGGCAGACCTAACCCCAAATGCTAAGAACAAGTGTTTTTCCCTTACAGGAATGCTCATTTATGAATTGTAACATTCCCAACTCTTTCGGGGGGGGGGGGGAAGGGGGGGTTGGGGAACTGGACAGTTGCCTATTAGAATAAAGTAAATGCAGGAATATGACACCAGGTCATATTTTGGTGGTGGTGGGTAGGTTTTTGCTCATGTGTGGTGGAAGGAATTACTGGCAGTGGTTTCCTTCCCCCCCACCAAGTCCCAGCTGGAGATTTACCAATAATGAATCAATGCCCACAGGGCAAGTGCTTGTTACTCAGTGCACATTTGGGGCCAAGGAGGGAGGAAGGTTCAAACACTGCATGTACAGTATGTATATACGATGCTTTGTTAATTCTCATACCTGAACCTGCTGCTCTATCTGCAAAAACTGATTGCTGCACACACAGTGTTTCTGCAGGTTCGATCCAAGAAATGTAATACAGCCAGAAGGTGTGTGATTGACAACGTCATACAACTTAAACTGCACAAAGGCACCCTCCTTCAGAGTCATCCGGTTTATATGAAGTAGAATAAGCAAGTGAGCTTTAATTTTGATACAATTAATTTACTCAGAGGACCGTAGTAATGTATTTACATATTTGTCCATCTGTTGCACAAGATCCATGCGTTGCTCACTGACAGCTTAAGGCTCTTTTGGCAATAAAGACTCATTTGTTCATCAAGAAATTCTGTTCATGCCACAAACTTCCACAAACCTGCAGCAGTCAAATAATCTTCCCTCACTCAAATTCAGTCAGATATCCAGGCACTGCCAAATGTTAACACTGTTCTCACTGAAGCCTCCTCCTCTGCAGATCATAAGGAACACGCACAATGACAGGAGCACAACAGGGTTAAAAGACAGAAATCCAGAAGGGCCTTAGAAGTTTGGGGGTTTTTTTCCCCTAGTTACTCTATTCTATCAGTGCACAATAATATTCAACAATTAATTCAAAAATGAAAGAATCAACTAGGAAGAAGTATTATTTCCTTGGTATTGAACTTACAGCTGCATTAAACCAATGTATAATTCTGATCTGTGGGCAATTTTGATCAAAAGTGCAGATGCAGTGATGTTGCAATGAAGCCTTTTTTCCTCTGCTGCCTATGGATGAAGTCAGAAAACCCTTAGCGAAAAACAGAACTACATGATGGTGCCATGAATGCAAGAGAAGTTTGAACGATCTGTCTGGCAAAGTATTTTTTTAATATACCCATTAACAAAGGAATCAGTCAAATATAAACATGAAGACTTAGTTTTGCTTTCTTTCCTTTAAGGACAAATTTATTTTCTTCCTTGTGAACTGAAGGCAGCACCAGAGTTACCTACTCATGATACACTCTCTGAAACTCCTGGCACACACTTTTTTATTTTTGCCAAATGCATTCTCTAAAGTTGTTTCAAAGGATCATATTCCCCCCTTACTGCCTGCAGCAAGTAGAGTAGTTTTGTCTTGTTTCTGCATTGAGTTGTCTTTTGAGTGGCTGACATGAAATATTGCCAAATATATAGGAAATTCTGGCAGCCACAGATCATAAAGACAACAGCCATTCATCACCTACGGTGTGGAAATAAAAATGTCATCTTCCAACCAATTCGACCCAGCCATTTTGGAAACCTTCAAATGCAGAGAAACGTAAGAAATGTCCATGTCACATATTTCTCTCATGATATACTCTGTTTTGAAGCACATTAGCAGATACTATATTTCAATATACACACTACAGGATAGTTCTATAAAGTTAAACATGGAAAATGGATCAGAATAGAGTGTCAGTCATGGTAAATGCTCTCAGCATTGCAGACTGTGACTGGAACTGCCAAACACCTGGTCCTTTTTCCACAGCAGTAGTAGATAATCACACTCACACTGCATCAACACAAACCAATTCTTCTGAAAGCTTATTTATTCCCTTGGGAGAACATTCCTGTATTTGTGTTTGAAATGAACAACACACTCATTTTGGTCACCTTTGCAGGCTGTAAAACATGGACTCGGTCATGCCAACAACCAGCAGAGGCTTTGAAGAACCTCCCAATCAGCATCCACGTGTCTCTGTCTTCCAAAGATAAACAGAAGTAAAAGGACATCAGCTTTTTATGTTTAAAATTTAGGTGCTGAACCTCCTCTTTTATTTGTCAGTGATACTCCATGCCACCCTCACTCTCATGGATATGAAGAAAAATCAGATGCAAATTCTGTTGTCTCATCCGTAAAGTGGAAGGGATTGTGGGGAATGTCAAAATAGTTTTATCCCATAACTTTTTTCATATGATGGCACAGAAACAGCAAGAAGCCACACATCTCCCACATAAATACTACGTGACCCTCAAGAAGAACTCATCAGTTTTGCTTTTCAATACTGGCAAGTAGCACTAGTTGAATCATTCAGGTAATTTGGACTTCAGTGTGATGGGCAAGAAACTGTTTACTGCCAAACCAGTCCACATTAAATAAGCCTCTGAAACATCTTCAAGTATGAAGTATAATATTTACCCAAGTAAAAACAGTATCCAGTGATGACAGAAAATGTTAAGGCATAACAACAATAACTAGGAATTACATTAGTCCACAGATTGCACTTCTGAAGGCTTCAAGTAGTTCTGAATGCTTTTGAATGTTTCAAGTTCTCACTTAAAAGCTTTACTCAAGAACAGATATGCTGTGATCAGTCAGCAATAAGTGGGACTCCAACCATATAAACTGGTCAAAACTTTCAAAAACAGTCTCAACTGGTAGAACATGCAGCAGAACTCCTCAGCAACACAAAATACAAAAGCCACCTATCTTACCTCCCCTCAGTTTTTTTACACTGCTTTCTCCATTTCAAACCCAACTCAAATCAATTATCTGTATCTTATAAGTCCACGAGGTATCTTATATGTATCTTATAAGTCCACGATTTTTCATCCACATCATGAATGAAAAATAGTCTTCTCAAGCCTGAGCAGGAACATTGTGAGATTTACTGTGCTTTTCTTGCACATCCAGGAATACCAAAGCTCACCAGAGAGGGAGACAACTTTCTCCCAAGTTTTCACAGCCAGAATGGGCCATCCCAAACCACCTCCTACACCGCATGTAGAGAAGGTATCTTGACCCTACATCTCTAACACATAAGTGGCAATCTTGTTTTGGCAAGAATTCAAATATAAACATAAAGACAGCACCTGGAACATGCTTCCAACCAAGGAAAGAGGGATGGAAACAAATGAGAAGCCACATCACAGTCAGGTTGATGAGGGCATTAGAGATAATAAATTATAACAGACTAAGAACTGACAGAACAGATTTAAAAACACAAGACTACACATTCAGTGCCCTGGTAGCAGATGAGGGGCTGGAATCCGTGCAATGAAGAATCAGAGGCAATTGAGCCAGTGCCACCAAAAACAAACTGACAGAGTACAGGCCAGAGGAGTATAAAGTGGTGTGGACTGAACACTGTCCAAAATGCTCCAAGGGTTGTGATCAATGACACATGGTCCAGCTCGGGGGGACACCAGTGGTGTGTCCCAGGAGTCAATCCTGAGTCGTTCAGTACCTTTATTAATGACCTGAATGATGGGACTGATGCACCCTCGGCAAGTCTGCAGATGATACAAAGCCTGGAGGAGTGGCTGATGGACCGGATGGATATGCTGCTATTCAGAGGGACCTCAACAGGCTGAGGAAATGGACCATCAGCAACCTGAGGAAGTTCACAGGGAAATGCCAAGTCCTGTCCCTGGGGAGAATCAACCCCGTGCACCAGTACAGGCTGTGGACTGCCTGGCTGGAAAGCAGCTTGGCAGAGAAGGACCTGGTGGACACCAAGTACACAGGAGCCAGCAACACATCCTTGCAGCAAAAGAGGATCAAAAGCAGCTGGGGCTGCATTAGGAGGAGCACTGCCACAGGCCAAGGGAGGGGATCTCCCCCTCTGCTCTCTACTGGGGAGACCATCTGGAGTGCTTGGTGCTGTCCTGGGTGCCCCAATACAAGACAGAAATGAAAATAATGGTGTGAGCCCAAAGGGCCATGCAGATCATAGATGACTATGGGTCCTGAGTATCTTCATACGAGGCACAGCTGAAAGAGCCGGGAGAAAGCTCAGGGAAATCTTATTGATCAGGGTGTGGAAAAGACTGAGTGGTGCCCATTGAAAGCACAAGAGGTAATGGGATGAACAAACCACAAAAGTTCCACTTAAACACATATAAACACACTCTGTCATCTAGCCATGACAGCTTTCCAACACAATTAGGGAGCCTCCCACATGGCACTTTTTGAAGGTTCTCACCCATTTTCAGGGGCAAGGGACTGATTAAATCAGAGGAAAAAAATATTGACTGGATATCTTTGGGGGAAGGTGGTTATAGTAAGTTTTGTGGGAGCAGTCTGCTCAGCTCTTGGTTTCCACTGAGATGACAACCTCACTTACGAAATAAAACAGACCCAACACATCAAAGCCAGTCAGCCCAGTGAACAACTACAGACGTTATTCCCCACAGCAAAGATGAAAAGTGTCCTATCTAACCCCAGTGCCTCTGACAAAACAGCTCCCACTGCCAGCCAGCACAGCAACACTGCCTGCACGAGGCATTCAGTCACTGCTGGCACAGGTGGACTCTCCACTTCTCCAAAACTTACACAACTGGCTCTTCTGCCAACCACATCTCAGTGCCAAGGCAGAAGCAAGTCTCCCAACAAGCATGGCCATAACACCCATCTTCACTGATTTTAAACAAAGGAAGTCTTCAGCTACTCTGTGTCTTTCTGAAGTTGTCTATTATAGGTAACTAAGGCCCTCTGGGAGCCTTAAAAGAGAAAAACCAATAAATAAAGCAAGTAAAAGAGAAAATATACCAAAGTTCTAGCATGCCTGTGTCTTCAACAGAAATAACCCATGTCAGACACTCACCCAGCAAAGACGACAACTTCACATTCTTGGTACTTTGTTTAAGGTATTACAATACTGTCAGAATCCAGTGACCTTTCTGTAGTAGCCAAAATAAAGACACAAACCATGAAATAAAAATAAAATCCCATGAAAAACACATTTTAATAGTTTATAAAATTTTAAAAAAAGATGATTCATTGAATAACTGAAATCCTTGCATATATTGGGAAGCTTTGCTGAAACTTGCTGCAGACTGGGAGGAACAGAGTCCAACATGAAGCAGCAAGAGTTGCTGCCATGTTCCATGAAGGTCTCTTCAGGCAGGTTTTAGGTCAGTTCAGATTTAAAGTCATTTATTGGAACATGAACCCTGGAAAGTTGTGCAGCCTCCAGAAGCACCTTGGCAGCAGAACTGCAGTTATACTAGAAACTGAGCTTTTGCTTTCCCAGTTTATCATAACAGACAGTTGCTAGATGCTTAAAACTTGCTGTTGTTTCCACTTGTACATTTATCACAGAAAACCCTCAAAGTTTAGTGTCCTATAAAACCAGGGTAACAATTGTGTTATTATGTACGAGTACATACACACAGTTACAAAGGTATTTTGTTTCACAGCAAAGTTTACACTGGAGACAAAAAACCACAGAAGATACTACCTTACCCTTATAACTATCATACTTTTCTTCCAAACTGTTTCAAAATTAGGTGCTCCTTCCAACTGCTTTCCCACAGAAGTCTTCCTACAATTTGTGAGCTATAGGAATTCCAGCTGTTTTAACAGCAATACCGTAGTATATGTTTGGCCACTTAAGACACATCTTAACACTGAAAAAGTAGTTCAGGTGTTTAAATGCTGAACAATGAAAACACCTCCAGAACTGTAAACATAAGTAGTGGTTACAAGAATGTTTTCTTTCCACTCCAACACCCTGTTACCCTGACCCGAGTCACTGATGACAACCCTTATACTCAAATAAAGAGGCCTGGTGGATTCCCCGTTGCCCTTAAAACTCTAGCTGCTTCTCCCAAAACTGCATGAGTTTTGTCATCAAAGCTCTCCCGTAAGACACATGCACAAGGTGAGCACAAGGGTTTGGCAATTAAAGGCAAATCCCTCCTGGCCAAAGGCCTCCACTGCTCCTTCCTTCACACTCTGCATCTGCTCCCATGATTCCCTCTCCTGTCTACACAATGACCATAATAACCAGTTCCCCAAAGATCTAAGTATCCCTTTGGGGTACAGATGTGGGTTTGGTCTCCCTCAATCTGAGTAGGGAAGCACCTCACATTTCCCAGTACTGGGAAAACAACTCTGAGCACTGGTCCTGTGCAAAAGGGTCCTTCCCTTGTTTTCACACCTAAACAGCCATATCTGACTGAGAAGCAGGCAAGGGACTGAACCTCGAACAGATGGAAACATCCAGCATCTCCTGCTTTCCTTCTCCAAGTGCCCAGTAAAGCTACATCACCAAAAGAGAGCGGGAAACCCAAGGCTGTATTTCCAAGACATCTTAACCCAAGAATGCTGTGATCCCATGCTCTCTTCTGTGTGCATTCACATGGTCCCTACCCCCAGCTCTGCATTTAAGATTAGTAGTTATTTATATTACTGGTGAATCAGATAAAGAAAACAGCCTGAGAGAAAACTACTTAGTGTCAACTTTCTTTATCTCCCTCAGATGTCTCACTGTAGGGTCAGAGACCCAGGACTGCTTCAAACCCAACTCAGACCCACATCTACATTACTGTTACAGCACAGATGGGGAGCACATTGCTCCTGAAGGTCCAAACCACCCTCATTTATGGTGCTTCAGTTCAGTGTGGAGCAGTCTCACAGTAAATAATCTCTGGATTTTTTTTTTCCCCACTGAAACTAAACTCAAGAATACTCCTAATGTGTGTTAATCTTTAATAGGCATTACGCCCATAGGGCGAGACCAGAACTACAATGATATAAAAATGTCCAAAACTTGCGAGATGAATGTCAGGTCCCTCACACCTGAAATTCCCCCTAGGGACCCACTCATCTTGCCCCTTACCACTTGCTGCTTTGCACATAGCCAAAATCTGTCATGAAACCACATCCTAACACAATGCATAAACAATGCAAGGCCATTGGATTCCTGTCAACTGATGGCAGGGTTGCAGTTGCAAGCTGTTACAAAACTGAACAAGGAACGAGTACAATTAACTAATGAAGACCATGAATTGCACACACATTTTACAGCACAGCCTTCAGTAAGTCACTGGTTTTGAGTCACACCATACAAAAGAGCAGACATTTCCCTGTGCTGAGCCATGCAGAACCATCACATTTGTGTTCCACGTGGAGGACTTGCTAACAGCTGCATCACAAGGACTACTGAAAGCATTAACCACCACAAATAAGATGTTTTACCTTCACAGTAGCTCAGAAGGAGGTTGGGTGCCTCCTGTAAGGCCGAGGGAATGGCAGTGACACATAGCAGAGCCATTTCTACCTGTGCCTCCTCCCAGGTGAGCCACACCAGTCGTGCCAGCTCCAGTCCTGATAAACAGCTCTGTACCAAAGCAGAGCTTCCTGCTCCTGAGGCTTTGATAGCCTGTGCCAGCCAAGCAAACTCTGCTGCCACAAGGAAGGGATGTGGCAGAGGAGGTTCTCTGCAGTTTAAGAAAATGCTGACCTCATCTATTCAAATATTGACTTATGGTCTTGTTTTAAGCCAAGTGTCCTGAGCCATCAGAATTCTTTCTTTAGTTTATAATAATACGTAACACCAATGGAATTGAAATATTTTCATGCCATTCTGTGTACATTTTCTTTTAAGCATACACAATTAATTCCCAATTTGCTGTAAGCCGATTATTTCAGTTGGGGATTATTTCAAAGACAGAGAACCTAAATCTGTACAATTTATTAGTTCTGGTTGCTGGGCAAACAAACAATCCTTTCAAGCACTAAAGATGCCTCCAATACACACAAATACAGTGCTGGACCCAAGCTGATTCTACACAAAACCAGCTCAGCTCTGTCCACCCAGTTTCTGGAAGCACCACCAACACCCTGCTGTCACCCAGTGGGGACTCAGCTTCATTGCCAACAGGATTTGCTGTTTGAAGCAACTTCATGCTGAAGTGAGTATGAGCCTTCACACTCACTTCAACACATCCCCCATGTCTCAGAAGGCTCAGCAGTTTGAAGCAACATTAGATGAGTGATGGCAATCAGCCACTATGACTGCAGGTCAGGCCAAATTCCCAACAAGCAGCTTCCCACTTCCTCGGCACAAGAGCTGAGCAGTCAGAGCACCATGCCCACCTGACCCAACATCCATAGTGCTGTGCTGGGGCAGATCAGTCTACCAGCCCCAGCTCCCATTCCTCTACAAGATTAAAAAAAACCCTCCTTTAGAAGGGAATTTAATGTATCATTTTTCTGAAATACAGTCTATCTTTCTATCACAAGTCACTACCAAAAAGGTGTTGGACACGTGATGGTTTACAAGATCTGGTAAAAACTTAATAAGTACTCTCTCCAGTGCTTACAATAAGGGTATTTTAAACTGCTGTAAAGATGGCTCTTAGGAAAAAAAGAATGAAGTCAGAATAAATACACACCACGGAGAAAACCAACAATGACAACCAAGCCAAAAAAAAAGACAAAAACAACTTTGAAACATCTTGTTTAAGTCTAACAATATCCAGTATCTCATTTGGGCCTTTGTTTCCCCAAACTCCAGCATCAGTAGCCCAGCTACTGTCAGCTTCCTATTTTGATTAAACGCTGTGCACGCCAAAGGAAAAAAATTACCATTGGAAGAGGGGAAGGAACAAGCTGGAATAAAAGCTAGTTCTATTATTTTCCTGAAGTATGGGGTCCTACTACATTTTATCTTTCTAATGACAACTGAGACCTTATTTCATCCTTCCAGTACATAAAGGGGGCTTGTAAGAGAGATGGAGAGACTTTTTCCCAAGGTCTGTTGGGACAGGACAAGGGGCACTGGTTTTAAACTGAAAGAGGGGAGATTTAGATTGGACATAAGCAAGAAAGTCTATAGCGTGAGGGTGGTTAGACACTGGCACAGGTTGCCCAGAGAAGCATTGGATGTCTCATCCCTGGAAACATTTAAGGTCAGGGTGGGTGGGACTTTGAGCAACCTGGTCTAATGCAAGGTGTCCCTGCCCATGGCAGGGGGTTGGATTGGATGATCTTTAAAGGTCCCTTCCAACCCAAACCATTTTGTGATTCAGGCACAAAAATCTTTTAATGATATTTTACCTATGTGTTAAATAGGCGATACAAACAAATTAATGTATTGGTAACTGGCTTTAGCCTGTTCTCTTTCAGAGACATCCTCTGACTTTCACAGATGGCTTGAAATCCACAAGATCTCTCAGATCCCTCACTGAAGTTTCTCACAATTTCAATTTTACGTTTACAGCTGACAGGGAAGTCTGCAGAAGGTGGTCAAACTAAAATTAATTTCAGCCACCAAAAGTCCCAAAAATACCTTTTTGCTTCTGTTCCACTGACATCCCAATCATGAGCCCTCAGACAATATAATCCACAGCCAGCTCCAGGTGTTGTCAAAAGACTGTGATAAGGCGACTTGAGTAAAGTTCTTTTTTTTTCTGTCCATCCTGCAGTGACTGCTATTTTTCCTTAATCCTTCTGTAATTTGCTTTATGCTGCATTATCCAGTTCTAGCACAAACATTTTCTGCTTAAAGCAACAATCCCTCTACATACATAGTTTGGCTAAAAAAAGGGAAACAAAAAAAACCAAAAATAGCAGTCTACCCTTGAGACAGTCTAAAAAGCCAGACTTGGTTCTGTCAGCACGGAACTTGTCCATCTGAAAACCACCCTGGATCCGCCTGGCATTTCTAGATTGAGTGAGGCAATGGTGCATTCTCCAACAAATGACTCACCACGCATTTTTAATAAAAAGTTCACGTTGAATTTTACAGCCCAGTAAGGTTGAAATAATTAGGACAATGAACAACTGAAAACAGTTAAAAATGTATGCTCTTCCTCCCAAATTATTTCAACTAATGAGAAACTCATTGTATTTTAACAGCAACCATCTCAAACGGCAGCTTCCCGCGCTGGCTCAGGTACAATTAACAGGATACTTTGAGAATGAAACTAAACAGCCCAGCAGAAACCCTGCCCAGCAGCCTGCCCTGAGAGATGCAAACCACATAGGCCTCATTTTCCTACTCCGGGCTCCTGTAATTTCCTGAAGTGCATTATAGTGCTTAACACTGTGTGTGACAGAACGCGACTGAAAATTAAATGTTTGTCAATTTTCACTTCGCTAAAGCAACTCATATACCCTCCACATATACCCTCATAATTCCACAGCTGTATCCTGCAGATGATATGCCACCATTACCAGCCAGCTGGGAAAAAAAGTGTTTTAGGGATACACTCTCACTGCAGGTTTACTAAATCAACTCT
This sequence comes from Pipra filicauda, assembly GCF_003945595.2. Classification (NCBI taxonomy): domain Eukaryota; kingdom Metazoa; phylum Chordata; class Aves; order Passeriformes; family Pipridae; genus Pipra; species Pipra filicauda. The sequence goes on from NW_024104320.1 coordinate 2,411,866, forward strand.
AGAAGACTCATCCATCATGTCTCCTCCAGGAGGAGGAGATGTTATCAGAAATACTTGTCTTAAACTCAGTCACAAACTTAATAAATATCACAACTGGGATTTTGATTCAGCCCCTCACTTCTATGAGTGGGAATTGCCAGGCTCCTCCCTTTGCAGCAGGAGAAGACATGAAATGGGAAGTATTAGAGAAAATCTCTACCATCCACAGATATTTGATACTACTATTTGATTTATAAGGACAAAAGAGGTCAAAATGTTTTGCCTGAGAAGTGATGTTAAGCAGAAAGAGATGGTTTGTGCTACTTGTTATTTCTCTCAGTCTGAACTGACCTCATTGCAAGAAACCAGCCTGGAAATGAGAGGTGACACCTGCAGGAAAGGCAGCAAAACTCTTCACAAGCAGAAGGGGAAAGAATGCTACTAATTCACCATGCAGGAAAAACCAGGGATCTTAGAGGGCACAGAGGACTGCACCCTAAAAAAACACACCACATTTTCTGAAGTCATGACTCAGACACTGTTCCATATATAGATTTACGCCTCTTCCTCTGTTCTTTCCCTTAAGTTAATTTTATAACATCTACTTGGCAAAACATTCAAGGTGAGTCACAAAACACCAAATTACAAAAGCTGCTAAAACAAAGCCATGCCAGAAAACCTCTGAAGAACAAAAAGATCATACCGTATTTAGATTTTGCTCAAATCCAAAGCACCAAATAAGCAGTGAAAGTATGACAGGGTCAACTCCATATTTATAGTTTTTCCCTTAAAGCCTCTACTAGATAATTAGCTCACAAAAAAACCCAAACAAACAAACAAAAAAAAATATTGAAGCTGAAGACTCTGTTGCTTATCTTAGAATTTTTCTACAAAGTCATTCCCCTTAAAAAAAAAAGAAAAAAAAAGTATTTGAATTTTATAATAGCTTCCTTCCTTCAATATCAGAACCCCATGTTACTACAAAAGCTTCAGCCTCTCCTGCAGATTTTTCTCAGGATTCTCCTAGCCAAAAAGAACATCATGATCATAGCTCCAGGTTATAAATTCACGAGTTACAAAAACAAGAAAGTCTGAGAGCCTTCTGGGTTTAAACCAAAAGAAAACTCCTTTTACGCTCTGCAAAAATAGAGAAATGCTTTGACAGACAACCTACAATTTGGCACATATCTAATTCTAAATGACAATTAGTGCTTGTGCAAACATGGCAAGAATCTGGCTTTGAAATAAATTTATGGAAACTTGAAAGCATCATTCAGTGGAGCATGCACAAAGTGTTCCCTTCATCTTTAAAAACAGACATGATGCAAGAGTCTGAATGGTCCCAGATTGGGATCTTGCAAAAACGACAAAATATGCTTAGTATTAAAACAGGGACAAGTGTTTCTATCTGATTCCACACTGTCAGGACAGTCCACAGTAATTGTGGCATTAATAAAGTTAATTAACTTTTTAGTGTGGACATTTTAATCAATACAATCAACTGAACCGTTGGACTGAAAAGCACAGAAAGAAATCCTTATGCAATGGATTCTTACAAGAGCCAGTCAAAACAACAAATGCTCAAGAGAACCCTACAACCTCAATCAGATAGTTTTAAAGAAGGTTAAATCATTTCATTAGCTCAATTATGTTTTAAAAGTTCAGAGATCAATTCTGTAAATACCCACTTGTAACACGGATTTAGAAGGATTTAAACAATTTTTATTAAGATCATGACTTCAACCTGCATAACTTGCAATGCTTCTAATCACTGGAAAACAAGGTTTGAAAGGATCTCTGGAGGTTACTATTCCAACCTGATCAGTGCAAGGTTAATCTCAAAGCCAAACCAGGTTGCTCAAGGGATTGTCCAGCTAAATTTTAAAAGTCTTGAAGGGATGAAGATAAAACAGCGACCCTGGGCAGCTTTTCTGATACTCAATTCTCATAATGATTTTTCCACACTATATTCAACAGAAATTACCACTGTCCTAACTTGCAGCCATTGATTCACAACTTTCCACCATGTCTCCAAGAAGAGTCTGTAATTCTCTTCTCCAGGCTATACCAACTCCTTGCACACCACATGCACCAGCCTCCTGAGCACTCGCAGCTCTCCAGTTTGGTGGCATTCCCCCTGCATTTGAGGGGAGGAAGGAGCAAAACTGGACACAGTATTTTAGTCATGTGAATGCCTGGGAGTGGGGAACAACCACTCCCCACGACCTGCTGGCTACTATCCTGCTCAGGCCACCTGGCAGACAGTAAGGGAGTTTGTTCCTAAATGCTGGACTATGCGTTTGTCTTTTAGGAACACAAGATTTCTGTTGACCAATCCTCCCAATACTACCGCAGCACAGCAATCACCCCTCACTTCATTCACTATGGGGTTTTTTAGTACCTCATTATAATCTCAAGCACTTGAAGAAACTAGGGTTACATGATCACACCTATCTGCCTGTCCTCTTGCTTCCCTCCCAATTCTTTCACATTTGGCTAAAACATGCCAGAAGAGCAGCATCTCAAAAATAAGAGCTGTACATTTTTTTATTATTTTTTTTTTATTTTTTTGCAGAGTCAGCACTGAAGCACCCAAATCTCAGTCCTTCCCCAGGAAAAGACTTCAGGACTGCCCCAACACTCTTGCTCTTTTAACCTGATGGCTGGCTAATCACCAACTATGCAGCTTGGAAGCAGCTCCAGCATGTGCTGTGTCTTGCAGCGCTAATTGATAGTAATACGAGGATCGGCATTTGAAGAATTTGAGGAGGGAGCAGAGGACTTACAGGAGGTTATGAAAAGCTGTCTGGGGCAAGGGATACCAGTTGCTGAGGTCAGGATACAAAGCACCCAAAGCAAGTTCATAGAAAGCTAACTCTCACCTCCACTGTTCTCAACATGTTCATTTGAAGGAGTAGCTTGGAATTTAGAACCAGAGGAAATCCCCTTGAAACCTGTCCCCACAGGTTTCACAACTACAGGCAAAACCCTGGTGACTCAACCACAAACACACTCAAAAAAAAAAAAAAGTAAAATCAAGAGAAAAAAATATCAGCAGTATGACCTCAGCTTCCTTAAAAAACCAAGGTCAGGATTTACCACTTCTGTTGCTGCTCAGAACTGCAGAAGCATCACAGAGCACTGAAGAGCAGGATCCAGCACCTCTGTCTTGACAGCAAATCAGCACGGTCTCCTTGCTGCACAGAGATGGCAGGCTGTGTCTTATTCTACTGACAGCACATCTCCTGTTTCATAAACAGCTTTATTTCATCTTGTATTCACCCAGCCTGAGGCTTTCTCCTACTAGCTGTCTACAGGGCAAGTTTTCTTCTACAACCTACATATTAGAAGCCATTTACATTACAATCCATATATGTATCTTATAATTCTCTCTCCGGAAGAAAGAACCATTAAGACTGAAAGAGCAAACTCTCTTCCCACAAAATAAGCATCTAATAAGACGATGAACACACAAAAATTAGAGGAAGCAATTTTATACACTCTTAATTGTGTTTTTAGTTGACAACCACCACATGGGTAACTCGCACACAGTCCTATAGCACACGGTGCTACAAGAAATGCCTTCAAGCTCTCCTAGAGCTGCAAAGGGTGTCAGCCAAGACAATTTCCAATTCCCCTACTTCCTTGCACCACATCCTTACCCAGATATTGGTAGGCAGTAAAAGCAGTCCTTGTTATACTTACGGTTCTCATAATGTGAATGTTTTAGTGTAATGCTTTTTACTACCATTTCCACTTCACAAACACTCTTTCCCTGTGCTGAAGGACGAGGTGTATTTTCATTAACACACAGGTCCAGCAAACAAAGCACATTTGATTTTCCAGAGTAAAACAGCACAGTTCATAATAATTCATGCTTAATAAAAAGACTATATTCTGCTGTTTGCACTTTTCAGGAGGATCTGCAGTCTCCTTATTTACCATACCCACAGGATTGGTCTACAAAAGCCTTGCTCACCTCAGCAATTCCACTGCCCCACTTGCAGAACAGCACCTCATTTCACCTGGCTCCAGGACGGCACAAACTCAGCTGAACACAAAGTGTTGTTTGGGATACAGGTTTCAAACAAACAGCCCATCCCCACCCGTCAGTTGGTCACCTGAAACCCCACCGACACTCCCAGACAACTTGCAAATCCTGCTGAATTTGTCAAGCCTCTTACTAAAAACTCTGAACAAAATAATGCTCTTCACTGAACCACTTCGGAAGCAAAACAGGTGGGCTCTGCTTTTCAGGAACGATGGCTTCAATCATTTACAGAGAACAGTTTTACAGTGACTCCAACACTGTGAGGCTGAAGGAATGACCCTGCAGTCTCTCCCAACTTACTCCCATACCACTGTTCCCTCGTGCTGGTCTCACAGTTATGCTGCTCCAGGGTGTGTCAGTCCACTTTGCTGCCAAATCAGACACAGCTGGTTCTCCTCTGGTTGGATTCAATTCTGGCCAGCGCCTTAAACCAGATCACTGCATGGACACATGATCACTAAATCTGCCAAAAGGGAAGATTAAGGAACACACTGATATCTGCATTATTCAGGGGACTGACCATACCAAGAATTGATGGATCTAGCATTTCTCCTGGCAGTTCATTCTAGCAATTAATAACTTCCCCGACAGAAATATTCAGATGTCACAAAGAGTGCAAACAGCAATGTGATTTACCTTAAGTTTTAGGCAGGTTTATTCTAGTTAATCTTGCATTTCTTGGTTTATGACAGTACTAAATAAGCCAAACTCCATAAAAACATTTAAGTGACGGGAACACTGAAGTCCAGCCCAATGGCAAAAAAATCAGGATACAGTAAGGACAGAGGTATATTTTTACATACTGTGCTCAGTTGTCTTCTCCAAACATACACATTACTGAAAAAAACCAAGACCAAAATCCACAGAAATACAAAAGGTACCTCAATTACAAATTCTAGCAGTTTAGGAACTATTTTCTCTATAAAGTTACTATTAAATCAATTTTTAAAAAAGCAAGTTAGAGACACATTTTAAAAAAAACACTTGGCTGGCTTAAAATGGATGAGGGGTAAAAAAGCATTTAAAAAAATGAAGAGAAAAACATTTGAAATAATCAGTTTGTTGGATTACAAACATTTGAGAACAATTAATATAGAAGAAACTGATGAAACTTCAGTGTGGACGTAGTGCAAAGTAACTGCAGGTTAAAATGGAAAAGGAGAAACACTCTCCATTCCCTGGCTCCTGAAATACAGTCCCATCCACTCTCCTGCCCAGGAGCTCACAACTGTGCAGGCAGAGTGAGGCCATTCAGCTGACAGGATGCCAAACCTGGCTCAGGAGTTTCTTCCACACCATCCAGCTCATCAGTCACAGCCACCAGAGCCATGGCAAGCCAGAGAGAGGCAGGTACAGCTCTGGCCCTTTGTGGCAGCAGCCTGAAGTTATCTCTGAAGCACAGCCTGAAACTGCACCCACAGGAAGACTTTAGAAGGGACATTACACTCAAAGTAGCCTTAAAACAAATCCATTCATAACTCAAGATACAAGTTCAGAGTTAAGCAACATGATTCTCCTTTACTTGATGAAAACTAGCAGATTTATTTCTTCAAGCAGCAAAGATGGAGACTTTTATCCCCCAGTCCCAAAGATGCATTGAACAGAAACAACCTGAACCATTCTGACAAGTTGGCTTTTATATTTTTCCTGAAAAGCGAAACAACAATGCAATTTGGGGGGAGGGGGAACTAAAACCCAAACTAGGGGGAATTAAGGTATACTGGTATGTTACCAATAAATCCACAACTGAACTAAAGAGCTAAAACTAGAAGACAAAAAGTCTCTACCAGGCGTGACTTTGTCAACTGCTGTAACTGCTGCAGCTGACACCACTGTAAGTAGCATCCACATCCTCCTCCTCACTCCTTTTGCCACCATGAGCTTGGTCTCAGCTCTGGAGAGCCAGTCTGGCTGAAAGCTAATTCAGGAAGACAGGAAAGTTTTGGATGATCTGGTTTGTAAAAGGAAGGGAAGAGGACAATGCTCACTAGACAGAGATAAGTGAAGGGTGAGACTTTACTTCAGTGCCAGCTTACAAAGATCAAACTACGTACAGAGTCAAAACATTTGACTAGGGCTGACCACTTAGTAATTTTATCCAAGAGGTAGAAATTGATGACTTAAGAGACTTCTTTAAATGGTAAGTCAGGCAAGTTTCCAGGAACTCAGGCAAAACTGCGTTATTTAACATTAAAGTAAAAATCATTAGTAACTCCTATCCACAAAAATCTATTCACAGCACTCCAGATCCTGCTGCTGAAGAAGCAAAAATAAATGAGACTACCTAAGACTGCTTAATTCCAAAGCCATTTACATATCTCTCTAACAGTAAAAAGTATCATGTTTATGGCGATTTACTGTTAAGAAACAGTGTAAGCTTAAGCCATTTAAATAATTTAAAGTAATGCTTTATCTAGTCGTAGCAGTGAAAGTGATAAAATTAGTTTTGAGTTTCTTTAACAATAATGTCAAATGTAAACTCAGTTTACAATCACAAAGCTCTTCAGCACCAAGTGGAGAGCTCCAGCTGCAGCTCTCATGTAACACCACAGGTCATGCAAACTGCTGAAATTAAAGGAAAATGGTTCACTTTTTTCAATTATTCAAAATATTAGTTCTAATTTATTATGCTGAAAGCAATCCTGCCTAATACTGTAAGCACATTATAGGCAATATATATTTCTTTAAGAAAAGTTAACTTAACATTCTAAATGACCTCATATTATATTTTCTCCAGTGTACATCACCCCAAAAGTGGAAAGATTTAACTCATTTGGCAGACAGACACATACTATGACTTCTCCTTCAGTCTGATTCAGGACTCTGGCAGTGGCAGGTCTTAAATTTTTGTTCAAAAATATCTACAATGCATCGTTTTCTTTATTCAGGATTTCTGAAAAAGCAGTATTTCACACTGATTTTATATGAAGAAAGACAATTCTGCATGTGGCTAGAGCAGTAAAACACAATCCCACCCAAAAACATTTGTTGGCATTAGTCAAAGAAAATAAATAGTTGTGCTGGCGTCATATTATTCAAATGAACTGAAGTCTCAAGTTTATGCTAAGAAACACAGTAATTCAGGGCAAAAGGAACAGTTATTTAACACAGCAAGGGATCATTCTAGAAAAGAGGTGACTGAAAAGGCAGTTTCAGTGCTTCAGTCCCCCTTTTACCAGTGCACCAGGACAGCTACAGGCAGTGCTCACGCAGGGCTGTGCTCACATCAAGACAGAGACAGTGTTGGGGAAAACTGTTTCTTATCACCACATGTCCACGATAAGGGACAGCAAAGGCTCAGGCATTGCCTCCACAGAGAGTTGGGAATATTTTAGATAGTTAGCAAATTCACAATTCAGAGAAGAGTTAAAAAGGAACATCATGGAAAGGAAAAGTGTCAGAAAAGAAGAAGTTGAATGTAATTTAACTTCATTATAAAATAAAAGATGCCAGTTTAAAAAATATATAAAAAAAAAAACACCTACTCTAAAAGGAACAGAAGAAAAAAGCTAAACCCCTGGCATGAACCAGAGACACGTTTTAAGTGCCCAGGTGGCCATCACAGGTTGGACCAGCTGCTAGAGATCACTACCCCTGAGACCCACGAGCAAGGAATTTCACCTGATCGACTTACCCACTTCTGTCAGAATGATTTTAGTCACTTCAAGCACATACATTGCTGCTCTTTCCTAACAAATCATTTTTATCAAGCCAGGTTGGGGAGCTCCCAGAGCAGCAGTCATATGTGACAGCATCTCCAAGGAAGCAAAGCGGATGGAAGAGCAGAGCTATGACAGGCGGAGCGGGACAGACCGGGCAGCTCAGCCCCAGACAGCACAGGGTGCCCAACCACACATTTCCTGTGTTTATGCAACAAAAACCCACTAAGAGAAAAAAAACCAACCCCAAGCACAGGCAGACAACAGAGAAAGCCAGTGAAGGTAAAGAGAATTCAAGGTATAAATCCTACCTAGCTGAAACAAAAACTGTAAGGAAAACGGAAGAAACCAAGATAGCAAATATAATTATACCCCTGCATGGAGTTAAGTCTTGAATAACACATACACAGTCCTGAACAACTCTCCTCTCAACAAGCTGAAAGTGAAATAAAAATTAAAATAACCATCCAGTAAAGGTGACCATCACCTGGAACGGCTGACACGGGAGGAGTGAAGATGTAGAGAAACTTCTCAGACTGAAGCCACCAATCATCCACCATTTCTCAAAAATACTGTCAGCCAGAGTAAGCAGCAGTTTTTGAAAAAAAAAAAAACAAAACACAAAACAAACAAACAAAAACCCCAAACAGACAGAAAAAAAAACCCACACCAAAAACATACCCTCACATTGAAAGGACATATTTCCCCCCCACACACCCATTTATGTTAAACAGGGACTTCCACTGTCACAGGCAGTTGTGGTTGGCAAAACCACATTCTTCTTTGTGCCTCTTAGTCCAAGTCCCTCATGGTCCATCCCTATCTATAAAAAAGCTCTGACGAAACCACGAACACCTCTGAGAAAGCCTATAAATTACTGATTGCCAGACCATGGGGTTTTATTCAAAAAAAAAAAAAAAAAAATCAAACAAACAAACAAAAAAACAACCAAACAAAAAAAACCACAACAACAATCCAAAAAAACAAACAAGAACAACTTTCCATTTCAAACCTGCTTTCCATATCCTTTTCCTCCCTACCCACCCCACAGTCAGGACTCTCAGTGCAGCAGCTCTTCCATTCTTGGAAAAAAAACCTGAAAAGGCAAGAGTTGAGCTGACATTCTCTTGCACCTTTCAATGGGATTTCTCCTCTATCTTGACCCAAGCTCAGTATCCATCAACTCTTCCCAGTTACAGTAATTTGGTTTCCCACTAGTTTAGGCATCTCTCTTCCAGAGGTCAGCTTCACATCATCCTCCCTTACAGTTCTGTCTAGAATAAAGAAATGAAGTAAGAAAGCACTTTGCTTAACTTGGCCAGTGCAAGTACAGTTGGCCAGCACTAGGCTCATCCAGAACCCAAATACAGAAAGGTTTAACAACCTGCACTTTTGATTCTGTCATTGTACTCGTCAATAAAGAGTGATTAAAGTTCAACTGGGCATCCCATCTTACATATTTCTTGGTAAAATACCAGCAGAACTGTTCATCTATACTATCCCATTTGCTTGGGGTTGTATGGAGTATCCCATTTTTCTGGGGAGATTGCTGGGGTTTTGTGGAGTTTTTTGTTTTGTTTTTAAATCAAACAACAAACCCTGAAGGAATTTTCTAATAGGTTCTTGTAATACTACTAGTGAATACTGAAACAATCTGCCACTGTCTCCACAACAGTATGTTAAAAGCATTCAGTTCAGTCTGCTTACAAAAACCTTCTAAGATTGTTTTCTGTTGCCAACATGAAGGTGAAGAAAGCAAGAGGCTTCACGCAAGTTTAATGTTCAATGAACTTACTCTGTAGATCAAACAGATTTATACTTATTCTGTTGGCAATGAAGAAGTATGTCTGGCTTCCCAAAGTATTCCAAAATTACAAAATTGTCTGAAGATCAAATGCAGAAAAATTCAAATGTACTGACTCATGGGAACCAAAAATCAAAGCCTGTACAAATTTTTGGAAATCAAAAAGGATGGGACATGCATATAGCTAAGAAGATATTGACAAGAGTTCAGTAGATTTTAGTGTTCCACTGTGGCAATTTATCAATTGTTGCTGTAAGATTTCTTTCTTAGTTGTAAAATTATAGGATGATTGGCTGCAAAGGGACTCTAAAATTTAGCTCAACCTTCCCGTTAACATGGAAGTTATATAGTCAAACCATTTCTTAACTAAAATTAGGCCAATTACCAGTTATTGAGCCATAGAAGTAAGCAGATGTTACAATGCACCAATACACGGAACTCTACCTCTCTCCAAGTGGATATTAACCCAAGACAGCAAAAGACAATTCAAGCAAATATAGTCTTTTTCCTCTAGAACATCTGAATATATTTTTTCCCTTTAAATAATCTCCTTCTCTAGCTGTTTGTGGAGTCATATATTGAATCCACATGATTAATCTAGTACAGAAGGCAAAGAATTATAATGACAGAGCTCAAGTGTGTCAGTGGGCATTACCAGTAACTTCATATGGGCTCCTGTGTGTCACCTCTGATAACATCCTCCTCCCCATCCTTCGGGCGCCTGAGTGACACGTGCTCCTGAAACACTAATTTCCAGCTACTAAAAGAACACAAAAGAACCTGTTCCAAGGCATTCTGTACTTCTGCCCTTCTCCTTTTGGTTCCTCCAGAGTCACACTGCCTTGTTCTTACTTCTCCATACATCTCAGAAACCCCCAAGTCTGCCAAAGATACTCAACACTCCCCTCCAAGCCACCTCTCACATGCAAAATCTCTTCATCAAACTGACATAAAAGGCAAACAATCTCTTATCAAGAACCAGCTCTGCCATGACGTCAGTAATAAAATAATCAACTAATGACTTCTGAAGGTAAAATGTGAGGCCACCACTGAACCCAATGAGTGCAGGGCAAGCTACAGTTAGTTCTTTTCCGCTCTTATTTTTAGAGATATATATTCCTCCCTGCTTTTGATCACAAGAAAGCAACATTTGGAAATCTGAATAAAGGACAACACCTACAGAGAAAATCTTTTTAAAAGGCTCTAGGATTATTCCACAATCCTTTACAGAGGTTTGCCAGCGTTCTGGCAGGAATCGTTCTCTAACTGCACAGACACACAAATTGTTATGGTTAGAATAACCCACGCAATAACAATACTTGACACAGTGTGTGCACCCACTCAATTCAGTCGCCTCTGCAGCAGTAATAACATGCTCATTACTGTCATCAGAAAAGGACTGCCTTAAGAAAAGGAAACTTAAGGAAAAAATACAATATATACATTGTAAAAAAATATATATACATTAAAAAACAATGTATACATTGTTTTATACCACGCAATAATCATAAACTAGACTCAGTCCTTTCTGAAGTCTTATACAGTATTTCTAACTACAGTAATAAACGATACTAATGGTTTTAATAACCCAGACACACCATATGTAAATCCTGAGGTATTCACAAGGCAGTCTGACTTCAAAATGTTTAATTAGCACACTAAACTTTTATGCTTCAGGAACTACCATAACAAGTCACTGCAATGACCTGGACGGACACTTCTCACTTGCAAATAAGAGAACACAGCCCAAAAAGAAATCTGTGTGATTCTTTTGAATTGTCTTTGCATTGTGAGTCTTTGCATTCTTTGTGTGTGATTTTGTGTTTTTTAAGCAAGTCTTACCTATTCTGAACAATCACAAAAAGCGAGTTCTTTAGAGTTTGGTTCGTATCAGAACTTAAAACACCCATTCCGCTTTATAGCTTCAGACTTTACTTTCAGTGTGCTTTGGCCACATCAGGCTACTTTCCCCGAGATGAAAACACTGAAAGCCCATCTTCCTAATCAGTAGAAAACAAGTCAAGAGGAGCTTTCATCGCTCCAGTAACTGCACGTTTGACCTGCACACCCTCTTCAATTTTATGGGGATAAAGATGCAGATGACGAGTTATCCAAAACCCAGGTATCCTTGCGCTTAAAAAGCTTAAATCCCGCTCTAAACCAGCACATTTGCACACAGCAGCATAAGCACACACTGTCACACGTACCCCTCCAGAGCACATGGAGATAATGTTACACAGGACGGAGAGCAAGGGGTGCGACAGGAGTGGAGATATCAAAGACAAACAAAATGGTCAGTGGACCTTTTTGAACATCAGTGGGGGCACTGCCTCTAAGGAAGGAGAGCTCTGCGGAGCGGTGTTTAAGTCACTCATTCATACCTCTCCACGCCGACGCTCTCCCATTAAAAACCAGACCCAGCACAACCGACTGCTTCCAGTGTAAACCTGAACCCGCGCATCACAGCACAGGAACTCTCCTGGTCGCTGTGCACTCGCTCTCTTTAAGCCAACACCTCGGTGAAGAAACGGGTGAAGGTGCAGCTCAAACTAAAGCCGAGTAGGGGGAAAAAAAGAAAAAAGCGAAAGGAGGGCTGGACGTAACCACAGAAACTTTTATTCTGCAACTAGCACGGGGTCAGTGTTCGCTGTTACTCCTCGCTCTCCCCACCGAAACCCAGGGAACCCGCAGCCCCCGGGGACCTTCCGGACCGGCCTCTGCCTGGAGCGATCGCTCACCGAGCACCTGCGGGCACCTGCCGGCCCCGCAGCTCCTCCACCGGCCCCCGCCCCGGGGCACACCGGGGGCCGCCCCGGGCCCCGCGCCCTCCCCTCACCCCAAGCTCTCCCCCAGGGGGGGCGGGAGGAGGGGTCCGGTCCCGCCGCGCTCACTCACCCATGCTGCGCCCGCCCGCCCGGGCTCGGCGGAGCGGCTCCGCGTCCCACCGACGCGCTCAAGCCGGGCACGGCGGCTCCATCCGCGGGCGCTGCGGGCGTGGAAGGGGCGGCTCCGAGCCGCGAGCGGCCCGGGTCAGAGGGGCTGCGCGCCCGTCCCGTCGCTCCCACCGCCGCCTCAGCCGCGCTCGGGCAGCGCCAGCGCCGGCCCCGGTCCCGCCCCCGCCCCGCCCGCGGCGGGGGGCGCCAAGTCCCGCGAGAGCCGCGCGCCGCCCCCGCCCCCACGCCGTTGCCAGGCGGGGGTGACGTCACCGTCGCGGCCCCGCCCCCGCGCGGGGAGGTGGCACCGCCCCCGTCATCGGCCCCCCCCAGCCCCGTCGGCAGGGCGGTGTTCTCAGGCGTCATGTCCCCGTCATCACCCTCCTCACAGCCCCTCCTCAGCCCATCACATGCCACTCACATCCCCCTCATAACCCCCTCACAGCCCGTCATCACACCCCTCACATTTCCCTCATAACCCCTCACAGCCCCTCATCACACCCCTCACATTCTCCTCACAGCCCCCTCATCACTCTCTTCACAGGCCCCCCTCACACTCCCTCACATCCCCCTCACACCTCCCAGAGCCCTCACAGAATCACAGAATGGTTCAGGTCAGAAGAGACCACAGTGGGTCATCTGGTGCAACCTCCCTTCTCAAGCAGGGTCATCCCAGAGCACTTGGCACAAAATTGCGTCCAGGTGTTTCTGGAGTATCTCCAGTGAGGGAGACTCCACACCCTCTCTGGGCAACGTGCTTCACTGCTCGGTCACTGCACAGGAAAGAAGTTCTTCTTCATGTTCAGGTGGAACTTCCTGGGCCTCAGTTTGTGCCCGTGGTCTTGTCCCATTGCTGGACACCCCCGAGGAGAGCCTGGTCCATCCTCTGCCCCCTCCCTGCAGACCCTGACAGACATGGATGAGTCCCCTTTCAGTGTCTCTTCTAGAAGCTGAGCAAGGCAGCTCCCTCAGCCTTTCCTCCTAAGAGAGATGCTCCAATCCCTTCATCATCTTTGTCACCCTTTGCTGGACCTGCTCCAGGAGCTCCATGTCTCTCTTGTCCTGAGGAGCCCAGAGCTGGACACAGCACTCCAGATGTGCTTCAGTGGGGCTGATTAGAGGGGCAGGATCCCATCCCTTGACCTGCTGGCAGTGCTCTTCCTAATGCACACCTGGATTCCATTGGCCTTTTGGCTCATGGACAGCACCAACCCCCTCACTGCTGAGGCTGCCCCCCATCCCCACCCACTCACTGTGAGAGCCCCCCTTTTCCTCGGGGTCTGGTGCACAAGTCCAACAAGGAGCGGCTGAGAGAGCTGGGAGGATTCAGCCTGGAGAAAAGGAGACTCAGGTGACCTTATCATTCTCTACAATTACCTGGAAGGAGGTTGTAGCCAGGTGGGAGCCAGTCTCTTCTCGCAGGCAACCAGCAATAGGACAAGAGGGCATATTCCTGAACTGTGCCAGGGGAGATTTAGGTTGGATATTAGGAGGAATTTCTTCACAGAAACGGTGATTAGACATTGGATTGGGCTCCCCAGAGGTGGTGGAGTCACCATCCCTGGAGGGATGTCCAGCAAAGACTGGACATGGCACTCAGTGCCATGGTCTAGCTGGTGGTGTTTGGTCATGGGTTAAACCTGATGATCTCAGAGGTCTTCCCCAACATAATTGATTCTGTGATTCTATGATTCTTCCTTGGCTGAGTCAGAGTGAGATGCCCCACTGCTGCCCCACTTCTCAGTCCCTCTTGTGGAGCTGCCCCTACCTGAGGGGTAATGCCCCCCTGCCCACTTGAGGTGGGATCTCTGTCCACAGCCCCTCACAAGCAGAACTGCCTCAAAGCCCCTCAGCAAACCCCACCCTGACGAGGCCCTTGGGTTGCCCCCTGTACCCAGGGGCTTCCCCACCTTCTCCCACAGCAGCCTCTGGCCTTACCCAAAACCACCACACTGGGAAGCCCCTTTTGGTCAGAGAAGTGAAGATTTGGGGGCTGTTGTGGCTGCAGGGGCAGCAGGGGCACCTTCCACTGGCCCGTGGAAGGTGACATGCAGGGAGACCTGGGGAGGAGAGCAACCACGTCCCTTGGCTAACCTCAGGAACCTCATGCACACGTTTGTGGGCTCATGCATTGCTTCTGAAGAGTTTATAGGGTAAGGGTATTTTTTTTTTGTTGGAATTTTTATCACTTCAGAGATGTACTTAGGAAAGTGCCCCAAGCTATATCAGGCTTTCACTGCTTAGGTTTTTGTGGGAAACTCAGGAATGAGTGAAATGACTGCTTAGAATTGAAGTGATTTAAAGAAAAAACCCTGACCCTGAGGCCAAAGGGACAAGTAAACATGGTCTGGTTTTGATGAAAATCAGGGAATATAACACAGCAGGGCTCTCAGAAATGAAAATATTCCGTCTTCCCTGCTGCAGACATCCTTTTATGAGCGGTTCAAAATGAGCCGTTTCAGCCAAACTCAGGACAAAATTAGCCTGAAAAGAATGTCAAGTATTTCCAGGAGTCAGCTTTTGCTTAGCATCTTTCTCATGGCACATAAACAGAAAATGAGTCAGATAATGAGCAATAAAGACAAAATGTGAAGTCCAAGTGTATAAACAAGCGTATACCACAGTGTGTTATGATATTTTATCTGTTTCACCATACTTTGAGGCAGGCTGCTTCCATTTTTTCTGACAGCAGAACTGGTAACGTACAAGTCAGTCAGAATTTCCTTGAAGCAGGTGCAGTGTTTAATGCTGATCAATGGCCACATGATTCTCTCCTTAAAAGGAAAATCTATTTTTTATAAAAATACAACCTTCCTGCACCCCCAGGTTTACAGTACTGAATTAATTTATAAAATTCAGAAAATAAGTTCCGTGAAGATGAATTATACACATCTGTAAGCTGTATCATTTTTTTCCACTTCCTTTGTAGAGCTACTTCAAAAAAAAAAAAGGATAAAGGATAAGAGGAACTATAAATTTCATCTGATTTTTAACTTCTTTAACCCTGCCACAAAGCTAAGTGTGCAGGAATGAGAGGTGAGACAAAAAATGTACACAGTGTACAAGTTTACAGAGTGTTGAAGGAGCTCCATGTAGCCTCCTTTCTGGAAGCTGGTCTGAACTGGGGCAAAGTCCCATTCCAGTTCACATTCACTCACGCTGACATAAAGCTACCTGTGGCCCTCTCCTCAGCCTAGAACATTCTGGAGAGCAAAGCCCTGGTTCTTGGTTCTTATGCTGTGGACTAGCAAGACATCGTTTTGAAATTCTGTTTTATTTCCACATGCCTTGATAACTGTGGCCAGGGCTGGCTCAAAACTGCTTAGCAGTCTGAGTACAAAACCTGAATTTTATTCCAAGTCCATCTTGCACCAGCATCCAACTGGTCCTGTGCATCCCCTTCCAGTACCAGCAAGGCAGAAATGGGGCATCTCCTGAGGGAGCCCCTGTGGCTGCTGAGTCCAAGAGTCTCTTCCTCTGTGGATCACTGGCTGATGCTGCTGAATGCATCGCCTACAGCCCTGCACAGTTTTGTGTCTGAAGCTGGGGCTGTGGTCCATGAGGTGTGTGGCACTGACAGTTGTGTCTGCCTCGTGCTTCATTGAGTCTGACACGGCTCCACTGCACTGAGAATCTGCTCATGTGTGACTCAGAGCAGCACGGGGACCCATATTTAGCACCCTCATATGAGTTGACAGTTATAACACATGTAAGGAAAATACATCTGTGCCAGGCTATTAACTCTTTTGGCTCAACTGTTAAACCACTTGACTATTTCATTTCTTTTCTATAAGGTCTATGTCTGGTGTCACGTGCTAAATGCTTATTTACCAATAATTGCCTTCTAAATTACCTACAGTGAGTTAGTTCCTTCCTCACTTTCGACGTCAGCAAAAGCTGAAAACATTTAATGAGCCATTTTCCCTTAGATATTAGGCCATGATTGGTATTTATGCAATCCTTTGAAATTATAGTTTTGCTCTTATACTGGTAGATACACAGGAAACACTGTATCTTGCTTTTTATTTAATCTCTTCTTTCAGTTCGAGTAGAATGTAGAGCATTGATATTCTGATGCTATGGAACCATAAAAGTGTGTATTTGTCTCAGAGTGTTTTCAAATCCAATTAGATTTCACAAAATAACATTATTTTCTCACTAATTTGTTCAACTGACCTTTTAAAAATGAAAGCTTAGCTATTTAAGTGCTTTACGACTGAGCTAAATAGAATATCTGAATTTCTTGCTCGCTTTTGGGAGAGGAAGAGTTGTGACATGTTTGCAGATCAAGATAGTATTCACTCTTGACGTCAGTAACTGGTATCATTTTGTTTTACAAGAGAGATTGTTGTATATAGCCTGGTATGCAGGTTTATAACACAAAATAAGAATAATACAATTTGTCACCACCGGAGTTGATTTTTTTTCCCTCACAAAAAACCTAGGAATAATAAGAGACTTTTTCCCTTGTACTGCTACAGTGAACATTTCACTTGAACTTTTTTGCCACTCTGGTTATCTTAAAAGTACT
Organism: Pipra filicauda; assembly: GCF_003945595.2. Taxonomy (NCBI): domain Eukaryota; kingdom Metazoa; phylum Chordata; class Aves; order Passeriformes; family Pipridae; genus Pipra; species Pipra filicauda. The sequence continues at coordinate 2,428,823 of NW_024104320.1, forward strand.
CCACTATTTCCAAATAAAGAAACTTAAACCCAGAACTTTCAAAACTTCTCTCTTGAACACAAGAAAATAAAGGAACTGACTTTTTTTTTTTTCCAAAAAATCGTGTGTCAGCTGTTAACTTGTTGCGGTTTCACACACATTTGAGTGGCACATGCACTGCAATAGTTGCACATTCCCCTTTAACCAAAGAGTTTGCTCCCAAACATTCCAACTGAGTAGATTTTCCATGCTTTTAATTCTCCATTGCATTTTTCATTGCAGCATCTTCTTGCACAATAATACCCTTAAAAATTGGTTGGAAGCAAACAGCCTCGAGCACTAAGGAGTTAAACAATCTAGACTGTAAAATTTCACCTTTTTGTTTTCAGCAGCAGTTCCCAGCAGGTAACATAACATCGCTGAAAAAATAGACAGGTTTGTGTTTCAGAAGTGTAACAATTATTCGGATGAGAAAACTCCCTCTGCTGGTTTGAAGAAGCAGTAGATATATTTCATTTAAAAACAAACAAACTGTGGGAAAGTATTCATTCAGCACACACAGTATTTTTCCCTTCACTGCATGCACAGTGGAGAGTGAATCTGTTTATTCCACAGAATGAGGCACAACTCTTTAAAAATGAAATTAAAAAAAAAAAACAAAACAAAACAAGGAGAGAAAAATATAAAAGCACAGAGCAGTTGTTTGGCTGTTTTGGACATAAAAGCTATATCAAAATGTAGATTTTCAGGGAGGAGACAAATTAAGCTTGAGGCAAATTAAGCTTGCCCACTAACATTTAACCTATTCTTTTAACTATTGGGGGTTTGCATTATGTTAAGAAGCAAAAGGAACTTCATCTTTCTTTTCTTCCTACCTCTTTCAGACAGTCCATTATTAGGAGCTATACAGGGCTCACAGGCTGGACCTTTCGCAGCTACAGCTGCTCCCCCCATCCAGGTAAAGAGTTCCTTGTCATCTATCTTGCAGATGGTTGATAAAGAAGGATGAAATACTGTGTTCCTACATACAGCTGGTGATACTAAGGAATTTGGAGTGCCAGTTTTCAGGCTATCAAAGGAGTCATGCTCTAGTGCTGTATTTTTCAAACCATGGAGTGTGGATCAATACTGATCTATAAGAACTCAGGAGCTGGTCAGCAAAATAACTGGAAATGGCTTTGTAAACCAACTTTGTAAACACTTTGCATTGTCCCACATTGAACGAGCAAACAACCAAAATGAGGGAAGTCATGTGGACACTCGAAGCTTTTCCTAATTTGATTTGTCTATAACTGGAAACTGTTGTGGCAACACCACAAACTTGGTTTGTTGTTTATTGGTAAACTCTTGGTTGAAAAGGTTGAGGAACATCAGCCAGCGGAAACAAAGGAAACAAATTCCTCCGTGCTTTGTTTCAAGTTTAACCACTCTTGATCTCTTTCCTCCATGTCATCAACCACTTCAGTTGATCCCATCTTCTTCTCCATAGTCAGTTCTAGCCTTGAGTAGCAAGTGCTGTTCCTTTTCCGTGTGTTATTTTTTTCCACATGCCAAAAACTCCTGTACCTTACTATATTTGGCTGGGCTGAGGACAAGACAGGGAGCCAGGACAAGTTTCAGTTCTGTGGCCTCATTGTGTCGTATAAAAATGCGTCCTTCAAATATGACCCAATGTTGATTAAAACCTTATTATAGATGACAGCTTGTCCAGTACTAAATACTTCTGAAGTCCTGAATGAAGTTTAGAAATGTCACTTCAGTTGCACATGTATGAAATAAAGTACTTCTGTTGAATCTTAAAAGAAAAGAATTGGGGGGGGGGGGGAAGGGAGACGGAGGCATATCTGAAATTCAGGCTAAGTACTGGCAATGATTAATCATGTTTCTGCCATGAGGCCACTAAAGCAGTAATCTGAAAGAGGAGTTACCTACCCCGATGGCTATTACGTTTTTAATTTGACATCTCTTCTGAGAAGGCAGCTCATTTAATACTGGGCTATTACAACTAATTAAAACAAAGCTGCAAACAGCAGGGAGTTTGTGGAGAAGGTCCATCCACATTATGCTGATAAAAACCAATCCACGTGGATGCGTAGCCGTTAACGGTACAGCCATATGTGTAGCCGTATGTTTCAAAGATATTCTGTTTGATTTAAATGCAGGAGAGTTTTCCTCTCACAGTTTGGTTGTACATCACATTGTACTTAAGAAGAAGTAGAAAAAAATCTAGCTGTGCTTTTCACTGTTTTTGTTGGGCTTTTTTCTATTTCTCTAATAAGCAACCATCTTCCTCCTTCCTTTTTAGGTACATTTGGCATTTTGCATTTGTATTAAGTCCCCTCTGGCAGCCACTGTTTAGGATTTCCTTTTATTAACATCTAGCACAAAGAAATCTCATCTTCAGGGTCCAATGGGCTAATGGTTTCCTTCGGCATCTGAATAAATCAACAGCTGTGGCCTTCAGCCATTTTGTCTTTCCAAAATAAAAGTAACGGAAAGCTGCTTGTTGTTGTAACAGTTCTGACAGATGCTCTGAGAGCAGGATACAAAGCCTGTTCTCTGCGCAGAGATGACTTCATACAAAACATGCAGTATTAGTAATGTAGTTTTCCCCTCACTCCTTTAGTAACAGCAGTGTAGCCCTAATTGCAATGATCTGAAGTCTGCCCAAAAGGTAGTGAGTTTTACAAAAGCATTGGACACATCATCATAAATACCTGTAGCACGTAAAGGCACACAAGTTATGTATTAGGGTGCTTTTCTGTGCCACAGGTAAGAGGATGGCATCAACTGGAAGTGTTTTTGTGTTCAAAGGAGCGTTTCTGATACCCCTACAGGCCCTCTGTGCTGTAAGTGTGGTGCCAACAGCAGCTGAGCCACTGACACACCAATTGGAACGTGTCACTCTTTGACACTGAACATCTCTTTCTGGCTCTCTCGCTCCTGTGCTAGTTCTAGTGCTCATCTGATGGTTTTCCTCAGTAAGTTCAGCTTCTAAATCCATCAGGAAACTTTTAAAACAAGGAATTGGTAGTCTTTAGAGCAGTGTGGACCTGCAATTAAACTGTGTTCAACTGGAATGTTTAAAATTACAAATAAAATTAGTCTATTACCAAAAAGATGGATTAGGTGCAGAAACTCTGTACATACTTCTTGCACTCAGGGAGCTGTTTTGAGTATGATTGTCTTGGGTGTTTTTTTGTGGGTTTGTTGTGGGTTGGTTTTTTTTATGGAAGTACAGCAAAGCCACACCTTGAAGGCTCCAAGACCTGAAGGCACAGTATTCTCTGTAGTAAGGCTCTTGGGAGCCTTTTAGAAAAAGGCATGTGAAGTTACCTGTATGTTTACATTTTCCTGTATTGATTTGTCTGAGCTGACACTGCCATGAGCAGTGTGCTCTCATCAATACCCCAGGCTTCCACAGAGGCCAAGACAAAGGAGTGCAAGCACACTTCATGCCTTAAACTCAGCACAAAGCCTCTTCTCTCTTCATTTTCTGACAATGTAAGATTGTCATTAATTTTCTTGAAACTGGCAGCCTTTTTGTGAGTGCTGTTCAGCCGCTTTTGAGCTCATAAATAGCATTCCCAAGGGGCAGTCTGTACGTCTGTGGAATTGCCAGAGTTGACCAATTGTTTAGAAAATTCTATAATAAATAGTATTTCCCCTGACAATCACACCCCCTCACTTTCAGTTATATTGACTGAACTCTATGTATTGCTAGAGTCAGTACATGCTTCTGTGAGATGTATAAGATTTCCAGCAAGCTGCTAAATTTTACAAAGTAATGGTTTCCTGCATTTTTGGTTCTGAAAGCTATCATGTTAATAACGACTGACAAAACAATTAGTGCTAGAAAAGACACACATTTCTCCCTCCCTGTCCCCAGAAAAACGAAACCCCAGAAAAATTAAACCCCATCGAGTATTTTTTTTGCTGTTGAAAAAGTCAGAATTGTGATGGGATCTAATAATTATGAAGTATTTTCAATTAGAAGAGTTTGCTTTCCTTTTAATAAGGTACTCGACTGTGAAGAAGGGCCCCTTAGCAGCTCTTTGGAGGCTTTCACTGATTATTTTGTTGTTGTTCTTATGCAGAGTAGAATCTTAGATGTTTATCTACATTCCTGCAGGCTTGTATATCCTCTCCCTCGGGGAACTGATGCCTGCTGCCAAGAATACACACCAGGTTTTCTAGAGAGACACCAAGGTCAGCCTAACACAGACTGAGCACTTCAGAAGTACCTGATGGCTTTATATTTTCCCTCCTAAGAAGTTAAATAATTGATGATTATTCATTTTACCACAGCGTATTCCCACAAAACTAGCAGAATATGAGTTTTCTGTTTCGCTCACTGGCTACAAGTGGAAATTTTGACTGTGTATTTCCACTTTAACAGGTACCAATGTCTCAACGTGAAGGAGGAAAAGCAGCTCTTGTTCTGCTTTCAGAGACTATTAAAGTTAGAGAGGCAAACAGAAGGTTGGGTTTGCATCCTGATAAGTAAATTGTTTTTCAGTTCCCATTTTAAATACGACAGTGAACTGAGATTATTGCTACTTTCCCCAATAAAGGTGCAAAGAAGTGTAAGCTTTTTGCGTGCAGAGGAAAACACTACAATGAAATTAAATATGGAATATTTTGTTGTGTTGTTTGGGTTTCCATTCGCCCACCAGGAAGTGCAGAGGGGACTGTGTGACAGAGAAGAAGAATGTGCTCCAGCAACATCCTGAGTTGCCAAAAGTGTATTATCAAAGATACTTGCAAACCTGGGTGTTACTCTAAGGAAACAACATTTAACCAACTCATCAGTTGATCTGTGAATTGATTAATCACAAATTTGGGCATGGATAACGCATACTCTTCCTAGCAAAAGTTGAATCCTTTAGGTGGCCCTCTCCCAAAAACACCCACTCAGAGAACATTTTGCAGACATGATGTTTTCTATTCTTTTTCACTTCTCCATCTGTGTTATTTCCAGGCCAGACTACTTGAAAGTCAGCACCCCTTCTTCTGTTTAATTAATCCTTATGACTTGGCCCTTTAACATCACAATTCTTTCCTTTTTAGAAATTCCTGTTAATAATTATTCCAGAGCTCCTGCTGCACTCATGAACTCCTAATCTCTCTTCATTACCTTTTGTCACAAACAAGAGGGAGAACAATAGTTTTGTTTAAAATCTCCGGTCTGCGAAAAGACCATATTTTTTTCAGAGTGAGCTCCTAGAAGACAGAATCAGTCTGATATATGAGCAGATGGAAACACAGAGGAAATGTCCTGTCTCACCACTTTACCCACCATAGAATCAGAGCTCTGTGGTGGGAAATCAGAATTCAGAAACTTATTCTTGTTTTAATTTGTAATTATGGCAATTCATGCAAAGAACATTCTAAAAAACACTTGTTTATGTAAAATAAAAATGTGTTAAACATCCCATGGTTTTTTTTCAGTGTTTATATTTGCCTCATGACATGGCGATAAAGACCAGACTTAGTGAGCTCAGTTCTTTCAGAACAGTTCCCTGACATCCCAGGTGGCTGCTCTGTGATCTGTTTTCTTCTCAATGCGTAAAAAATCCAAGTGTCGTTGTCTGGAGTATTCTTTTGAATTTTAAGATAAACAGTGAAAAGAGGTTCATTTCACCTGATTTTACCTGCATGCTTCAGCTGCTCTGCTGATGCAGATTCACTTGACAACCTGTAGAAAGAAGAAGCAGGCACTGATGGGAAACAGATCCTAAAATATATGCCTGAGTGATAAAAACCCTGGGGAGCCGCCAGCATCCTTCTGGTGGTTGTAGAGGAAAACCACACAACTAGCTTAGATTTTGATGATTAAAGTTTGACAAAGCAAATGTCATCATACAAATTCCTCTTGCAGCATCTATGTGTTATTTTTGCCTTTACATTCTGCTGTTGAAATGTTTTCCATGCTAATAAAATCAACGCTGCAGTTTGGACAATCCAGAGTTAGATTTAGTTCATGTTTCTGGAGATTGCTTCATATACCCAAAAGTGAGACAAGCCCTAGACATGGCTGCTTAAAGAGGAAGTCTTGAAGTGGGAAGAAACTAATAAAATACTGGCCTAATCCAACTATACTCTTACTATTTTTAAGCCTTTTTGTGTGAAAGATGACAGTTCAAAGGGCAAGCTCCTGCACTGGTCCTGGATTTAAGCCAGTGGTGAGAAGTTACTTGTTTGAAACTATTGATATGTCTTGAGGAGAGAAATCAGAGTAGTAATTGGCTGTATTCATTAACAAGATGCAGCCACAAAAATTACAAATATGATTATTCAGCTTATCAGGAGAGGTGTTTCCATTATATAAGGAAATGCTGATGTCGTCATTTAACTAGTAAGACCTACGCTTGAAAAATGAACCCAAAGCCGCTCAAGAAAAGTAAACTCAGCTTGGAATAGAATCACAGAATCAATTAGGTTGGAAAAGACCTCTGATATCATTGAGTTCAACCTAGGTTGGACAAGGTACAGATAAGTCTCTTGGAACCATACTGGGGTGTGAGCAATCTAAAAGACGTTTAGTCTCACAAAACAAAGTCTGAGAAGGGAGGGATTCTCTCTCTGTAGATACATCCATGGGTAGATCTGAGGGAAAGGAAATGACTGAAGCTTACAAACAGCACTGCTCAGAATCAAGGGACACAATATGGTGGTGGATGTGCTTAGACTGGAAATTAGAAAGGAGATATTACTGCAGAGCACTGCCATGACATTCTGGAACAACGTTCACACAGGAGATTGGAGAGAAACAACACTGACAGTTCTCAGGATGAAGCTTGATCCTTTTATGTAATGGATTATTATTATTATTATGTGATTACTATTATTATTATGTGATTATTATTATGTGATTTTACTAGCAGGAAAAAGGACTTGATTACATTATTTCCTAAGTTCAAGTATGCACACACACACACATAGATAATGTGTGTGCCATATGTACATACCTATGTGTTTATATCTCAGAAGTTCTGTGCACAGAATCAAGATCCTGTGCACAAGTCCACAGGACTCAGAGGATACGGGCACCTGTGTACATTTATAGGCTGATACGATGGTACAGCATGGACTTCACTATTACCCTTTTGTCTTTGACACGCAAACACTCAGGAGTGACAAAATACATCACACAGGTGCCAGAGCAGGCTTAGCAGTGCCAAATGTGAGTCCTGGTGACAGCAGTCACTGTAAAGATCACAATGACATGAGCAGCTCTGCTGTCTGCAATCATAAAAGAAAGTAATGGAATTGTTTAGGTTGGAAAAGACCTCTGAGGTCATCGAGTCCAACCGTTAACCCAGCACTGCCAAGTCCACCACTAAACCATGTCCCTCGGATACTTTTAAGTATCCCCAGGGACAGTGACACAACCACTTCCCTGGGCAGCCTGTTCTAATGCTTGGCAACCTTTTCTGTGGAGAAATTGTTCCTAATATCCAATCTAAACTTCCCCTGTGCAACTTGAGGCCATTTCTTCTTGTCCTGTCCCTGATTATTTGGGAGAAGAGACTGCCCCCCACCTGGCTACAACCTCCTTTCAGATTATAGAGAGCGAGAAGGTTCCCCCCGAGCCTCCTTCTCTCCAGGCTAAGCCCCCCCAGCTCCCTCTGCTGCTCCTCATCAGACTGGGGTTATCAATGGGTTATCACAGTCCCTCTCTCATCCTGTTTCTCTTTTTCAGGAAGGACAATTTCAGACTGTCAGAAAGGCAACCCTAAAGGGGCAGCTAGAGGGCACAGACCTGCAATAATGAGTGCAACTGTCTCTCCTTCCCTAAAAGGGGAAAAAAAAAAGACTGAAATAAAGAACTGAAATCTTCTCTCAGCTTTGGCTGTGCTCCCACAGCATGGACAAGGTGAACTACTACCCTAGCCCAGGAGTGCTTGAACAGTGCCATCTGACAGCTGCTGATTAACCTGCGTGGTCAAGCAGCAAAGTGACAGGTGCCATACAGAAGCCAGACACTTGAACTGTCACCACTTGTGCAAGCTGGTGGCCTGGAGTATCTGTTTCTGTGAGGCTGCCAATCCAGCATCTGCCACAAGTGTCTAGTTCATAGTGAGAAAACAAAGGGAAGTCCCAATGACACATCTTCCAGCTGCAATCCCAAAGTGTCATAGGAGGACAATAGAATGCCTCTTCTGCAATGAATGAGTGGGTGTTATTAGAAAATCACATAAAATATGAACAGGGTTGAATTTTAAGTCTACCGAAGACAGCAAACAGACACAAAATGTGTCTAATTTTAGGAAACTTGGGAGTTTTGCTCTACAATGTCCTTGAAGAAAGTTGTAGCGAGATAAATGTCACGACTGTATGTGGTAACAGCATTGTAACTTCTATTAGAAATTGTGATGTATGAGATGTGGTAATCTCATTCTTCTGTGCTTCCAGGCTGTATTTGCAGGGAGGGAGACAGAAAAGAAAAAAAAAAAAAAGAGCCATTATGCCGTTTTACATGGTGACTTATTGTCTTAGAAAATGAGAAGATCCTTATTCTTTCTACTTATTTTTGTCAGTACAACAGCACTGCCCTATGCAGTCCACAGTCTCCTATTCTTCTGCTGTGTCTTGTCTCATGTGTATTTGAGGTTTCTTAAAATAACTTACTCTCCCTTGGCCCATACATTTTTTCTCCTCCTCCTCCTCCTCCTCCTCACATCCACATACACTATTCATTTTTGTTTAAATTTAAATGTAACAATTTACAAAACAGATGGTATTTAATCCACAGGTCTGATCTGTGTATCTTACCATTTGTAGGGAATGCTGATAATCTTTGTAATAGGCTTAAATATGGTATTTGTCTTTGAAGCACCAGCTAAACACATCCTGCCTTAAAACCCCACTCAAGTCATTTCCCCAAAGAACATACAGGTTACAATTGCCTGTATTTTTGACTGTCTAACTTTATAAGTCACCTGGTGTTCATACAGCAACTTCCATCACCAATTTCAGACAGTCTGGACTTGGGAGCCCAGTCTGATCCAAGCAGCAGTGGGGCAATACTAGAGCAGGAGAATAGAAAGTCCATGGTCTGGGAAGGCACAGAGGTAAACCAGAGAAGAAGAAAAGAAAGGAGCCTGAGGCCAGAGAGAAGAGAAGGCTGATAAGGAGTTGCAGCCGACACAGGCCAGGCAAACAAATGTCTTTTCCAGGAAATGATCACAAAGTGTCCAAGAGGGAACTTACCTCATCCAAAGGCTTTGTATCAGACAGTCCTGACCTGAGCCTTTGAGACATAAGCCTGATGGCTGAGGTCTAAAGGAGAAAGCAAACCTCATGCAGAAAGCTCTAAAAGGATGGTAGCCTGCAAAGAGGAAGCAAACAGCTGAAGTCTGGATGTAGGGAAAAGATGTAACAGTTATGTGCAAGGCAGGCATCTGAAAGACACTGGATTTACATTTAAGCTTTTCATATTTGGAGAATTTCTGTTAAGAAAAAAAAAACAGACGTGAAAAGGGAGGAAATACACAGTTACTATAACACAAAAAAAACCTGAGCCAATTCACCAAGCCCAAGCCAAAACAGCCCTGGAGGGACTGGTCTGTCTGGTCTTTCACAGATTGTAGCTTTAGGGCATGAAATACACACACACAAAAAAAAAAAAAAAAAAAAAAAAAAAAAAAAAAGAAGGATCCATAGTTAAGAGGATCCTTTGGGAAAATTTTGTCTTGGGGTAGAAATCACTGAAGAAGAGGAATAATGGTCAAACAGGGACAGCTGGGTAGAGGAGGCAGAAGAGAGAAGGACCTCGGGTTGGCTGAAGGTCTGTTCAGACTTGAGGCATTTTTATCCTGGGAGGAGACACAGGGCTCAGTCTGCCCCTGGGGTGATAGTGCTGGAGACAAACCAACCTGCAGTTTGTTTATCCTGAAATAACAGAGGAAGAGTTCAAATCAGTTTATTTTGTTTATTACTTGACTTCAGGAAAACTGTACCTTGCCATTATGTGCTATTCTGTTTATCTTCTCCAGCTTTAACAAGCTGCTATCATTTTAAACACTGTGATTCCTTAGTGTGATAGGAAAGGAAATTTCCCCAGGTGTCTGAGCTGGGGCTCAAACCAATCTTCACAACAGACCTTCACAGATAATCAAAGCCAGCCCTTATGGCTGCCAATCAGGGCCTTCCAGAAGAAAAGGCTGCAGCCGTGTTAAGAGCTGTGAAAGCAATACCTGTCCCCCAAAAAACTGCCCCCAAAAGTCCAAAGTGTGGGAAATGACACAGGGCCACAATTCTGCCCAGGATTAAACTTTATTCCAAGAAGTACAAGAAAACAGTGCTAGTTCAGCCCAGGTAGACAACCAGAAGATCTTAATGGAACAGGAGGGATCCAGCCACAGGCAAATTTTAGAAAGAGAGAGTTTAGCCCAGTAGGATCTGGAAGTTGTAGGTTTTTCCTTAAAAATATAAACCAACAGCCCCAGAGTATAGTTTCTGCAAAGTGCAATAGTGTAATTGCCCTGTGACAATATATTGTTTTTTCTGACAAAGCTTCTTTTGTGTCCTTGTGTTTTTTCTACAGCAGATATTTATAGACGTTGTAGTCACAAAGCTCCTAAAAGCACTTCCTGTACATTACATAAAGGTCTGTCTCCCTTCCAAAATCACAAGGACCTGTTCACAAGCTTCCCATTACTTTTGAGACGCTATCCATGTGCTCAAGGAAAACACTTGCCCATAGGAGAGGGCTGGGGGGGACAGTCACAGGCAGACAGCAAATGGGATAGTGACTGCAAGTGGTTTGTGTCGTCAGTGGTGGTTTTGTTGTTGGGTTTTTCAGATCTTCAAATGATTTCTTGAGCAGACTTTTCTTCTGACATTGCTTAACCAGATTTACCAGCGTGACCTGTGTTATGCTATTGATTTCTTCCTCGACAGAAATGCCTGTGACTATGGCCTTTCTTTAGTATCCATCAAAATGTTGTGTGCTCCCACCTCACTCAATATTTTCACAGTAAAGTAGCTGTGCAACTTTCTGTTTAGATCTGGACTATGTTCGCCTTTATTGATGAGACCCTGGCACATTCCCAGCAAAATTAGATTGTTTAGAATACAGAATATTCTGGAATAGGTCTAATGTGCCTGGGTTAATTTTATATCCAACTGAGCATAAAATGGTTGATTCTAGTGTTCAAGAGGAAAACATGAGATTAAAGAATTGATCTAATCTGCACTGTAGTTTGTTAAAAAAATCACTTATTTTAATGGGCCTAAACATGCACTGTCCTGGAGTTCAAAGGAAAATGAGATCCAAGCAAAAGGTATAAAAAAATGTGGAGAACACATTGCATAGTAAACAATCCCATGAGCTCATGCTGTGCCCTTTCTTTGCCTGACTTTGATGTTGGAGCTCCCATTTTATTCTTGCAGACTTGATCCTGCTGCCTTTGAATTTAGTGGGAAGACTGCTCATTGACTTTGGTTGTGCAAAAAACCTGACTTTAGATTCTTACATGACTTTTTGGAACAATAAAGGAGTTTTATGTATTTTATTGTGTGATGGGATCCTAAGCTCTCACAGTGGAGGAAGAAAACAGAACCAGGGCTGTGTTGCACTGGCTTTCTGCTCCCAGGGACAGGAGAGGAGCTGCACCCCCATTTTCCATCTGCTGTCCTTTTTCCTCTCTTCACCAGAATGCCAAAGAAGACAAGAGCAATGGAGCAAAAAAGGATCAGTGGGGGTACAATAGAAAGAAGCAAATGAAGGGTAGAGGGAGAAGGCTGTAGCTGGTTGATATAGAACCATAGAATCTTAGAATGGTTTAGGTCAGGACTTTTAAAGTCCAACACTCACCCTGCAGTGAACAGGGACATCCTGAACTAGTTTCAGTTGCTGAAAGCCCCATTCAATGTGACCTTGAATGTGTAAAGGTTGTGGAAGAGAGGAGGTGGCTCTGACCTTCCCACACTCTGTGCTACAGCTGTACCACAGTATTTTTGATGGGGAATGGGATATCACTTCACAAAATTCAAACAATGTCACTTACTGTGGATATAAGGCTGCCTGCTTCTTCTCAAGGGTGTGTTATTGCTTCTCATGCAGATAACCATGAACACAAGATGTGTGAAACACTACCTACATTTCCTAATTGCTAGAGAAGTATTTTAGCACCAAGCTTCCCCCAGGAAAGGAGGGAAAAATACCTTCAGGCTTGAGAAAATAGAAATAGCTTACCTTGTCCAGCTTGCATGTTCCTCTGCCCTCTCACATTCAGAAAAGAACAAATTCTCTTGAATTTAACTCTCTGTGACTCAGACTCCTGCCAGCAGCCACTTCCAAAAGTGGCCTCCACCAAATGAGCAATCCCTGATTTAAGAGCCTGGGGCAACGATTGGCTGAGAACAAAATCCTGCTGAGGCCACTCACAAGAGCAGACTAAGACAGACTGGCCCTAGTCTCTGCAGATCGTTTTAGATTAAGGTTTACTGTGCAATAGCAAGGATTAGAAAGTGCCAGTGGAGGCCGAAGCGTCACAGCCCCAGACTGCTGCCACCGTAGTCCCACAGGAGACAGAACTCTCCTGGCTGTGGAACGAGGAGCCCGGGGAGATGTAAAACGTCTTGCGGGGGAGGCTGCAGGCACTAGAGAATGGAGAGAGGCAGCGGAGGGCACTCAGTGGGAGGGGAGCAGAGGGGCTGTGAGCATTTCACAGTTCATTACGGCTTTGACAATGTCTGGCAGCATCACACACTTCTAATTTAATTTGGAATCGAGGTGATTTCCCAACACATTGTTTTGCACTTGAAACCTCTCTCTTAATTCCCCTTTTGTTAATCTATTAACAAATTAAGATGTTTTCTGTAGCAGATGAAAAACCTTGTGTTTGCAACTGCACAGCACTAGTTTGAAAATAGTAAAAAGAAATGTAACAGCTCAAATACAGGGTGTCTACTTGGAGAGTAAACATGTCTTCAGTGTTAGCTCAGCTTTTAAAACAAACTTAGTAATTGCTTCCAGAGATAAAATATTTGCAAGCCATTATTACAGCACACTTTCATTAAAGGGAAGGAAACACAGGAACAGAGAAAGCTGTGCTCCATAATTAATCTTCAAGAGCTGTCAGGTACCTGCACCTCTGACAGTTCAACATTAAAACCTTATCAGCAGAGCATTCATCCGTGCTGCTGTTTCCCAAGCCACCCAAAGGAGGTCGTGAATTTGTTAATTAATTTCTGGGAAACACCATGGATCTGTCTCTGAAAGCAAATAACAAATAGCCCAGGGAGATGTAAAATGTCTTGAGCAGAGAACACAAGCCTGTAAGTGATTTAAGAATATTGTGTATTCTTGAAAAGCAGTGGAAGAGGAGGGACTGTGTCAGCCAGCTCCTGTCCTTACACAGAGAGGTGTTTTTTCCTGAAAGTGGCTGTTTCACTTCAAAGCCTCTGATCCTGCAGCTGATAAAATTGAGAGCCAGTGGAGCTGCTTCTTCATGCCAGGACAGGTTGGATTGGGGACTGTCTGGAGATAACAGAGGTAGCATTTTGCTTTCTAGAGATTTCTTTGGGGTTATGCAATACAAGATATTTGTTGTCTGCAGAAACATCCCTCACAGACAGCAGCATTTCCGATCATGGTTTTAGTTCAACTTCTCTTGTCCTTGACATAATTTGGAACAATTTTGCACTAAAAATAACTAGACAGGAAAAAATAACAAAAACAAAGAACTCAAACAAGGCATAAATCTGCATTGTTTCCCTCTTCAGGGCTAATAATATGGTGATATGGCAGCAGGCCACAGCAGTAATTGCTCCATATCTACACTGCACACATGCTGCATCAGAACAGCACATTTCTGTTCACAGGGACACAACCTAAAATTAACCACCAAGAGCTCCATAGCATAGCAAGCTCAGTTAAAATTATGTTTAAAAAATAAAGAGCCTCACTAGCAGTGATAGGACATCTGAATACACAGCCTGCTTCAGAGGTTCTAGCATTTTCAGTAGGAACCTGGTACATGTGAATCCCAGGGTTACTCACATGTTTTACAGTAAATACTTGTCTGGATTAAACCTCTCTGTACTTAGTTTTTGGCCAACTGGCTACTCAGAATTTAGAAATTGTGCAACCCTTGGCAGGGCTGATTCTCTCTGGCTGTGTAACATACAGTAGGATATTGTGATTCCCCATAGCAGGCAGAGGCAAAGCCTACTTTATGTGGGAACCCTGCTGCCCAGATCTCTTGCCCAGGAGGAAGACTTCATGTTACACTTGCAGTTTTTCCTGAAATGCTTTGAATCCCCACCTTACTGTACTCTAATTGACTAGGTCATCTCAGCAGAAACTCCTCCTCCCCCTCTGTTAAGGTAAGGCCTTTATGGGACCGTAAATATACACGGCATGCAACCCTTTTTCTGACTGGGGGATCTTTACTTGGGACTGGAGCACCTTAGGGAACAGGCTGCTGGATTTTTGTGTGACTCTGTAAAGCCACCATTTGCTAAAGAGCAAGGAGGGACCTTCAGGCAGCTTCCACCCTCACTGTGGACATCCTGCAGGTGGTCACCATCCCGACGTTGATCTGAGAACTTCCCCATTCAGCCCACAGAGAATTTGGGCATTGCGAATTCTGCCCCTGAAGTGTCACTTGCTATCACCCACCTTTGCAGATCTGCCTTAGGAACATGCTGTGGAAAGGAAGCCAAGACCTTTAGGTTTCTATTACCTTGCCCCTATTTCTGCCATTCTCTACCCTCTATTGCAGAGAGAAAAGCTTTTCCACAGATAGTGGAGTGCTTGTAGGAAGATATTCTTTGACCAGGAGCAAGACTGTATGGTTACCCTGGTTTTCTTGCGCTTGTTATTATTCAGAAAGAGTGTCTGTACAGAGGAAGGAAATTTTATAATGATTGACTGGAAGGATTTCCAACAATCAGAACTCATGATCCACAGGGGTTATTTGTAGTTGATTGTGAGCCATGTCTCATTTGTCCTGCTACAGAGGAAGTTCAGTGACTCACTGTTTGAGGTATAACATAATGATTTTTGCCAGATCAACTTCCCACAAAGGAGAGCATTTAGTGTAAACAAATCACTTATTGTAGAGCAGGACTAGCTTGCAGTGTGAGAGAGGACACAATTTATTACACTGAAGAAAAGATGGAACAGTTCAGTCACTCGGGACTTCAAAACATTAGTGCAAGTGTAATTTCTGTAATTTAAGATGATCATTTTATGTTCCTTTGCAGTGTACAGGAAGAAGAGTTATTTTTCTCTTTTCAAGAGTCTTTTTGTGTTTATTAAGGTTGTTATGATCTTCTCCAGCTGTTCTCTTTTCTAGAATTGTCTTGAAGTTTCTAGAAATGGATTAATTGGCTACATCTTCCAAACCAAGCACATGTATTCCCTCTGCAGCCTTAGCAATTCTATCTAGACTGGAAAAGTTATTTCAGCATCTTACATGCCATACATACACTGGTGGAACAAATTGATTCTTTACACATCTGTCTTCATTGCTGTTAATTAGATGTTTCTGTGTTTGGCAAGCACAGTTTTGTTATTTTTCCAGAAAATGCAATCAGACTGACTAGTGACAATTCCAATGTACCTCCCTTCCTTCTTTTCCGAGAATAGTTACCATGATTGCTCTTATCTAGTGTCCTGGAACTCATCTGTGCTCCTCACCTTCTCAAGGAGGATCACTAACATCTCATCCTGCTTACAGCAGCTGCTTAAGCATTTTAAATAAACTTCCTTTTTCTTAAGTGACTATTGAAGGAAAAAAGACATTAAACCTGTTTGCCCATTATTATTTTCCCCTTCCCATCACAAATTGGACTAAATCATATTTCATATCTTTGGAGAATGTCCTCATGTTATTTTTCGTTCAATTTCCTTGTTGTATCTTATCCTGGTCTTCATTTTTGTCCCTATGATTATACCAATCAGAGGAATTAATTATGCCCAAATCCATTTGTTTCAGGACTTCTGCCACACTGTGCAGCAGCTTAGCTTTTGTTTGATACTAACAGTAAGCAAATACCTTTTAGGCAAAATATCACAGATTTTTTGCAATGCTATCTCTTTTGTATTCCTTTTTATTAATAGACATGCAAGGGAGGAACAACTTGACCTTTGAAATTATATTTTATTCTGTTTGAATACCTGAAACTTAACAGTATGATTAAACAGCTGCTCTAGTTAAGGTTGGATAAACCCAAACTCAAATATTCTGAATATTCCCACAGTAACTAGGAAACAGTATTTTGACAGTTTTGAAGTGTTTCCATAATACTGTTTTTCTCTGTTATTTTTCATGTCTACTGTTTAATACATTTTTATTTAAACAGAACCAAGAGCTTTGACAGTAATTTTTGTAACATTTCTCTAAGCATGATTCAAAGCACAAAGTAAGCCTGCTCTAAAGTGAACAAAAACGTAAAAGGCCAGATGCTTTGCTGCCTTTGTGAGCTGAGGGCAAAGCTTGAGCCACCTGGTATTTACCCACCACCAGTTTTACTGCTGCACACTTCCCATCCTTAAAATCCTCTTCAATCATTAACTGGTTTCTCACAGATCAGCAATGCAGGTAAAGTTCTTTCTTCCTGCCTGGCAGGAAGAGACAAAGTGATCCAGTGAGTAGAAGAGGCACAGTAGAAGAGGGATTCACCATCAGTGCCCCCATTCAGAACATGATTTAATTAATCTTTACATGGTGGTAAAAATGGCTGCATCTTTCCTTTCACTCAATGAGTCATCCATCTCTTTCACATTCTCTCATCTATGTTACACATCTTTCTCCTCTTGCTTTTTACAAAAGAAATTCTATTTTTTTTTCCATGTGTTTGGTCTCTTTCCCTGTGAAAGCTCTGGCACAGGGGAAAAGATCCCGTGTCTTGCTCTTGGTTAATCTTTTCATTTCTTGGCAGACAGTCAGGTAGAAAGCAAAGCAGAGAGCTTTGGCACAAGGCAGAGTCTGAGTGTTTGGTTGTTATGAAATTTTTTTTTTGTTTCTAAGGGGTTTTTTTCCACATCTCTTCTTGGGAATGTTTCACTTAGGCTGCCCTTTAGCCCAGGGAGAGAATAGGAACCCATTATGTGAAAGGCTGAGGTTTGATGTTACAGCTATTCACAGGAAAGTGGGACTTTCCTTTTATTGTTCACTACAAACATTTTCCTTCATGAGGAGCATAATAGAAAGGCAGGTCTGAAGTTAGGGGGAAAAATGTTTTGCTCAGCTTTAATCAGATATGAATTGCCTGTGAAGCTTTACAAGAAGTATATTGTTTGAGATAAAGAACGTCAGCTGATACTTCCTTTTCTTTTTGGATGCATCATTACAAAATAATTACGGGAAAAGAGAAAGTGTAAGTATTGTAATGTTTCACAGAAAACCTCCCAAAGAACTGTTAAAAAATAACTAGTGATAACTTGCAGTGCATACGGTCTGTCTCTGCTCCAGGAGAGTTGCTCTGTCCCTGGGTCTGCAGCACCTCTGTACGGGCTGAGCCAAGAAAGATGATTCCTCCTCTCTGGTCTCAGGATTCACTGCTACCCAGCAGTCATTTCCCACCTGCTTGGCAGCTCTGGCATGACACTTCTTAGGGGTGTCCATGATAACTCTTTAACTGCCAGTTTTCCATCATCTGAAGGAAATAAATCCCTGTGCTTTTTTGAATCAAACATGACCCAGAACATAAGAATTTTAGCACTTTCCAAGCCCGGAGTGCTGTTAGTCACAGACAAAGCTTACCTCAAGAGTCTCCACCCATTCGCACCCCGCAGCACCTCCTCGAATTCATCACAGAGAAGAATGGCTGTTTCCTCATGCTGGCAAAGTCAGCCCTGGCTGACACTGAGAACCTCCTGAGACAGGGAAATGATGCGGAAGGAGCAGGAGAACCTTGGGCTCCCTGTGCCCCAGCTCCATTCTTTAGCTTCTTCACTCGTGCTCTGAGGTGTCTCATGAGAGTGGCTGAGCTTTGTTTTCTAACTACAGCCACTCACTGTGCACCAGGATCAAAAAACCAACATCTCCAGTCCAGTTTCAGAGCCGAGGGGTGGGATGCTCAGCCACATGGCTGTTCTTCTGCACCATGGATAGCTGATGGCATTAGCAGTTGTGTTCATGGGTGAAATGGACTATTTGGTCATACTAACAACTGGTCTCGTACGTGCAGGTCCTGAAGTGCACACACACAGTACAAGTGTTGTGTGGGACTGTTCCTCCTGTCTGGCAGAAGCCATATCCCTGCGTGGTGCTCATCCTGGGTGTTCAACATTTGGAGTTTACAGGGTTGTTGAGCCTCAGCTGATTAGTGCCAAGTCCCCTGGCAACAGCTCTGATCTGAATAGTCTTTAACACCCTTCTTGTAAAGTATGTATTTTCTAAATTATTCAAGGTAGGTGTGCACTGTCTTTCTCTACATGCCTCATGTCTGTATAACACATTCCTGAAGCACAGGGCACAGTCTTTTCAGCTAATCTTGGGCTTTGTCTTCATACAAGCTGACCCTGATTTAATTACCTCAATGTTCTTACACATTCTATATTCATTCAGGGAAGGTCCATGAATGAACACGTTTTTTTCAGAGTAAACTGAATTGTCAGCAAATAAAAGAAATAGCCTATATGGGAAGGTTGCTAGAGGGGAAGAATAAAGCTGATCTAATTTAGGCAGATACAGAAAGGTAAAGTTTGGAGGCATGAAAAGCCATGATAGACCTACATTCCTGTACTGGAGTAAAGTTCATGGGGAATTATACAATTAATGCATGATGTGCTGAAGAAAGCAGAACTAATAAAAAATGAGTTGACTCTTTGTGTCCAGAGGGGAAAAAAGTCTAGTCAGTGTTCAGATTAAAGCAGCACTTCAGCCCCCTGTGTTTCAGCAGGGGCCGTTGACAGGTGAGTATTCAGTTTCATTTCAGTACCATGGTTGAAATCATGGGTTTATTGTATAAAGTAAAAGGGGAGAAAGTAATTTCAAGAAAACAATTTCAAAAAAACCCCTAAAACATTTATCAAACCTTGTCCTACTTTTTCCTCACTAAATACCAAAGTGAAATTTCACAGGACTCATTCTTCATTTAAAATTTTTATCCAGATATCTGTGTCATATTTTGTAAAAAGTCTGCATGGATTTTTCTCTGGCCACATATTGGATATTCATGTCATACAGGATAACCCACTAGTAAAATTCTTGTTTTAGGGATTAGATGATATAAAAAATAAACATCTATTATTCATGCCATCTACATATGCCAATGGTGAAGAACGGTGTGGGCTATGCTGACAGTTGATGGTGAAGTTTGCATCATAAATATTTTTAGTGTAAATGCTTCCATGTACAAATGTACTTCTAGAAGTTCACTTTTACAACTTCATGTCATTTTGAAGTCTTCTTCCTAACATGTATGGTAAATTCAGTCAAGTAGAATTGGAAGCCTGTAAACCTCAGAAGAGCATTAAAAGCATTATTTTTTTAACTATGAAAATGCTTTTCCTACTGAAAATTAGTTAATAAACTCATAGTAAAGATTAAATTGTTCTAAGAACATAACTTGTGAAATTAAACCTTTTTAACTATAACCTATCGAAGTATAATTAATGCTGGCATGCACAACCCTTAATTAACCACAGTGTTTTTACAGAACATGATGTTTTCAATGGAAAATTTCTTATAGGAATATTAAAGTTACTCTAATATAGGAAAGATCCTGTGTTAAGGAAATGCATGAATAATTTGCCTGTCAGCATGGCTCCCTAGAGAAATGTGTTTCTCTGCATCCTTTCCTATATGTAAATATTGGGAAAGCTTTCCAAGCAAAACTGGAGGCACAGTTAGCTTACACCAAAATTTCTTTCCATGGATCACAACCCCCTTTAAGAGTCCTTGTGGCCGTTTTTGCACATCCATCATGCCCAGCAGGAGGGTTGGTCCACGAAGCTCAGTCTGGTCATTGTCCAAGATGATGTCACATTCCTTCAAAAAACACATCCAAAAGCAGGACAAACTAAAGATCTCACAAGAACTCCCCTGAGGAAAGAAGCATTTGGGAAAAAATCCTCCATATTTTTCCTGGGTTTCTTGGTCATGGCACTCATTCAGAAAGGATTTTAGATGGAGAAGCTGCCTGGAAAAAGATATTTGAAATGTCAAAGGAGTTGTATTTATTGCAGCAAGGTCCACCTTAGCTCTCGAGCCTGGAGGAGAGGTCGTCACAAGAAGCCTTGGTTGGGCTCAATGATCTGAAAGGTCTCTTCCAACACAACCAATTTTATTATTCTGTGGTTCTGTACATACAATGTACCTGTTTGGGGCATTGCACATTATCAAAACCCACCTACCTCGAGGCTGGCATGGCAAACCTCATGCATCCTACCATGCAGAGCTGTCAGGTTTGGTTAAGGTCCTCATGCACAGCTCTGTGTAGGCTGTAGCCTGCTGATTTGTGTGGGACAGTGGGTCAGGGCCAAAAGAAATCTGATATTGTTGATGGTTTTCTTGAAATGCTGCAACTTAATCAAGGGAAACTGAGGAAACCTCACCAGGAAAATTGAGGGCTTCCCTTAGGTCTAAGATGAAAGCTGAACAGGGCTGGCTGCAAGGAAATATGTGGGAGGTTGTTTGAAGTGATGTCCTGTGCTTTCCACACTAACACTTGCTTCTTGTAATCTTGGTGTTCTCCACTGCACTCTAGCAGAGGGACAAAGAAGGGACAGGAGGCTGCAAGCTGATCAGCAGCAAATGTCACAGCAGCCTATGGTGACCCAGTCTGCAATGCTCTCTGCTTCTCTGGGAATGCAGGGAGATCTCAGCAGGGCTGAAGGGAAGCAGGTGGCCCTACCAAGTGTTTGCCACTTCATGTCCTTGACACAGAGCAGAGTTCTGTAGGAAGGGGGTCAAGTGAAAATTGAAAACAAGTCTGTATTCACAATTCAGACCAAGCTCACTCAAAGGACACAGGACAACTGCCCAGCTCAGACTGATGCCCAGGCTGCCCAGGGAAGTGGTGGAGTCACCACCCCTATTTAAAAGATGTGTAGACGTGGTGCTTAGGGACATGGGTTAGTGGTGGGTGTGGTGGTGTTGGGTTAATGGCTTGACTAGATCTCAGTGGTCCTTTCCAAACAAAATGATTCTATGATCTGCTGTCTGACTTGCTCCAGGATTTTTCTGAACCTAGTTCTTTACCAGCTCCACATTCTCCTTAGCCATACAGGCCCTCCCATAAAGGGATGATATGATGTGGAATGTGTACCTTCTCACCTCCAGCATCACGTCCCTTTGAGTGTCTCTCATAGGCAGCAGGCTGAGAACAGCACTGTCACAGTGAGCCTGTTGTTAGATGGTACTGAGGGATGTCTCTGACTTGTGATTGTTCTCTAATGTAACACCAAGTAAGACAATAAAATTTAGAGGGAATGTTGTGCAAGAGAGAGATGTGTCACTCAGGCAAATGAAGCACTCCAGTGATAGCTGCCTTAATGAAAGTGCTCCAGAAATTCTGTGTTTCAGCTCAGGCTTGCTATGGGACCATAAAAAAAAAATCATTAAACCAAACAAATACAAAGTGATAAGTAGGTAATGAACACATGAAGGGCATTCTGCACATTTTGGTCTTGAAATGCAATGATGGCGCTCATAATGAAGTTACATTTCAACATGATGGGCAAAGTTAAGGCTCTTCTTTGGAGTATGTAATGTGCTATTTCAGACATGGTTGATTTTTTTTGAGTTTATTATTATAATATATAGTACCTGTCCATTCCTATCAGGATTCCCATATTTGCACTGTACAGACACAGAACTGAAATATTTCTTTCATACATGTCTGTGCAGCTCTGTTCATGGAAGTGTAGATATGCCAGCATGAAAGCCAGGCTCAGGGAAAAGAGGTCAGACATCTGCTCTGTGCCATGGGGACAACCTTTGTGTCAGGAGTGTCATGATCCAGTTTCACCTTTTCTGCATCACTCTGGGCAAGCCAAAAATGGCACAAAGATCTGGTGCTCTCAGTCACTTTCCTTTGAAAGCTTTCTTCACCCCACTCTGTTTTTCCTTGGGGAATGGCAATTATGACCATTAACTTTTTGAGCCTGGTTAGTCTTTTTTTTTCATCTTTATTTCTGATTTTGTATCACCTCTGCCCAAAGCATCGCAAGGTGAATCCCCAGGGGTCCTCCAAACTGTAAAAGCAAGCCCAGATCCTGCTGGGAAAGAGGATTTTAGAGGCTGGTAGATGCAGTGGATTGGTATCAGGAACAGCTGGAACCAACAGCATGGGCCAGGGTGGGAGCAGAGAAGAGATGGGTCATCCATAGATGGTCATCTGGGATGTGATGAGTGCCAACTACAGCAGTCATGAGAGCGACAGTCATCCTAAGGTTCAAGGTCAGGTTGGATGGGACTTTGAGCAACCTGATCTAGTCAAAAATTTCATGGCAAGGGAGTTGGAACAAAGTGATCTTTAAAGGTTCCTTCCAACCCAAACCATTCTATGATTCTGTGACCCTCTCAAGCTCCATCCTGCTAATGTGCTGCTGAAGGCATCCACATTTTGCCACAAAAGCAGCTCTTTCTGGCTGTAAGCAGAGCTGTAAGCTCTGCTGTCCATGAAGCATCCACTCTGCCAGCCCAAGAATTGCAGCTTCTGTTTATAGCTTTATAGAAAAGGTGCATTTCTACCCCAAAGGCAGGGAGCACTTTGAAAATGGGAATCATGCTCCTTCTGAAGCCTGCTGTTTGCACACAAATAAAGATGTGGCTATTGTCGTGGAATAAACGCACAGCCTGTTTTTCAGACTCAGGTCAGGCAGAAAAGGTTTGTTTCTGCAGCTTTGGAGAGAAGGCAGAGTGGCAGTGATCCATATGATCTGATGTCAAATAAAAGTTCTGGGGCTTGTGTACATTTATGGATAAAAATTAACCCAAGAAAGGGCATGGAAAGAAACTTTGTTAGAGCAGATGTGTCCCTACCTTCCTGGTAACTGAGAGTCCACAGCCCTGTGGCCTCAGCACATTTCTGTTCAGTGTGTCTCTCTTGCTCCTGACACTGCTGTGTCCTCAATCAACTTCCAGGCCTGCATCCACATTATGTGTTATTTTACAGTGTTGTATTCCAAGCAGAGCTCCTGTTTGAGGAAAGAAGGGTCTGTCTCCCAGGTATCTTTTGAGAAAATGTTTCATTTCTTCTTTGTCTTGCATGACAGATCCATAGCTAAAGATGGAGCAACATTGGAACATTTCTTTTAGAAAAGAGCAGGTATCAGGCTGGCAGAAGTAACACAATTTCTGTGCTGAGTTGTGTGCAGGAGTTAGACCATATCGGGTGTACTACCCATGGACTATATTGCAAGAAACCTCTCAAGTGTGTGGACAAAGTCAGAAGAAACCTATACGAGAGAAAAAAAATAATTCCTTGTCCTGCATCCCCGCTGTCAGCAGATGGCTCTGCAAGCCGTGGTGCTGCCTGGTTAACCATTGCCTTGTGGAGGCAGCCGGGGCTCCGGATGAGTGGGAGGGAGCCCGGCTGCGTGCGCTGATGCGGTTCTTGCTTTCTGCCTGGGGGAATTCGAGGTGCCCCAAAACCTGTAATAAACCACGGATTTTGTCTAACTCATGTTCTTCCTGGCATCTTTCCCAGCATGATCGTGTTCTTTTTTAACAGATATCCGTCCCATCCTGTTTGCTGTGGAGGTCCAGCCCACGGTGAGCACACAGCCATTCGATCCCTGTCTCCCATGTCTGTAGCTGAACGCTGATGGCATTCGCTGGGTGAGCACATCAGAACGACAGCTCCTGCAGCCCCAGCGCTGCAGCCTTGCCCTCCTACCTGCAGCATCCCAGACACCTCACCTGCAGTCACACATTCTGCATCACATCCCTGGCAGCGCTGGAGACACAGCACTTCGCTGTGGTGCTCCGTCAGGCACTGCGCAGGTTAAATGAGCATCTGACATGCACCGTACTGGAGAAAATGCAGCTCAGAACAGTTGTATCATCTCTTTTCTGTGCCTAATGCTGGAAGCCTCTAGAGGTCCAATCTGCTTGACTTTTTTCCTATCTGGCAACTCAATTTTAATGGCATTTGTCTCCTGTGACCACACGGAGTCAAAATCACATTTTATAGATAACACATTTAGGTTGGGGATGCAAGCCAAAAGCACTCTTAGGGAACAGCACAGGCTTGGAACAGTCAGGGAAATGGTGCATCCTTTCCATCTAAAGTGCTTTGTAGCAGATTGCTATGAAGATATTGGGAAGATTTGTCATGGGTGGCAAATGCCTGGGGAGTTTAAATAATGTAAATAGATCTTTACCTACACAGTAGCATCCAGGCTGGGCAAAAGGGGATGCAGCTTTATCTGTTATCTAAAAAGTTGAATTTGTTCTCTAAAATCATGATCACGGAATCGTTTACGTTGGAAAACACCCTTAAAATCATCAAGTCCAGTTGTTAACCCAGCACGGCCAAGTCCACCACTAAACCATGTCCCCAAGTGCCACATCTACACATCTTTTAAATTACTCCAGGGACTGCGATCTCATCCAGCCCCACATATTTCTGCTTGTCTAAGTGGTATAGCAGGTCACTGACCATTTCCCCTTGGATTAATGGGGTTTCTTTCCACTCCCTGTGTCTGTCTTCCAGCTCAGGGGCTTGAGTACCCTCAGACAACTGGTCTTACACTTAAAGACTGAGGCAGAAAAGGCATTAAGTACCTCAGCCTTGGTCACTATGTGTCCCCCTGCATCCAGTAAAGGATGGAGATTTTCCTTAGTCCTCCTTTTGTTGTGAATGTATTTATAGAAACATTTTATGTTGTCTATTAAGGCAGTAGTCAGATAAATGTCTAGTTGAGCTTTGGTGCTTCTAATTTTCTCCCTGCAAAACTTCACAATGTCCTTGTAGTTCTCCTGAGTTGCCTGATCCTTCTTCCAGAGCTGGTAAACTCTTTTTTCCCCCGAATTCCAACCAAAGCTATCTCTTCAGCCAGGCTGGTCTTCTCCACCTGCTCATCTTTCATGAGTCATGGGGATGGCTTGAACCTGCACTTTTACAACTTCCTTCCTGAAGAATGACCAGCCCTCCTGGACCCCTTTGCCTTTCCAGAGTCTAGTACTACGCCTGTACATTGTTTTGTGTCCTCTCCATTACCACGCAGGGTATGATTAAATAAGGTCTCTGAAGTTGCTCAGGTAGGGGATGGCACCATTTCTCCACTGAAGAGGTGCAGAAGAATTTTTCTCACGGAGTTGAAACTGCCTTGCAGGAGGTTGCCTGTGAATGGGGAACATGGTAACATCATCAGATCTGGGCTGAAAAGACCCCTTCTTTTCCCATGCTGTGCTCCTTCAGAGCCCTTCCATCCCCAAGGGACTCACATTGTTCTGCCCGCACCGAGCATTTCTCAGCTGGAACCTCACCTTAAACTGGTACTACAGCCCTGTTATCAATATTTTGTTATTTCTTTTTAAACTGTGTTGCCTTTCCTCCCACTACCTCCACTTTTCTGTTTATTTCCTCTATGTCTGAGTGTTTTTTCATTTAGGGAGATAAAAGCCATGGAGAAGTGAAGTGAGAAACTTTCCCACTTGAATTTCTACAAAGGAAAATCCTTGACCCTGAGCTGCCAGAGAAGATACTGGCATGGTGGCAGTGTGCCTGGTACTAAAGAGGAACACAAAGGCCCCATCTGTGTGAATGCAATGTACAGGCACTGGTGCCCAGTTGTCTGCACGCTCATCTTGGTGGGACAGTCCTCAGCACACATTTGGCCCCAGCTCTGGCCAAACAATTCCTGGGTTGGATTCAGGACAACCCAACACAGGGACCATCCCCAGCAGCAAACTGGATGCACACAGTCCTTTAAAAGGTAAAAGTGTAATAGTATGAATGCAGCCTTATCATACTAGGAAACCTCAAGGTCAGAGAAAAGGCAGAAAAGAGTTTTATAGGACAAAACTGAAAGTGATGATGTTTCAAAATGAAAAAAAAAATGTTCTCTCTCAGCAATGCTGAGTTTTGGCTCCCTTGACAAATTCCAGACAAATCAAGGCAAGAGCATGCTCATTTGGACAGACAGTGGCTGAAAGCCATTCCTTCAGGGAAGCTGGCACAGCCTGCCCAGCACACAGAACAAACCATGCTTTGCATATTCCCACCTGCCCAACACAGCTCAGCATTCAGCAGGGTCAGCTTCTCCAGGGGATGTCTTCTGGGCAGTGTGGAGCACCATTTGGAAGGGAAATGCAAAGAGCTCCAGCTCACATGCATTATAAAAATAGCTACATCCATTTACAGAGTCCTTGCCCTGCTTTTCAACTCAGTCCCACAATCTCACTGGAGCTACAGCTCCCCAGACAGATCTGACTGGGCAGAACCTGTGTCTCACTTGGCTGGGCAGGACTGTAGCTCAGGCATCCCAGTGCAAACCAGCTTTCATGGAAGAGTTTGGTGGGAATGTGAAGTTGTGAACTAGAGCAAGAAAGGCACCAGGTGCTTTCCCTTCTGTCCCACCTGCTCTGCTTTGGTAGAAGGCACAGTCACAGCGGGGTGACACAGGAGCAGTGTCAGGCACCACGACTGGATTGGGCAGAGCTGGAGCAGCCCCACAGCTCCAAAAGGGCCACCCAAGCCATGAGCAACCTGCTGCTGCAGGGGCTGTCACATCCTGTGGTCCTCAGCCTTTCCATGCCTCATTTCTCCACTCCTGAGCACAGAGAAGGAGACATCCTTGTGCCATTTGATCAGGCTGTGTAGGAGGAATAAGTCAGGGCTCAGCAACCCCTTAGCTCAAACCAAGACAGCCTTGCACAGTGCTTCAGTGGACAATAGCCTCAGGAAAGAACAGCAGTTCCTCTCTCCCCTTCCATCTCCCTGTGTTCTGCAGTCACTCCTTTCCTCTTTCTCTCGTCCCTGTCTCCTTCCCACTGAGCTGAGCTGTAAACCACTGCTCTGCCTTTGCAGGCTCCAAACTAGCACCATGGTCAAAACCTGCACTGGAGTCCCTCTCCCCAGGCTTAGTCTTGTTAGTTGAAAATCAAAGGAAACAGGAGTTGGTCTGCTTGCTGTGTTCTATCATTACTCATCCAGCTTGGGCAGGATGGGACAGGGTAAAATTTGCACAAGGAAGATTCTTGATACTATATAAAGGGCCAGCCTGGAAGGGAATAAAGTCTTTGGAGGATCTATTGCCTAAGGATGCCTTCCTGACTCATGGCAACAAGGAGTCTTGCACTCTGTACTGGAGCCTGGTGTGCCATACAAAGACATCCCAAAAGCATCCTGGGCTGGGCTGACTTGTAAAAGCTTCTCAGGCATTTACGAGTTAAAGGTGTGTTTGATGACTAGGCTTTAACGTGTTAATGCCTGCTGTACCCTGCTGTGCAATGTGTTCCACTATTTTAGAATTAGCCCCCAAGATCTGTTTCAAACCACCCCCAAAGGATAATAGCCTGTGTCTAAGAACATTAACGTGCCAATTTGTTTCAGGACCCCCTCTGAGTTATCACTCAAGGGCTGAAATATGTAATCAAAATCTCAGCTGAGACTCCACTTTCCATAAAATGTCTCCCTCCTTGAGCATCATCTTCACATCAGCAGCAGGGAATGCATCAACTCCTTTATTGCTGAGCAGTACCAGCATAGCTGTGCATAGCTGTCATTTTAAGTTCTGTTATGGAGAAGCTGATATGGAGCTGCTCTTCTCAGCAGTAAAACCCCTGTCCCTGTTTAACCAGTCACACTGCAGTAGTCCCTAGCCTCGAGTTTTATCATTACTCACCCAGCTTGGGCAGTATGGGACAGGGTGAAGGCTGCACAAGGAAGACACTTGATGCCATGTAGAGGGCCAAGCTATGTGAGAATAAAATCTTTGGAGGATTTAACCTGTCACTATTTAACCAGTCACATTTACTCCTAGCAGAGTCCCCCAGGCTCAAAGTAGCATTGGGATACCCTGGCTTGTGCACAACAAGGACCTGTGGGGGGGGGGGGGGGGGAGTAAGAGCAGGGGTAGTGGATTTGGGGTTTGTCTCATGGCAGCTCCTGCACATGTGTTGGATGGTTGGAACATTTCATGTCTCAGAGACCCTCAGCAAGAGTGGGAGTGATGTAAAGGAGTATTTCAGTGGTGCAGGGTGCTGCCCATAAATGAAAGGGAAAAAACACATTGGAAAGAAATATTTGTTCATCCCTACAAGTCTTATTCCCAGCCTTGTCTGCACCTATGTGCTCTGCTGGCATCATGATAATTTCAGGTGGGCCTAGATAAAAGCCCCTGAGGGGTATGAAATTGGTTATTCTCTTCCTTACCAGCCTTTCTGCCCCTCTTAATGACCTCCATTACTGACCTTCTTCAAAATCTTATCAAATTTGAATAACAAATCCAGCAATTGGTGAGTCTCCATGTACCTGTTGTATTGAATGGAGGCATCTGCCATGGTCTTTCTTGGCAGCTCCCCCTCCCCTGAGCAGCCCTAAAAACCCTGGGAATCCTGTTATTTTTATCCCAAAGCTGCCAGGTATCTTGGAAGCCATATTCATCTTCAGAAAATTCTGTGTTTCCAAAACAAAACTGCAGGATTTTAGTTCCATTAATGTTGTTGGAGGTTTCTTTCTAACTCCACATGAAAATAACTTTGAAAATCCCAATGTAATATCAAGGAAATGGGGCTTCCTGGTCAGCTCTGGCATTGTCAGCTTTCTTAACCTTCCCTCAGTTGCTGAGACATGGAGGCAGCACTCTGCTGTTTTTAGGGAACTGTTCCCATTTTCCAAAAGGGCAAGAAGCAAGGCTGTAGGAGAGGACAGCAAAGTCTTACACTAAGCCAAAGCCCACGACTTTCCATACCCTTCTATTGCATTGCTCCCAGCAGCTTCCTTCCCTTTTTCTTTTGAAGATGGGCTCTGCTTGAGGTCTTCCCATGGAAGGGGCTGCTGTAGGGCAGGAGCCCATGTGTCAGAGCCTCACAGGGTGTAGAACAATACAGGCCTACCAGAAGGAATGATCTAGTTAGCCTGAAATGGTGCAGATAGCTCCAGGCAAAATAAAGTACTTGGTTTCCTTAACTGGAAACTGGAGACAGAGCTGCTAATTCCAGTACTGTTCAACTCTGCCACTAGTTTGAGGGAAAAACAAATGTAATTGCTGTTAAAAGCTGAGGATTGCAGAAAGACTGGTGGGATAATCAGTAAGTGCAGACAGAGCAGTTGGACAGTGGCCTGTATCTTTTCCAGTGGCATAGGATGAATATTGTTCCTTGCAGTGGGACATACAGGAGAATAAGAAAAACAGGCAGTGCCTATAGAATTGAGACTCACTGTGTCTAGAAAAGGATTTGAGGGATTTAGGGGAATCATCTGCACCAGCTCACAGTGTGATGTTGCAGCAAAAAGGACTGAGACTAAAGAACAGATGGGAAATCTGTGCTTTAGTCAAACACAAGCTGTTGGACTCAACAGGAGGAGCTGGTAACATCTTATAATTCTGTGTCAAACAAGAAATCAAACTAGATGTTCCAAAAGAGTCTAAGTTTTCTATTTGCCAAGGGTCATACATGATATTTATCATAAAGAAGTTTGAAGACACGCCTTTGAAGGCCCATGGCCAACATCCATCTTCTGAATCTTTCTCTCTTAAATGAGAAATAGCAAACCATTTTCATTCCCTTTCCCTTCCTTCCCCTCCTCTTAGAAAAGGAGTGGGCTGGCTGGGAAAGCTGTGGTTGTGTAAGGCTGCACCCAGTGCTGGTAATGGGAAAGCTGCTATTGAGCAGAAATTCTAATTACAGCACAACCTTGTCCGGCTGCACTTTGTGCTCATTCCTGCCTGGATCCTACAGTACCAACCTTCTGCAAGATCCCACTGCTGTGAGCACTCACTGCAATGAAACATAGGTCTTGCTCCAAAGGTTCTCCTGGTCCCTACTATAATTGTCCTGCTTCTCACACAGTTTTCTCTGCCTCGCTGGCCTGCGGTAATAGTGGGTCACCAGTTAAAGGGGCTCAGAGCTAGGATTCAGTCTGGAAAAACATACAAAAGGGGGAATGCTCCTGGCATGCTGGCAGCACTTGTTAACTCAATGTCAGAGCTGCTACTCCAGGGACGTGGGAAGTGACATGTGGTTCATCTGGGAAGCTTGGCAGTACTTTCACTGCAAGCAGTTCAGCTGTTCTCCTCAGGGAGAGAGTAGGAAGTGTCCTCATTTCCCTGGGAGCACGAGGCACAGTGTACTTTTAGCATGTGTCCATGAGAGCCGTACCTTCACCTGGGTACTGAGACCAAAGGACATTTCCCTCTCTCTCTCAGAACCACATCACAAGGGAGATATAGTAGCAATACACATGAGATCAAAGACGTTTTTTGCTAGAGGGCTGGGAAGAGAAGGGTTATAAGGTCCTTTCCCATCCAAGCCTTTGGGAAATCTGGAGTTGCAGAGAGAGCCTCTGTGCTCCTGCTGGCCAAGAACTGAGCTGCCTGGGAGAGACAGGAGGAGCTCCGTGGAGGAATGCTCTGGTCAGTGGCACCAGCAGGTTCCTTGCAGTGTGAGATGGACCCTAAAGACCATCAGGGAAACCAGGTGAGTCAGCAGGTTTGCCTCCTCAGTCACAGCCAAGCTCAGGCGCTCAGCTGTAGGAAACATCCTCCTTTCCATGTCTTTTCACGTGGCAAACCCTGAGCTAATGTCAACAAAAGCATCCCTGTGGTGAGGTCTCCACACCGACCTGCTCTGGTAGCCAAGGAAAGTGCAGCCTCTTTTTTTGGATTAAGGTTGATGTTTGATCCTAGAAGAAATGGGAGGAAGAATGAGGCTTCTTGGGGCTGCTCCTTGTAAGAGACCGGCTGAATGCTTGGTAGTTTTCTTACAAACCCTGTATAAGCAAATCTTCTTGATGAACATGGTGGGTAGAGGCTTGAATTCCCATTTCAAGGTGTTTGGTGTTGTTTTATGACTGTCATTCCTCAGTGTGGCCTTGGAGGTATAAAACTGGGCAGTGGTGGGGAAGGAAGCATGAGATGTTTCCTGGACCACCCATTTCTCAGGGAAGGGAGGTGTCTTCAGCCCAACAAGTCTGAGGACTGGGATGAGGGGATGATGGAAGGACAGTGGTACTGGCGTATCTCATGCTTGCTAATCCCCAGGAGAGTGCTGAGATATTTCCACTGCTCTATGTGCCAGGACAAGGTGGGACAAGCCAGCTGTGCCACTTGTCCCTGAAGGACACTGTGCCTTGGCCAGGGCTACAGCCATGCCCTCTGCCTGGGCACCAGCAAAGCTGTGGCTCCATCTGGGCCAGCTCCCAGCTCCCTGAGTATTTTGTCCTCCAATATTGTCTTTCTCTCCCTCTCTATCACATACATTTTTGACATTACTGATGTTCATTCATTTTTAACGCTGAATACACTTTTCCTGCTCAAAGCCTTTCCTAAACATCAGCTAATGAAGCTTCTGTGCTCCCCTTGGAGACTGGCATCAGACATCATTATCCCCGTGGCAGGGATTTGCCCAAGAGCATGAAACAGGTCAGCTCCAGAGCTGGTCTTTAGCCTGGAACCGGAGAGCCCAGGGCTGTGCTCAGGCCAAATGTGTTCTTGTGCAGCATCCCACCCCTTCCCTGGGAAGGGCACACACAAATGATGAGTCAGGTCTTCATCCAGGGTTAGGGGACAAAGGGCTGATGACCTGTATGGGCTAAGCTGCACACCCAAACTGCCACAGCAGGTCTAAAGCCATATACAATATAGGGAATGAGAAGGGTGGTCCTGCCTCCCTGTACCAAACTTGTCAGCTACAACTGCAGAGATGTTTTGTTCCCAGCAGAGACCATCAATCACCCAAATTAAGGCTCTAAACAGCAGTTCCTTGGTGAAGAATGGGTGTTATTAGCTCCAAAGCTCTTGTGTCTGAAGGGTAAAATAAATCACCAGCCTGTTCCTGTTGCCTTGGTGTGCCTGGCCCAGGGAGCTTCCCAGCACCAGGAGCTACCTGCATCCCAGCACTAACTGTCTTCATCATTATCACCATCATCATCAGCAGCAGCATCACCATCATTATTGTTGTTGTCTCCTCTATACCTTTTGCAGTTTCCTAGAAAAGGCAAATCATTAAATTGCTGGAGGAAGAGCACACAGAGCAAGCACAGCTGGGGGAGGCAGGAAAGCATTTCCCTGCATGAATGTTTCCTACTTTCCAGACATCAGCTTTGCTTTCAAGTGGCAGCTGGATCAAAAACTGAGGGGCAGGAGCTGCTTTGATTTGCCCCATCAAGTTGGTGCATCTCGACGCTGCAACCCAGAGATCCAGGGATGGCTCGGCACAGAGGGATGCCTGTGCCTGCAGCCTGCCTTGTGCATTCCCAGTCAGTCCCATTGAAGGACACCTCACTCTTTATGTCAAGATGTTTCTTAATTTGTTTTCTTTCCTAGGTGGCATTTCAGGAAACGCGCAAATGTCATCGGTGTGTTTAAATGAAAGATGAAATGCAACAAAAGGCCCATAAAAATGAAATGTGTGTGTGCCTCACCCTCCCTCTTTTCTACTCACATTTTTCTTTCTTTGCATCTAGAGTGGAGCAGCTACTGTAGGAGCAAAACCAGCAAGGAAGGAACTGGGCATCCAGCAGGTGAGAAACAGGGAATGTCAAGTCATTTGCCTAAGCCCAGAAAGCCCGTGAATTAGCATGCCAAAATGCTTGTTTCAGTGCCAGCACATTATAGGGTCTGTTTAATCAGAGCAGCAGAGCCAAACTGTCCTCTCCCCTCCAGGGCAGGGTATGCAGGATCTGGCCATTCCTTCTCACCGCAGCCTCACACTCCTCCCAGTGATCCCAAGGACCTGCATCCCCCAATCCCATGTGTAACGAGGGGTGGCAGGGAAGCTGGATGTGTTTGTCACGGTTCTCCAGGAGCCATCACTCCCAGTGCTGTCCCTCTGTTTTGCTGTCCAGGTCAGTAGAAGCCAACTTGCCCCACGCTGCTTAAAATCCTTGTGAATGCTGTAGAGTGATGTCAGCTCTAATGTTGGTGCTTTTAATTATTCCACAAGTGCCTTGAGTCACACAATTTATTTGGAGTGTCAGTAAGGAGAAATATTCAGACATTGGCACAGGTTGCCCAAAAAATTGTGGCTGCCCCATCTCTAGAAGTGTTCACAGACAGGTTGGATGGGGCTTTGAGCAATCTGGTCTAGTGGAAGGTGTCGCTGTCCATGGCAGGGGGTTGGAGCTACATGATCTTTAAGATCCCTTACAACTCAAACCATTCCATGATTATATAAATAACACACATAGGGCTTTCCCAGCTAAAGTGTGTAGAGGCACTGCAGTACCAGGAGATGCTGGCATGTAGAAAGGCAGCCCCACAACCTTAACTGGCTGTTATTTGAAAATTAAACCCGCAAACAAAAAGGTGCAGTAGATATTTACTGTTTAGGTGACATGTAATGATGCAGAGCTGTGTGTGTGCCTGGGGAAGTCAGAGGGGGGTCTGTAGCTCTGATTTCCTAGACCATATGTTACCCCAGATTTGCCAGGGAAATGCAGTAGCCTGCAGAGATGGACACACTTAGAGGACAAGGTTTATTCCCTGAGACCTCATCTCACCCCACAGGATTACTGCTGATAATCCCAGAGTGATAATGGGAGTGATTTTTGCTTCATCACCTTCTTTGCTTCAGCCTTGCTGGGAGGGGGGGCGTTTATATCACACCCTGACCTCAGCAAAGCAGGAACACTTCTGTTCTCAGTCACAGCCATGGAAACAGTTTTTCTAGGGATTTTTTGTTTATTTTATTTTCATCTCTTCAGCCCGAGGTTGCTCTTACTGCAATGAGTCACTGAGTACATATAGAAGAGATAATATTTGGCTAAATACACAGAAGAGCACAAATAAGCACAAAAATGTGTTAGAAATCAATATATTTACACCAGTTTTCGTTTCTGGTGATTTCAACCTGTCCATCAAGCCAAAGCTGATTTTTTCCACTTCGTATATGATCATTTATAAAATCAACATGTACAGCCTACAAGCAAGTATGCATGAGCATATTCCTGTGTCCACACAATTTACCACCTTCCTGAAATGGCCCCTCTGTGAGTCCAGAACAGATGTCGACATTATAATTCTAATAAATTCATCAACCATCCAGCTTTGCATGCAGACATGCTGTATTTTTTTTTAAATGGGACAGAATACAAGCAGAGGAAAGAATAAGTTATCAACAACACTCTCTAAAATGAGAGAGTTTTTTCACATACAAGTGTGTGAAAAGCCAGAAGGCAAAGAAGAGATGGGAATCTGGTGCCTTGGAAAGTCTGCAAGCAGTTTGTAGTGTCAGTCATATTTTACTGTCTTGTCCACAGTGTCATGAATCTCTCCTTATATCTGCATGTAAAAATGCAACAGACAAATTATTAGCTATTAATTATATGCTGGATTTGAGTGAGAATTACCATAATGTGCCACAGAATCCATAAATACAAGATCCAAGAGGGGCAGAATGGCCTTTTGTTTCCCTCTGCAGAATTATATGCATGACCCACTTTTTTCTAATACTGCAGTGGCAGGAGAGACATAGCATTGTTTGTTCCACTCCAAACGGGGAGGGGAGAAGGGCTCTATTTTGCAATGTACAGTAAATAAACT
Organism: Pipra filicauda; assembly: GCF_003945595.2. Classification (NCBI taxonomy): domain Eukaryota; kingdom Metazoa; phylum Chordata; class Aves; order Passeriformes; family Pipridae; genus Pipra; species Pipra filicauda. The sequence continues at coordinate 2,463,429 of NW_024104320.1, forward strand.
CTTGCATTGCAGAATAAGACCAGAGAAAGGATACTTGAGTCTCTTGATCCAGCCAGCAACTTTTGCAGAGATGTCTCACAGTTAATTATAACATTTTCCTGAACTGTTTGAGGACAATCTCAGAACCCAATTTCCACTTTAAATATCCCTCTCCTACATCCTGGGTCTCCTGTTGGTGATGCAGGTTGGCTTAACCTGCTGGTTTCGGTGGAAGATGAAACCTGTGAGCCCCAGCCCCTGGTGTCTGTGTGGTTTAGAGGAACTCAGGGCTCTCAAGGTGACAATGGAAAAAAAGAGGGCTCAGTGCTTAGGCTTGGATGCCTATGGGACACCAAGGCTGGGAGTTGTGTTGTCCTCATCCCAAATAAAGTCACCCTTCAAGCTGTGTGGTCACTGGGATGAGCAGTGTGAGATAGGTCAGCCAACTCTGGCTGGATTTGGTGGCTGAATTTTCACAGCTGAGAGCCCCCCACCCTGGGCAGAGGTAAATTACAGGATATGGGGGAGGATCCAGTTTTCTTGGAGAAATTACAGTGCTGATCTCAGGGCGACCCAACAAAGGGAAAAGAGCAATGGAGTGATTGTCTGCTATGTCTGTACAACTTCCCACAAGGGTCTAGGACATGAATAAATGCAACATGAATTCTTAAGACACAGCCACAATAATGTGGGTGTACAGGGAATGTACAGCAGAGAAACCTATTTCTGTCCTTATGGAGGAAATCTGGGAAGAGTGGAGGAAAGGAAGGCAGGGCAGGGAGGGCACATCGTGGTGTCTGGGATGTGGCCATGGCAGGAGACATGAGGAGGAGGCAGAAGAGGTTCTTCTAATTATCAAGAACACTGAAAGCAAGGGATGTTATTTTAACTACTCATAACTGGAAATGAGACAGGCAGAGTCCCAGTCCACTGCATCCCTTGGATGCTGGGGACAATGTTTCAGTTCAGATGGACAAACAGTACCTACACCAGACTCTGACCATGAGGATCCAGCTGGGAACTGGAGGGAGAGTGATTTTCAGGACAGTGATCACAAAGTGGCAGAATTAATTTTTTCTCACAAACAGGGAGATCAAGAGCAGGGCAGAGGGATGCTGGATCCAAGCCATGTGATTTCGGCAGACCTGGGGAAGCTGTGGATGGCTCCTGGGGAAGCAGGAGAGCCAGCACAGGAGGGAAAAGCCCTAAAGGCACTGCGTGGTTTATCCTGCCAGGAGGAAGGCAGAAAACATGACCGCTGACCCCAACACCAGCGGTCCTGCTGCAAACCTGGGGCAGAGGGAGATGGGAACCATGAGAACTCGTTATATATTTACAGCCAAACACGCCCCATTGCGAAACCACAGGGGAAGGCTTGAATGAGTTTCACCTAAGAAGGGTGGGGGGAAGGCTTGAATGAGTTTCACCTAAGAAGGGTGGGAAGGCAACAGAAAACATCAGAAGGAGAAGAAAGAGGGAGGAAAGTAACCAAGGGATGACTCAGAAAAGGACCACAAAAAAGGTTCCTTGTCATCAGCTGATTTACTGCAACTACTAGTTAATCAAACCAAGGAGTGGAGCAGAAAGAAACCATCTGGAGACAGTTTAGGTGGGACAGAGGAGATGGAGTCAGCACAGGCATAGGATGGTCCCATGGGAGGTGAATGAAGGAAGGAGTTGTGATGCTCTTCCCAGACATTCTGGGCTAGGAAATGTCCCACAGGCACAATATCTCCCTTTAAAAAGTAGGATTTATATACCAGGAGCCTAACTCTGAGCCCTGGAAAAGTCCCAGATCAAATTATTAAACAAACAGTTGATACGAAGCCAGAGGAGAACATGGGGATAAGAAGAAAGGTGAATTTGTCAGAAATAAATTGCCCAAATCAGAGTAATGTTCAGCTCAGGTTCCCTCTTGGGCAACTGAAGTGTGCCATGATTTAGGTAAAGCTTTTGAAACAGTCCCATCTGACATTTTACCAATTCTCTTAAATTAAGGAAATATGAGAAAGTGAATTTAGGAACAATTGAATAAAATACACTTGGAGTCACTGCAGATAGTTTTCAGCCAGACAAGGAGGAGATTTTGAACAGTGTCCTCCTGGATCAGGCATAAAGGTGATTCTATTCAGTATTTTCATTTACTGATTCAAGTGATGGCCCAGTGAACGCACTTGTAAAATATGAGGGTTGTGCTGGATGGCAAGCACCTGGGAGGACTGGATAAGAATTCAAAATTACCTGGAAAAATTGGAGAAAAAGCCTGAATGAAACAAGATGAAATCCAATAAATAACAGCACAAATTGTGGCTCTTACAGGAGCAATATCAAACAGCACAGCAGAATTGGAAGAGGAATGGCAATTCACAAAGCATGGGGATGAGAAATCTGCCATTGGGAAAACACCAACAGAAGCAAATCTCTTTCCAGGATGCAATATGAAGACTGCTGTGTGCAAGCCAGAGGAGGTAATTATTCAACTTGCCTCCATGCTGATAGGGTCTCAGCTGGACCAACTCTCCTATTTAGGGTACATTTCGACAAAGATGTTAATTAACTGAAAAAGATTAAGATATGAAAAACTAGAAAGGTTGAAGTATTTAACTTTGTTTTGCCAGGAAGGAGAAGCTGTGATAAAAGCTCTCATATACAGCCAACTCTTACAAAGAGCAGATATTTGAGTGTTGCAAGAGGAAATCACATTAAATTGCATCAGGGCAGTGGCTCCTTCCCCGTTAACCATCTAACTGCCTTTTTCTCTCCCTTTTCCAGCCCACCCTGAGGTGCAGAGACCAGAGCAGCACACAGTGCTCACTGGGTGCACCGAGGCTGAAGACAATATCAGAATAACATCAGAAACACTGCCCTATTTTCCATCTCCCTCCTTGGTGTCCTCTCCTGCCCAGGATTCCCAGGCTCTGGCAGGGACATCTTGGCTGGACTGACTGAACCAGCAGCACAGATTTGAGCACTGCCGAGCACAGAAGCAGGGAAAAAAGACCATGTTTCCTGCAGTGAATGCAGCAGGACAGGGATCTGGAGCTGGATAGTCCAATTTAAACACCAGATAATGCGTGTGTGGCCACCCTTGGAGTGAGTCTTCTAGCCCCCTGCCTTAGCCCTTTAGACTCTAATCTGGATTCAAGCTGTTGGATATGCATCAGTTGAAAATAAACCCAGCAATAATTAAAACACTGTGCAATGCTTTTCCCTTTGGGGACAAAAAAAAAAAAAAAAGAAAAAAGAAAAAAAAAAAGAAAAAAATGTGTTTGTATTTTTGGCCTGGTTTTCCTCATTTTCTGCCACAGAAAACAATTCTCCTTAATGATGACTGTTCCACATTCCCGCTCGTGTTCCTCGCTTTTGTTAATGTGAAGATTTAAATGCACCATTTAATACCAACATGGGCCAATGAGCTCATGGTTACACTCACACTCCCAGGCTGCCAGGAGGATGCACGATTCTATGACAGGCAATTAAAAATCCCATTATGGGATTGTGGAATAAGAAGTAGATGATATATTAAAACAAGGGGCATGTTTAATTTATAAATTCAAGTTATTGCATGCTGTGAAGTGCTAGGGAGAGAAATGAATAAAGAAAGGACTTTGTAGTGTTGCTTGCTATTAAGTATTATAAACAGCAATATATGTCTGGCTGTCAGAGCCTCCTGGCAGCTCTGCATCCCAGGTAGCTCTCTGCCTCCCCTTCCCCCAGGGCAATTCATTTCTTGTATTTCCAAATCCAGTAAGAATTTTTGCTGCATTAGCCAAAAAAACCCGTAGCCTCAACATCAGGGACTCTGATGCGAGAGACCTGGCCTGGGGGATGGGATGTAAAGTGGAATTGCACAGTTTCTCTATTAAAATTCAGCCCCGGTAATTAAAATTTGATAATAAAGACCAGCTCAGCACCTCAGTGCTATAGAGATGAATTTCTTGGGCACATGCCTGTCCCTCCTGTGCCCATTGTGGTGGTCCAAGGCCTTGCTCTCCTGGTAGCTGGATTCCTGGCTGGAAGAGGGGGCTGCCATGGGGCCTTATTTCCCATTTAATTTTTGGAGGAAAAGGGAGAGGTATATCAGGTAGAACATACAGATAATTGTATAGATGGCAATTGCATACACAGCTCCATCCTTCCAAGAAGGATTGATGCAGTGGGGTGCAGCCTTGGTGTGAAAACTCCTCCAAGGAGGGCTGTCAGGTTCGATTGAGGTCCTGGAGGAGTACCTGAGCCCAGCTCTTCCTCTGGATGGGAAGGCTGAGGCTTCTCCATGCTCCATACACACATATTGCAGCAGTAATTTTGAAGTAACTTTGAAGAGCAATGCTTTTGGCCACAGCAGCTCTGGGGACAGAGCGATGTTATGAGGGATGCTAGCCTGGGATGACCCAGCAGTGTGCTGAAGAGGGTCAGAGGAAATCCCAGAGAGAAGTCAGGGAGAGAGATAACAGGAGGGCAAGACATCTCTGACCTACAGGGAGGGCTGGGAGAGGAAACGGTCCATTAGCAGCGTCTGGGGGAATCAAAGAGCCATTGTGCACTGGGCTCTGCTTTCTCAGCATGTTTCCACCTCCTTGGGGACAGAGCTCCAGCCTCTCACCTCCTTACGTCAATGCATTTCCCAGCAGATTTCCCCATCTGTTTATCATCTCTGGTGGTGAAGGGTCTCATGGGGAGCTCTGCCTGCTCTGCATCTGCTCTTGTGACAGGCTCCATTCTGTCTGCGAGAGATGAATGAGCAGCCCTGGGGTGGGGAAGTCCTGGGAATTAATACTCTGGTCTGGGGAAGGGACCTTTGTATGGTGAGGGTGAGACCCTGCACTGCTGCTGTGGTAAGCTGGAGAAGAATGGGAGCTCCTGTCAAAGGAGCCAAGGGGGTCTTTGTCTTCATCCAGAGAAAAGAAATGGCATGTTCCTATATGTCTCCACATTAACACAGAATGGTTTGAGTTGGAAGGGACATTAGAGATCATATAGTTCCAACCTCCCACCATGGACAGGGATGCCACCCGCTAGATCAGGTTGCTCCAAGCCCTATTCAACCTGACCTTGAACACTTCCAGGGATGGGTCACCCGCAGCTTCTTTGGGCAACTGTGCCAGTGCCTCACCACACCCACAGTAAAGAATTTCTCCCTAACATCTAATCTAAATCTCTCGTCTCTCAGTTTAAAAACATTCCCCCTTGTCCTATCGCTATCTACGCGTGTAAAAAGTTGCTCTCTCTCTTTTTCATAAGCCCTCTTTAATTACTGGAAGGGGCTCTAAGGTCTCTCTAGAGCCTTCTGTTCTCCAGGCTGAACAACCCCAACTCTTTCAGCCTGTTTCCATAGCACAGGTGCTTCAGCCCTCTGAGCATCTTTGTGGCCTCCTCTGGACTTGCTTCAATAGGTCCATGTTTTTCTTGTTCTGAGGACCCCAGATCTGGACACAGTATCCCAGGTAGGGTCTCACAAGGGCCTGTAAAAATCCTGTTGCTCCATGGATATTTAATGGGGAAGAACATTATTCCACCTTGTCTCTACCAAAGGCGATGCCCACCTCCAGACACACTTGTTGGCCAAAGGACTCTCACACAGCAAACTAAGGTGACTGAAAGATCCTGGACCAAACATACTCCACACTAAACTGTCTCTGAGGGTTGGCTCAGTTTGGGGGGACATGGGGACAAGGGGAATCAACCAGCAAGCCAGGACAGAGAAGTCCAGACCACCCAAAGCCCAGCCTCTTACCGTACACAAGCATCTTTCCCTGACTGCTCAGAACGGCTGCGTAAACAGAATGTGTGTTGAGGGACATCTCACCCAGGCACCCAACTAGACTCCGAAACCCAGAAAGGATACATTTTCTCTACCCTTCTGTTAGTACCATGGCCACTGGAGGACACACAAGCCCCTAACTCTCCTTCCCTTGGCACTGGGTCGTGCAGTTTTTCTTGTGAGACTGGTTCTGTTGTTCCTGGTTATTTCACTGAGTTACATCACTGACTGAGCTTCCAGCCATCACAACATCCCAAATAAGCAGATTCATCCCCCTAAGGTGTGGGTAGGCCCTAGAAGTGACTTTCCAAACCATTACAAAGCAAAAGTCCCTGTGACTAGGGCAAGTCCACAAGGCACCTGCTGGATGGTCACCCTCTCTGACTTGATACTTCAAGGATATTTATGAACTTCTTCGAGGGCAAATGCCAAGTCCAGCACCTGGGAAGGAATAACCCCCTTGTACAACACAGACTGGGCTGACTGGTGGGGGAGCAGCTACACAAAAAGGACCTGGTAGTCTTGGTGGACACCAGTTTGACCATGAGCCAGCAATGTATCATCACAGCAAAGCAGGCAAACAGCTCCTTGGGCTGCATTAGGCAGAGTGTTGCCAGCAGGTCAAGGGAGGGAAACCTTCTCCTCTGCTCAGCCCTGCTGATAGCATGTCTGGATATTGCAACAGCCTCCAGTACATGAGAGGTAGGGGCACATGGGAGTGAGTCCAGAGCAAGGCCATCAAGATGATCAGGGCATGGGAGCACACAGCCTGGAGGAGGAGGCTGAGGGTGCAGGGCTGGAGGAGAGAGTGCTCTGGTGGGGATCTGACAGCGACCTCCAATATCTGCAAGGAGGGTATGAAGATGATCACAGAATCACAGAATATCCTGTGTTGGAAGGGACTCACAAGGATCATTGAATCCAACTCTTGGCCCTGCACGAGACAGCCCCAACAATCTCACCATGTGCCCGAGAGCGTTGTCCAAACACTTCTTGAACTCCGCCAGGCTTGGTGCTGTGACCACTTCCCTGGGGAGCCTGTTCCAGTGCCCAAACACGCCCTGGGTGAAGAATCTTTTCCTGATACCCAAACTAAGCCTCCCCTGACATAGCTTCATGCCATTGCCTTGGGTCTTGGTCACCAGAGAGAAGGGATCAGTGCCTGCCCCTCCACTTTTGTTCATGGGTAAGCTATAGACAGCTATGAGGTTTTCCCTCAGTCTCCTCTTCTTCAGGCTGAACAAACACAGAGGTACATAAATGGAACACAAAGACACTGGACATAAGCTGAAACCAGGGAGGTTCAGCCTGGATATGTGGAAAAGTGTTCCCACTATGAGGACAGCTCAGCACTGATACAGGATGCCCAGAAAGGCTATGCTGCCTCCAACCTCAGAGGTTTCAAAGACCCAGCTGCATAAAGCCCTGAGCGACCTGGTCTGACCCCAAAGTTGGCCCTGCATGATGAAGAGGTTTGGCTGGAGACCTCCTGCAGTCCCTTCCCACACGAGCTATCCTGTCATCCTACAGTGCCCAAGGCCATCCTGTGCCCAAGACACACAGTGCATTTGTGGCTCAGCAGTGCCAAACACTGTCTTTCCTCTCTAGGAACAGGATTAATGACTGCATCTTCTCCCTTGCTGGGGGACCTCCACCAAACCCACAGCTACCAGATGGCCAAAAGCTGCCTTCCCCCAGCACTAGCAGAGAGAGGGGGAGCAGGGAGCCTCCCGGCGCTCTCCCAGGCATCCCTAACCACAACATATTGTTCTGGGCATCGCACAATAACCCCAGACAGAGCAGGGCGTCATGGGGGGGTGGGATCCACAGTCACGTCCTGGCTGCTGCACATCACCCCCAGGAACAAAGCCTTGTGGGAGGGCAGGGAGCTGTGTGCCGAGCGTGGGGCACAGGAGGGATGAGGAGTGCAGCCCTCTTTCCTCTGTCACAGTCGGCATTTCATTATCCAAACCCAGCCATCGTAAGTCCCCCACTCATCTGGTAACAATAATGAGCCAGGGAACAGCTTGTCCTTGTCTGGCACCACGGCACTCATCAGGCAATGCAGCCAGAGTGCATCTCCCTATGCTCCCAAGCCTGATCCATTCTCTACAGCCACCTGAAGGGAGAGGGTCAGCCTCTTCTCCCAGGCAACTAGCAACAGGACATGGCCTCAAGCTGCACCAGGGGAGGTTCAGGTCGGACATCAGGAGGAATTTCTTCATGGAAAGGGTTTTAAGCATTGGAACGGGCTGCCCAGAGAGGTGATGGAGTCACCATCCCTGGAGGCATTTAAGGAAAGACTGGAAGTGTCTAGTTGCCAAGGTGATGATTGGCCTAAGGTTGGACTCGATGATCTCAGAGATCTTTTCCAGCCTAAGTGATTCTGTGGTTCCAAGTCACACCTCTTCCATCCTTCCTTGAGCACAACATGAGGCCAGAGATGGAAACTGGAGGTCTGCAAGTTCCTGGGTAAAATTCCTCTCACTTCATCACCTTGAGACCTTAGCTCAGCACAACCCTTATAAGAAATTGTGCCCATAAAAAATAAGCTGCCCTTGGGTTTTGACTCTATTTAGTAAGTATTATTCTGAGGGTCAACAATATGGGGTTCTTGCTAAGGGCATCACTGAACAGCTAATGATGTATAGTGGCTAATGGGGGTGGATGGATGGATGGGAGGATGGATATCTGAATCCTGGGAGAAATGAATAGCCCGCAGTTTGAGATCAGTGAACTGACGGAGTGGACGGATGGAGGCAGTAGCTGGTTTTCCTAGGGGCCAAGGAAAAACAAAGAGAAAGGGAGAGATGAACGCTTGTCTGTGTACTTTGGATGGGGTGGTTGTTTGTTGTTATATTATCTGCTTTCCTGTTTCCCTTGCCTCCTGTCCTTTCAGTGAAGCACTGTTTTGATAAATTCCTTTGTTCACAAGTGGGGAAGGATAGCCGGGAAGGGAAGAAGGGGAAGGATGGCTGAGGCATGAGGTGAGGGAAATAGAGCAGAGGCAGAATGGTGGGGGAAGGCTTTTAGGGCAGGATAGTCCCTGGAGTACCCAGGCTAGTTTGACTAAATTTTCCCAGGATTCTGGCTGGAAATTAGTGACGTGTTTTTGAAGACCCTTAGAAATTAGGGGCTCCTTAATTGTTCCCTTGCTGCTGCCCGGAAGGCTGTATTTATTACAGAATTGCCCCAGATGCAGCATACAGAATTTTGAAGGCTGTGACCTGGCTCATTTTCAAGGACAACTTGCTCCATAGACACTCCAGCAGCTTGTCCAGTTCCCTCAGTCTCAGGCTTTTAACCCCAGTTATCGCTGTAGCCCCAAATGACCATCTCTATTTACCCTCTGATCCCATATGACCTTGGACTCAGCTCTGATGCAGCAGTCATACCCATAGCGAGTATTCTTCACCCACAGGCTGCCTGAAACCATCCTGCATCCCCACCCTATCGACTCCCTTGCATCAGCTTTGGTGTTGCACAGCCTCCACACACCAAAACTATTAATCTGGCACAAAAATAACTGAGTGAAAAAAGGGAACAGGCTTCTGCTAAGTCAGCACTGAATTATCCAGTGCAAAGGCAAAGATAGAAAGGAGGATGAGCTGGTCGCCCAGAGCTGCAGGAGAAAAGACAGGAATGAGACCTCCATGTTGGCAAGCTCTTAGGCTGGTTCAAGCTCATCTGTTTAAGTCATGGCTGAAAGTGATTTGAGCTCAGAGAGTGGGACTTATCCTCTCTTCTCCCTGTTATCCAGCTGGAGTATAACTGGTGGCAAACAGTGGAAACCATCACAGGAGAGGGTCTGAAAAGCTGCCAAGGGAATGGAGAAATTGCCCAGTCTACAGGGAGGACCTGGAGGCTGGTGAGATGGGAGGGACATGTCCCTGCCATGAGTTGGCCCATTACATTTTCACTGGTTTACACATCCAGCCATGTTATTCTTTCCAGCAATAATTCCTACTAAAGATCCTCTCTTCCAAAGTCATTTAGCACTGGGGCTAATTCTCAGTTTCCTGGAGGAGGATTTGCACTCAGTTAAAATGTGTGAAGGCAGGAGAGTGCAAGACTGCAGGGAGTTTCCTGCAAATTCCTCTTGCCTCATAAACTGGTGTATAACATAAGGCTAGAATTCCCTCGTGCTGGAGGTCTTCCTCCCTGGGTCTTCCTCTCCTTTGAAAGCTTATTATGGCATAACCAGCTCCTTATACAACCCACAGAGTTACTCTAACCAATGTAAAGTCTATAAATTAGTCTTTGAGCTAGGTCTGCTTACGTGATGAATAAATAGCCTGGAGTGATTTAAATCAGTCGAGCTTGGGTGAGGCTTTTAAATAGTTGTGCTGGACTGCAGGAGCCTAGGGAAGATGTGAACACCTCGCTACCTCCAAGTTACTTTGCCCTCCTCCCTGTGGTGCTGAGGATATCCAGTCACTGCCTGGGCCCCAGGCAGCTGCCTACAGCCACAGCAGGGTGCTCCGTGCACACTTCCAACTGCTCCAGCAGAAAGGCTGCCCAGTAGCACTCGGCCAATGCAGAGGGGAACACCCAGCACTGCCAGGACTGAGGTTGCACAAATCCTGGTGACTCAGAGACTCGGCATGTTCCCAGGCTCTGTCACCTACATCTGCTGTGAGTGATATGTTACTAATTCCCCTGTTGGTTTTCTCTGTGTCATCTCTGACTTCAGCCTTATGTTCCCACTGCCACTCGCCTGCTGAGCCCTCCCCATCCTGGGGCTCCTCCATATCCCTCACCATCCTGACAGACACAGAGAAGACTTGTTTGGCTTCCTTGCCCACCACTGTGCTGTGACCTGATACCCATGGGAGCCTCTGAAGGGCTCTGGGACCTCATTCCTGGGTAGCACTAACCCAGGTGGAGGCAGTCCTTGCCCCTCTTCAAGGACACTGAGAGTTACATGTGCTTGTATTGCCTGGTCAGGCGCTACTATGTTTTCTGTGCTGTCACCTTTAACTGCTCTGAATAACTCTGTATCAAATATACATCAAATATGATGTACAGTGCATGGCCAGCAGAGCCCCTGTGAGCTACTTCTCCCCATTACAATCCTCCCTCTGTGAACACCATTACCTGCATAGCTCACAGGGGCTCTGCTGTCCCTGCACTGCACATCATATTTGATATATATTTGACATGGAGTTATGCCCTTTGTGCCCTCAGCCCATGGAGCCCCCCTTACATCAGGGGGATGGGGGGCTGTGACTGAGGTTATCTGTGATAACTCAGCAATAAGATCCACCCTGCTGGGTGCAGCTGGGATGCTGAGCACGGTCAGTTGGGAAGTGACATTTTCCAGGGGCTCCAAACGCAACCCCAAGGCTGCACAGCTGGCTTTGAGCTCTCGCTCGAGCAAAGAAAGCGGCATGCTGTGCTGAGTGAAATGAAGCCTGCTGGGGTAGGGGTGGTAAGAGTTATTTGCTGGATCATCTCTGAATCAGGAGGATTTAGGCTGGATTAGGCAGTGGCTGCTCATGCTACTCTGACAGTCCTGCAGGTGACACAAGGCATAAAACTGGCACACCACGTGTGCTGGGTAATCTGACACAGGAAGGATCTTGCATCCACAGCTGACATGAATCATAGATTTGCAGGGGGGGTTGTTTGGTATCTGTATTTGATGTTGAACTTACAAGAGAGCACAACTCTTCCAGGAAAGCAATTGGCTTTGGAAACTCATACTGAGCTTTGCAGTGCTCTCTGAGGGCTCTGCCCCACCTCAACCCCACCACCCTCTTGCCACTTCCTGGTGCTACTCAGGTCATGCTTAGAGGAGCAAGGCAACACGGGATCCTTTGCTTACCATGAAGCTCTTGGCTCTGCTGCTAATGCTCTGATCATAGCTATACCACTTAATTTGCTGCTTTGATTTCTCCAGTTTCAGATACACCCATAAAAAATAATATTCATCATTTTTTATTTCCAGATTCATGACCACCAAAAAACCCCCACTGAGAGCAAGGCTCAGGTTTGTTAGCCTCAGACCCAGAGCACTTGCACCAAGGAGAAGGAAGGGAATGAGGAAGGGAGTAGGAAGGTGAATGAGGACACTGTATGATGTGCCCAGAGTCACAGTGCTTTTGGTGAGGCTGAGATGAGCATTCAGGCTTCAATATCTGGACCTCACTCCTCAGCTGAACCTCCTGCAGAATAAGACTCCATATAATCAAAGGGATAAACCCCCAAAACAAGAAGCATTAGCTTTATATGCATCCATTATTTTTCCTTGGAAATGTGCAGATGTGACTGCTGGGCTTCCTCCACATGCCCTGGGCTGGACACACAGGCAGCTGTGGCTTTTGGATGGAGATAAACCATTCTGCATTACAGCACTTGCATTGCTGTACTGCTTGGGGGGTAGGAAGGAAACTTCCTTGAAGTAAGCCACTGACCTGGAAATGATTTGAAATGCCAGCACTGTTGCCTCTGTCTTACCAAAGATGAAGATACAGGGCCAGCTGTGCTTCAGCTGCAGCCTCACCTCCCCATCTGCTGGTTATCCCACAGCCCTTTCCCTGGGCGCAGGGCTAAGGTGGTGTTCATGTACTTAGCCTGGCCATCGGCTGCTCACCTTCTCCTTCCTTAAGGTCCTTTGGGAAAACAGGCTCTCCAGCTGTGTATCCACCTTTTCTAGAAGAGAGAGATCAGGTCAGGAGTGATGGCAATCAAACCTACATCCAACAGTGCCACACTTCACTTCCCAGCTGCCACCACAGCTCCCTGGCTCCTGGCCCTGTTGGTACCGAGGAGTACCAACGCAGGAAATCCATCAGTGATAACACACCTGGCTTGAAACCACTGTGTTTATATTTATGTATATGTCTATATCTATATATATTCCTGCTGGGAACATCTGCTCTTGGTAGACATTTCCCTTTCCAATTTCCTGGAGATCATAAGGAGGGCCAAAAGGGTGAGAACACCCACCCAAACTCTTGTTTCCCTCACCCGGGGAAGTCTATGGGCTTTGTTGATTTAACTTCCCACTTTATGTTAATGCAAGTTATAATTGTGGTTTCTATATGAGTAGGTGCTGTGAATTTTCCCAAGCAGCAGATACTTTCCCATAAAAACCACAGGATGTAAAAATGTTCTGTTCCTACAGAAGATGTGCAAGCGATGGTCCATGTACAGAGAATGAGAAATTCTGGAAGTAAATTATGTCTACCCCATTAGTTTGGCTTCTTTTATTGCAAATAAGTGATGAGAAATCACTTCCCAGAATGCTCCTGGTTTCTACAGGATGAAGCAAGTGATGGGGCTAAATCCCTGGAAGTGTTCAAGGACAGGCTGGATGGGGCCTTGAGCAACATAGTCTAGTGAAAGGTGTCCCTGACCATTTCAAGGGGCTTGTAACTAGATAACCTTTAAGGTCCCTTCCAACCCAAACCATTCTATGATTCCATGGTTCTGTAGCATATTCTTTAATATTTCCCAAAAACCTTCTTTTGTTGAAACAATTCCTCCAATTTCATGAACATGCTTTAATCAGCCTCAGATGACTAAGCAGGACCACTAGTTTCTCCTTGCAAGAGGAGAAAGCTTGTCACTGGAGAGAAGATTTCTGGTGGCAAACCAGGTCAGTGGCTGCCTCTCCATCACTCACTCGGATTTCCACCACCATCTCAGCAAAGACACACTAAGCGAAGACATTAAGTCTCTGGTCAACATGAGCAGTGAGGTTCACCAACTCTGACTAAAAAAAATCCTCCTTCTTGTTTTTCAGAGTTAGCAGTTCTGTGACCTGGGTGTATTTGCATGACTCACAGGGTGGCTCAAGAGGGAAAAGGAACCAGATGCAGGGAGGCAATGAGGAACTTCTTGAGCCACTGCTGCCACCAAAAACACTTAACACGAAACTCTGAACTCAGTCACCCGCTTCCCTATTTTCCTTTAGAAGACTGACAAAAGTGGAGAAGCAGCAATTCAGTTGTTAATAAGCAATTTATGTCTCAGCCAGTATGAACCAGTCTAGGCAGCGTGACTGGGGTTTGTCATTACAAGGGCTGTGAGGGGGGGGAAGCGATGGGGGATTTACAGATCAGCCTGCACATTTTTGGATAATCTGTGGACTGCCTTTATGTTCTGTATAAATAATAATAATTAAAAGCGGATGTAACTAATTGGAATCCATTCCACAGCAGTAACATGATCCATCTTATTGCCAATCCCCTGAGTCACTCCATCCTCCAGATGATTATTTTTCTGTTTTTGCCTAATAAAATCTGAACACTACCTTTCACAAACCCAGGGTGGGTTTGTGCTGCCAGGGCATTTGAAACCCTCTTCTAGCTTGGACAGCTCTGCACCAAGATTTGCCCTGTATGGAGCTACACACTTTTAAACTTAAAATCCTCTCCAACATCCACCAGCCTGATGTTAACCCAGTTGTGTTATTGCCTATTATTTGCCCAATTTATTTTAAATTAAAAGCGGCCATGGGCATCCCATTTCTTCTGAACAGCCTTACTGTGTCTTGGTTTGCATTGTGACCTCTATTTGGGATGAAACTCCCCTTCATTGACCTCCTGGGAAGAGCATGTTGTTCCTGGGTTTGGGGGCCCCAAGGGAAGGCAAAGCCCAAAACAGGGCTCTGCAGCACTAGCACAGCAGCACAGCCAGCTGTGGAGGAACATCTTCTCCCTGCACATGTGACGTGGTCAGTCTTCTCCCCTCCTGGGAACAGCAGTCCTGCCACTGCCACCCCGGCTCTGGGAGGGAAGCTCTTCTCCAGACTCATTCCCAGGCTCCCAAGGGTCATTACTCCCTTCTAGCTCCCTTCCAGAATTAGAGATGGAGAAAGTATGGAGAGAAAGTATGGGGAGAAAAAGTCCACTTTGTCTAGGAGAGAAGCCTTCTAGCTGGATTCAAACCTCCCTCAAATCAGAATGGGGCTTCTTGTGGGCTTCCAAAGGGCTTGGATAAACCCACATTCCTGTAGACAAAGAACACCACCTTTTATTTTCCTTTTTTCTTCTTTTTTTCTCTTTTTTTAGATGGATTTTTATAGGTTCTGTGCTGCTTACTCTGGTGTGGCAGTGAAACTCTCCCTTGGTTCAACTGCCTTCAGGATGCATCCAGAAGGTGACTATTGGTCAGTAGGATTTGTGCATGCTCTGGAAATCAGCTGTTGGACTGTTTTCCTCAGCAGAAAACCAGCAAATTTAGAAGACCCTGATTAGCCATACCTGGGGGTGCTCTGGTCTCCTGGCCAGATTTTGGAACAATCCTGAAGCCTCGTCTCTGTAAGGACCTCGGACTTATGTTGCAACTCTGGCCCCATCTCCTGTTCCTCCTGACTTCTTGGATACTCCTAGACCTGTTTCCATCACTTGCCACAGCTATCGATGGACATTGTAACCAGCACCCTGCTCAGATGTTGCAGGATGGGCTGTCAGAGCACTATCTGTGCTGGGGTCACCCTCAGCATCCAGCTAATCCTCCTCCATGGAGGGATATGTCTGCTCCCCGATGCAATTCCTCCACCACAGGGAAATGTGCTGCACATTCACAGAGTCATAGAATGGTTTGTGTTGGAAAGGGCATTTAAAGGTCATCCATTGCCAACCCCCCTGCCATGGGCAGGGACACCTTCCACTAGACCAGGCTGCTCAGAGCCCAATCCAACCTGGCCTTGAACACTTCCAGAGATGAGTCATTCACAGCTTCTCTGGGCAGCCTGTGCCAGCGCCTCACCACCCTTCTTGTAAAAAAGTTCTTCTGTATATCTGTCTGATATCGGAGAACAAGAAAACCAAAATAAACAAAAATCCCACCCCAAGATTTCATGGTGCTGAACACCCATCCTGCTGCAATTTCTCTGTGCTCACAGCCATGGAACACCTGAGCTTCACCCAACTAAAACCACCAAGGGAACAGAAACCACTGCTGCCCCATGGATTGGGTGGACAATGGGATGGATTTGGGGTGGGGGGGCCCAGGAGGGTTTGAGAGCACAGGAGGGTTTGAGGTCACAGGAGGGTGTGGGAGCACAGGGGCATGCAGGGGCACAGGAATGTGTGGGGACATAGGGGTTTGAGGGCTCAGGGGGTGTGGGGGGCCAGGGTTTTAGCAACACAGGGGCTCTGGGGGCACAGGATGGTTTGGGGACACAGGATGGTTGGGGCCTACAGAGGGAGCAGGGGCACAGGATGGTTCAGGTGCACAGGGGCTATGGGGACACAGGAGGCTGTGGGGGCACAGGATAGTTTGTGCCCACAGGGGCTGTGGAGACACAGAATGGTTTGGTCCCACAGGGGCTGTGGGGGCACAGAGCTGTGAGGCTACAGGATGGTTTGAGGGCACAGTGGGCTGTCAGGGCACTGTTTGGCGACATGGGCTGTGGGGGCACAGGATGACATGGGGACACAGGGGGTTTGGGGTCACAGGGTCTGTGGGGGCACAGGATTGTTTGGGGGCACAGGATGGTTTGAGGGCACAGAATGTTTTGGGGGCACAGGATGGTTTGTGCCCACATGGTCTGTGGGGATGCAGGGGGTTTGAGGGCACCGGGGCTGTGGGGGGCACAGGACGGTTCGATCCCACAAGGGCTGTGGGGGCACAGGACAGTTCGGTCCCACAGGGGCTGTGGGGGCACAGGACAGTTCGGTCCCACAGGGGCTGTGGGGGCACAGGACAGTTCGGTCCCACAGGGGCTGTGGGGGCACAGGACAGTTCGGTCCCACAGGGGCTGTGGGGGCACAGGACAGTTCGGTCCCACAGAGGCTGTGGGGGCACAGGACAGTTCGGTCCCACAGGGGCTGTGGGGGGCACACAATATTTTGGGGGCACGCGAGGGCGCCCTCGCTCGCAGCCGCCGCGCGGGCGGGTGACGCCACGGCCGCCGCCCCGCCCCGGCCCCGCCGCACCGCCCCCACGTGGCGCCGCCCGCCCGGCAGAGCCCGGCGGCCCCGCAGGCAGGTGGGAGCGCGGCGGGCGGCAGGGCCCCCGCCCCGCCCGGCCCCGGCTCGGCCCGGCCCGGCCCGGCCCGGCCCCCACCATGGGCGACCGGCCGCCGCCGGCCCCGCGCCCCGCCGCCTGAGGCAGCGCGGCTGCACGGGCAGCGCCTCGCCCGCAGCCCCCCGGCTCCGCCACCATGGGGGCCGCCGAGGCGACCCGGAGCGCCGCCGGGATCACCGGTGTCCTCACGGTGAGTGTGTTTGTGTGTGTGTGTGTGTGCGCGGGGCTCGGCGTGCTCGGTGCGAGGCTGCGCCGTCCGCGCAGCATCCGCGTGTCCGCGGGGTGGGTGGGGACGTGCTGCAGTGCGGGGGCAGGTGGGCAGGGGATGGGTGTATCAGAGTGTATCTGGGTGTCCTGCGGCCCCCCCTCCCCGCCGGGGGGTGTGCGGTGCTCCCCTGTGCCTTCCCCGCGGTGTGCTGCCCACCCAGTCCCGCAGCCCCAGGTCCTGGCAGGGAACACTGGCTGGGTGGGATATTCCCTGCGATATCCATCCTTCCCATCCCCATGTTAGCGCAGGCGGAGGCATCCTCCATCCAGGGCTGTGCCGCATAGCCAGGGCTGAGCGGATCCTTGTTCTGCCCTCTGCCCCGCTCCTGGAGCTCGGCACTGGGCAGAGATCCATCCATCCACCCATCCACCCATCCGTCCCAGCTGCTTTTCTTGCCACCCTTTGGCCAGGCAGCAAAGCTCCCCGTAGCGAATGGCAGGCAGCTGCCTCGACTTATCAGGGAAATGTTTTCCGGCAGCTTCATCTCCACATCTACCTTCCCAGGTAGGGCCCTTCCCAATCATCGCTTTAGGGCTACATCCCGTCTATTTTGGGGAGAGATGGTAATTCGGTGTGTCAGGCAGACGCCGCAGCTGCTGCGGCTGAGTTGTGTAACCGAGGAGAGCACTTGCTCTTGAACTCAAGGTGGATCTGAGCAAGCTGGCGCTGGCTCGACAGGAATCCGAGTAAACAACAAATAATCTGAAGCTGGAAGGGCATTAGCTGGGAAACAGCCTCTGAAGGCAAAGGGTAACTTGGGGCAGCGGCGGAGCAGATAGGTCCGTGCGCGGTGCTGGCCGTGCACTCCCGAGCGCCGGGTTCCCGCTGGGAGAAGCAAGTGCTCTCTGGAAGATGAGATGCTGATGAGGAGCTTGAGATATGCAGCTCCAGCTAGGATCCTGGAGGTCAGTTGGGAATGAAGGGGAAAGGATGATGTAAAAGGTGTTGGGAAATAGAATTCTGGAGAATAAAGTGAGACTAAGAGCAAACACATGTATGTTACTTGTGTGTTCGCACACTTCTGTGTGTGTATGAGCAAATGAGCTGTAAGACAAAATTCCCATTTGCTTGTGAGCTGGCAGGATGCTTCCAGGGTTTTCATCCAATATCTTCAACATTTTGGGCATCTCCCTTTGGCCCAACAAGGAGTTAATGTCTTCCCAGCCTGAGGGAAGTGTGTTCAAATCCATAGCTGGTGGGTCTTATAGGGGTGCAGCAAACCCGAATCCTTCTGGCTGCTTTTTTTAGGAGCGGTAGCGGTTGCATGGGGCTGGTGTTGGCCATGGTTTCACTTGCTTGGCGGATTTTTTGGGCACCCACCAGCTACTGCAAGGTGGTTTCCACCATCTCCCCCACTGCCCTCACCTGGAACTTGCATTATGTCACCTTGCTTCAGCTTGGGGCTTTTGGAAACCTGGGGTATTTCATCTGTTTGGAGCAAAGCCATGGCTGGCAGGGATGCTGGTGAGCTCGGGTCTGCGCTGACTGCAGGGGTGGCTGCTAGGTTTTCCTTCATGGGGGCCAGATGTTGCAGTGCTGCTGTTCTGGCTCACTCATCTGCCTGCGTTTCACTCTTGACATCTAGTAAAGGAACTGCTGAGCAGCGAGTCCCGGACTCTGGTTTCACAAACCCCAAACCAGCTGAAATAGCTGGTTGTGTTGCAAGATGCAGAAACTTGCTTTTCTCTTCGATACTCTCCTCACAGGCAACTTTTTTTTTGGTCTGAGTAACTCGATCCTTTTTACTGAGTGGGGCAGGAGATGGGCTCCTCCTGTCTGCCAAGTTACCGTAAAACTTCCAGACCAGTTTATTTGTCTTTCTGGGGTTTTTGTATATTTATTTTTTTAATGTTGCAAGTGCTTTCCCGGTGCTGTCGGGAAAGGGTGCAGCTGGTCTTTGGGAAGGGTGGTGGGCAGTGCAGCTCATCCCCAACCTGTGCCAAGGCATCACCATGGAGCCAGCTGCTGTTTCTACCAAATTCTGTTGGTTTTGCTTGGAAACCATTCCCAGAATATCAGTTTAGCACTGTTGGTCCCTGCGCTTGCTTACAGCTCTACTCCTGTTCTTCTCTACTGGGATCAAGTGCCCTGCGTTTAGCTGCCTTTTGTCTTTATTTTACTTTACTTTACTTTACTTTATTTTATTTTTACTTTAGTTTTAGGTTTATTGCTGTGTCCCCGAAGGACTGGTAGCAGGGTGCCACTGTACACAACATGAGGTTACAACAGTCTTGGTGTCACAGCATTTTAGGACACAAATTTCTGGACAGAAGGTTGATTCACCAGCTTTCTGCTGGTGCTTTGACTCACCAGGCAGGTTTGGGTCCTGAGTGAGATGTGTATTCATAGAATCATAAAATGGCTTGGGTGGGATGGGACCTTAAAGATCATTTAGTTCCAACCTCCCTGCCATGGACACAAATGCCAACCACTAGACCAGGTTGCTCAGGTGTTCGCAGCAGCATCCTCTGTGCAAGTGCCCAGGCAGCTTGTGGACCCCCAAAAGCTGTTTATTGTGCAGGTTACCCATTGGGTTCCCCTGCAGCACACAGCTATTGAAAGAGGGTGATGGAGACACGGCACAGAGGTGACCACTGAGGTGGAGTCCTCAAGCTGGGTGGTGGTGAGGTGGAATGTGCCTATGCCAGCTGTGGGGTGCTGCTGCCTCAAGGGGTTGTTTGCAGCTGAACATGAAGGTCCCCTTGTTTGAGCGTTTCCCAATGTGGGGAGGCGAGAATGGTAGTGCCCCTCAGCCCAATCTGATTTCCTCATACCATAAAACCTTCATGTGTTCAAATAGGTGAAGGTGGCTGGGCAGTGCCTTTGCTCGTGCACTGCAGGGTGTTGGTGCTGAGCTGGGAATGCTCTTTGAGATTGTGGCTGCCCTATCCCACTTGACCCTTTTGGAAAGGGACTCCTGTCCCTTTTAACCCTTCGTTGTTAAGAGCTGCTCCTGCGTCGGGCACGGGGAGCATCGCTGAAACTGCTGAAACCAAATCTGCTGTGTAGTGTTGTCTTGCATCACAGTTTCTCCTGTGGTTTTTTTGTTACCCTATACACTTCCTTTGGTACCGGAGTAATGAAATGAAATGCAGCGGCTCAGCGGAGCTCGCTTTGTTACTTGGTTGCTTTTTTCACTGGCAAACTGGTGTTGTCAGCCAGAAAGACAACTGGTGTTGTCTTGTTCTGTGTGCTAGTGGGCAGCCGTGAGGGTGACAGAACAAACCAGCAGACACCCCTTTTTGCTGAGGATGTCCTTCTGCTCCTGGCCTTTGTTGCAGAGATCCAAGGGGTGCGAAACCCAAGCAGCTGAATTATTTCAGGGACCAGAAATGCCAGTCTGAATAAATAGCGGATGCACGAAGCTGTTTAGCCTTCCCCCACTGGAACTTGCTGTTCTCCCTAAGCTTGGAAGTGCATGTGCAGCTGAAGATCTTGGGATGTTCAAAAATACCAGCACTGCACTGCTTTGCTTGAGATAGGGTTTAAAAAAAGCCCAACCCAAACCTGGTGCTGTTACAGGCTTTAGTTACCCGGATGAGTGATGGGAAGATGCTGGAGATGGAAAAAACAGGGAGAGCAGGAGGGAACCCATGGCACATGCTTGTAGCAGGGCTGTCTATGGTTTTCCCGAGGTCCGGCTTGATGCTGAGGGAGAAATCAGTGTCTGAGACAGCAGTACACAGCTCACCCCTGATAAGGTGGGAGAGCCACTCCCTGTCCTGCCTCTCCTGACACCCTGTCCCGCTGGCACTGGAGGAGGGTGAGTAACACAGGTGACCCCCCACTTCACCTCGACGAGAGGCTGGATTGCTAATTCAGGATGCGTCATGGAGATTACAGGGGAGGGTGGCAGGTTTCCTTAGAGCCAGCTAAGCGCTTTGTTAAATCATGTCTTAGGGGAGGGGAAAAATAAAATGCATCCTGTAAGCCTTTGCTGCCTGCCAGGGCAGCCCCGCTTTTTAATTTGACGTGCTGTAATTAGTCTGGCCGCTGCAGGATCCTCATCAGCTCCTGCGGGCTTGCCTGCTTCTGCCTGCTCTGTAATTGCTGCTTCAGGGGGAGAAAACTAACTAAATAAAAAAATAAAAATATGAAGTGTTTTGTACAAATCCCAAGCCGTAAATTATTTAGCAGGTGAAACAGGAATGTGCCGTGTGTTTCCAGGAAAAGAGAGACTGCACCAAAAAAATGATGCGGCGCGGCTTGCGGCTCTGCCGTGATGTGCCTTCTGCAGAGTCATGTTGTTGGGAGCCTTTTTTTATTTTTTTTTTCTTCTGAATATATTCTTGTTGGCTGATAGCCCAGAATAGGTAGCAGAGCGGGAGGCGAGGGATTGTATAACACAGCCAAGTGATTTATGTGCTTGTCTGTGCAGCTGAACAGCATTAGGGTCTCTGGTCTTTTTACCTTCAGTGTAGGAAAACATCTTTGAAAATTCAAGGTAACGCTGACTTGTTCCCTCTAACCCTCTGAACTTATCCTGCAGCTGCTTGAAAATGTTTCCTATTGCTTTGCATACTGTGTGAGGTTGTGTCAGCCTTTCTTTTGATATGCCTTTTGTTCTTGGTATCTTATCTCCGCTGCCATAACTAATGTTAAATCCATGGACCAGAGATATTCTGGGGGAAGCAGAGATCCTTCTTGGTAGATGGGGCTTCTCTCAGGGATGGAGCAGCATCAATGTGAAGGAATTAAGGGAATAAAGCCTTAGGATTGGAAGTCAGTAAAGATAAACAGATTTATAGCCATTGTATGGCGAAGTCCAGCTGGTTTTATTTCAGTGTCTAAACACTGGCATCCGTTTACCTGTGT
Source organism: Pipra filicauda (assembly GCF_003945595.2). NCBI lineage: Eukaryota > Metazoa > Chordata > Aves > Passeriformes > Pipridae > Pipra > Pipra filicauda. Next base: position 2,485,235 of record NW_024104320.1, read on the forward strand.
CTGATGCAATGAGGAGCTGAGTTACAGCACAGCTGTAAAAATAGCACCAGGTTTTTTCTCCTCTTGCTAATGCAGCTGGTGAGTTTAGAGTGAGTTTAGAGTGAGTTCAGATGTGGTCGGAAGCTCAAAGCGGAACATCCCTTGTGGTCTCGACCAACCCAACGCTTGCACTGGGCCATAAAAACTTGTGGAAGGGCAGAGGGGCTGAGAAATGGTTCAGAAACAGCTGCTAGCCCGGATTTTGTCCTGGTTTGCATTACTTAGAAAGGTAACTATTTGAACAAGTGCAGATTAACAAATAGAGGAGGAAAGTTTTACAGGTCAGAGCTTCCACCTGTGTGTGTGTTTTTTGTCTTCTCGGCGAGCGCCTGCCTTGTGCTGGAGCCTCTCAGCCTTGAAATGCAAAGCTGGTTTGAATTCTCCTGGGGTACCCAGGTAGCACATAGTGCTGAAACTCAATTAGCAGTATTTACCACCCTGGCAGGGTTGCAGTGTAAATGATGCTTAGTCTCACTGAGAAGTGTGGTGTCAAGTTTAGGGAATTATAATTGTAACTGGCGATGTGTCGGGAGAGTGTGGTGCCACCTCCTCGTGTTCTATTCCACTCCAGCCTCACTGAGGTCCCTCCCCTGGGCGTAGTAACTTGTCCATGGTCCTGTGGCTCTGGGACATGCCTCTGGGACATCCCTTGTGAACCTACAAGGGGTCGCTGGCAGAGAGGGCTCCGGTTGCATGCTGTTGTTGACTGATACCTCCTGTTTGTTTTCCAGCTGCTCATGCTCCTTGGCATCGCTGATGGTCAGTCGAAGCTGACCTCTGAGCAGAATGCCATCAGCCTCTCCCCTGGCAAGTACCGCCACCTCGACCGTGCCACCAACGAAGAGCTGACCTGTGACAAATGTCCCGCAGGAACCTACGTGTCTAAGCACTGCACGAAGAGTACCTTAAGAGAGTGCAGCCCTTGTCCAGATGGGACCTTCACCAAGCATGAGAACGGCATAGAGCGGTGCCACCCTTGTAGGAAACCCTGTGAACTGCCAATGATTGAGAAAACTCATTGTACTGCCTTGACTGACCGCGAGTGCACTTGCCTGTCTGGTACGTTTCAGACGAACGATACCTGCGTCCCTTACACGGTGTGCCCGGTCGGCTGGGGCGTCCGCAAGAAAGGAACCGACACGGAAGACGTGAGGTGCAAGCCGTGCCCTCGTGGTACCTTTTCTGATGTGCCTTCTAGTGTGATGAAGTGCAAACCATACACTGACTGCTTTGGGAAAAACATGGTGGTCATCAAGCCAGGGACGAAGGAGAGCGACAACGTTTGTGGTCCTCCGGCGTCTCTTCCGAACATGTCTTTGACTTCATCGAGCACCGAAGCGGGTGAGCAGCCCTATGAAGTTCCACCAACCGCTGATCTTCCCAAAGGTAACGTCCACCATGTAAACAGAGATTTGGGTTTGGTTGCGGGATTGTGTTCCTGCCTTGGTCAGGGTTGGTTTTAGGCTGTTAAAAACCAACCTGGTCTAAAGCCAGGGTGGTGCTTTTGCTTCTTGGCCAGAAGGCAGCTGCAGAGTATATGGATTGCCCTCACTTGTATTAAACTGCATTTAATAACATTTTCAGTGAGACTGCAGTCATGGTCAGACTCCTGGCTGTCCTGCTGTTTGGGCTGAAAGGACATCACGTTCCCCAGCCTCTTTCCCCATCTCTGTGATGCGCTGGCACAAGTCTTTGTGCAGTTGTGGTGAACCCGAGTTGGGATGCAGCAGGAAAACCCCTGCTGCAGTCTCCCTGCAGCAGGGAGACGACTCTTCTGATGGATTCATTGCTTTCGTGCCTGTGCTTTCCTTGCTGTGTTTCACTCTGTACTCTGCCAGAGTACAGTTGAATGGGAATCATTGCTGAAACAGCCCTGCAGGAGCCTGGGCTGTCCTGTAACTTTACTTTCTTCAGTTTCTAAGATTTTCACAAGTTACCAACAGTGGGGAGAACTAGGTGGAGTTCCCCATTCTCTTGCTTAATTGGGAGTGGTTCATCATCACAGTCTTTATAATGATGCTTTAGCTGTGGCTGGTTTTGGGGCTGCTGCTGTAGGACCCCACTCAAGGTGGTACTCTGCACTCCCTCGGAAGCAGCTTCCCTACAGTGTCTCATATTAAGCATTTTAGTTAAAAAGTGCAACTTTTGATAACCTTAACACATGAGCTGGTAAATATAATTGCAAGGAAGTGTTGACATTGGTAGGCTTCCAATGCTTCACCTTTGTTAGGTCTCAAAGTTTACTCTGACATTGTTTTATCATTGGGAGAGGACAGTGTTTCCTGAACTTTGAAATCAACTGCAGACAATTACGTAAAAGTTAAAGGGTTTTCCCTGTTTGTGTCCTGGTCACAGTGTTTTGGGTAATCAAGTCAGGGGCAAAACCAGGTTACAGATGGTTAGACCCACTCTCTGCGTCAGCTGGGATGAGACACGATCTTCAACAGATGAGTTTCCAAAATACACTGCAGTTTTTGCCACAACAGCCCTTCTTCCTCTTCTCGCCAGGCTTTGGTGGTGCAACTGGCTGGGACCTGAGAGCTGTTGGTTGATAAGGAAACTCAATAAAGATGGAAGGTAGCTCTTAGGGGGAAGTTTGGTTGCTTCAGAAACCTATTTTGTAGTTGATGCATCTGCAGCTGCTTGCAGTGCTGATAGAAAGGTTGTGCTTAACAAAATCCAGTGGAGAGATACTAAGCCTGCAAATTGTTATGTATTTTTGTACTTTTAGCCCCAATATGAAATTTCACAGCTGTACTAAAACTAATTTTTGTAAACTTAAGAAAGAAAAATCAACTTGCTCAAAGTTGGGAGTTTTCTGAGAAATGCTGAATATGGGACAAACACAGATTAACAATATGCCTATAATAACTCATTTTTTTTAATAAGCTGCCACTAGCCTTAACCACCAGTTTTACCTCGAAACTCCCTCTGTAACTGTACCCATCTGTTCCCAGAGACAAACCTCAACTTCACCTCTACTCCTTCTCGCTGCCTGGCGTTGGGTTTCTGCCTGCTGGCCAAGCAGGGTCTTAGACCTGCCATATCACATCTCCGGTGCTGTGACACTGAACTCTCCTCTCCTTTCGCAGGTCTGAACTCTTCAGTTCCCGATTTTGTCCCCTCTCCAGCGCCGCGCGCGTCCAGCAGCGTGGTGGAGCCGGCACGCTACGACAACGAGACCTCGGCCAACGGGACGGACGGTGCTGGCAGGACCCTCATGGGCTCTGGCACCACCAGCCAGGCACAGAGCTACCGGCACAAGCAGACCAGCCAAGCGCTGGAGAAGCAGCCGTCGCTGGAGATGATGGGAGGCGAGAAGTCCAGCGTCCCATACAGGCCCCCCCGGCGAGGTTCGCAGAACGTCCACCAGCACTTCGACATCAACGAACACTTGCCGTGGATGATCGTCCTCTTCCTGCTGCTGGTCCTGGTGGTGATCGTTGTCTGCAGCGTCAGGAAGAGCTCAAGGACTCTGAAGAAAGGGCCCAGGCAAGATCCCAGTGCCATTGTGGAAAAAGCTATTATGAAAAAGTCCACCACCCCCACGCAGAACAGGGAGAAGTGGATCTATTACTGCAACGGGCATGGTGAGCAGTAGTGACTGGGCTTTGGAGGGGCTGCCCCCACATCCAGTGATGGCTTCTCTAACTTTCTGGGTCTTGTAGTGAGGACAAAGCTCATATAGTGGTTCCTCAGATGTTTCTTCATCCTTGGCTTCTCCTTCTTCCAGTTCCCATGGCGTGTCCCTGCTCTTGTAGGAAGGGTTAATGGAGGGAATGTCACCTGCTCGCTCCACCTCCTCTCCTTCTTCCCACCCATCCTTGGTAGAAGGCTCTTGAGTGAAGGCACCTTTTCTTTTTCCTTTCCACTTTTCTTATGTGTTACACTGTCCTTATTTTCTTGGTGACTCAGGGTCTGGTTATCTTTCATGTTGTCCTTTTACCCTCACCCCATCAGTTTCTGGGAGGCTGAGTCATCCCCCGCCTCTTGGCAGCACTTCAGTTTCAGGTTCTCAGCCCTAAATCCCAGCTGCTGGCTTGTGTCCCCAGCCCTTTGCCTGTGCTGGAGCCAGGAAGGTTGTCCTTAAAGGCCATGTCGTGGACGTGTACAGCTCCACGAGTGTCATCAGGTCTGCCTGGGCGCTCTTTTTAGTAGTGTTTTCTGTTCATTTAGTGGATGATTTGCTGTCAGCTTTCTGATGAGACTTTAAAGATGACATGTTGTGATCATTAAATTGGAATCAGTAATACATTAATGGTGGCATGACTGTGAGCACTGAGCAGGGTGCGTGGTTCTTCCTCTGCAGAGCTACAATGGCAATTTTGACCCCTCCTTATCCTGTGCAGACAGCACTGACAAGTCCTTACTCTGAGCTGACGTTGCTCAACCTTAAACATCCGTTCACAGTTAACCTTTAGAAAAGCACATTTAACAAGGGGGGGGCAAACAAAGAATGGATTGAACAAAGATTGTAAGGTTTAAGAGAGATCAGTCCTTGATGAAAGTCATCCTTGAGTGCTCAAGTACAAAGCAAAGAAGGTTTTGAACAGGGCGTCTTTGGTCATGTACTCTCTTCACCTTCCTGCCGATTAACAGACCTACACTTTGTTTGCCTTCATTAATGCTTTTATAGAACTGGTAAGGTCTTGTTGGAATTAGTTTTCTGCATTCTTTTGTATTTGTGTTTCTTATCAGTTTCCTTTTAAGTCTTTTGAGTTCTTGGGCTTCAGTTTCTTAAGCTTTTTTCCATTTGTGATAATTTTTTCCCATTCGTGATAACTTTTTCCCATAACCCCTGCACTCCATTGTCCCTAAAATCTGTGGTACCTGAAGCATGGTCCTTGAGGCTGTGGTGAATGATCTGCAATGAAGTTGCAGAGCTTCATTAGACATCCTTATTTGTGGGTGCTAGCAGAAATACCATGTGTCTTTGGCCATGATTCATTGGCCAAAAGCACGTGGTTATTACTAAACTGTATTAACTCTTTCCCCCAAGACCTTAATTACCAGTTGGTTGAATTTCTGACACTTTCCTGTTTTCTGAAGCATCTCGGAGCAGGGTCTAAGTTCATACAGGACAGGGATTGATTGAAAGCAGGGACCAGACCAAGTTGGATGGATGCAGTGGATGCAGTTCTAGATTCTAGTCTGGTGTTTCAGACCCTGTGCCAAAATGCCTGTGCTGCAGGTGGTCCTTCTGGAAACCTACACACTGAGCTGCCTTTGTGGGCACTGCTGTGTGTTTGGTCTCCAAGCATGATTCACATTAAAGAAACCATACAAATAAGAGAAGGTTTATGTGGTGAGCAATGAGACTGTATTTAGGTATAACCCTAAATATTTAGGTTGTAACCTCACTATCCAGGTCTTGTCATCCTTTGGAGGACAGCATCATTCATGGGTCATCCTGTGCTTCCCAGGATGAGTTGTTCCAGTCTTCTCTGTCATCTGTTAACAGCTGAATTCAGCTAGTGCATCAATTTTGCAGGATTTCCAGATTGGGAAATAATCTGGATGTAATAGCAAAACCAATCTTAGGTGATAAACCAGCCTGGATGGAGTCTGGAGGTGAATAACCCCGTTACTCCCAGTCATTCGTGCAATAGTCACGCTGGTTCCCCCTTGGCGCGAGTGGCTTCGTGACTTCCTCCTGCCCAATGTCCTCAGTTGAACTTGTGCAATCAAGGCAGACAGATGAGTGCAAAACAATTAATGCTTTGTCTTGCTTTTAGTGCAAACTAAATACTGTTACATTAGCTGGAAGGGCCTTGCTCATTAGTTCTTGCTTGGTGGTGGTGCTCTGTCATGTCAGATATGGAAATTATTCTCATTATTCTCCTCTGCGGCAGTGTATAAATCCCTCTTTGCTTTTCCAGTTGGAACGTCTGGCTCTTAAGGCTGTTTACTTGAAAGGAGAGGTGTAGTGCCATAAAGGAGTTGACCTTTCATTTAATAACTGGCTGTACAGCTGAGATGAACTGCAGAGCTGCCGTGTCATGGCTTAGCTTTCTGCTGCTCCAGCAGTGTTTGTACCAAATCATGCTTCATCCTGAAGCAGCGTTTCAGACAGGGGTGAGTACAGGGCTAAACTTCAGGCTGTACAGAGAGGATATCTTTCCCCTTCTGTGCTGCTGTGTAGATCCCTCTATGGTAGGAGCCAGAGCAAAGCCTCCTTAGATGTGAGGACCACAGCTACTCCCCAGGTGCCAGCCTGGTTTGTGGTTGTAATAGAGGTGTGGAGAGCAAGCAATTAGGTTTTAAATTATGTTCTGTGGCTGGGGGTGAAGCCTCTGGGCTGGGTGCTGGCAGTGCACCCACATCCTTATGACCTCCCCACCTGTAAGTTGGCAGCATACCAGCGAGGGGTTGTGGTGTTTATTGCCTGTTTACGTAGCTGTTGCAAACAGTCTCCCCCAACTTTTTCCTAGTTTACCGCCTCCTCCCTCCTAATCTTTTCAGTAAACATCTTTAACCTTTAAAAGGAAAGTCCGGGTCTGACGTAGGCTCTGGAACCTCTCCTGAAGGTGCTGTGCTTGGGCACCTGCCTTCACACCGGCAACCCCCCAAGCCTCCTGTGGCACCAGGAGGGCATCCAAGGCCTTGCCTGTTTGGAGGATTTTATTACTGGTTGCTTCAAGGCCATGGGTACTGGGTAAAGCACAGTCAGGGTGGCAGAAGCACTGCTCTGTGCTGGAGCAAAGACATCTCACTGTGCTTGGGCTCCTTACCAAAAGAGGAGGATTTCAGGGTGGAAGTAGGGGCTGAAGCTCTTCCCCAGTTCCTGAAGGCACTTGATTCCTGAATTGTTTAAATAATTGAGATAGGTTTGCTATCCTGGTCAGCAGTTGTTGTCACTGGGTGTTTCACTTGACCTCATCTCCCCGTGAGCTGGTATCTGTGCCCCATCCTCTTTCTGGCATAATACATGCCTTAAATAACAGCCCAAATATAAAAATAGAAGTAGCTTGGGAGGCTGGTGTTAAAACTAGACACATGTCCTTAACATGGACATGTTCCAGCCAAGGCAGCAAATGCCAATGATTCTCACTGGATTAAATGGTTCAGAGGTCTGGGAAGAGCTTGCAATGACTAGTGGCCTGAGTTAGCAGCCAGCCTACCTCCACATCTGTCCTTGTGCCCACCCACACAACAGGGGCTCTTCCCAGAGCCCTGACGTCTTGTCTATAGGGAATTGAGAAGGTAAAGCAATGCCAGCAGTGCAGCTGTGGTTGGAGAAGCTGGGCCTCTTCCTTCTTCAGTTGTCTCTTACTTTGCAGCCCTGCCGATGGGAATCCAAAGGAGAAAAACAGTTTGCCAGAGATTTCCCAAGAAATTATCCACTTGGTGCCTGAGTGATGTGGGTACTGGGCTGATAGGGCTCTGTGGTTTAACCTTGTAGGACTTCTTTTTTTTAGAAGATCAAGAACAGCCTACACACAGGACTTCTTGTAAACAATCCCTTTATTTTAGCAAATACCCATTTCCTTTCTTCAGATATTTTCAGAGGCAAGGAATTGAGCTAGGCAGAAACCTTTCAATAAAAACTGAGAATTGAAGCCTGTCTCTCAAATGTCATGGCAATGCCAAATTTGCCATCACTCTATGCCAAACATGAAGATGGACTTGAATTCTTCTTGCAGAATTTGCTGATAGTGCTGCCTTTGACATTCACACATTTAGTAGCAGGGGGATGAAATACAAAGGCTGTAAAATGTTAGAGTAAAACCTGTGTACAGAAGCAGCTGCCTGAATTGATATGCCAAGAGGCAAGAAGAAAGTTTGGTGATTTTTGTTTTTTTGGAGTCAAAAGACCAAAGAAACAGATCTTGGCAGCACTGGCCTGGCATGAGATGCCACTTCCCTTTTATTTTTCTTCAAGTCTTGTAATTGCACATTATTGCAGTGGGTGGTGAGAGCAAGGCCAGGAAGCCTCTGGTTAAATAATCAGAGAAATTAAGTGTTCTGCAAAAGCTGTTTGCAGCTGTGATGGAGCTGAGGCTTGACTGCAGGTAGAAGTTCTGTGCTGATAATGGCTCAAGATCAAAGTGGAGAGTTGAGGAATAGTCCTTGGCTTGCATATTGGTTGCTGAGGGACCAGGGCTAGGCGTGAGCTTGGTCTGCTCCCAAGGAAGACATTGAGGATGTTAAAGAGAGACCACACCCTAGTGTGAGCCACTTAGTGTAATGATTTTGTTTGGTAGGGGTCGTTTACCCTGTCATCAGCTCCTGAACAGGTCCCATCTTGGTGGCAGGGGCTGCTGTGGAAACACACCCCTGGAGACTATCTCTTCCATCTGCAGAGCACTGGGAGGAGTGATGGGGATAAAAGCTTCACCAGCCTCAAACTGTGGTGGCCTCGAGCTTTTGTGCCCAGACCACAGGTAGGGCAGAGATGGATGGCCACAGCATCTCAGGAGGGCAGGTGTGCCCAGTGCTGCTGACATAATTGGGTAATTGAGGTTACAAGGAGAGGAGCAGCCCTGGGCTTGTGTGCAAACCCTGATATGACTCTGGCAGGCAGAGCATGAGATGAGGGATTAATGTCTGTCTACCTGCCAAAACGGAGAGGCAGAGGGTGGTGTGTTTTGTTTTTGTTTTCCAAAGCATTCTCTCCTCTGGCATCTGCAGCTTGATGATCTGCAGATGACTCCTGGTCCTCTGATGACAGCCTGTCCGCTTCCACAGAGTGAGACCCAGGCAGAAAGGGAGCTGGTTAAATTGGAAGAGGCGGGTATGTGCCGGGCACCACAACGAATATGGATGCTTAAAACAGGACTGATTCCTCACTGGAGCTTGTTCTGCTGCATTTTGTGCTATGTTTGCTCCAACATAGGCACAATGCTCTGCTTTGGGTGGGGTGAAGCAACTCTGCATCTGCAGCACAAATCTCTGCCATGGGAGCGTTGGGCTGACATCTGATGAGATCAGAGCACCATCTTCCATGAACTGCCCAACTTAAAACATTGTTCAGGTTTGCCCAAAAATCATCTTTGTCCTTTTGGGAAGCTCTTTGTTTTCCAGAGGGCATATGCAAGAGCTGACCAGGACTTCTTGGTGAAAGGGAGCCTTGGAAAATGCAAACGTGAGAGGCTGCTGTTCTGCTTAGAGAGGAGGAAACCTAATAATATACAGGTTTATCATCTCTTGTTCCTCGACCTTACTGCATTAGCACCAAAGACTGGTGCTTGATCACTTTTAATGTGTGTTACTACACGAGCCATCTATCCACAGCATGAGCAGGTCTGTGTGAAGTTGGAACATTTGCTCCCAAGTCTACTTCAAAATAGAAAAGAAAAAACCAAATTACCCCATGGCCAAAATTCCTGGGTGGCCCCTGTATTAATTTAATGAGGGATTGGGATTTGTGCCTGCCCATTAAGGTGTAGGGCCGAGTGTCAGAAGCAGGGCAGCTCTGCAGGAGAGGAGGATTGTCCTTGGAGAAAAACAGTCCAAGCCCAGTGTGGTTTTTTTGCCAAAAACCCGACACCAGTTTCTGCGCCGGGAGGGCTGTGATTTCACACTTCAGTAAGGCTCTCACACATCACTCCTCGAATAACAAGGCAGATTTTTTTTTTAACTTGCTCTCTAAGACTGGGGGGAAAAAAAATGCAGGAGGTGAATTTAATCCTTGAGTTGGCATCTGTGGGTGTCTGGATATTTATAAGGCTCTGGCCACAGTAGTGTGCGTGCTCAGGGTTACCAGCTGTCCCAGAGGGTTATAATGAAGATGAACTCTGCGAAAGCTATTTAAAATTTAATAATTACATAAAATACTTATGCTGGCCATTCCCATGCAAACTGAAGGAAGAGCAAGTCCACTCTGCAGGTCCCCATTTTAACATCCCATGGTAGTGGGCAGGAGCTTGCGTGGGTCCTGGGAGGGTTGGACCAAGGTGCTGTTACAGAGATGACTTCCACTTAACATGTGTTGCAAAGGAAAGTCTTGTCTCTTGCTGACCTTCAAGTTCCCAGGTCAGAAACATGTTCCTAACCTTTCTCCACTGCTTGGTTTGGTTATTTTCCTTAGAGCATGTGGGAAGTGTTGTTAAGGAGTCCTTTCCTGCCTTGCAAGATTTTTGGTTTTGTCTTTAAAAAAAAAACCAAACAAACAACAAAACAAGTCCAAACATAAGGATTTAGTGGTTTGTTGCCCAAACAGCACTTGCTGAGGATGTGAATCACTGGGTCCTGGGAGGATAGCAGCACTGTCCTCCCTGGTTGCGAAAACTACCAGATCGTTAACAAGTCTTTGTGAGTGTGTCCTTTCTTCCTGTCTGACAAAGGCTCTTGTTGGAATCATGGAAATGTTTAGGTTGGAAGGGACCTTAAAGATCATATAGTTCCAACACCCCTGCCATGGGCAGGGACACCTTCCACTAGACCAGGTTGCTCAGAGCCCCGTTCAGCCTGACCTTGAACACTTCGAGGGATGGGGCAGCCACAGCTTTTCTGGGCAGCCTGTGCCAGTGAATTTCTTCCTAATATCTAATCTAAACCTGCTCTCTGTCAGTTTAAAGCCATTCTGTCTTGTCGTATCACTCCACGCCCTCGTCAGAAAGTCCCTTTGCAGCTCTGTTGTAGCCCCTTAAGGTACTGGAAGGTCCTGTAAAGTCACCCTGGAGCTTTCTATTCTCTGGGCTAAACAACACCACCTCTCTCCTCCTGTCTTCTCAGGGCAACTGCTCCAGCTCTCAGACCATTTTTGTGGTCACCTCTGGACCTGATGTAACAACTCCACATCCTTCTTATGCTGGGGACCCTAGGGCTGGATGGTGGGATCTCATGAGTGTGGAATAGAGGGAGAAAATCACCTCTCTCAACCTGCTTGTCATGCTGCTTCTTATGAAACCCAGAACATGGTTGGCTTTCTGGTGGGCAAGCGCACATTGCCAGCTCGTGGTCAATTTTTCATCCATCAACATCCCTTGGCAGGGCTGCTCTCAATCCCTTCCTCCCCCAGCCTGTGCCGATACTGGCAATTGCTCTGACCCAGGTGCAGGACTTTTCCACATCTTCCAGACCTCATTTAGGACCTGAAATATATTTGGAGGGCAGGGGGAGGAGTTTGAGTTTCCAGTAATGTCCCTTTTTGGCAGCAGTGAATTGGTGAAATTTTTGTATTTTGAAAGGTATTTGTGCCGGGAATTTGGGATTTCTAAGTCCTGGTTTGGCTGAGCTGTGGTATCTTGTCAGCTGGAGTGTGGATGTGCCGCATCCTGGCTCGCTTGTACATGCAGGCTCTCAGTGTGTGCTCAGAGGTAAAAATAGGCTGCTCTGGCTGTGTTTCGCATGAGTCAGGAGGATATTTGGGGGAGGGAGGTGGGCTGAGCTCAGGAGCAGAGCTGGATTTGCAGTGATTCGGAGCTTTTATCCGAATGTAGGGGAGGGTTGGGCTGCATCACCGAGGTTTTTCTGTCTGACTTGTGTGTGCCCTTGGGCTGTGCACTCTGTCTGTGATGCTTCATCCAGACAGCCTGTCACAGTCAGGATTTGTCACTGCATGTGGTGCACAGACTAATATTGCCCATCTCTGGAATACCTGTGTCAATGTGTAGGTGGTGGAAGCTCCAGGTGCTCCGGCTCAGATTTCTACTGGGATGGTAGGGGTCAGTTCCCCCCAGATGTTGTGGGTGAACTGGTGGGACCTGTCCCTGATGATGAAAGGCTGGAGCATGGAGCCTCCTGAAATCCAGCCTTCCTGAAACTTCATGAAGCTGTCTCTGGAACCGTGGGCAGATGAGCTGCTCACTCGATGAGACTGTGTGTGCCACGGGTCCTGGACAATCTCCTGAGCTTTCCTTTCTGGCTGTATAAGACCCCTTATAAGACTTGAACTGATGTTGAGTTAAACGTTTTCTCTGTGCTGTGTCCCTTCATTCTTCATTATTAATGGGATGAGAGAACACATGGCTTGGGAGGGCTCTGAGTATGAGATTTCTCCTTGAAGGTGGCATTTTCTTAAGGAGCACTCTTCTGAAAAACACCAGTTATATTTGGCTTGAGTTCTGAAAATGAAAACAATGATGTCTTTTTGTTCATGAGAGGAAGGAACTGCAGCTCCTCTGTGGCCAAGCTGTGGTTAGACCTCACTGTATCTGCTGCCAGGTGCTGGGGTGTAGCCTTGGCGGGGTGGCTCTTCCGCTGCTCTTGAGTTTGCTTAAAGATGTGAAAAAATAATGGCAGACAAGAGGAATGGCCCCTTGCAGGTACTGTACGTCAGCGTGCCAGCACTGCCGGTCACGGCCCTGCGCCACACTGGCTTCTTGCCCTGCTGGAGGCCAAATGGTGCTGAAGAATTGGATCTGTGTCCAACCTGTAAATAGCAGGATTACGGGAGACCAGTGAGGCTTGTCCAGAACAAGCCTTTAAAGCTCAGCCAAGTCTTATGTGCGTGTTTGATGACCACCTTGGTGACGTGGAAGGAGTCTGACTGCTCTGACTACATCAAAGTGTGCTGCAGTGAGGCAGGACACATCTGAAGGAGCTGGAAATGGGTGGGAAAAATCTTGAACCAGATTCAAAATAAGCAAATGGAAGTCACTTAAGTAAACTGAAATGGTGTTTATGGGGAAGGAAGGCAGAGGTGAGCAAGTGTCCAGAGACAGGCAGTGGAGCTGGTGAAGGGGCTGGAGTGCAAGTCTGATGAGGAGCAGCTGAGGGAGCTGGAGATGTTTAACCTGAAGAAAAGGAGGCTCAGGAGGGACTTTATTACTCTCTATGACTATCTGAAAGGAGGTTGTAGAGCGGTGGGGGTCAATCTCTCTGCACTGCCTCTTCAGAAAGGTCCTCCCTTCAACTCAGTGTCTTTGCAGATGAGCTGGATGTGTGTTCAGCAGTGCTGTTTGCTTGTGCCACTCTGGAAGCATTTTTCCATTTCCAGACTTGTCTCCATTTCTCCCAGTGTGCCCTGGCTGTAGATGGGCCTGGTTGTGCCCATGTTACCATGTGTGTGCATCCACCCATGGGCTTTACACTTGCCTATGCACAACATGTTGGCCTTGTCCTGGCTTGAAGTGGAGCTGATCATTGCTCTGGGGTTATCACTACCTTAAAATAGTAGGTGGCTGCAGGGAGTAGCCCATCACAGCATTTAGAGACTTGCAATGTTAAGGTAATGGCAACTGAAATGCCACCTGCCCAGGTACCTTAGACACACATGAATGTCCTGGGTCCTTCAGATTGTTGCCTGCTCTGGACTGGCCATGGAAAACACAGCTCAGCTGGATTCAGATGTGGGGGTTCATTTGTGTTTCCATTGTCTGAGGCAACCAAAGCTGAGTCATCAATGGTGATGGTTCCTGATGGTGATAATGTGGTGGTGGTGTCTCCTGCATTTGCAGCAGGATGGTGACAGCTCTCCCAGGCTGTCCCTATGGCCTGTGATAAAAAAGGAAGACAACTCAGGCTGTTGCAAGCTCAGAGGAGCTTTAGCTTTAGCATCAACGTGGCTGTGACCAGCCTTGTGTGGGAAGTGTGAAATGAGTGGGTTAAAGCACCATCTCTGCTGAGCTTGGCCATTTTACTTGGGATTGCTGGGGTCTGGAGGGCTTTGAGCATCATCTCCATCCTCAGGGTGCAGATGAGTGTGCTTGGAGAAGGTTCTCATGGTTCAGGGACTGGGGAGGACCTAGGACCTAAGATGGAGCTGGGATTTTTGCTCCATGCACTTTGGGAGGCACCTTCCCATCATGATAGGATGCTCTGGCACTATTAGTGCTCTGCATTGTTAACTCGTAGGACTTCTGGAAATATGGAAATAGTAGGATGGTAAGCTTATTACATGCGTTACCATTTTATTTTTGTTGGAGCAGTAATACTTGGCAGCATGCAGCCACAACTTGTCATGTAATGGTTTTAATCTTATTTTTCAAGAACAGAGGGAGCAGTGTTTTTCTTACTGACTGGAGCCAAATCTGTGCTCATGTCTGTGTCTCTTCCATATCTCTCTGGGGTTTTGTTTGCACAATATTGTAGTGGATGTAGCGAACATATGGGGCTTAAATTTATTTAATAGTCGCAAGAAAATGAGTTTAAGGTTCTTACAGTATTAAGGTAGGCATTTCCAAATTCATTTTTAATAGAACATTTGTTCTTCAAAGATTATTACGTGCCATTAAGTCCTCTGCTGCCTGGTGTGTTCTTGTGCCCTGGGATGTTATTGCCAAGGGATATAAACATGTTTATGGGCCCAGTTTATTGAACGGTGAGATTAAATATACTAAACTTGAAAATGTCAGTAGGAGCATGAGCACTTCGTCATAAATCCCGTGTGAGAACATTAGGACATAAATGTCATGTCGCTGCATAAAACCGGCGCAAATCAAGTTGCGAGCAGCTGAAAACTTTTCTCACCAGTACAGCAGCTGTAAACACTGGGATTTATCAGCATTAAATACATGGATAGGAGCAGGTAGTACATGGGTTTTTCTTTTTCTGGGCGGATTAGGTGTGCCATGCAGGGATAATAAACCAGCAAATTATGTTATGATACTTCTGTATGACTGACGTGCATGGGAGTGGGTGTGGGCAAAGCCCCCACCCAGCTATGACGTGTTGTCTTGCTGCAGGGCAAGTGCTGGCAGGGGGACCCAATGCCGCTCATTTTATGCGTGTCTATAAAAAAATGGGCAGCATTATCTCTATCCATATACCTATATATATGCCCCTCAACCCAGCAAGAATAAAATCCTGAATACAAGAGTAAAAAAAGCTCTGCAAGATTCATACAGTGAGATAATGACTTATGCACTATATATATATATATCTATCTAAGTACATAAATCATTATCTCTCTATAGATAGACATATATAATAGGTGGTGTCAAACCTGCTCGCCCCTCTTTGCATTGCTTTATTTTACCTTGGTGCACAAGCCTTGCAGAGCTTTTCCTGCCCTTGTATTCAGGGATTTTTTAGGGGTTTTTTATCCCCTGGATTGAGTGATAAAATCAAGTGGCAGCTGCATAAACCTGGCATTTTGCTGCTCTTATGCCAAAAGCAGTTGGATTTGCTGGTTTAAAGGACCTGACTCCAAACCTAAGTTGTCTTTTGGGCTTCTTACTGACCCAGGGTATGTGATATGGGAAGGCATAAGGGCTTGGCAGCCAGCATGGTTTGGTCTGTCTGTCCTTCCTGCACAGGACTGACAGCTAACATGGATGCCAAGTCATCAATGGATGAGAATTTGGGATTTGCCTGAAGCACACAGGCAACCTGTGTCCCTTGAACTGAGGACCACTGGGTCTTCATCTGGGAAGCATTAACAAGACCAGGCTTAATTCCTGCCACACTCTTGTAATGTGATGGGCAACAGCATCTAACGATCTGAGACACATCAATAACCCCATCATAAATCTCAACAGCAGGTCTGCAGCCTTTTCTCCATAGTTAAAACCAAGTCCTCTGGTTGGTTTGGGGTTTTTTGGGTGGGCTGCATCCCCCATGCTGGGTTGGTGAGCTGAGCTTTTCTGGTAGGAGAAACTTTGACTCTTACAACCCATGTGAGATAGTACATGCACGTGACTGTAAACAGCTCGGGAGGGAAGTGTGGTTGTGGTGGGAGGAGGGTGGGGAAGTACAAAATGTGGTTTGTACTTTGTGTTTCTTGGTGTTTCTGATTTAGAGCAGGTTGAATGCACCGGCTGTGAATGCACCAAGCAACGTGGGCTCATGGCTGTGTTATCTAGTTTGGAAGTGAAAACTAAAGTCTATATATAGCAGGTCTTGATAAGCTTCCCTTAAGTGAGAAGAGGTTTGGTCAAAAATATCATGAAGCTGTATCGTTTTTGTATATGTATTTTTTTATATAAGCATATATACACATATATGTAAAATAGCTGTATCATAGATTAGAATATATAAAAGTATGTGTAATATATATATATAAATATATCAGGCTGAATAGATATTTTATATAGGGGTGTGTATATTGTATTGGGTTCACTTGGCAAGGGTTTGGTAGCAGGGGCTGCAGGGGTAGGTTTTGTGAGAAGCTGCCAGAAGCTTCCCACATGCCTGACAGAGCCAATGCCAGGCAACTCCAAGTGGAACCACCACTGTCCTAGGCTGAGCCCATCAGGGATAATGATAGAGCCTCTGGGATAACAGATTTAAGAAGAGGGGCAAAAAAAGCCAGTAACTTCAGCCAATAGAAAAAGGAGTGAGAATATGTGAGAGCAACAACTCTGCAGAGACCAAGGTCAGTAAAGAAGGAGAAGGAGTGACAACCCCACACCTAGAGCAGGTTTGCTGGCAGGACTTGTGACCTGTGGAAGGGACCCACGCTGGAGCGGGGAAGGAGTGTGAGGATTCCTCCTCCTGTGGAGGAAAGAGCTGCAAAGACACTGTGATGAACTGACTGCAGCTCCCACTCCCCATCCCCCTGTGCTGCTGAGGGGAGGAAGGAGACAGTTCAGGAGTGAAGTTGAGCCTGGGAAAAAGGGAAGGGTGGGTGGGAAGTGATTTAGTTTTTATTTCTCATTACCCTACTCTCGTTTGTTTGGTAATAAGTTAAACTAATTTCCCCAAGCCGAGTCTGTTTTGCCAGTGACAGTCTCTGGTGAGGGATCTTTCCCTGCCCTTATCTCAACCCACGAGCCTTTTGTTATATTTTCTGTACCCTGTCCAGCTGAGGAGGGCAGGAATAGAGTGGCTTTGGTGGGCACCTGGTGTCCAGCTAGGGTCAACCCACCGCATATCGGTACATATATGTTTACATATAAAAAGGAGATAGCAATATATCTGTATAAGGCTGTATAGGGTTTTTTTGTGTGTTTGGTTGGTTTGTTTGGTTGTTTTTGTTTGGTTGAGGTTTTTTTGGTGTTTTTTTGCTTTTGTTTTTAATCTATTTGGCTATATCAGAGCTGTGACCTGGAGCTGGGAGGTTTGGTCTAAACAGCATTAGAAATTGTTAGATTTTAGACCAGATGGAAAGACCATGGCTATGATATTCTTCTGTAAGCAGCTGATTTTGCTGACACAGCTGTTGTGCCTGCAGAGGGAAAGAGAAGTGCTCCCTGTAGCGATGGGGGCATGCTGGCTCACTTGGAAACCTGAGGTGCGCTTGTCTCTCTGGAAAAAGTGAGTTTCTCTTTGCAGCTCACCTGTGCTGACCCTTCGCGTGGTTGTTGGAAAAAAAGGTGTTGCTCAGCTTGATAAAACAGGGTTCATTAGTTGTTATGAAGGATATATGGCTTTACACGAAGGTGTAACTCCTGACCTCTAGTAGACTCAAGGATAAGTGTGTTGTTTGTATTGCTCCCTAACCTTCATGGAGAAAACCCTCACTGTCTCAAACCAGCATGTGTCAAGGGCTTTTCTGAGGGAAACTCTTGTCTTTTTGCTCTCCCTAGAGCAAAATTCCTACCAGATCTTCCATTCACCCAGTGCTCACCCGGTGCAGCATCTCCCACCCCATAACTGAGTCATCCCACCGGTCCGAACTGGAAATGGCTCTAAATGAGATCATAGCTGCTGTAGGTGCTCTGTTATGGAAATACAGATCTTTATAGAGGTGCTTTGGTGACTCACTTCTTAATCCAGCTCCTGTTCAAAGCAGTGGCTTCAATGCAGGCGTGTGGATGAACACGTGGCCCTCTGCGCTGCTCCTCCAGCCGTGCACTGGCTGAGTACCAGGGGTCTTCCTGTGCCGAAGAGTGCAGGAAACTTCACAGATAAATTATGTGATTAATTTTAGAGCAGTTTGGGGCATCTGGCGGGTCACCCTTTAGGTGCGTAGGCAGCTGTTGAGCACGCAATGGGTGGTGCTTCTCTGCAGCCTGGACTCTGAAAGGTCTTAAAATAATAATAACAACAACAAAAACTCAAAGACCAACCCAAGAAAAGCAAAGCATGGCTATTTGGGGATGAGAGAAGCTTTGCTAAAGCCTGCAGAGCCCCGTGCCTCACCTGTAGCTTCTCTGCCCCCCCGCAGGCATCGACATCCTGAAGCTGGTGGCCGCCCAGGTGGGGAGCCAGTGGAAGGACATCTACCAGTTCCTGTGCAACGCCAGCGAGCGGGAGGTGGCGGCTTTCTCCAACGGCTACGCGGCCGACCACGAGCGTGCCTACGCCGCCCTGCAGCATTGGACCATCCGTGGGCCCGAGGCCAGCCTGGCCCAGCTCATCAGCGCGCTCCGCCAGCACCGCCGCAACGATGTCGTGGAGAAGATCCGCGGCCTGATGGAGGACACCACGCCGGTAACGATGGGCTGGGCTCCGCGTGGGCTTGGAGAGCGTGTGGAGGCAGGGCACCCAGCTGTGGCCTGGAGCTTAGCTAAGAGCTTCGCTGGGCTCCGTCTCTCCACAGAGCTCCTCAGGGAGCTTATTTTAAGTTGTACGTTGCTGTTGAGCAAAGTTTTGCCAAAGTTTGCTCAAATCTTAGTCAGAGTTTTGATGAGCTCTTAAGTCCCACGTGTTGTGCTTTGCACATTATCCTTGAAGATCACCAGGAGGACCTAGTACCTGAGCCCTTGTGTCAGGGACATGGAGGAAAAAGCATCTCCCTTTAAATTTGCTCTTAAATGCTGTAATTAAATGCCATGGATTTTGTGAGAAGGGCCAAGTATCTTGAGTACTAAATGATGCTTCCTCCAAGATGGTGACCAGTAGCACTGGGGAGTCCATGCAGCCCTCCAGAGTTGTTGCTTTTTGGCAGCCTTGGCCTTAAAACAACCTGTCCCATATTTTGGGAAAATAAATAAATTGCTGCAGAATATCCTGCAGTAGGTTCTCAGCTGCGTGTAAGTTATTGGATGGTACCTCAGTGACCTTTGCAGTTTATTTTGGCCACGGCTCCTTTACGTGTTTTGTTTTTTTGCCTCTAGTAACTCAGTGGTCTGGAAGCATTTGTAAAGGTGATGGATGGGGCTTTTTCTGAACGTGGAAGCCAATGACACAGCATAGGGATGGAAGTGGGGGAAGTTGAGGGAGGGGGTCTTCTCCCTAAACTAGTTGCTGAAACATTTCCTGTTGCCTCAGCAGTGACCCAGACCCAAACAGGAGCAGGTGGGTGCCTGCTGACCTCTCTGGGCACTTGGTGGGGGCCTGGCAAGGTGGACCTTAACAGATAGTAAAGCTTATGGGCCATAGCATTTCTTAGGGCAGGGGATTCCCAAATCCTGATTTGACCATCGCAGACTTCACCCTTTAAGAGAGACTGTGGTCCCCTCACTGTCTTGCATATCTTAAATCACTTCACTCAGAGTATGAAACGTCTTGGTCCCTTGTAACCATTGTGTGAAATCACAGGGTTTGAGGCACTGGTGGACGCCCTGGGCTTGTGTTTTTGAGAGACCCTGAGTCAGGTGTGTGCCGAGCATCACCCTGCGTGCCCTGCCCAGATCTTGGATAGATTCCCTTTGCCAGCTGCCCCAGCTCTCCTGCTCCCATTCAATTACTGTTTTTTCCTTCCAGCTCCTGGTAACTAAGCAGCGTATGGTCCTCTCATTGATGGTAAAAAGTAAAATTAAAAGACCAAGACAAAACTATGGTTAGAGAGAGGAGGGAGGCAGAGAAAATTGTCATTTTGCATATGTGAATTAAAGTTTCTGGTATGTGCAGTGTCTCAGAAGGACACCTTGTTCTCTTGCTCTCCTGGAGTAGGTAGTAACCTCTGTCCTCCTAGTTATTGCTTTGAATTCTATGGCAAAATGCTGGGCAAGGACATCAGATAAAACCTGGGGCTTGTTCATGAGAATGATGCCTAATTAACAGACTTGGGCTGTGCAGTGCTAAATGCTTCTGAGCTTTGAACTCTTTTGGCCAAGATCATCAGGTTGTGCTTATCAAATAGCACAAAAATGGAGGTGGTAGCTCCAGGAGCAGGGTTTATTGTGTGACTTGTTGGGATGGCGGACTCCTGCTGATGGAGTAACCACAGGCTGTGCCCATAACTCTGGAAATACATCAAGCGGATGCTCCAGAGAATGAGCAAACCCAATTCTCATGGATAACTGTACACAAGTCTTCTGGACTTCCCAACCACCTTTTCTGTGTCTCTTTGTTTTTCAAAAGAGTGTGGTGGTGTATTCTCCAGTGTCCAGCAGCACCTGGACTGTGGTGGTTCCCCATCAGTTTCACTTGTTTTTCTAGAAATGGGTAAAATTGGGTTGTTGATCTTTTAAGCAGGTGGCTCAAGTGGATCCACATGAGAAATTTGACTTGTTTCAGCAAAGGAGTTGTTTTTTAACAAATTCACCCAAGCTGGCACATCCTCTTTCCCCATGCATCTGATTGGGGTTTTTCAGATGAGTGTCCCTCATGATCAACCTTAGGAGTTGGCCATTCCCCTGCCCTGGAGATCCTGAAGCTGTGTGTGGGATGTCAAAGCCTGAAAGTACCCAGGGGTGCACATTCAGCACAGCAGCACATTGTGTTTCTGCAAGGTGTTACCTGCTGTAACCTGTCTGCCTCCTCTTCCTGAGCTGGCTCCTGCACTGTCGATGTGGGTGGTGATAGAATGGCTCTGGGCGGGATGCAGGAAGCCTGTGGGAAGCAGCTTGTGCATGGGAGACAATCCCTGGAGAATTGTGCTGACGGTTGATCTGCATCGCAGCAGTCCAGAGAGCCGAGAGATCACTGCCAGGAGTAGGCAGGGAGGTTGATCTTTGGGTTTGTTTTTTTTTTAATCTGCTGGTTAGAAGGTCTTTAATTAGAGCTAATTGAGGTTTGACTCATGCTGATTTGTCTGTCGAAATGCAGACAAATTGAGGCAGTTTTTCTCCACACCAAACTGGTTTGATCCAAAGGACTGGGTCGCCCTGTTGGTGGCTGGCATGGGCCCCTCCAACTCTGCAAAAGTAGTCTTGCAAAAAAAACCCCGAAACAACAACAAAGAAGGTTGTGAATGTCCCATCTCTGGAAATGTTCGAGGCCAGGTTGAACACGGCTTGGAGCAACCTTGTCTAGTGGAAGGTGTCCCTGCCCATGGGAGCGACATGAGCTTTAAGGTGCCTTGCAACCCAAACCATTCTGTGATTCTGAGTAACAGCATGATGCCCTTGGGGTGACCTGAGCCAGCAGCAAGTCTCTTAATGCATGCTGGTGTGTCCTACATGAGCCCAGGAGGGATGGATGCATGGGTGACTGTGCTGCGTGTGATGCCTTTGGCCCTGCCCAGCATCCCTGGGTGCAAAAGAGTTTCCCCATCCCTCCCCTGATGCTGTGTCATAAGAAAGCACCAACACCCCCAACTCACAGGTAAAACTTGTGTTGTTGAACAATGTAGTTCTCAGATGGCAAATCAATACCCTAAACGCATCCAGCCTCCCTTCACCGGCCCATCCCACCCACTATCGCATCCTTGTCCTAAATCCTTTATCTGGTGTCTGGCTTCGCCTTGTAAAACCTATGGAGGCAAAGCTGCTCTCTCCTGTAGAGCCCTATTCCCTTGGCAGCCTTTTGTGCTCCGAAATCCAAATATTTACAACCCTTGATAGGAATAGGGGAATTAATCAGAGTCTATGGAGCGTTACAGTACGTGGCATGAACATTTTCCTTCAGGTAATGAACAGCTCTGCTGCAGACTTGCCGGCTTTTTTAGCTGTGGGAGATTATGCTGGTTTTGCATGGCGCTGGATGAATTTAGGTTAAACCGAGATTAGCCCTCTGAATCATTTTACTTGGGGTTTTTTGCCGCTGAGCCAGAAAATACGGCGAGAGCGGCAGCTGTGGGAAGGTTTTTTTGGGGTGCTATTAACTCACAGGGCTCCTGCTAAAGCCTGGCCTGGCCATTAATATTTGTTGGGCTCAGTGTCTGCAAAATCTCTCCCCTCGCAGGCAGGTTTACTGGACAGCAAGCAGCATGTGAGCCTGGGCACTGCTTAGCGAGCACGAGCACACCCCAAATTAATGGTGCTGACAACAACAAAAGTTAGGGGACAGAAGGTGGGAGAAAAAGGGAGAGGTCTCTCACTGCTATCCCAGCAAATTGCAATTCTCCATTTTTGGGGTTGAAATCAGAAAAGCTCAGTGAATTCACTGGTTATGAGATTTTTTTTTGTGGTGCATAACAGCATTTTGCAGCTACCAGGGGGGAGTCTGTGCTCACCTGGGCTGGCCTGGGGTAGAGCTGGTACAGCCGGCCGTATTGGCTACTTTTGAGTGCCCTGCTGTGAGCAGTGCTTTAAGCTCTTATCGTTTTATTTATGGCTCTGCTGGCCTCGGCTGAAATGTTTCAGGGACTGGATGGAAGGGAAGCAAACAGCCTCAGTTCAGCAGCGCAGCCTCAGCAAAGCTGGAAAAAAAAAAAATATGAATAAGGGAGATGTGGAAAGTGGAAAGAGGAGGCTGCAGCCCTGAACCCAGTGAGTTTTAGGTTCCTGGCTAATTTCACTTTGTGAATAATCCCATGAGTCAGCAGATCTGTTGGGGCAGGGGCTGGTGTGAGGTTAAGCTGTGAGGTTTTTGGGGGTGCCAGAGGAGAAGAGGATATGAAAGCAGCCCCGTGTCCAGGCTTGCAGCTGTGGAGGTGCCTTGTGGCTCCTTTTCTTGCTCTTTCACAGATCAAAACCCTGAGGTGAAAGGGGTGGTTACTGAGCCTGGAGCAGCGTTCCTCAACTCCAGCCACTGTCAGCTCCTACCTATCCCCTTCAT
The DNA here is from genome assembly GCF_003945595.2 of Pipra filicauda. Taxonomy (NCBI): domain Eukaryota; kingdom Metazoa; phylum Chordata; class Aves; order Passeriformes; family Pipridae; genus Pipra; species Pipra filicauda. Next base: position 2,507,870 of record NW_024104320.1, read on the forward strand.
TTCCTCTTTTGGCAACACAGAACTGGGCTGGGCCCAGTAATTAGGAATTAAATTTGTTCTGTGTTCACTTCATGTGTCAGCAGTGGGAGTGAGGGTGAAGTGGTTGGATGGATTTCCCAGCCAGAGGAGGCTGTGGTCTGAGGACTGGGAAATGCCCAGGCAGCCAGGAAAGGAACAGAATTTTCCTTCTGGACTTGCATCAGGTTTTATTTGAGGCACAAAGCTGTAGGCTGAAGTGGCCAGAGCCCTGGGGAAGGGGTGGGGCTGGTTGAGTTTTGTTGCAGTGCGCATCACTCCAGGTTTGCTCTAAACCGTGACTTGATTTTCAGCTTGGGTTTGAACTAGGCTGGAAATGTGCAATAAACAAAAATGTAATTATTTATAAAGTAATACAAATATAAATAACATAAACACAAAAACAGAAACTTTATAGATGCGGTGATACTTGAAATTTCCCTGCTGTGGTGGCCACATCTACTGGAGTCTGTGCATTTGCAGTGTAATGGGTTTGGGTGCCTAAGAAGAAACTAGAAGATGGTTTCTTGTACTAGCCAAACTGAGCATTGACTTACTCAGCCCGTAATTGGATTTGGAAACTCTTCATCAGAATTTCCTCAACTCTTCATTATGGTTTGAATTGAAAAAGTGGGTAGGCAAATCTTTAGAAAGGAGAAACCACCAGGAGCTCTCCCAGAGACAGCATCTCCTGCTTGGAGAAACACTTTGCCCACAAATGGCCAGGACAGAAGGGGAAGAGCTGCTTCCTCCATGGGTGGCTGTGCTTTAGTCTTGGCATCTAAACCTTCCCCAGACTCAGCATTGCCCATTCTGGGTTGTGTGGGGCTTGATTTGAGGAGCTCTTCTTCAGGGCTGCCGTGTGTTGAGGGATGCAGCTCTACCACAGAGATGGGTCAAGCACTCTTCTGAAACCTGACTGGTGATATGAAGGGCACAGAGGAAATTTGGGCTTTCCCACTCCAGCATCCTCGTGCCCTTCCCATCCTGGCAAAGGGCTTGCCTCCTGCTCTGCAATACCACACAGTATCACTGTCTCAGCCACCTCAATGAGACCTCCTGGCCTGCCCAGTGGTGTTTCACCTGCCAAGATCTGGTCTGCCCTTACAGTGGATCCCCAAACACCATGATCACCATGAAGCTGTTGATCCATCCTCCCTATGCCTGTGGGGACCATAGCGAGAGCATCCCCCCCCGAACACCACCCTGTGCCGGCAGCATTGCCTATTCCGGGGTGTCACCCAGCCCACCCTGCTTCTTGTGCTGGGGCTTTTCCTCCCACATCCCCTACGGAGGCATAACAGACCTGGGAATAGGGCTGGTGTCAGCCGGGTGTCATCTTTTGGCAGGGAATCTGGGAAACGGCTGCCTCGGTGCTAAATTTATCCCCCCCACACCCTGGAGGGTGCACAGCCACCTTCGGCAGCACCAACCTGCCACCAGCTTTTGTTCCCGCCTGGTTGCTGCAGGAGAAATTACTGGGAAGCATCGCCTGAGGGAAGGGTGTTTTTTACTGCTTGCTGCTGCTCCTTCCTAATATTAGCACAGCAGCTGCAGTTTCTGTTTGTCTGACTTAAGCTTTTATTGCAATACTGTAAAATGGAGGCAGAAAATGGGACCCACCAGTTCAAACAGAGCTGTTGAGAGCAGCTGTGGAAAGAAAACAAAGCCAAGCCTGTGTCTTCTTCTGCCTCCATCCCCTTCTGTCCCCTTTTCTTCCATTTAGGAGGGACCTTGAGATACCCTGAGCTGCTTAGAGCATCCTCCCACATGCACTGGGATCCAAGAGGTGCTTGAACTGCAGTCTAAAGGGCTGCAAGTACACTGGAGCTTTTAGGATTTTTTTTTAATTAATATTTTTTTGGCATTGAAAATCTCTTGCTGCAGTGCTCAAAAAAAAAAAAAAGAAAAAAAGCTGGCAGAGAGCCCCAGTGCCACTGATGGGTCGCAGGAGGCTGCTGATGTGTCAAAGCCACCATGGTGCCTTTGGTTTCCACTCTGGACTGTCCATCTAACAGTGTCCCATGTGTCTGTCTCTGCAGGTGCAGATGCAGCCTCAGTGGCAAGCGCAGGACCCCGGCAATGAGGATGTAAAGGTGAGAAATTCGGTATCTTTGGAAAGGCAAAAGGGCTGCAAGAGGGGGGTTTTTTTGTGGAATTTTTTCCCAGCCAGAGCTTGGTTTCACTCAAGCACCGTTGTTCTTAAAAATAGGAATGGCCAAGGTGGTTTCAACAAAATGAGTCACAGGCTATGAATAGTGTGTTTTTAGACCTATTCCACAGGCTTCACCTCTCAGCAACCTTCTGCATTCCCTGGTCTTTCAAAGCCCTCATTCCCACTTGCTTTCTTCCCGTGGTTTAAATATTAACACACATCCGAGCATCCTGTTTGCTTTGCCTCAAGCTCGCAACTGTTCAGCTATTTGGAAAGCCTTGGGCTCCCGGGACGGCTACAGTCAAATAACCTCAGGTGATTTTGTCTTTCCTAGCCTGTTTTAGCAGCTGTTTAATTAAACTCCAAATGAGTTGGTTTGGGGAAGGGCTTTTCCCTTCTGCTGGGATGATAGAGTTGGGGCAGCTGTCTGCTCCCTGCTCTCCCTTGGCCAATTGCTGCTCAGTCATCAGGCCCCTTTTTGGGAATCAGTAGATGAGTTTGTTGTTGGATATTAAGTAGATGAGCTGCAAAAGAAAAACTAACCCTTAAAGCCTGTGTTATTTTTAAAGGGGATATCAGAGCATATTACAATTTGGAAAGCAGCCAGCTGCCGTTCTGGTCCTTCCCTTGCTATTCCCCCTTAATGGCAATAGCTGATTCTCCATGATGAACTGTTCTGGAAAGGGAGTTTCAGAGGAGAAGGCAGATTCTTTTAATTAAAAATTAAAGCTGACTTTTATTTTTAACGTGCCTATTGCGTAATGTGCTGAGCTAGAACAAATCCTCCCCTGTTTATTTTCAATGAGGGGAGAAAAAAACCCTTTTATTCTACCAGGAACAGACTTCAATGTTAATTTAATGTGAACTAATGGGCGTCCCAGCAGACATGTGATTTGTGGGCGGTGAATTCCTCGACACGGATGAGGAATGTTCGGGCACATCCATGCCAGTGCGGAGGTGGCTCAGCAGCTCCCTTTCCCACAGTCTTTTATCCCAATTTTGCATTTTATCCCTGGGTACTAGGCAAAAGTGTGTTAGCAGGAATAGCCTGGTCTTTCCTCTGTAGAAGGAGAAAATGGATGTGAAATGCTGTTGGGAGAGGGAACTGCATGTGGACAGGGCTTGAAATTCTGTTCTCTGGCAGGTTGAGCAGGGATGCAGGGTTTGCAAAGATGGTTGGATGGCCCTTAAAGGAACCTGTTTAGAAGGACCTGGTGACCTGCAGAGGTGCCCAAGCTGCCAGCCAGGGATGGAGTGATGCTGCCCAGGGCACCTCATCCCTTCAGGGAATGGGAACAAAGAAATGCTGTGCTTGCACCTCGAGGGGATGTTGGGAGATGGAGGAGGGTAGATAATGTTGGCTGCTGCCACGCAAATGGGAAGGAGATCCAAGAAGGAAGATGCAGAGTACAGTCAAATTAGGAAGTGGGTTCACAATGGCACCGAAATCATAGAATCATGGAATTGTTAGGGTTGGAAAGACCTCTAAGGTCATCAAGTCCAGTTGTTAACCTAGCACCACCATGTTCACCCACTACATCATGTCCCCAAGGCCACATCCACAAGTTTTTTTAATGCCTTCAGGGATGGTGATTCCACCACTTTGCTGGGCAGCCTATTGCAATTCCTGACCACCCTTTTGGTGAATAAATTTTTCCTAATATTCAATCTAAATCCCCCTGGCACAGCTTGAGGCCATTTCTTCTCGTTCTGTAACTTGTCACCTGTCACTTGTCAAAGTGCTGCTTCCCAGCAGTGCTTCCCAGCAGTGCTTGTGCCTGTGTCTTTGGGACTGTGGAGCCAAATGCTTGCCCTTGGCTCACATCAGAGTAGGAAAAAGCAAAGGCACTTGAGTGACATTGTGGTCAGTGCCACCTCCTGCCTGTCCTTCCTTGCTCTGAGCTTATAGTCTGGTGAGACAGACTTCTCCATCAGGCTTTAATAGGGTGCTCACGGCAACAAGGGCAAACAAAAGGGGCAAACAAATAATTAACTCAAAGTGTGACCAGTGTAGCTGGTGAGAACTGCAGTGGGGATCACTGAGGGGTCTCACAGCTCTTGCCCTGCAGCCCTGGCACTGGTTGGAGCTGTGGAGCCAGACTGTACCTTGCTTTTAACCAAACAGTAGCTGTGGAGCAGGTTTTGGGGAGAGCTTCCTTGTTTGGGCATTGTCACCACTTGCCCCCAAGAGCTGTGCTGTGGGCTTCAATAGACTGAGGGTGAGAAGGAAAACTGAGCTAAAATGCTCTGCTGTGCTTGCAGGCACCATCCTGGTGCAGTGGTTGGTCCTACCAAAGGTACCAAGGGTGCAGGGTTGTGTTACCCCTCCTGCCTGATGTGCCAAATCCAGGTGCTGATGCCCAGCCCAGCTCTCCAGTGCCTGTTCTGGGACAGCAGGTCCTCTGGGACAAGATGGCCACCAAATGCAGGGACCACTCACTGAGGGTGGGCTGGGGTATGTTGGAAGCCAGAGTGCAGATGGTTTTGAGTGTTAATTTTCCCAAGTTAATTTTCCCTCCCTTTCCTCCCCCCAAAGCTGGAAGGTGACAAGCTGGCGCTGCCGGTGAGCCCCAGCCCGGTGAGCCCCGCACCCACCCCCAGCCCCAAGCCCCCTGAGGCTGCTGTGCTCACCGTGGAGCCCTCTCCTTCTGAGAAGAAATGCTTCTTCGTGGATGAAGCAGAGCCTCTCCTGCGGTGTGACTCCACCTCCAGCGGCTCCTCTGCGCTCAGCCGGACAGGCTCTTTTATTACCAAAGGTACCAAAATCAGCCTGACGGGAATGGGAGGACTGAAGGGATGCCACGACATTTCCCATGTGGTCAGCACATGTTGTAAAGCTGCTCAATGTATGATATCATTAAAAAAATAACTAGAAAAACTGGCCCTCCAGGATACGTTTATCACATCCTCGTTCTAGACCAGAGTATCCTGTTGGCAAAGACAATAAAGATTTCAGACCGAAAAACACCTTTAAAGGCTTTTAACTCTTTGAATTTCTGCCAGGGAAGTTGTAGCATCTCTGGATGTTTCTCCTGACTTTTGCTATTGCATTGGCCTCTGTGTCATTTTAGGAATTGAAACCAGAGAATGTAATTTGTAATTTCAAGACTGCCTTTTTTTTTTTTTTTTAATTTTTTTCACTCTTGGTCCTGTTTGTTGCAGTGTGTGACTTGGGATGGAAAGCACTGTTAGCCACCCCTACTTTTTTTCAGAGGGTTTAATTTACCATATTTAACTTGCTGCATTTAATCAGTCTTTACCTTCTGATGAAGGTGAAACACTGAGCTCAGTCAATCTACCAAATTTATACTTGGGTACATAAATAAAGCTGACCCAACGAAAACAACTTGAAAGCGCAGAATTCAGCTTTTTTGGCTCCCCTCCTGCCCTCACTTTTCTGCACTCGCCATTCAGCATTTACAAATGCTGTGTTTGCTCTTGCAAGATCCTGACTGAGGTGCCTCAGCAGCACTGGCTTCTCCATCTTCTCTCCTCCCCATCACCCTCCACCCTTTCCCTTAGTTCTCCTTGTGACGTGTCCCTCTCCAGAGGTGGCACCAGGGGATGGTCTGAGGAGAACAAACCCTGGTTAGCAGAGGTTCCTTAAGGAGTTTCTTGACCACCCTCTCCTTTCCTCCTACAGAAAAGAAGGACACTGTCCTGCGCCAGGTGCGCTTGGACCCTTGCGACCTGCAGCCCATCTTTGACGACATGCTGCACATCCTCAATCCCGAGGAGCTCCACGTGATAGAGGAGATCCCGCAGGCCGAAGACAAGCTGGACAGGCTATTTGAGATCGCCGGTGTCAAAAGCCAGGAAGCCAGCCAGACCCTCCTGGACTCTGTCTATAGCCACCTTCCTGATTTACTGTAGGCACTGGGTCACCACACACTCTCCGAATATCTGCTAGAGCTAGCTTGGCGCTCGTTAAGATGAACGACAATATGCAGGCAGGTTTTGTTGTAGAATATATGGCCAGTATTTTCGTTGAGGTGTCCTTGGTTTTTGGAGGGGGGGCAGTTTGCCAGCGTTGCACCCCTCCACCGTAACTATCGCTCTCAGTCCAAGTCTCTGCCCCCTTCCCGAACCTCTCTCCTCCTTATTCTTATTCCAATCAGATCAGCCGATGCACTTTAAAAAAATAAATCTGACAAAAAAACCGCAGTTAATGAACTAAAAGACCACGAATCTGGTGTAATTTAACACATGGAATTGGGGATTGCTCTGTAACCCCCTTCCTCTGTCAAAGCTGTCACTCAGAGTGACCATCTCCCATCACCTCCCTTCGCCTTGGAGCAGTAAATGGCAAAAACACGCAAAAAAACCCCCCCAACTGTTGCTGGTTACTGTCTCTTAACGCAGCTAAGCTTCCCACCCAAGCTGACTTTTTTATTAATGTACTATTGTTTGGCTCATATCCATTGCTGAGATTTTACTAGCACGGTTATTTATTGTATGGTTTTAACCCGGACAATGCATCGCGCTCCTATTACGCTACAGCAGAAGTGCTTTAACCGCAAAAGAAAAGGGTCGAGTCCCACCAACCTCTGAGGTGATGGAAAGATCCTTTGCCTCCAGTCGAATGTAAGGAATTATCTTGCCTTGTGGGAATGGTGGGGCCCCCAAGGGAGCCAGTGCTGGACGTGGGGAGGCGAAGGTGGCCGCCGGTGGTCCCGCTCTCCTCGTGCTGTAAGACTTAAACCAAGCTCTGCTTTTACACTCGTGTCTCTTGTTTTTTATACAGATGTGGCCGATAAATTCTTCGAAGACCTTACATGGTCTCTAATAGTCTCTTCAAATCACACTTCACTTTTTATTAAAAGAGGTTTGGGGGGGGGGAGGAAAAGCTGCATCGTAAGAAATCTGTCTGATTATATTTGCAATTATTATGCTCCCGTAACGAACAGTCTGTACTACGTTCAATCTGAAGAAGTAATGATACGAGGGTGGCATGAGCTGCCCCATGGGAAGGGGGTGGGAGTGGGGGAAGAGGGAAATGAATTGAAAAATTGCCTTCCAGTGTACTAATTTATTAATAAATACTAGGTGTTTGTTATTTGACATGATTCTGCGTTAACCTCCTTAACAGCTGCTTCTGCTTGGGGACCCCTGGGTTTGGAGCAGTGTCTTGCTCAGGGGGCCCATGGCAGGGTGATGAGAGAGATTTTGGAGGATGGGGGTGGTGAAGAGGTTGTCTCCTTTAGCTTTTCCAAAATATGATTGCTTTCTGTTGACAGCAGTGCCTTGAGTCCCCACGGTTGCTGCTGGAGCTCTCTGCAGGTCCCCGCCCTGTGCTGGGGTGGGGACGTGTGTTAATCCCCACAGCGGTGCCAGATCAGATGGCTGATGGGGCTTCCAGGGTTGGTTTTTGCAAGCTCTCAAAGGCTTTGCAGGCATTTTGGGGAGGCTGAAGTATTAATTTTCCAGGATGCAGCTGCTGTGCTGAGTCACTCCTGAGCAAAGGTCTTGCAGTTACAGCATTTCTGTTGCTGTTACATTACCCAGGTCCTTAAAGTCTCTGCTTCCAAATAACTCATCCATGTTATTCTGTCTACAAAAGGAATCCTTAATGGGACAAATGCTTCTGGTTTATAAGACTGTCATTTTGTTTACTTGGCTTCAGAGTCTTTTCTGTTAACTACGGTGCTGTGTTTTCTTTCTGGCTGGCATTGGAAATTGCTGGTACAGGACTATACATAGGTGCAGGATTAAAACTCTTTGACACGTGGACAGATGAAATATAGTGTGAAATAGCAAGAGCCTTTATTGGGAGTTCTGGGATGGAGTTTTCCCTTGCTGGCAATGAAGCACTGAACATTTTGTGCCTGCAATGTGTCTTCAAAGCATCACAAAGAAATAGTGAGTGTGGCTCATGTGCCTGGCATACACCGTGTTGCTAAAAGCTGTATGCTGAGGTGGAGCCCAGTACGAGCTGTGGGCAAGGGGATTTTTTTACCTCCATGTTGGGAGCAGTGGTGGTTGCTGTCGATCCACCTGGGCAAGAACTGATAAGGGGAGGGAACATGTGCAATTGTGGGCTCAATCGATAGCTGGCTTTAAATTATCCTTTCCAGGCTCTGGGAGCAAGTCCAGCTGGGAAATTAAGAATTTTTCCTTTTCTAGTGGGCCATGTTCTCCTGTAAAGCACTAGAGCCACCAGGCTACCCTCCCAGGGAACCACCTGCCCTATCCCGCAGCTCTGTTTCCCATCCTGGCAGCTGCTCACATTTTCTGATGGGATTTGAAGGAAAAGCGAAAAGAAGAACAGTCCTGGGAAGGACTAAAGAGCCAGCTGAAGAGACACCACAAAGCAGGCATGTTGAGGAGGTGCCTTGGCCAGGAGATACCAAAAAAGCACAAGGAAGCTGGTGGGTTGCATTTAACTCATCTTGATGGCAGGTCATGGAACAGGCCAGGATTGGGGCAATCCTTAGCTCCATCTGTGCTGTGCACACTTTCAGCATTACTCTCTCCTCTGTTTGCACCTGGATGTTGGCCTTGTTCCTGGCTCCATCATTTCAGATTTTCAATCTTTTGCTGTATGCCTGTGTATGTGTGTGAAATACATTTATTTGTTATATATTTATATAAACATACATATTTATATACACAACATAAACTTTTTTATATTATGCTATTTATATATTTACATATTTTTCTATATTATTACTATGTATTTTTACAGGTGTATAATATATAAATATTTTCTGTCTCTGGGGGTGTGCAGGGAAAGTGTCTGAGAGCAGCTGAGCCCCATGTACAGGCAGGGTATTTCCTGGACACGTGGGAGGTGTGAGGAGCCACAAGCCCTGCACCCCCACCCTTCCTCTTGGGCCAGCTCCCTTAAGCCTTAAGAAAATAAACCAGGCAGGTGGGATCGATGGGTTCATGACCTGGAGGCATAACTCCATGGGAGGGGAGACTGGACTTGTTCTCATCCTGGGCTTATTTGAGGCATTGTGGGCAATGCACAAACTGTGCACTCTGCAGCACCAGCTGTGATGTGCAACTCAAATGGGTCAAGTCTTTGGCTAAATGGTTAAGCAGAGTAAAGGTGTGATATAAAGATCTTTATAAATACATGCAATATCCATAAAAATGCATTCTATACAAAATCTGCATTAAACGTACTTGATAGTGCATTGCAGGTGAGAGTTGGGATTTGGCCCTCACTTGGCCTCGCTCAGTTATGGTGTTTGCTCCTTGTGTGGTGTCTCCACTTCGGGACAGGCAAGAGGGGTGGGAATTTGGTGCTGAGGTGGCAGTCCTGGATGGCAGAGCATGTAAAACCAGAGCAGACAGGAAGCATATTGAGCACAGTCATGCCTCCCTCTGCCTGCTGTGGGCATCTTGCTTCAGAGCAGAGACAGAAATTTCTGGTGTGGGCCACACAAAACATCAACTGCTCCAGTCCTGGATGGTGGGGCTTGGACACGAGGTGTGGACATCGCATCTCACCCCGAGGTCACAGTGTTTGCTGGGACAAAATGCTCCAGAGACACCTCCAGCATGGCCTGGCATCCTCAGGACAGCCTGGCTCTGCTGTTCCAGTGCCTTTTAATTCCTCCAGTGGAATTGAGGATTGAGATTGTATTTTTTAACTCTCTTTTTTTTTTTCCCCATGAATTGCAGGTGCTCTCTGCAGAAGAACAAGACATCTTGTACACTTTCCTCCTACCTCAGCCAAATTGGAGTTTATCCTAATGGGGAATTAATTACAAGCCTCTGGGTGTGGCTGCTTGTGTCCCGGTTGGAAAAGCACCCCGGGCTCCTGGGAGGTCATTCGCCTCTCCGGTTTTTTGTATATCAGCCAATTCTCTGTGGATTGCAACAGTGTCTGCGTAGGAGGGATCGTCTGTGCAGCCTTTTGTGTGAAGAACCTGCGGGGAGATCCGTGGTGATCCCGCCGGGCATCCTCGGCGGGCTCTCTGTGGGGCGTGGGGCTTATTCGGGGGTGGGGTGTCTGTGCCCATCACACAGGGCCAAGCTGTGCAGTGTGTGGGAGGGAGGCAGGTTGGTACAGGGACAGCTCTCCCCGAAATCTTCCTCTGGAATCGCTTGGCCTCGAGCTTTTACATCACGAAGGCTTTGCAGCTGGTTTTTTCTTCTCTTGGACTTTGCTCCTGTGAGTGCCGTGACAGGGAAGTTTCCAGGGCAACTGGTAGGAAATGGGAAGATGGAGGAGAGATAAGAGGAGCCATCATTTATGTATTCATTGGATACATGCCTGGTGGCACCCCCCGAGGTGTTTATCTCACCAGCCTTTAGGACACGCCTGCTGCTTCCCTGTGTGAGCATCCATGAGCTTTATAGTTTCCTTTGGGATGCTGTAATTTAATTTTCCTTTCTTTCTAGGGTGGGTAGGAGAGGAGGGACCTGGGGGATGATGGAGGACCTGCCTGTTGTGGCAGCTACGGGTATTTCTGGCAGCTCGGGGTTGTTGCACTGTACCCCAAGCCCTTGTAGCCAATGCACCCTTGTATCTGTGCTCCTGCTGCCCAGTTTCTGCTCCAAGCCCCTCAGGGACCCCTTGGCTGCCACGCCAGCTTTATCTGTCTGATCCCTGCCCACTGTTTATGAGATTACCTTCACTTTGATTTAATTTGAAGGAAATTAGTTACTCTGTAAGCATGCTGGTCTCAGAATACATTTCTGGGCACATGAGCTTTTGCCAGGATCAGTCAGGCTCAGCAGGAAACCAGGACCAGGGCAGGACATTAATCTGCCTGACTTTGTTTCTGGCAGCTCTGATCTCTCCAGGCTAATACTTGGCGAGAATGATATTAACTAAACCACTGATCTTCCACAGTCTTTCAGTAGCTGATGAGTGCTTTTTGTGGTAACTGCTTCTTCTCTACTGATAATATTAATTTATTTTAAAAATAATCAGTTGTCTTTCCACTCTCCTGATGAACAGAGCTTCAGGTGCCTGACAGCTGAGGCTGGCAGGGTTACAGTCATTTTCCAGGTGGGGAAACTTGAAGAAGAGAGATTAAACTCCCCATAGGCAAACTGATCAGAAAAAAAATCAGGATAAAATTCAGAGAAAAGTCTTGCTCCACCAGCCCCTGCACCAGCCTCCCTCGAGGAGCGTATGGGTGAAATTTGGGATGTGAAGTGCTGCAAAAGGGGAAGGGTGGAGGCAATGTTCCCAAACCATGCTTTCCATTAATTAATTTGCCCTTTAAACTAGTTTTTGAGCTGGAAATAAATCTGTGGGCCTGCTGGCTCCCTGGTTAGACCATTTGCCTTCCTCTTGCCCCATTTCAGCAAGTGCAGCTGGGAGGAAGGCCCAGCTCCAGAGCTGAGCCAACAGCCTCATCCTCCATCCTTAGTACCTGTTTCCCCTACAGAAAACCACTCACTCCTGTGCCCCAGCCTGTGCTGTGTCCCCAGAGCAGGGATGGTCCTTCTCTCTGTCCCATGGAAGGGCACAGCATGGCAGTGATGCCCGAATCACTGATGGAAGAAAGACACGAAATCAAAGCATTTGGCTTTGCAGGCAAAACAATTAATTCCACAGCTCCAGGGAACTCACACCTGGAAATCACAGCTGCCCACGACTGGTGGAAACCTTCCCATCAGATTCCCTCAAAGGAGGGAAGGAAATTACAGCTGTTGAATTGCCACATAGCAAATAAAAATTTCAGCTGAGTAACAGCAATTTTTTCTTCCTTCTGTGTTTTTTACTCCTATTCTTCCTTTCCCATGGACCAGCCCCCTGCATCTGGCCATCATTTCTGTGGCCAGAGGATGGTGAAACAGGCATTGGCAGTGATGGGAAGAGGATGGACTCTCGCTCTGCCAGCCTCCAGGATGGGTGGCACCTCCCAGTTCTGCTGCAGGGAGGGAGCACCCACCTGCCCTCCACTCCCCAGACAGGCCCTGCAGGCCTGTGAGTTGGCCTGGGCTGAAATCAGGCATGGGAACCACCCAAAAACTTCAACAGTCTTGACAGTAAAGTTGAATTAACCAGCCCACATGCAATCAGACCCCCTAGGGAAATGTGGGAACAGGACATCAACCTTTTCCCCACCCCTGCTGCTGCCATCTTATAAAATTTCCTTTTATAAAATGACATTTAAACTTGAAAACAGCTTTTTCTTTTCCCCCCTCACCTCTGCTTTTTTCTGATCAAATAGCTGGAAAGTTTCTTCTAATTAAATGTGTCCATGGACTGATAATCCTGTTTTGCTCTAATGTCAATATGGTCCTTTAGCTAAACTAAATATTTTCCCTGCCTGATATTTATACTTCCCTGGCTGCCCCTTAGCTCCTCTCTGGAGTATTTGAAGACTGTGATCCCATTCCCTATCTTTTATTTTTTTCTTCTCTGGGCTTTGTTTTCTCAGGGTTTTGTGTCATGCCTGGTTATTTAAGGGGTTCCCATCCTCAAGCATCTGCTCTCTTTCTCTGGATGTTTTCACACTTGTAGCAAAGGTGGGGAGGAGAAAGCAGGTATTTTCCCACCTCCCACAGCTTAACCCAGCACAAATCATGAGCCAGAGCCCCTTCTCCTTGAGTGAGCAAATCCATCCTTTCCCATCAGACCCTCTCTGGGTCAGTCAGTCTGAACATAAGGAAAATCTTCTTTACTGTGCAGGTGACAGAGCACTGGAACAGGCTGCCCAGAGAGACTGTGGAATCCATTTCTCTGTAGATACTCAAAACCCACCTGGACACAATCCTGTGCAACCTGCTCCAGGTGAACCTGTTTTAGCAAGGGGGTTAGATGATCTCTAGAGGTCCCTTCCAACCCCAAACCATCCTGTGATTCTATGTGGGAAATCAGGCCAGTGGATGGTGCTGCTGCTGTTGCTGGTGGTCTGGACCTCAGGGTACCATCCAGGTACATCCAATGCATGGAGAAAGCCATATGCCATCAGCACATATCACTGATGGACGCTGAAATACCATCCACTTCTGCACTACCTCGGGGATCTTATAGAATCACTGAATGGTTTGGGTTGGAAGGGACCTTAAAGATCATCCAGTTCCAACCACCTGCCATGGGCAGGGACACCTTCCACTAGACCATGTTGCTCCAAACCCCATCGAGCCTAGCCTTGGACAGTTCCAGGGATGGGGCAGCCACAGCTTCTCTGGGCAACCTGTGCAAGGACCTCACCACCTTTATAGTAAAAAATTTCTTCCTAATAACTAATCTAAATCTCTCCTCTTTCAGTTTAAAAACATTCCCCCTTCTCCTATCACTATCTGTCCTTACAAAAAGTAACTCTCACTCTTTTTTATAAGCCCTCTTTAAGTACAAAAGGTCACAATGAGGTTTCCCTGGAGCCTTCCCTTCTGAGAAGATCCTTATTGTCCTCACACTAGTGGCATTTGCTGCTAGGCTGTGGTGATGCTGAGTTTGTGGGCTTTGTCCTTTTGAAATCAGGAGCCTTATCCCCATGGGTTTGCTTGCACTTTCACTGCACTTCCATCAACCTCCTTGTCTGGACTAATCCAGCCTTCCTCTCCTCTAACTTTCTGTGATTGTGATAAATAATTTATGTAACAGGCTGACTCAGGATTTGTTGCCTGGTATAAAGCACACAGCCTTCTGCAAAGCATCCCTTGGTCTTGCCGTTACTGTAGAAATAGGGACACTAATATAATAAGCACGAAATAGCCCTGGCTCTGCTCCCTCCTATGGTGACACAAATTGGGGGTGACACTTTCTTGGTAGCTGCAGCTACTTGGTCGTGCCATGAGCGTGCAGGATGAGGTGCCAAAGAGTCGAATCAGCAAGGTTTTCTGGACCAGGCAGGGAAATAAAAGCTGGTCCAGCAGGGACCAAATTCTGGCAAGTCACTGGCAGATGTAATCTCTGAACTCACAAGCGTGGGCACGTGCTGTGGAAGAAGCTCAGTGTGCCCCTAGGACACCTGAGCAATTCCATGCTGGGGGGGGGGGGAAGAAAAAGCTGTTTTGATGGCAAAAATAAAAGTAACCTGGGTTTTCTGCACCTCATACTGAAGGACCCCCATGTAATTACTGTCATTTTCCACTCCCTTTGTCTTGCTCTGCTTTCCCCTGCTCTGTGTGCTACAGCTGCATCCCTGAGGACCTCAGTGTGGAGGGATGTGGAGTGGGAAGGGCTGGAGGGGGCTGTTTTTCTGCATCCACTGCCAAGGTGATGTGCTCCTGTACATAATCCCTGTGGATGAATAATGCCAGCAGTGCTCTGCTGCTGCCATGGGTGGCCATGTGGGTCACAGTCAGAGCCAAACACCCTGAGCCACAGGTGCTCTGTCCCATTACAGACTCCTCTGGAGGAACCAAATTAGGATGGCGTGCCAGATTTTAAATGGATAGATGTGTGTCTGTGTAAGAGACAGCGATACAGCACCTGCCTGCATCCTGAAAAAGCACTCAGCTTCACTAGGTTTGGCACACTTGCCCAATGTACAAGAGCCACTGGGGACTCAACCCTCCAGTTCGGGGTTTGGGTGTTCAAAAGGGAGAAAACATTTTCCCTAAGGCAGTAAAACCTTTCCTTTGGGGTTAATGCCTCTAACACCGCCCTGGTGTTGCCCAGGGAAAGTTGTGGAGTCTCTTTCTCTGGAGATCTGGAGACATTCCAAACCCACCTGGTTGTGTTCTTGTGTCACCTGCTCCAGCTGACCCTGCCTTGGTGGGGGGGTTGGACTAGATGAGCTCCAGAGGTCCCTTCCAACCCTGATTCTGTGCTCAGTGCTGCCCTAGGGTTGGGTCCCCAGGCCAGGTCCCATCTCCCTTCTCAAGTGTCACCCACTGGGGTCTCCATATGAAGGCCACAGGACAGTGTTTCAAACTCTGGGAGTGTTTCCCAGTCAGACTAATTGGTTAGTTGCCATAAAAAAAAATCCATCACTACCATTACATAGCAAACCTGCACTCAGGAAACTTCTTGATGGACCCAGGGAAACTTCATGATGGACAAGTCACCCAAAATAACCCCTCATTTATCTGGAGTGCCAGCAGCTCCTAGAAAATGAGCTCCACAATTAACACTGAGGCATCAGCACCTGCTGATGCAGCACTGCTAATTATAGAGCCAGGGCTCAAGCAAGCACAGCACAATTAACAAATCTTAGACGAGGCTGCAAGAGGCACGAGAGCTGCTGGGCTCTCCCAGACTCCCTCCAGGCTGGAGGTGACAGCAGGATCCCATCAAGAGCTGCCCCACCACGGTGGTGGTCCCATGATGAGTGGCAGGGATTTACACCCTGCTGCTCCAAGGGTGACGTCTGGGCTGATAGTCCAGCCTTTAATACTGGAGCAATAAATTGCAGCTGCCCTCCTGGCAGCTCCAGCAGGAGGGAGGGAAATGGTGGGAGTGTGACATTAAGGCTTGCAGCACCCATCACCTGCGTCACTCATTGACATTTTTCCCCGCAAGGCTTGGTTAAAAAGCACAAGGTGTAATTTTCAGTGCTGAAATGTTGGCATCTTACCACCTCTGATCTCTAAATGTGCAGGCATTTTCTTCCAGAGGAGACTTTTTTCTGAAGATAAAAAGAAACACATATTTTGAACAGAGTAAGCAGCTGATTTCCTGCGCTTGCTGGGTTTTGCAGCATCTGTCAAGCTGATGTTATCACATTAAAATCGCCCCATAGATTTCCCATCCTCAAGTTCTGGGAAACCTCCATGACCAGCACCACTAAAGCATCTGAAGTTCCTCATTAAAGGCCAGAGATAGTTCCTGTGCCCCAACACATGATTCCCAGCGCTGCTGTGACTGGTATCAGCCTGGGCACCAATTCCAGGATGGATTCTGAGAAAGTTAAGTGGTCCTTTTTAGTAGGTTCTGTTGTCATAGGACATGGGGTAATGATTTTAAACTAAAGAAGGTTAGATTTAGACTATCCTCTTTTCACGATGAGGGCACAGTTTGCCCAGAGGGGTGGTGGATGCCCCATCCCTGGAAACATTCAAGGTCACGTTGGATGGGGCTCTGAGCAACTTGATCTAGTTGAAGGTGTCCCTGCTTCTGGCAGGGGGTCGGACTAGATGACCTTTAAAGGTCCCTTCCAGCCCAAACCAGCCCTGTGATTTTGTAATCTCTGACCAAAGGGCTGAGTGGGAGTTGTAGGATCTCTTTGTGGGATGTAGATGCTCAAGTTGGAAGTAGCATCAAGCCCCAGAAGGCTTTCCTGGGGCACATGGTGGTTTGGAAGTGGACATCCATCTCCATGGCTGCAGTGAGCAGGCTCTCCAGTGTCCTCCAGCTTGGGAATGGGTCCCCATGGGGTTTTGCTGGGCATTTCAGATGAGCTCAGTACCCAGGAAATAGCCACATTGCATCCCTTTCCACTCCTCCCCAGTGGCTCTCGGCAGTGTTGGAGCTGGTTAATGGGTTTTACTGAAGAGTTTGATATTTAACTTGTTTCCTCAGTCAGGCGAAGGCAGGAGAGGTGACTCACCAAGGTCTCACCCTGGTTCAGCCAGGAAAATCACGTCCTATTCTCTTAGCAGGAAAAATACTTGGCCACAAACACTTTACATCTTGTTGTGCATGGAGGTATCTGCTTCTCACCCCAACTGGTGCCACCTCCTCTGACCCCTACGACGATGGGCTAAGGGCTGGCACAAATGCACAGGCACAGCATTATTGATGCACACAACTGCCCAGGCTCCTGGCAATTTCAAAGGGTGGCCCACATGGTGCTTGGGACTTCAAAACAACTCTCCTTGTGCCTGGGATTGAGCTCTCTCCATCCCACTCGAGCAAGGAGTTTGGGTCTGTGCCTGTCTGTGCGTGTGCGATTGCACATCCCCATCACCACTGCTTTAATGAATCTGAGGAAACGAGCACAAAACCATCGAGCCGTACCGATTTTATGTCACTGCCAGGTTTTGCACTCAGCTTGGGAGCCAGGCAGATAAAACACAGCTCGTTTTGTTGATGTCAATGAGGTTTAAAACTCGAGGCAAATTAATTGCATCTGTATTTTTTTGATCCTTGAAGGCAATTTCGTGAGGCATTTGTTAAAGATGCCACTTAAGGAGGAATTTCCTAACTGCACAAGTTAATAACTTTAAAACTGCTGCTCAGGCTTCCTGCAAATGGGGCTTTGTGCTGCAAATCTCTTTGAGGCTCATAATTCAATCCTATTTAGAAGCAAATTTTCTTAGATTTAGAGCAATGAATATTTAAATACTACTGGTTGAACAATTTTCAATTTTTAGATCATTTCAAAGCCAGGAGAGTTTATAGCATTCGGCTACTCTGCCACGCTTTAGCATCTGAACCTTAGCTGACTCTTAAGCAGCTTAAACAGCTATAAAGGGTTAGAGTAGTTTAAAGGGTTAGGGTAGTTTAAGCAGAATATCATATTTTCAAGGCTTTGGTTAAAGAAATGGGAGTTCACAGGCTGTCAAGCTGAGCAGCTCCAGATGAAGGACCTGACAAGCCTCGCTAGAAAAGCTCTCTGAAGCACTTGGTGTGTTCTCTGCTTTCAAACCTTGTCTATTTTATTTTTTTCTAAGAAAAAATAAAGAAGAATAAGGAAGTGAAGCGAGCATGTTGAACATAGACACAAAATGCAGAACATAGGCAGAATGTTTGGGAAGTGCTGTGAAGGTGGGTTTGCCCTGACAAACAACTTGTTTTGTTGCTCCCTGTATTTGACATTTTTCCTCAGTACAAACCACTTCAAAACACAGTAACGCTCTGAAAAGTGGCAATGGAAAAAACACATGAGCTTTGCTGTGTTCATGTTTAGCTCCTTCAATGTCAGATACGAGCAAATTAAAAATCGAAAGATGGGGCTTTTAAAAACTCTCTTGCGAACCCAAGCCGGTTCTGGCATTTGGCCAGGGGGATTATTTTTGATGGCAAGGCAGACAAGGGGAGAAAGAGGTCTTTTTTTTTGCAAGAGATTTTTATGCCAGCCCTAGCCATAGAAAATTACCTCTGTGTGCCGTTATAATTTATTTCTTTTGACTAAAAGCCATGCATGTTCCAGTATGTTGCTCCATCTGTGCCGTTAATGCTGGACTGTGCAAAAAACTGATTCAGGTTTTGTCGGATACAAGAGACAGCTGAGGCAGAGGGGAAACCCCTTAGCTTGGCATAAGGCAGATGGATGAACATGGGGATCTGTTTCCAGGTGTTTCTCCAACTGCACTGGCATAAGGAGAGCATCTGTGCTGGCACCAACCACCCACACCTGTGCTACAAAAGTGAGGTGAGAAACAGCGCAGCCCAGGTGAGCTGCAAAGGCTCTGCTGGGGCTCTCTCTGCTGCAACTGCTTTACATTGGTCAAAGGGTTATAAGAATGTGACAGGGCTGCTGTACTGGATCATCCCATGTCCCAGTCCCTCACAGTCCCATCCCTGATACCAGAACCAGATGCCTGGGAAAGGTATAATAATACCTAATGTCATTTCCCCTGCAAACCCTTCTGTCTCAGACAGTTTGTGGCTTGGGGAGAGCCTGCAGCACCTGAGGTCTCTGTGTGCTGGGAGACCCTTCATGGGTTTCTCTCCTGTGACCACTCAGAGTCCTCTGGAGAAAGCAGGACCAGCCTTTGCCACCCAAAGCTTCCGTGCCAGACCTTGTACCAAACACTGGCTGATTTGTCTGTTTTGAGCCTGGCAACATCTGCTGATGCCCTTATCTATCTATAATTTATTTTTAATTTTATTTGCCATTGGCTGAAGCTCTGAACAGCCTGTCCTCTCCGAGTTTCATAAGCCTCACCATGTTTCCCCTCCAGCCACCTCTTTTCAAGGACAAGGAGCCCCAACCTACTCATGTTTGATCTTCCCTGCATCCCTTCTTTGAACTTCTCCCCTTCTGCCCATGGTGAGCTGTGATGATGGATGAGGCAGGGCCACGTCCACATCAGGATTATACCTTGACAGCATTCATGCTGCAGAAGAAAATGCCAGTCCTGACCAAATATCCCCTCTGAGGCTACTGCCAGGAATTCCATCAGGGATGGGATATTTAGCATCACCACAGTAGGATCCAGGCAATCACTCAGCTGGAAAAATAACTCAGGTGCTGTGTAATGAGATCTGACAGAAATGTAGCAGTAAATGATTTAATTACTCAGCCTGTTTCAGTGATGGTGCCAGGATGGATGCAGCGGTGCTGGGTCCCTGCAGCTGACAGCAGCATCCTCCTGGAGCATGCCTGGGGCAAGCCTGTGGCTTGTGACCTTCTTGTACCCTACAGAATTGAATTATACTGTAAATACTGAGATTATTAGTGGTATAGCTGATGTATGTGCATGTATACAATGAAATATTCCATACACTGAGGCCCCCAGCAGTCCTATTTTTCCTTCACTTTCCTCAGCATCATTTCTCTTCTCACTTCCAAACTGCTCCTTCTCGTTCCATCTTATCTCCATGCCCTCTTAAAACCCTTTTTTCCCAACAATAACATCTCTGTCCATGACTATGATATTCCCACCAGTTGTTATTTTTCTAGTTTCTGTGGAAACATACAAAAGACCTGGTTTTTTTTCCGAGGAGACACTCAGCACTTCCCAGGAATTGGGTGTCTTCAACAAGCAGCAATGTATGTGTTGTCCTCAAAAGCATCCAGCCCCTGCTTTAATACTGGCTCTCCTGGGACACATTTCTCCACGACTTTGGGCTCTAGGTTAGAGCTAGAGCACCAGATGTGCTGATTTGGCAGGACTTTGTACCCTCTCTGAAGATGGCGAGTGGAAGATCCCCTTTTTTCCTACAGCACTTTGCAAAGATATTGTAAATAACATCTGCATCACCAAAATTAGGACTTTCCTGCATTGCCCAAGATTTCTGGCTTGTGAATCAGCTCCCGGGACAAGCTACCAGAAAACTTCCCATCTGACCTAAAACACCAGCTGGTTTCATCATCCCAAAAGCTTTCCAGGAAGCCCTAATTTAGGAATTAATGTTCCACTTCCCTCACCCAGTCCATCGTCCTGGCCTTCCCAGCAGTGGCCAGGCTTGGGAGCCGCAGACGTCAACACAGAAATGAGTCGGAAAATGCACGACCTGGGCGGGAATCCCTTATGACGGGTCTTTCTGCTGGGATTTTGCAAGCAGATCACCTCCAGCTTGGCCGGAGCAATTCCCAGCGTCTTTCCGAAAGGTTTTCGCCCTCTGGAGGCTGACATTAGGAAAGCAAATGCGAGACTGAAAAAAAAAAAAAAGGGTCAAACCATACATTTGCAGAAATGCAGCCCCCATGAGAATAAATCTGCAAAGAGCTGGTGGGCTTCAAAGTGCTTTTACTGAAAAGCTGTCCAGGGACTCCTAGCAATCATAGAATCAGGGAATGGTTTAGGTTGGAAGGGACCTTGAAGCTCATCTCATTCCGACCCTGTGCCATGGGCAGGGATACCTTCCACTAGACAAGGTTGTTTAAAGCCCTGTCCAACCTGGCCTTGAACAGTTCCAGGGATGGGGCAGCCACAGCTTCTCTGGGCAACCTGTACCAGGGCCTCACCACCCTCACAGTAAAGAATCTCTTCCTAATAACTAATCTAAATTAGTTATCATTTAGTTTAAAACTATTCCCCCCTGTCTTAGAGCGAGTCACTCTCATTTTTTTATAAGCCCCCTTTGGGTACTGGAAGGTGCCAAAAGGTCTCTCCTTTTCTCCAGGCTGAACAAGCCCAGGTCTCTCAGCCTGTCTCCATAGCAGAGGTGCTCCAGCCCTCTGAGCACCTTCATGGTCTCCCGTGGACCCAATACAAGAGGTGCACGTTTCTTGTGCTGAGGATCCCAGACTTGGAGGTGGGCAAGGACAATTCTGGCATTGAAAGCCTCATTGGGTCCCCAGAGGCACTGTGCTGAGCCTTGGCTTCCCCATTCCTGCTGCAATAGCACTGAAAAATGTCCAGATAAGGTTGAATCATTCTGCCTTGACAATTCCAGATGAGACCTGCTGATCTGGTTCATTTTGCAATTATTTTATTCCTTTTTTCCCTTTCCCCATCTTTGCAATAGGTTGTGCATGACAAAGGATTACACAGAGGCTAAAATGCACATGGCATTTCTAAATCTTCAAAATTAAATGTTTGGAAATCTTTTTGAAATCTCCATAGTTTGTTTTCATCAAACACAGCTCCATTTGTTTGCTTGCAAATAGAACCACAGGTGAAAAATAGTAATTTTTTTCTTGATGTGAGATATTGGAGGGAAAAGGGTGACACTGAAAACATGAGCTCAGGTTTGTTTTGCACTGGACTTGGTCTAGCAGCATCTACATATCTGTCTGGTTTTATTTCCCTATGTCTTTCTGCCATGACTTCATCCCAGTTCCCTGGAGACTCTGATAGATTGTGAGGTCCTCCTGTTCCTCTGGATTTTTCTTGCCATCCTCTTGTATATTCTCTGTCAAGCTACACACAGCTCAGCCTCATGAGTCTTGGGAGAACACAGACAGGGCTGTGCATGGAGGCACAATGCCAAGACATGCCCGATGAAGGCCGTTGTCCGGGCGTGGGTGATGTGATTCAGTGAGCAGAGATACAGAACATTCCCTCCCAACTCTGTTCCCATGCAGTTGTATTTTCCCTGTATTTTGTGTTTGCTCTCTTCCAGCCAGCCCAGGTCCTTGCACACCTGCCAAAACAACAGCTGGAATCCAGATGTGTGAACAGTAGCTAGCACCTAACTCCTGCCAGTGTCAGAAACACCCATGGGTGCTGACACAGGTAAGGAGCCTATAAAGGAATGATGCTCCTAAAAATTGTTTTGGACCTGGATATTTTTTCTAGAACACAACTGGAAGACAAACTTTTTAGCTGGGGACAAACTTTTTAGCTGAGCATGTTGCAATAGGACATGGGGTGATGGTTTTAAACTGAAGGAGGATCGATTTAGAATAGGTATAAGAAGTGGTTTTTTAATGAGGATGGTAAAACACTGACACAGGTTGCCCAGAGAAGCTGTGGCTGCCCCATCCCTGGAGGTGTTCCAGGCCAGGTTGGACAGGGCTCTGAACAAACTGTTCTAGTGGAAGGTGTCCCTCTTCATTGCAGGGGGCTTGGACTAGATGACCTTTAAAGGTCCCTTCCAACCTAAACCATTCTATGATTCCGGAACATAAAGCACAGGAGGCCCCAAGGATTACCAGATTTCCACAGCCTCAGAAGCATTTGCTTGTTGTTTCTTACACTTCTGTCCATTCACCTGTAAGGAGTTACCCACCTGTGATCTGCAGACCTCAAGAACTCAAAAAGCTTCTGTCCAATATGTCACAGGTCTACATCACCACCCATGGCAGGGAGAGAAGATGGGCAACATCAAGAACCAGCAACCTCTTATCCTGCCCAACTTAATTCCCAATCTCAACAAGGTGCCCACCTCCACCTCCCCAACATTCAACACACACAGAGTCAGCTCCATCCCACAGGGCTGCTGAAAGGAACAGCACAAGCCTTTTCCAAGGGGAAAAACAGAGATTGTGTGAAAACAAAGTCCAGAGAGGAGAGGGATCATAAGGAAAACCTAGATGGGATTTTCCACGTTTTTAGTCCTTGACCCAGAGAAGTCACAAAGGTTTATACAGTGGCACTTGTCCAGTTCTACAGAACAGGGTTGGGTTGGCTATTAACTTCTCCATGGGACTAATCTGACTTCCCATTCCTGAGCTTGTCGAGGTTGTGCTCTGCTGTCACTACAGGGTCCACAGGTCACTCAGTCATCCACAGGCTGCTCTGGGCCAATATCTTACCACTGTCCAGGGCCAACACCAGCCACCATGACTCCTTGGGGCCAACACCAGCAGACCTGTGCAGGGTTCAGCTCAACAAGCTTTGATGTTTCTTGGTCCCTCAGCACCTGAACCCACAGCTGTGGGTTCAGCACTCTGCGTCTTCATACAGGACTTGAGGAGACCTCCAAGAGAGACTCTTCCCATGCTTGGATAGGCCTGAACGTGGGAAAAAACCTTGTACAAGGTAAACCAAAAGAAAAGGAGAAAAAAAATCACTTGTCTCAATAAAAAAGCTAGACCATATCCTACTGTGCACTATTAAGGTTGTTCTCTCCTGATCCCTGTTTTAGGGGGTGTGAGGGCAATTTTGGCAAGTTGGCTCCCTGAGCATGGCACTGGTTGTGGATGAAGGCTGAGATATGAGATTTCTCCCTTTTTTTCAAGGCTATTATACAGTGTCCATGAACCAAGTTAGATTTTAGAGAAAGAGACAGATGTGTCACTGTGCAGTAGAGGGACAAAGCTGGGACAAAAACTCCAACAGTTCTGGAAAACATCAGGAGCAGGACAACATCAGTTTAACTTTTGCACTACCTGTGCATCCCAGCACTTCCTAATGCCAGCAACACCATTCCCAGCTCCTGGAGGCAGTAAATGACTTCATAATTTAAAACTGTGCTCTACAACAGAGATAAACACACTTTGGTGGAGGAGTGGAGGTAGATGCATTTCAGTGTTGCAGTCCATCTGCTGTGTGCTGAGGTTGTCACATCAAAGCAGAAGCCTGGAGGGCACTTTCATAGCGTGTGGTGAGAGGGCACAGTCACAGGGGTGTGATCACCACTGCAGATTCGGGGTAGGCTTTGTCAGTACTTTACAGGGAGCCCAGGAAGGCGCCAGAGATGTTTTGTATTCTGTCTGCAGGGCTGGGATTTGTACAGCTGAGCAGGTTTTAATGTGATGTTTTCCGAGGCAATAGATGTGGGAGCCTAAAGTGCCACTGTTACAAAACCCCAGTCCAAGCGAAGGCACATTTTAAATAAGCAATAAAGATGCAAGACCAAGTCAGTACCAAACAGCAGTTCCACTGGAAGATCACAAAGCCATGATCAAGCACAAACAGATTTTTTATGCGTGTTAAAGTAATTGGAAATTTGCCATGTACTTGTTCTTCATCTTATTAAAGGACCTGCTGCTATGAGGACACATAGGGTCATTTTCAATGTTTCTAGCACTCTGCACAATTTCTTGGCCAAGATTCACATTGTTCCAGTAAACAGTTACCTGGTTGTTTACTGGAAAAGCAAGGATTTCAGACCTTCTTTGGAAGATGATTTTATCATCTTACACATCATTTTGCGCTTGGATAAGCAGGTCAGCAGCCAAAGCTGGAGCCAACAATAGGGTCTGCTGTGGTCTTACCTCCTGCCTCGACCAGCACTGGTATGCAGGAACAAGGAAACCAAGGAGTGCACACACATGGCTGAGTCCCTGCAGCTTTATCGTGTTTCCTCATGCCTGATGTGCACATGCCATATTAGCAAAATGTGCAGATTTGACTCAGCTTGGCCTACACTGAACATGAGTCGGAGCCCCAGCGAGTAAACAAACCCATAAGTCATCCTCCAGCTGAGCTGCCAAGAGGCTCTTCAATCCCTGGGCAGAATTCAATGGGTGCCGCTCTGCCAGACCGCGTCTGCTGCCCGCCCCTAATGGGGACAAATCATCGCCACGGAGCTTCCCTTTGGTTCATCTCAGCGCTCGTGGAGACCTGATCCTGCAGTCTGACTCCCAGCTGGCCCAGGCACATGAGAAGGAAGGAGAAGGTCACTTCAGAAACGGCAGCACGACTTTGCCTCGCTC
The DNA here is from genome assembly GCF_003945595.2 of Pipra filicauda. Taxonomy (NCBI): domain Eukaryota; kingdom Metazoa; phylum Chordata; class Aves; order Passeriformes; family Pipridae; genus Pipra; species Pipra filicauda. The sequence goes on from NW_024104320.1 coordinate 2,532,560, forward strand.
AGCCTGTGGTCGCTCACGAGGCAGAATTGCACCATCTCGACGTGACCCCTGTGGGTTACACCAGCGACACGGACGTGCCGTGTGATGTCCAACGCATTTCAGGAAGCAGCTGCTGCTTCCACTTAGTCCCAGAAACTGACTTTTGCCATGGTCACACTGAGCACTGTATGGTGCCTGGTTGAGTCATCGCCCACTGGGGATCCATTCAGGTATCTCTGAGTGACACCTGTAATGTACAGGTACCCAGCCCTTCTCAGCTGGGCAGCTCTTTGCCTATGCACAGAGAAGAGGAATCAGGTTTGTGTAAGAAGTGAAATCTAAACCCAGGATAATTAAATGATATTTCCCCCCATTTCTAAGCTGTTTCTGACGTATCACCATTTTCTAGCTCAGAGCCTATGTGTCCACTGTGAAAACTGAGTGAAGGCAGCTGACTTCCTAGAATCATAGAATTATAGGATTTTTTGGGTTGGAAAGGACCTTAAAAATCATCTAGTTCCAACTCCCCTGCCATGGGCAGGTAACAGCTACTCCAGCTGGTGTCACCCCTCAGCTGTGAGCTGCAAAGGTCAATAGAGTTGGGCAAATGAGATTTTTTTTTGAGAATATTTTAGCCATACCTGCCATTCTGCATAGCCTCTGCACATCACTTGTGTGCTGTTTCATGTCCCATTAATGGGGCATATGTGGCACATCACACTGCTTGCAGCAAGAACAGGAGCAGGAGCAAATAGCACAGAAAGGATAGAAAAGATGGTACTGAAGAAAAGGACGAAAGAAACTATGAAAGACAGGAGAAATAAAAGAGAACATCAGTAGAAAGCTACAGCAAAGCTCAACAAGGCAATGGCACACATCCCTCTGGGTTCATTAACCACTAATAGGATTTATGAGAAGAATTTGTCACACTCTTAGGAGTACTTAGGAAAATGAAAAAATAATCTGGAAAAAATCTTACACCCTATAAACATCTATCCTTTCTAATGAATACTTAATGCTTGTTAAGAGTGCAGGAAGTAAAAGCAGCCAAGTGTAAGGCGATCAGGCTCCAGTTTGAGGTGAAGACCCTGAGGTACGTAAGGACCTGGAGTCCTTGGCTCACACAGGTATTTAGGGCTGTGTAAGGTACCCTGAACATATGGCCTGGCCTCCAACCACCACTCAGTGGATAGTGATGTCCCACAGGTGGACTCTGGAGCCCATATCTCTGTCTCTGATGCCCATGAGCACCTCGATGATGCTTGAGATCTTCAGTGAAGCAAAGCAGTGGAGCTTCCATGGGCTTTTTACTATGGGTGCTGCAAATCATAGGCCAGGCTCAAGGGCAAGAAAGGTCACATCCAGTTGCAGGAGATACCACAACAAGAATGAACCCAAATCCTCCACTGTAACAGGGACATTCTAAAACAGCTGCTGAGAATCCAGGAGGTGCTCACCCTTGCTTGAGTAGTGAAACACCAGGCAACAACCTCCCTGAAATCAGCTGTGACACCAAAGCCAGGACTGGGGACCCTGGGGTGTCACACTGGGGTGATTTCTGTTGCACCCCTGCCTCCCCCACAGCGCTGAGCTCCTCAAGGTTTTCTTCATTTCTTCAGGGCTTTAGGTGTCCTAAATACAAAGCAATTAAGTAATGCCTGAGGCATTTTCAGTGCCCCGAGCAAAACCACTGAAAATCCTCGGCTTTGAACACGAGGTGGCAGGCTGGCCCCGGGATGGGGAGCAGCCAAGGCAGTCCCGGTGGCCGGAAATGGTCCTTTGAAACCAGAAAGGAAAATACTGGTCCTTCTTGTCACCTCCCAGAGAAGGGAGGAAGAGCACAAGGTTCCTGTGGGGCTTGGAGTGACTTAGGGGGAGGAGTATGTGGTGAATGATCACGTACCATGAAAAGATGTGAAAAAATCTTGCCCAAAACAACCTACCAGCTTGAGAGGATGATGACTGAGGGAGGGATACTCACGTTCTGTTTGTGGTGACGGTGGGATACTGCCTGGAAATTAGGTATTGGCAGCACCCTCAGCTCATCCGCTTTATTGGTTTGGCTACCAGGATTTGGGGCCAGACTGGAGAAGCACAGTCAAGAGCTGCTTCCAGATGTTTGGACCTGCCTCACACATGTGAGTGTCCAACAGGACAAGAGGAAATGGCCTCAAGTTGTGCAAGGAGAGGTTTGGATTGGATATTAGGAAAGAATTTCTTTGGGAAAAGGGTGGTCAGGCATTGGAACAGGCTGCCCAGGGAAGTGGTGAAATCACTGTCCCTGGAAGTGTTCAGAAGGCTTGTGGATGTGGTGCTTAGGGACATGGCTTGTTAGTGGCTTGGCAGTGCTGGGTTAATGGTGACCTTAGAGATCTTTTCCAACCTTAATGGTTCTATGAGTCTGTGGACTTGCCTGGTGACCACCAGCCTGTGTCTAAGCCTGATTACCCTGATCCTGCCCCACAGGCTGACTTTAGCCTGCCTCATGACCTCAACATTTCCTGAGGACCTGGACTCTGGACCTGGCCACCATCACTGGGCCTGCAGCAAATCTGCACCAGCCATTTTGGCAGGGGAGAAATGAGAGTTTGGGTGCTCCCCATCATCCACTGATGCAGGAGCACAGCACCCACATGGAACACAGAGCTCCTGTTGGAGCAGAAGCTTCCCATGGTTCACAGGGCTCCCTGCCCTGAATTTCATTCACAGGGCAATTTCAGTGACATTGAAGGGAGTGACTAAGCACGATGGGTCTGTGGAAAGAGCAGTCTAACCAAACAAGTCTCACATCTGCAGTAGCTGCTGGCACTAGGTGACCAGTGAGCTACCTTTGACACTGGTGTTGGCACCCGAGCACACCACACTAATTGACCTGATGCTTCACCTTCCCCTTGTCCAGCTGAGAGCATCCCCAGCTCATTAAGCCAATTTGCATACAGCTCTGTGTGTAGTCATTAAGAAGTTCCAGGCACATGAGTGAAACTGGATGAAAGCTTCACCGGAGGGAACAATCCAAGGAAATCGCAGTGCTCGAACTCCAGTTTGCCTCAACAGAGGGAAATTCAATTAAGAGCTGATTTGATTTGTGTCGCTCAGAGAAAAGCCAGCTGACTGGGTGTTGGACATATTTTTGGCTCTGCATTAGCCATAAATACCAAGGATTGTTTTAAGCAGACTGGAACAAACACACTGGACCAAGCCCATCTCTGTCTGCCAGCTGGGGACTCAGGGTGAGCAGCAGAGGAGGCACAACTGCCCCTTACTGATGGAGAACTGATGTGTAACTGCTCGAAGGGGTTGCATTCCCCACACACCCCTCTCTGGGAGGAGACTGCAGATTTTGCCTGTGCTGGGTCTGTCCTTCTCTCTGCTGCAGCTTGTTCATGCCTTCCAGCCCCTGCCACTGTGTGAGTCCTCAGAGACCTGTGCAGTTTATGGCACTGGAAACCCACCTTCTCACTTCCAGAGCTTTTGATCTTGCAGTTGCCTCCCTGGGGACACCGAGATAAGGACAGTCACTAATTATGATCAAGCTTTGCAGAAGTGATTAGGTATCCTGTGTTACTCATTATCTTCCTGTTAACATTTTCCTTTTCTTCCTTTGAAAACCCACTGTTTGTTAAATCAACTGATTCATCCTTTGCCAGTGTACTGGAGGAGCAGTGCCCAGTTTGGTTTCCTTCTCCCAGATTTTTGGCTGGGACGACTCAAAATGGGTGGTTTCCTAGTGATCCCTCCCATCTGAGCCCACCTCTAGTGGGTACCTATTAAATCCTATTAACTGCTGGCTGCCCTAACGCCTGCGAAACTCGCCCTCCCTGTGAGTGCTCAGAGAATTTTAGCTCTGGCATGCCAAGAGGTGCTGCACTAATAAAATTAATGAGAACTTTGCTCCCTGAACACAAGAGCCCAAGCACAGCTGTGCTGCTGCATAAACACGAATCAGCTCACACGACTCCCATGGGGACCTTGTCTGTCCCCAGGGTCCCTCTCTGCCCGAAGTTGCTCGTGGACTTGCAGCACCAGGCAAGCTCCAGTTCCTGCTCGTATTGTGAACAGAAAAGCTGCACAGAGCCACATGCAGCTTCCCAGGAGCTACATCCATGGAGCAGAATGAGACCTGGAGGCACAGCCAGAGCTCCTGCTTGATCATTGCAGAAAGCACAGGGCACATGGAGCAGCCCTGGGTAGCAGGGAGCAGGCTCCGCTCAGAGACTTGTGCAAACGAGATGTTCATTAATTCCCTTAATGCTTCACATGTGAACAGGGAGTTAGAGGGTCCTTCTTGAAGGAAAACTCATTTGCAGTACAAAGTAGTCCCTTGGGTTGACAGCACAGAGCGTTTTTTCATCTGCTCAGGGAGCAAAATGGAATTACACAGCTCCAAAAGGGAGGAATGAACTGATTTAAAAGGATTTGTCCTTCACATCTAAAGAAAGTCTTTGGAGCTGTTCCTGAGGTCCCATGAGAAATATCTATGTGAACCCCTTGCTTGTCTGAATAAAACAAGGACTCTTGGTAGGACCAGGCAAAATTCCTCTCTAAATATAATATTTAACTGTGAGGATACAAATTTTCTTGCTGAAACCACCCAAACAGGAAAATTCATGTGGGTGCGTCCATTTGACTTTATTTCCTCTCCTTTATGTGTCACATGGAGGCTTGAATGGAGCTGATTGTCTCTTCTCCTCATGGTCTTAACTGTGTCCCCTTCTTGTCCCTGCCCTGTGGCATCTCCAGTGCTCAACCAGTTCCTCCATTTGCCACCATACTGGCTACAAACCAGCTCAGGAAACATCTGTGAGGTTTCCTGCCAGCTCAGTGGGCTGAACCTACTGCCCCAGCAGGGCATCCAAGGGGTGCCAAGGAAGGTGAAGATGCAAGCGGCAAGGGCAGTCAGACTTGCTTAGAGCAGGGGTAAGCTGCTAGGGCAGCTTGACTGGAGCATGCCATGCAGTTCTGCTGGGGCTTTTGCCAGCTAAAAGTTCTTCTTAAAATTGGGAAGAGGGTCCAGGAAGGACCAAGCAATGATTGTGCTATTTGGAATATGTTCCAAAGACATGGAATATTGCTGAGGACTTAGTGCTCCATGTCTTAGTTTCCTCAATTAAAAAGGTTTCCAAAGGCTGGATGGAGTTGCCCAGCAGATTTTGAGCCTGGTACAAAACTCTCAGGGTTTCTGTAGTAGTTCTAACATAAAAGTGGTCAGGCAGGCTCTTGCTACACAACTACAGTGAAAGCTAGACCTATCCTTTTCAATGTTTGGCAAAGAATGCATTTAATACCAAGTAAATATTGCATTCTTGGAACCATTTCCCTTTAAAAAGAGCAGCCGGGATGAAAGGCTTCCCTGGCTCTCCCTACCACATAAAAAGGCAAGGTTTATTTTCTTTCTCAGCCGAGCAATGCTGCTGGATACCCATACCTCAGGTTTTCCTTCCTGCTTCTATCCTATCTGCTTATCAGGGAATGTCACCTGTTTACTCAAGACAAGACAAACAGAGTTTGCTCATCCGATGCCTCTCAGAGACATCCTATGAGCATCCTTTGCAGTGGGAACCGGACAACCTGCAGCCAATACCCCATGAGCACACAATTCAGGCTGGTCAGGTTTGCCGTGGTTTGAGCTGTATCAACGTGTGTTTCTACGCAGAACCGATGTGAAAGCTGGGCTGTGCTCCACAGGAGCACCTGACCAACTCTAAAGCTTGGAACAGAAGGAGAAAGCAAAAGCTGCTCTCCCCAGGAAGCAGCAGGGATTGGCACCTGTCCCACCCGACCTTGATATTTGGCCATGGGAATGGATATTGTTGCCATGTGTACACAGATTGGTGTTGCCCCACTGCCCCTTGCAGCTGGATGGGATTAAATGGGTAGGAAGGGTGTGGTAGTGGTCTGAAGTCCTTGGCAGGAGTAAAACCCACCAGCGGTGAGGGGCTCTGGTCTGTGCTGGCTGGTGGGAGCAGAAATTATGCTTTTCCTTTTGGACACGTCCTGCAGCACACAAGAGAGAGAGTTCCCCCAGCACCCACAGCCCATCTACCCCAGGAACACAACCCTGCAAAATCAGCAGGGCCAGAGTGAAGCATTTAATGAAGTCTGTGCTCGAGTCACTTGCCCACACGGCTCCCAAGGTCATGCCCACAGACTCCCTTGTGTGCGTCAGCAGCATCATCCTGTCCCCTGCCCCTTGGTGCTGGGACCATGAGGATAGTGGATTTGGATGAGCCTGCAGTGTGCTGAGCCAGGGACTGTGCAAAGGGCTCTGGGGAAAGGAGAGAGTAGAGGATGTGCCACCTCCACCCAACGAAGTCATCCTACACTGTTTCTCTTTCACCTGCTGCCAATGGCACCCCCTGTAAGATCCCTCCGAGGTGTGTCAGGGGACAGCATGTGTCCTTCTACATTCCTCGATGGGGTTAGGACAGGGACAGTGCTTTCAAGTGCAGACTAGTCCCAATAAATTTATCTTGCCAGCTTCCCTTTCGTAACAGGAAGGATAGCAGGCAAACAATAAATGCAGGAAATGTTCAGCTGACCCAGGCAAAGGTAGAAGGTTTGCTCTGGATCAGCCTTGTGTGCAGATGGGAACAAGGAGAAAAGCCAGTGCTGGAAACTGGTGATTCGTCTTCATGGGCTGTTTTTTAACTGAGAAATGCCATTTTGTCACAAATAAAGCCTTGTGGAAGGGTGTCTGAGTCCACAAAACTATGGATGGAACACTGACAGGGTTACATGTGCTAGAAACCAGCTAAAAAAGATGAGAGAAACCATCAACAACCTTGGATAAACCTATGTTTCAATCTCAGTATCATTTATTAGATAATTAAAATGAAGGGGGTTTTTTTTGTTTCAAAATATTTTTCCTATATTTCCTTTTCTTAGAGACCCCACTAGAGATTCTCATTTAAGGCCCCAGAGCAGGATATATATATGTTTGCAGTATGTGATGAATTTCAGCTGGAGGGAAAGTCCAGCTTTCAGCCACCTCTAATCTTGTCTATTTTCATTCTCCATTCTCCAGCTCCTTGGACAGATTGGACACACAAAAAATTGGACCAGAAGAGAGCCTGTGATGCATCAGCCCTCCTGTAAGGATCAACATGTTCAGTGATCTGGTATTTGATGAGGAAAAGTGCCAGAGGAGGGGCTCCACTTGCCAGTCCACAGGTCTAGTAGTGCTCTCCATCCACCCCTGTCAACAGAGGATTTACACTGATGCCAGTGAAGTTATGTTGGCACAAAAGTGGAGTGAGAGGAAGTTCAAGCTAAACATTTCTGTCCTTTCTGTTCAGCTGGGACCAGTGAGAAGGTCAAACCCATGCTCAATATCAGCTGCACTTGCTGAATGCCCACTGTAATCTAAGATTGGGGTTTATTTTCATGTACACAGTCCACTGTTGATATTTTTTTCTCCATTTCTGTGCTAACCATTCAGAAAGAATCACCTTTGTGTTGCACTAAGAAAAGGGCTAGGTGTGCTGGTTAATAAACAAACAAACCTTTTCAATCCATAAATGGCATTTTCAGGATGCATTAACCTGATAATTTGGTATTGCCCTGTCCTGTGTTCCTCTTCCTCTCTTGAAGGAGTTTTAGGATATGCAGCAGGAGTTTTCCTTCCAGATCTGCTCTACAGGTGACATGTCTGTACTGTGCTATGATTCCACAAGCTTCTTTTTTTAACTTCTAAAGGTGAGATCCAAAAGGCTATCTGGAAGATGCAGCCCCAGATCTTTAACTTGGCCAGGGCAGGCTCCCTGTGTGGATGATATCTGGACCTGATGCAGGCTGAGCTCCTCAGGAGGGGACTCAGAAACTTGCAAAGCTGAATATGGATTTACCCAAATAAGTAGTGAGCAGGCAGAGTTATCTGTAGACTTAGACAGTGACTCATGAAGACTTTTAGAGTACTCAAGAGAGGTACTGACAATGGACACAGAAATTTGCAGGTGAAATGGTGATTAAGTATTGACGTCCCTATGGACACTTAGTTTTGTCTCCTTTGAAAAGCACAAGGACTTTCCAGCCAAAACTGTTGTTGGACACAGCACTTCACCCTTATACCTGTGCATTTGGGATATCTGCTGGTGGTTCTGATCTGCAATAGAATTCAGTTCCTTATGACCAATGTATCTTGAGCAAAAATCAGCTAATGGACTGATGAACATCATGGATCAGGCACAAAGCAAAGACCTTGGAGGAAGTTTATCCAACTGCCACAAGAACTTAACAGTGCAAAAATTCTACCAGATGATCCCATCTTGTGAGGGATGGGAGTGGCATTTGTCAGCATTCCCCTGATAAGCAACTCAATTGTACCAGATTGCTTTCACTTTACTCAGAAAACAAACTTTACCCTTCCTTAATGCTGTTACAGGGCAGACTTTCCTCATATCACAGGGCTATAAGCAAACAAGGAAATCTCTATTAGAAGATGGGAACTCAGGTGAACTACCTCTTTCCTTCCAGTAACACTGACAAAAGCCTGCTTAAATGCTTCTCCAATAGAGCCAGGATGTCTTTACCCATTGCTTTGGCTCCAGGCTAATTGCTGTGCCCCACACCCTGGTTACTGGCCTGGGCTTCTCTCTCCAGAGTCCTTAAGGTGCAGGGGCCTTTGGGACTCTTCAGCAACCTCCCACCTGCTTAGCATAGGATTGTAAAAAGAAAAAAACTGTCTTACAAAGCATAGAACTAACTTTGTCATGCTTTCACTTTTTTATTGAACCTACTTTTGCTGATATCTCTGGTGGTGGTGAAGTGACCCATTCACATTAAAACACTCATTTGCCCCACTCTGTCTCTCAGAGAAACTGTGAGATCAGTCTACAAAGTGTTAACAAAGGAATTAACAAATGTCATTATACACAAAACACACGGCTAAAAATCCCCTTCCTCAAATCAGTTTTCTTCTCCCAGTACTTATTCCAGTTTTCTCTTACAAGTGCTGTGGATATCTGGCTAGGGGACATTTGTGACAATGTTTCTTTCTCTTCAACAGGACAAAGAGTGTTTCTTGTCCCAGAGCAAGGAAGGACAGCAAAGAATAATTAGATTTAATAAAAAAAAATAGGTCTGGGAACTGGACCTGTGATGATCTCATTTATGTCTGCAAAGGAGAAAAAAGACCAGATTCACGCAGGAAAAGTGCCTTTCATGTGGAATTGTACCAAGTACAAAGGTTTCTGTATAGCCAGAAGTTTCTGCTTTGCCCAGTTATTTTCAAGCCCCATGTTATGTAGAATACAGCTTTGCAGAGCTCTCCACACCCAGACCTCTTGGGTGATGATCACTTCTTATTGGTAGTGCACGACTGAAAAGTGTTTCTTTCATTGTCCATTGTCAGAAGAAATGATGGGAAAATAGTCCATTGCCTGGACCCATCCATTTTAAACAGAGCCCAGCTAACCCAAAGGAAGCTGTTTGAAGTTCCAGAAAGGGATGGGTGGGCTGTGCTTTGTGGGAAGGGACTCAAAAATCCCTGGGGGAATTACTGCATGTATTCTGCTAGGGAAATCCAGCAATTGCATGAGCACAAAGGCTACCAGTAACAGGCCTTTCCCACTTCCTCCATTGGTTTTCACAGGAGCCCAATGAGTTCTCCATCATTCTGCAGAAGTCCCTGCTTTGTCCTGGGTCTCTGCACTGGGATTTCCTACCAGCTACAAAGGCCCTTGGTTGCCTATTCTCTATAACTGCTTTTAGCAGATGAAGCTTTTTATAATCCCAGACAAAACATGTTGTTAAAATCACAGCCCACTAAGGCACCCAGATCCCTAATTTAGTAATAAGAGAGCTCCAGTAAGTATAAAAGCTGAAAGAGTAGGTCCTTTATTAGGGATGTCAGATAGCTGTATCTCTGTCTAAGCCCAATAATGAAGAAAAGTGGAGCACTTCATGTAGGAAAGCAGCCAGCTGTGATACAAATATGTCAAGTATTAGTGAATCATGTGGAGGTTTAAATGTATGGTTGACTGCTGGGATGATAAAAAATATGGACCTTTGCTTTTAAATTAAATTTTCCAGCTTCAGTTTCTTACATTTTATTTCTGTGCTTTTTTTTTCTCTAAGATTAAATATCCATTTAGCTTTTTGTGCATTCTCAGCCAGATGATTACATTACACATTTTTGTAGTCATCATCTTCCTATGATGAAATTCATACAAATGGGGTAATTAGCCTTAAAAAAATCCTCATTATAAACCCAAATCACTTAAACCTGAAAGAAACTCTTAAAGCTGGGCAATGACAGTATGCAAGTGAAGTACTCTGAATACCCAAATTAATTGTTCTGTCACTGCAATGAATTCCTTCAGGGAAATAAAAAACAAAAAAAGTCATCTTCAGGGACCTTGTTCATGCAGTAAATAGTTTCAGTTGACCACTGGCTGCAGTGAGACAGTCCAGAGCATGTCACTCCTTTTGGTGTGAAACCATGCAGCCTTCAGCTCTACAGTTAGTTCTAAATATATTCCTCAAGTCAGATGTATAATGAGACATTTCATTACTTCCTTCCTTCTCAGCACATTTAGAGCAAAGTGAGCCAGGATTTGCTCTCCCCGATATGAGCAAAGGTTAATTCTTTGCTCTCTGCCAGGAGAACCAGGACAGCTGAAATATCCCTTTATTGGCCCCCTGCACATTAGAGTAGAGTACTGCAAGTCATTGATGTCATGACACTCCTTGATGACAGGACAAGCTTGTGATATCCCAAAATACCTTCTACCTCATCCCTCTAGTGACCCATGGCATTAATGATTTGTATTGGATATAGGTACTGAGATGGCCCAGCCAGCTGCAGAGTCCCAGAGTGTTCAGTGCTGTACAAACTGATTAAGGTTTGCCATGCAAAGATAGAGCACAGGATATATAAAAGAAGGTGACTGGATTATTCTGAGGTCCTGCAAGACTTTCCCAATCTCTAAAACAGATTAATCCAAACCGAGGCATGACTCGCATTTACTCATGCTTTGTCAAATATCCAGAGTTCAAGCTTTCCTTATTCCTTTCAAAATTTGTATGTCGAGCCTAAGCAGCATTCAGGACTCTGGTAAATCGAATTGTTGCTGGATGATGCAGTTTCTGAACTGTACCTGTCAGCTCTTACCTTGAAGTCCCAAGAGCCATTCCATTTTGCACAATATAACAACACTTTGATTGCAGCAAGGTCTTTTCAAAAGAGCAGCATTCATTTCCCTTCACTGGAAAGGCCAGCAAGGTAAATAGCTGCTCTTGACTTGGTCTTCAAGGCTCCTATTAGTCAACAGAGAGAATGAGCATCTCTAGTCTGACCTGATTTATATACTTCCTTCTGAACTGTTTTAGGTATTTATCTAACTGTTCTCTAGAGCACTCATTTCTCTCCACTTCCCAGATGTGACAGCAAAATCTGCCCCAGGCTTTCTTGAAGATTTTAAACTTATCTCTGTGTTGAACAGGAACAGTTCTGAAACCTTGGAAAATACCATGGACATGGAAAGCAATCCAACTGAAAAATTCAGATGTGAATAGAAGCTGGGAGAACGAGACTGACCAATAGACATACTATTAGCACTTTCTATATTCTTTGAAAATTAATCACTCAGGTTCTCTACTTTAAAGGAGTAATCATTCTGTCACTTTTAACAAAGTATCACAACAAGATTTGCTTTTCTAGATATCCCAAACATCATATTTTACTTATACCAGCCAGCAAAAGGAGATAAATAGGAATAAAACTTCCAGCACTAGGCAGACAGAAGGAAATGAAACTGAAAACCCACTGAAATGAAGTGACTGCTGTTAGATGTAGAGGCTGCAGGTAAATATACTCATTAATCAACAGCATGTAAAAAAGGGGTACATGGTCCAGGCTCCCTTTCTGTCTCTTTCTCTCCCTCTCTGTTGCTAGAAAAAGTACATGTCAATGACCATGTTGGTGAGGTGTATTCGGTAGTGAAATGTCCGAATGTCCCTTCTTGCTTTTGCAGCATGAACTGGATCATGTAGAGCAAAAAAGTGATCCTGAGTGAAGATATCAAGTTGTTAAAATTAATTCTTGCTGTGTGCAGAAAGAAGAATGCTATTAGCTGTAGAGTCTGGAATCCTGGATACAATTTTCCATCCAAAGACATCCTCAGAAAGATGTTCCAGATACACTCCACTCATGTCTCCCTGAAACAGAGAGAGGCAAGCTGTTTTCAGCTACTTGTACAGTCAAGAGGGAGAAGCCCATACCTCCAGAAAGCAATACTCATCACAGACAGCACATGCCCTGGGCCATCTGATGGGTTGATGTTGGGCCAAGGTGCTCTAGTTACCCTGCAAGAACATCAGAGATGGTGCAAAGCCAGAAAAGACAACAGCAAGGAACAGGCTGTCCGGGAAAGTGGTTGAGTCACCCTCCCTGGAGGGATTTAAAAGATGTGTGGATGTGGCACTTGGGGACACAGTTTACTGGTGGACTTGGCAGTCCTGGGTTAATGGTTGGGCTCCTCAGTCTTTGAGGCATTTTCCAACTAAAACAATTCTATGATTTTGTGATTCTAAGGAAGCCATTACACTGTCCTTCATTTTATCAACATAAGCAGGACTGAGCCTCGGGGCACCACCCCCACCTTCCTGAGGTGCAGTCATTTGGCTGGTGCTTGAAAAACCCACTCTGGGAGCTCCAATGTGAGGCACAAGGACCTGTGCAGCAGAGTTTATGGGTTATTCCAGGGGTAGTTATCTTTGTGGATGCTTGAGCCTGCCCAGATTTCTTCTGCACCTTGACAAGGAGCCCTTGTGCCACAGATGGACTGCTGGGATGTTGATGAAGACAAGCTCCTTGTGAAATGGCTCTCCTATATTAATTTGCAGAGTATCTCAGCACCTCTTAGCATGAAATGCACTGTAGCTGAAAGTTTGAGGAGCATCTGCACAACCTGGGCTCCAGATCATTAAGTATAGTGACAACTAAGGCTCTCAGAACAGTTTACCCTAGGGAAAAAGAAAAAAAAGTAGTTTCTTTTAGTTCCACACCCCTGATGACCACAAAAGTGTTTTGCTCATCTCGAAATCACACTCCCCAGCAGCTCTGTTAGCACCCCCGCCCAAGTGTCCCTTACATCCACCTTCCCCCTAAAGGCAGGAAATCACTTAGAAAACATTTCCCAGGTTCCTTCCTGGCCAGAGGTCATCTCCGTGTTTCGGACCAGCAGGAATCACCGTGTTCTCTGACACAACACCGGAGAAGGAAGGTCTGTCCTGCCCATCCAGCACAGTGCTTTCAAGCTCGCGTTTTTTAGCTGCAACTCCACCCCGTGCTGGTGGAAAAGGGATCAGTTCCTACTGATCGCAGGAAAGGGAGGTCACGGGGTTTGCTTGATTAAATCACCACAAGCCAAAAGGTTCTTTCTCTCTTCTCACTGAGAATTGCTCAGAGGCTGTTTAATTTGTTCCAAAAAGAAAAACAAAACAAAAAAACCAAACCCCAAGCCCAACCACAACAGCACACACGGAAAAGCAGGTGTGTCTCAAGATCCTGGGAAAACAAAGGGCAGAGACTGAGGCAGAAAGTGACACTTGGATGGGAAGTTCCCATCCCAGCACAAGAGGACAAGTTTGGAAAAGGCTCGGACAGGATCAGCACTTATCCTACAGGTATGGATGATTTGTGTGAAATGCGGCATTCTTTTAACCATTTGGGGCAGGTGAAGGCGGCTTGAAGGAATGTTCAGGGCCAGATTCTGGCAATGTGGTGTGAGCTTTGCATCAGCAGTAAACCTGCTGCAGGAGGACTGTGATCGGCACGTGTGTCGTTCTGTGGTGATTAGCTGGCAATTTTCTGTAGGAAACTTTTGGCTTTTCAAGATGTGAATTAAGCCATTCAAGCCTCTGACAAAGTGCTACTGCCTATGAATGTTAATAGAGGCTGTGATTAGTTTAAGCTCGGGGCTGCAGAGGTGAAGAGGGACGTGCACGGAAATGCCGTGCTGATCCAGACTGCATTTATTACCTCCTAAATCGTGCTACAGAGTTTCAGAAAAAAAAAATCAACTGCAATAGCATGCAGATTTCTTTTTTTCCACTTCGTTTTATGCTTACAGTGGCTGGGATTTGCAATGCAAATGCAGGCACTGTAATTTTGTCAGCTGTGTAGAGCTGTGGGTTTGTTTCTTTTAAGAGCAATCTCTTGCATCTGCCTTCAGTTTCATATTAGGTGACATTCGCTGACAGGGAAGAGGGACTTGGGGCACTTGTGGCCACAAGTCTTCAATCATCACATTTATCTTGTTTCCATTCTTTTCTATCTGTGTTTTGAGCTGCTTAAATGAAAGCCAGTTTTATAGTGTTCTGTTGGAGTGCTGATGTGCTGCTGCCAGTGCTTTGTGTCAGGGGGGATACAGGGATGCTTTCTGATGCTTTCACCTCTGTTGATTCCTTTATCCCCAAAAGTTCTGCTCCCTTTCCAAACATCTACATTTCCGAGCAGTACCTACTGTTTGCTTAAATGGCCATGATTCAGAAAGAAACACGGCTTTGGTGTCACCTTGTACAACCTTGTTTCTCTCTTCCCATCAGTGGGAAGATGATGCCCACCTACGTGCACAAGGAGCTTTTGGGTTTGGGGAAGAAAGGTGTTAATGTTTGAATGCTGTAACTCTCACTTCCAGTGACAGTTTTATGGGAGGCAATGAGCTTGCAACAGGCAAGGGAATAGCAAGGGAAAGGATGTTGAGAATTTGAAAGCCCGAGGTTCCATTTTTCCTTCCTCCATCACTTGCTGTTGCACAATGAAAATGGTATTTCTCAACCCATAGATTTTCCTCTCATCCAGAAAATTCCTCATCATCGCTTAACCTGTCCTGAGATGTCTGGCAACATTGCAGAACAAAGTGATATTTAAGGAAATTTAGGGGCAAATCTTTAGCATCTGCACAGCAGTGACACTTGACTGAACTCAGCGATGGCTCAGCCAGCTCAGAAGGAACCTGGTGAGAGTATCTGGCATCTGTCATTATTTAGCTTCCCTAGATTCATCTGAGTTTGCCTCCAGTGATCCAGGTTTAAAAAACAAACAGAACATGCGTAGGCTCTGGAAGATATCTTTGTCCTGATCTTCTCGGTTATTTTTATTTTTTTAACACCTTTCAGACGGGCTTAATAAAGCGTTTTCCGACATCTGAATTGGAGACGTGGGAAATTCCTCAAACTAGGCAGAGCTTCCTCTCATTGTTGTAACACAAAGGACCAGTGCAGCCTTTACTAGAGTTCCTTTTTTAACCCATTCATCTTGACCAAGAAAACTTCCCTGCTGCTGCCACTGCTCAGGGCTGTGATTCCAAGTTTGCCAGAAGACAGCAGACAAGCATGGATGTGAATTGCATCATCCATGAGGACATAATTAGTTTTGGGGCTCTCTTTGCACATCATAAATGAAATGCCCTTGCATTTGAAGCTGAAATTATTTGTTGCTGGAATTAATCTCAGCCTCGTGTAAGAATCATGGCTTTTTAAAGCAAGTGGGAAGAACCTACAATAAAACCAAACTCCTTGCAGAAAACCATTTCCAGTTTTCCATGAAACAGTTTCTTAGGACTGTGATCACCAGGAGAGGTTCAATTGCCATTCATGAGCTGATCCGACATAACTGCATGATTATGCAGAGTTTATTTCTTAAATGATCTTGCATGTGGCTCATCCTGCCTATGGGCAGTTACCACCATTCAGCTAATCTGATCCAGCACCTGCTGTGCTGGTAATGGAGCAGCAGCTTGTCCCCCTTATCTGTGCTCAGCAACATCCTGAACGAGGACTGAGCCAGCACTAGGTGAGGGCAGGAGTTGTGGAGGTTGTGAGAGTGGCCCTGGAGGGGCTGTGTTAGGAATGTGAATGAGAGTGAAGGCACAAGGTGGGTGTGCAGGAACAGGGAAAACAGAGATTTCAAAAGAAAGATTTACAGTGGCTTTGTTTTCTCTCTGATGGAGGTATGGTCCAGTCCATGTTTGGTTTCATGGTGTTTTTTGGTTTTTTTTCAGAAAAGAGCAGCTCCTGCAGAGCAGTTAACTCAGTGTAGCAGGTTGTATAGTAATTACAATGCTATATTTGCATGTTATAATGCTGCCTCAGTGGGCTTTGTTAAGGAATTTTTGACTACATTTACAGGCTATTCTGGAGGCTTGTCTGCTTGCAATGGTGGGAGATGTTTCGTTCCAGCAACCATCCTATGACATGACATGGATGTTGTAACCTTAATCCACCGTCTCTGCACGTAGTCCATACCTTTTCTCCAAAATTCAGTTTATTCCTGTGGAAGCCTGCAATGCATTCTGCCCCAAAGCCCTCCCTCTCCATCATAATTCCCACCTGAGTGAGACAAACAAGATGAGTGTGCTGGGTCTGGCTGGGATGGAGCTGATGTTCTTCATAAGGTGCTGTGTGGATTTGTGGCTGAAACAGTGTTGATAGCATACCAGTGTTTTGGCTATTGCTGAGCAGTGCTTGCAGAGCATCAGGGATTTCTGTTTCTTCCACTGGCACTGTAGTGAGTGGGATGGGGGTTGGGAGGGGCTACAGCTGGGAAAGCTGACTCAAATTCACAGAAAGGATGTTTCAAGCAATATAACGTCATGTTCAGCAATAAAAAAGAGTGATGGGGGTCAGGGTGGTCTTTCAAGGTGGCCACTGCTTGGAGACTTTCTGGGTATACCTGTGCTTGTGGGAGGTGGTGAGACATTACCTTCATATCACCTTTTTTTTTTTTCGCTTTCATCTTTCTTTCCCTTATTAACATTTATTTATCTCACCCCAATAGTTTTCTCAGTTTTTCTCTTCCTATTCTGTTCTCCATCCTGCTGGCAGGTGAGGAGTGAGTGGCCATGTGGGTGCTTCGCTTCAGGCCACAGTCAAGCCACCACAACAGAATATCTAGCCCACCCTTTAGATGCCTTCCAGTGGACCACTTTTGAACAAACAGAAGGTTTTTCCCAGCCCAGAAAAAAGCCCCTTTAACTCCCTTGTGCCTTCTCAATCATCTGAGTTGCACAAGGTAATACTTGTTTCAGGAAGAAGTCAAAGGTCAGTCACCTAATATTGACCACTCCTGGCATTGAAGTCCTCCATTCTGGA
Source organism: Pipra filicauda (assembly GCF_003945595.2). NCBI lineage: Eukaryota > Metazoa > Chordata > Aves > Passeriformes > Pipridae > Pipra > Pipra filicauda. The sequence continues at coordinate 2,549,633 of NW_024104320.1, forward strand.
TGAAAGGGGAGCTGAGTCTCATTTGCCTTTTAGGTATTTCTACAGGTCTTGCTTTATGAGGCCATTGCTGCAAGCACTGATGGGTTTTTCCTGCAGAGGGTCTCTCTAAACACCCTGTGAAGCAGAGACAGCAAATGCCACCCTTGTTTGGCAGCAGAGCACTGAAGCACAGACATAGTCAGGGTCTGCTTACAAGGCTGGCTGCTGCCAACCCAGGCTGTGCTTGAACCCACCTCAAAAGGAAAGAAAATGCTGTGGCAGGCCAGGTTTGAGGATGCCTGTGAGTAGCAGAGCTGTATGTATCCCCCATTTAAATCTTAATACGAAATATTAATTTCCAAATGCCTTCCCTCAAAACATAATAGAGCTGTGATCTAGTATGTAATTTACTGTCCTCGGAAATTCCTCAAAACGGCAGAGCTTCCCCCAATTGTTCATGCACAGAGGAAAAGCTCTACTAGAGTTCCTGCTTCGGCTCAATCCTGTGACCAGAGGCTTGGCCCTCCATGACCATCAGGGTGGATGTGTGAAAACCATCTTCATTCCAAAGATGTCCCTACGTGCCTTATGACAGGCTATTCACATGTCCCTTGCTCCTGAAACTGTTTTACTGTTCCTTCTTGAGAGAGAAATTCTTTAAATTCCTTCATGGAGTCGCTAAAATTTGGGTTGACTGATCCTGTGTCTGAGATCCCGGATGAGGCTGTGCATGCCTTAAGTGTCTCTGACTGTAAAGCAGGACTGATGGTACTTCCTTCCTTCCTTCCTCTTGTTATCCATCCTGTTTTAAGTCTATGGCTTAAAAAGTCCAGTTGCTGCTCGTAACCACTGTCCCTTATTGCAGTAGGGACACACAAAATGTTAAAATCATGGAATCACAGAAGGGTTTGGGTTGGAAGGGACTGAAAAGATTGTCTTGTTCCAACTCTGCTGCCATGGCAAGGACACCTTCCACTAGACCAGAACGCTCCAAGCCCTGTCCAACCTGGCCTTGAACACTTCCAGGGATGGGGCAGCCACAGCTTCTCTGGGCAACCTGTGCCAGTGCCTCACCACCTTCACAGTAAATAGTTTTTTCCTAATATCTAATCTAAACCTACCCTCTGTTAATTTAAAGCCATTCCCTCTTGTCCTGTCACTCCATGACCTTGTCAAAAATCCCTCTCCAGCTCTCTTGGAGCCCCTTTGGGTACTGGAAGGGGCTCTAAGATCTCTCCAAACCTTTCTCTTCCCCATGGCTGAAAAGACCAGCTCTCCCAGCCTGTCTTTATAAGGGAGGTGCTCTGTGTTCTTACTGAAAATCTGCCTTAAAAGCTACCTTCTCTTTTCCTAAATGCCTTATTTATGGGCAGACTTGCGGTGGCTGCCCCAGCAATGTTCCAGCATCATAGTACCAAACCTAGCAAAGACTTAATCCACCCAACTGTAGTTAATGGAAGCTTCCTTTGTCCCTAATGTAAGTACAGATGCTTTTGAGGGTGCTGAAGCAGAGAAGATTCCTACTGAAGTAAGACCTAGATTGCCTGTAGAGTCAGCAGAGAGAAACACAAGGGCCTCTGAAGGCTTGTCTCTACATGCCACCAAAGTGGCACCAGCCTTGTCTCATTTAGGGCAGAAGAGCTGAAGAATATTCCTGTTCTTGAAATGCAGGATTTACCTTAGGCCATGCTAGGAATAGGAGAAACATCTGTCACAGCATGAGTTAACCCTGAGGCCATCTGTCAGGGCACAGCTCACCTCCACGTGCCTGAAGTCTCCTTTTATCTCTCAACAAGGCAGCCCAGGCTGTACCATTGACTGGGAACGGCCCCTGGCCCACAACGTTCTTTAAATCATTTCTGTGAGTCTTGGCATTGGCCTTGGCTGAGACAGGGAACATGCTGACTATGGACTAGATCTCCTAGAAAAACAGGGCAGATAGAGACCCCAGCAGGTCATCTACCCCAGCTCTGCATCTCGTGTTTGTTTAAGCTCTCTGAAGGCACCAGGAGCTGAGCACTGCCCAGCTCAGCGTTGAATCTCATAAGCAAACCTGCCATCAGGTGCAAGTTGTCTTTGCATTGCTGGTTTTTTATGCTGTGTGAGCCCAACAAGCACCTTAGGGATTCACAAATCAGGATCATCCCTGGTCTCAGCCCGAAATGTGATGTAATTTTGAACCAGGATAAGCTGTTTGAACCAGGATGACTGAAGTTTATTATTCCTTAAAGTCTTCTGAACATTAGTAAAACAAAATAGTCCCATCTGGGTTGATGATAGTCTGTCTCAATCTGACACATAGTGCCAATGAGGAAGATATAAGAGTTCTGATGATTTTGAAAACATTATAGACAATGTTTAACTTCATGTTTAACAAAATTTAGCTTCAAAGAAGTTAAATACTAGCACTATTTACTCTTTCTAAGTTATCCTGTGCTCTGGAAGACAGACCAGTACAAAAATAGTAAGGATGGAAGTGCAATCAGTGGAAAAAAATGTAAACAATTGGGTTTTTTTCTCTCAGGCTTGATCATTACAGAAGGGAATTAAGAGATATGGACAGCAGAGACCTGCCTTCACCATTCTAGGGGATTTCCTTCCATTTATATGGTTCTGTGTGCGAAAGGTGGATGCTATTTTGTACTTCTACATTTTTATTGCTAGGTGTGACAGGGCAGGCCCTCAGGCAGGAAACTCCCGCTGTCCAGAGCAGGATTATACAAACTCCAAATGGCTGACACCTACACAACTTACAGGAGTTTCCTATACAGCCAGCTGTGTTTGCAGCAATAACCGGAAAAAAATCAAGAGGTTAATAAAATGAAATGAGCAGGAAGCATGCAGTCATCAGACTTTCTAGTACTCCAGTCTATAGAAGTAACCCATGTCTGGCCTGACTTAGGGACCCAATCCAAAACTCATTGAAGCCCATGGAAATTCCACTGCAGCAGATGTTGTTGGGCCTCACTTTTCACTGTATTGATATGGGAGTACGTGGAGAGTTCCACCTTCCCTGTGCTCAGACAGTGCTGAGCTTCAAATATCTTGTTTTGTTACTTCTAGCTGTGAGATAGGCCTACATCCAGCTGCAGATGCTCCAAAGAGCATGAGGAGAAGAAGGGAAAGTTCATGGTTACATCCCTTCTTTCAACCCAATCATCAGAGGTGAGCAAATGTACCCTGGTGGGTGCTTTTCCACAGCCTTTCAGTTGCGTGCAAAGAGCTGGAATAGCAGGGTGGAACTCATTGTTTAGCTTTCTTTTTTTTCTTCCATTTTTTTTCTTTTTTCATCATTCCTTCTACAAACTCCAGCATGGAAGTCAAGCAGGAGCCCTTAGCTGGAGTTGAGAAAAAACCTCCTGAGTGGAGGTGAGGAAGAAATGCCAGGAAGATGACAAGAGATGGGCAGGTCCTTCTTTTTCCAGTAAAGTACCGATTTAAAGGCCATTTCACTCTCATTTCAGCTATCACCGTTTTCAGCCTGGCATATTAACGTACCACGTGTCATGGGCAGCATTCATCCCTTCACTTATGGTGTGCCAGGACATCTGTTTGCACACAACTAACATAAACAAAAACTGCCCCCCTACTCCCTTCAGAAACAATACCTCTGCTCCTGTCCTAGAGATCCCTGAACATCCCATCAAGCTCAGCCCCCCGCACCATGCTAGGCATAAAGCTGGAATAGCACAGTTGCTCAAACATCACAGAGAAAGCATGCCACAGCCTGTTTATTGCCTGTTGGAATCCTTATCACTAAGCAGTTCAGTTTGGAGTCCTTGATTAATTAGTGTTTATTTTATTTTTGTTCTCATTCAGATGTGTTATCTAAGGTCAGTGCAACTTCCCTTGTCCCCCCTTTCCCTTTTAGCCAATTCTCCCATGAAATATTGTTGTGCCTGGGTGTGTATTTCTTAAAGTCATTGTATGTTTTCTGTCTGAAACAAACATTGTCTGATCATCCAGCTTATTACGCACTACCCAAAGGTCATGCTTTATGCAGAGAAAGGAAAGCTCTTCTGTTTTGGCTGAGGAATAACAAACTAGACAGGCACTGAGGACAGGCACTGAAAACAAGGCTTTAGTCCAACAGATCGAGCCTCTGAAAATATGTTCTATAGCTGTTTGAAAAGGGTAAACTAAGGCTCTGTTGCTATAGGCTCTGGGCAGCCATGGAGCTGGACTGTCCTGTGCCAGTCACACGTCTCTCCCTTCATACCTTCCAACCTTTGGCAGCTCCTGGTTCCTCTCTCCATGCATCCTTCACCACCACAGATCTCACAGCACCATAAGCCTTTCATTCAAAATAGCTAAAGGGAGGCAGAGCTGTTTAAGCCACAGGAAAATGCCACAGGACAGCAGAGATTAATTAAGTTCAAAAAATATAAAGCCCAATTAGAAAGACGCAAAACAAGTACCAAAGAGGTGGGAGGACTGCTGTGCTAGAATGGCATAGGACTCTTCAGCCTAGACAACTGATGGGGAATATAAACATGATGTATGCTGCTATGAGGCCACAGAGAAAATATGCACCATCCAGTTTGACAATTAAGGACCAAACCTGACCCTAAGAGTTGCAGATTCAAAGCAAGCAAAGGAATTCAGACCTCCTTGCTCTCGGGAGTTATGGATATGGGACACTCTCCTTTGCACAGCTTGAGAGGGCATTAGGGTTGTTAAACACTAAGGACTTGCTTTTGCCTCCAGAAGTCCCCGTACTTCTGGTAGCCAGAAGTGGAAAGAACATTCTGAAGATGTGCTGCTCCAAGCTTACTTCACTTTTGTGAAATTCTTCCCAAGGACCTCTGCTTTAGCCTATGTTGGATATTAAGCAACTGGGCTAGAGAATCCTTGGATCCAACCAAGGGCAAATCTGCTTATGGCATTAAGTGACTAGTACCCATTAGAAAGGATGGGGAATGGTCTCCAAGTGTGAAAAAAGAAGTAAAAGCACAGAATTAAAGGCTTTTACAATGAGACTTGACACAAACCTTTAAGGCAGAATATGGCAGGCTGACCACATAAGGGGCTGGTGGCCTCAGTGACTCAGGATGTGTCTTACAGCCTGAGGAGAGGGCCAAAAGCTGAGGCTGTGGCCTGATATTCACCTCACAAAGAGCTCTGCTGGTTGAGGACGTTTTCCCTCAGAGTTGTTTGTTGTCCTCTTCCTGCTGATGCCAAAGGTGTGTTCATCTCCGCTTCTGCACAAAAGGAGCCACATTCCCAGACACAGAATGTAGAAAAGTTTCAGCCAACAGCAATAATATACCTTTATCTGAGATGGCTGCATGGAGATGGATAACTGTGTATTCTAAAACAGAAGTGCTTATTCCAACTTCTGCATTTATAACCCCTTACCAAAGAAGTCACTCCAGGATGAGTGTTTCTTTAGGTCCCCTAATCAGTTAGTTATAGACATTGACAAGATTCCCCTCTGCCTTTCCTTTTCCAGGCTAACCAGTCCCAGCTCTCTCAGCCTCTCTTGGTGTGACAGAAGCTCCAGGTCCTTAATTATTTTCGTAGCCCTTTACTGGACTCACTCCAGTGTGTCTGTCTCTCTTGTACTGGGGAACCTGGGAGCTGAGCACTGTGCTTAAGATGCATCCAGAACCAGAAAATCTCATCTTTGAGTCTGATATCAAATGAGAAATGTTGTCCCAAAGACTCTAGAAAGAAGACATCGACAGGATAAGAGAGGCTTCCAAATGTGTCTGGCTGTAAGAGACAGAGAGTGGATAAGTCAGACAGAAGGATGAGGTGGAATAGGCCAGGTTCTGCTGGGTGAAGAGAGTTTTTCTGAGCTAGGGAACCCATGTAAGGAGCCACAGGTCTGTGAGAATGTCTGTAGAAGCAACCTGGCCACCAGACGTGGACTACCAAACCCTGCTGTGAGAGATTATACAGCATGTCAACAACATGTTATTTCTGTCTCTGATGTCTCTTGATCATGCTACACTGGTGAGGCCATAAAACCCATGCACTATGTGGCCATCACCTCCCTGCCAAAGACAGAGATACTTACTCTGAAGAAAAGTCAGTTCTCAGCAGCCCTACTTATCTAAACACAGTGACACGGCTGTAAGTGCAGGTGAATTGTTACCTAGCCCCAGGGGAGAGGCCAGACAGAGGTCTAGTGTTGGTGTCGTACCTTCCCAGACAGGTCAACTGTACAGCTGACCAGAAATTGAGACAGTGTTAATTTTGTGCCAGATGTGTCAGACTGTTTCTTATCTTCCTCCTTCCCTGAGTTAATGCTTAGCCAATAACTGTGGCAGTTGATGCTTATTCATGCAAGAATACCCTCACTGATTTGGCAGATCGCTGTTCTCCAGTGACAAGGAATAAGTCCAACTGTGAACTGTTCTGGGAGGGCTAGGACAAGGTTCCAGGGCTGGCTGGCACTTTCCAGAATGTGTTAAAATGCTCACGGAAAGTTCTGTCGGCTGCTCTCAGAGCATTAGGAATGCCTGAAGGATGTGATAATTTGGCCATTCAGCCAGGCAGTATTTTCTGTGCTCTCAATCATCTGGCTGAGTGGTTCCTATTCTAGCTACTGTTCCCTGCAAACATGAGTCCTGCAGAGCTGTTTTCTCCTTGCAGGAAGTCCTGCTTGGTCATGGTATGATTTGAGCTTGATCTGCAGATAGCTGGGGCTGAATTATTTTCATTTTCCATGTAGGCTATTTGGGTATGTAAAAAGGTCATCACCAATTCACAGGAAAGCTTACAGAGAAATAGAAAAGTCATAGGTCAAGAAGAAAAATTATATATTTCATGAACAAGGATGGAATATGTGAGTTGATGTAGAAAAGGATGGGAATCAGAGCCTCCTCTGGAAATATTGTTTTGGGGAAACCCTAGATAAGGCTACAGGTACAGTTTACCTCCTCTGTGCTTAAACTAGTGGGAATATTGTACTGCAGAGGTCCAGAATGGAATTCCTTAACTTGTCTAAGATAGAATCATAGAAACATTACTTTGGAAAAGACCTCTGAGATCATCAATTCCAACCATTAACCCGACACAGCCAAGTTCACCACTAAAACATGTCCTTAAGTGCCACATTTACATGTATTTTTAAGTACTTCCAGGCACAGTGATTCTACCACTTCCCTGGGCAGCCTGTTCCAATGCTTTACCACCCTCTTAGTGAAGAATTTTTTCCCAATATTCAATCTAAACTTCCTCTGAAACAACTTGAAATCATTTCCTCTTGTTCTGTTGCTTGTTACCTGGGAGAAGAGACTGACCTCCACCTCCACCAGAGGTAATTGGAAGATATCAACAATCTACCTTGCACCCCATTGCCACAAACTCGCATGGAGGTAGAATCAAAGACTCTCTTCCATGTCAGCAGTTTTATTGCCTGTTCTTAAAAACCCCCACTGAAGGAAACTTTGCAGATGCCCTGGGTGGCCTAATTTAATGCTTTTAAATGTTACAATTACACATTTTCCATAATCACCAGCGTATTTAGCTTTGCTTCAGATTGTGTGACTTCACTTCATCCTTCACCCAGCTGTCACTGTGAACACACATGTCAGTCCTCTACCAACTGACAGGCTGTAATTGTGTCCATATTTGAGTTTTATCCCATCTAAACCGAACAACCTGTTCACAAGATTATACTCTGATCATGTCTTAGCATTCATAAGGCTCTCCTTTGGATGCTCTCCAATGCAGCAACATCCGGACACAGCGCTCCAGCCAAAACATCAACAGCATCACGTAGAGCACTTCTGTTATCTCCCAGGTCTTAAATGAAAAATATTTGTTAAAAAAAAAAAGAATGAGATTTGCCTTATTTTGAACATCGTCACCATGAGTTTAGGTAAAAATCTTTGAGTGGCTGAACATGCAAAATTCAGACTCAAAACTAATAAGAATTGCAAATGGCGTAAGAACCTGCAGTGTTGCATCCGGCTTCTGAGAGCTTCTGGCATCTTTTTATGCGTTTAGATACACAACTGGATTTGGTTACACAAATTGCTGAGGTTGGATTGTAGAGATGAAACTGAAGTGTCAACAGCTAGGACTGGAATGAAGGTAGGTGAGTCAAGAGGGCTGTATGTTAACCTAATTTCCAAGTTGTTTCCTCGTTAGCTTTCGCTTTGAACAGTATCTCTAATGTTGCACCTATGTGGGAATGTTACACTGGTCTATTTTGTTCATGCCAGATGAAATGTGTTCGCATGCTTTTGTAAGTGCACGTTTCCATTGAATTACAGGATCCACGTAGCTCTGCCTTGTTTCGAATGAGTGCTCCTCATTCAGAGCAGTTGTCCTCTAACACACCTTTTGCTTGCTTTCCTGAGCCTGTGAAGGTTAAGTGCAGTCTCAGATGTTTAAACAAAAAAGTGTTCTGGAGTTGAAACTTTAGAACTTTAAAATCCAGGAAGTTCACAGTTTTTGGTGACATGACAGTACGGGATTAATGAGTACAGGAAAAAACATCAGGATGATCAGGACATCCCCTTTGCTCGCATACCAAGTTGATTACATACCTAAAGCTCTGGCATTGTGTAATTTTCACATTCTTCTGCAACGTAAACCAAGATTTCTCATACCTTTAGGCTGCAGTTTAATGGTACAATGTCTTGAGCAGAAATCCTCTTTTAAGAAAGCCTTACTGACCTTCTTTCCCATTCCCACACCCCAAGGTGCTGTTGGTTAAAATTGTTGAAAGTCACAGCAATACAAAAAAGAAGACACCAAAAAAAAAGGAGGAGGGGGTGAGGGAAAAGGAGAGTTTAACTCAGTCCAGTTTTCCAGTCAAGCGCTGTCAGTGTGGAAAGTGTGGATCCACCACAGCTAACTCAGTCTAAGCCAAGCCTGTCCTCCTCTTCACCTCAGCCTCTGCACTGGCACTGCTGCTTATCTAAACCTGCAAGCAGTCAGCCAAGGGAGCAACACTGGGTGAAAATAATGCAGCTTTTTCTGTAGGGATAGACTATGGACTCGTGTTGAACAGCTTACCAGGGCAGAAAGTAAGAGGTCCTCTTTGTCCTTATCATCCTGCCCCATCTGCCAACCCCTGTTCCTTCCCCCTTCCCTGCTTGGGGCCACTTATCTGCTCCTCTCCTCGCTTTGGCCTTGGCACTCACTGGGCCCTTCCTTCTCTAAGCTGTTTAGACTTGCTCGGATGAAAGCAAGCTTGACACCTTATTGCTGCTTTAGTTTCCCATAGGGAGCATCAGTCATGTCAATTTAATCACCTTAAAACTGCTGGAAGAGGCTGAGGTCTGACTCACCACATTGCAGGCAGCAGCCAGTGACCAGGTTTGCAGACAATGGAACAGACCTATCTCATGAGTTAATCGCTGCTTAAAAAATAATCCCCCACAACATGAACTTAATCCCAGGCTTTTCCACAGACATTACACGAGCTCAATGTGTCACTGCCTCGCAGACTGCTGTGGAAACAAATTCTAATGATGAACTGGCTGTGATCAAACACTGTATGGAGAAGGGCCCCATTGTTACTTGGACAGATGGTCCCTGTTTGTGCAGTGGGTTCCTGGCTCCAGATTTTGTTCCAGGTAGAAACATACATAACACATCAGAGTTTCTCTTGGTTTCTTGGAATTTCCTGCTCTTCCCCACCTTTCACAGTAGCCATCAGAGCCATAGGTCTGCATCTCTGCAGAGCTTCTCCAAGGGAATAAACGTGTGTCCCCAGAGCTTTCCAGGCACAGCCCACAGCAAGCATGCTGCCAGCTCAGGCAGGGAAATCTTCAGGGTTTTCCTCCTCTATAATTTAAGTCAAAGCCCACAAACATTTTTCCATAGCTACAAAACATGATTTTGCTGCTTTCAGTCCTCAACACCCTCTTTTGTTAGAACAAAGCAGGTGAGTAACAGCAGCGGAACAAGTTAGTCCACTAATCTGCAGATAAGACACTGGAGGACTCAGATGAGTGCAGGGGGAAATAATGAGTACTACCTGATGAATGGTATCAGGAAATATTTCCTCTTAAAATGCCTTGTGGGTTTTCTGCAGTGGCATATCTGCTCAGACACACACTTGAAATTTGAGTGCAGGCTCTAGAGACAAGTTCTTTTCTGGGCAGCAATAACTTGTTCAACTAATTATACAAGTTCCTGTGTCTTAATTTCTCTTTGAGAGAGCAGCCTGGGCTACAGTAGAAAGCAAAGGATGTTTAAGATGGATCTAAGTAGAAGATCTTCTCTTTGAACGACCTGAGAAGGTAAACCATGTTGTATCTCTAGGTGTTGTCTTTATTTTCTAAGACACGTGTGGTGGTAACTATTGTGCTGGGTGGCTTTGCAAGAGAAGGTGTAATTATTTTGCAACATTTGTGAAAAAGAGAAGCTTAGAGGAAAAGTAAAAAGAAGGTCATGTAGCTCACCTGTTTCTTCGGTTAAAGTGAGACTTTGCTATTTACCTCTAAGAATCCTCTGCATTTCATAATTAACTTTGAACAATATTTTCCAGCCTGAATGCTGTGGAGAATAAGAGATTTGGTAGTAAATCTTGACTTCTTTACCTCTCTGAGGCTTTATAAATTGAAGTTACTTATTGCTTCCCAGGAGACAGTTTGTATGAAAAATGAGGAATGTGTCCACACAACTGCTTTACCCACTGAAGGCAGATAGATACTTGGGAATTTGCTGACTGAAAAAATTTACAGCAGTGCTTTATTCATTAAGAAATTAAATGAATGAGGGGGACAGCCGCATTACTTGAGAAGAACATTAATACTTTTCCCTATTTGCAATTTGTTTGCTAGTTTTCTGGCTTTCTAGATCCTGGCTTGTTTTGGAGTTTTAAATTGCTATCAAAGCCTGAGTAGCACCACAGTTCTTACATGAGTTGTCCTCTATATGATGTTTTACATGTACAATTAACAGGGCATTTGCTTTCAGCTACATGGTCACACAAAGGATGTGTCTGAAAATAGAGGTGACCCATAACATTTGAATATGAACACAAATCTGGGAACAGTGCAAAAGATAAATGCAAAACTGTACCAGATATTGTTTAACCTCATCATAAATTTTGTTTAATGACCTTTTCCCCTTCCTACTGTCTGTTTCATCAACCCATCACCTATGTAATACAAGTTCTTTGTACAGATTAAGCTATTTTACCACATGCTGTGAGCACATGCTGCACATACAAACCTACCAGAAACCTTTGTTTTGTTAGTGCTTCAGTTATTAAGTCATGCCACTAGCTCAGGGAAAACCTCTAATGTTTCCCTCTTGATCCACTTTGATCAATCATGGTCTTGGGTTCAGCCAGATCCGTGGAAGTCTTGAGTTACAAGCAGATGATGTCTCCAAAATAGAAAAGCAGTGTCTTTTGTGGAATGCTGGGTATACTGACAGACATGCCCAGGAAACTGAAACCCCCCTCCTGTAACAGTGTTTTTTTTAATAGATTTTGGGGTGGGGTGGGAAGATGTTCTGAATCACTGTGATGTCTTGCTTTCTGGTTATACCTGTATAGGAGTATAAGAGCAGCTATATTGTGTTAGCTCAAATGTCTACATAACAGTGGCATTTTTTGTTTTGGTTTGGTTTTTTGTTTAAATTTGTTTTGTGTGTTTTGCTTTTGTTCGGGTTGGGTTCGGCTTTTTTGGTTTTGGTTTTTCTCTCTGTTGCTATCCTAAAATATCTTAAAATTAGTTTTCCTTTTTCAATTACATCTCGAAATTCAGTTGACATTTCTTCAGCCCCCGTTTCTGAGTGGTAATAGTCAGTTCGGTGTCCATCACAGAACACATAATGTCACGATCATTTCTTTCTGCCTTACACTTACTGGTGCTGAATTTCATGAACTTCATGACTGAGTCACTCAGTATCCTGTGGCTCCAGCACAGCTCTTCACAGGCAGACTTTCTCAATCATGTGAAGTTTTCCACAGTGTTGTGTCACTGACCACTGCCTTTTCCACATCACTTGAGAACAGAGGGTAAGATACAGGCTTACACCACATTCCTGCAGAGCTCTGGTGATGACATCTCTATATTGGAATAGAAAATAATTTATTCCTACTTTTGTTTCCTATGTTTCAACCAGGTCAGTATCCAGGTGAAGTCTCACTCCAGATGGATCTCCCTAAGAACCACATTCGGTGATAAATCCCTGCTGGATACCCACATTGGTGACATCAAGTACTATAACTCATTGCCATCCTCTTTCAATTCACAAGGTGAGACCAGAGATCATTTTGATATTACAGTTTTCTGCTCCCTGCTTGCTTGGGAGCACCAGCTCTGATACGCAATAGTGGCAGTAAGCAGCCACTGCCAATGTTCATTATCATCTCAGGAGGTGCTGATTTTTCTGCTTTCACCTTGTGATTCACAGCCTTGCAAAGCCTGAGTTTGGATGAACAGCCTCTTCAGTGCAAAAAGACCATAATTTTACAAAAGCTCATGACTTTAATCAGGTTGCTGTTATCCACTCAGGTACTGTTCAGTACTACTCTTAAGAGTCTTTTCTCAGTGCTTTCCTCTCTCAAAATGATTTTCACAATCTTCCTGGGTTCTACCTTTTTCTGTAGCTCTCTACTAGCCATTAATTCTCAAGGTAGGGAAGTGCTTTGTTAGGAATAGCCAGAAAGTGCATATTCATAGCAAAATATGTATTTTTTATGTATTCTTCACCTCCCTTTTTCTATTCCCTTTGGTTGCATAAATGTGTCAGCATCTGTTATGAGGGTCCATGCTTGTTTTACCTCTTCCTTTGTGTTTCATCGTCTGATCTACTGTGTGAGTAAATTAGCTTAGGTATTAATGAGCTGGAAAAGGTTATTTTTTTTCTGGGTTTTGATTTCAAGCACCACATTATATTCTGGTGTGTCAGTATTCTTGGGTTCTAGGTTACTTATTTATTAACTCCAGTGCAATTAATGGAGATGTATACTAAAAACTCAAGATAACAGGTATTTTTTTTTCCAAGGAGATACCACTCTTCATTGTTTCCATTGTTATCCAAGGCATAACAAACATGCAGAAATCTCTAGCTGAGTCCAAGGTGTTGCTACAGCCCTCTCCTGAGTGGGATACAGCCAGTAGCAGAGCTCTCCCTCTGCAACAGGACAGGCCCTCACTTACAGCAACATTTCTAGTTGTTCCCTCATGTCCTGGCTGTGCATTTCCCAAGTACCACTGTAAGGAATACTTGAAGATCCAAAGTCAACTTTCCTCATGGCAGATGGATTTCCAGCACCTCCTTTATTCTTGTTAGGAACCTGCTTAGGACTCTGCCTTCTCCAAGCAATTTCTTTCTCTTATTTTGAGTAGCTACAGCCAATATGAAAAAAAAGGAAATATGAGGGAAACCATCTGATGACAGTGGCAGAGGAATAATTACAGGCCTTGTTCCATGCCTTGCCTTGGATGGAGTGAACAGGCAGAGTGCGCTGAAGGAATGTGAACACACTGTTTTTGTAGAGTATGCTCGTATTTCCTACTGTGTGAGTCAGCTGAAAATTCCCTGTTGTTTCATTATCTTTTCAGGTCTCACAGCAAGGTCACTGGAAAAAATGCCGTCCCCAATCACTGCAGGTCTCCACTGCCTGGTTCTGCTGGTCTCAGCCTGCTGCCAGACATCACAGGACTCAAACTTCAAACCATTCCGATATGTAGTGAGTATTCTTTCCCAGCTGCATTAGTTTTCATTTGGTCTCTACTTGTAGCACCTTGTTGCTCTCCTTCACATCCACAAAACTTTGGAGGAAGTCAGGATAAGACCAGGTAGAGAAACTGAACCCAGAGTGTGTAAAAGAGATGGAGAAATCCAGGAACTGCGCTCTTCTTGCTCCCCAGTCTTAAAGCCTCTTCAGAAGGCACTGAAAAAACACTTCTGGTTTCTCACCTGTGTTAGTCTGCAAAGGATTTCAATTGCTGTCCCTGGAGCTAAGCTTAGGTAACAGTTATGTGGGCATTGCTCCTGGATGGAATTCACCCATCCTATGAGAGAAGATCCAAATATATCTTGCCTAGAAGTGACATGTCAACAAAACTAGCTCAGGCACAAAGGTGTTACAGGTGGGTGACAGGTGTCTCACCACTGTCTTGACAATAGGACAAGTCCACAAGACCAAAATGCCACTCCTGAGTGATTTGTGTTTAGATGTTGCTCTTGGACTCAGATTTCTCTTCAGTTTCCCACTTTCTTGATAATCCTCACATACCTCTTTTGCTTCATCTGTAGTGGGAATTATGGAAAGCTGTTTTGTGCTTCATCCTGTGTATGGGTTTGTTAACAGACAGTTTCCGCACAACTAGTCCCTAACAAAAAGAGGAACAGAGAAACCAAGTTAATGGAAGTTAATATAGTTAATATAGTCTGATAAATAAAACTAGTCTACAAATCTACCTACTCTTGGTCATCACTATTATTGTTAGACCAGAAAATACTTCGGTTGTCTTCTCCATTGTGAGAGAATGGGAGAACCTCTTTTATTGAGCATCTTGAAAAGTGGAAACATGAAGAGGAAGATAGAAACTCCTTAAGCTGTTTCTACCACTATCTCCTGTCTTCTGTCTTGGCAAACCAAGATATGTCTGGTTCCAGCAGCCTCACCTGCACTTCAGCAGATGTCTAATAGTGACCAAGTATCTTGTTTGGTCTGTTTTTTTCAAGCAGTCTCCATCTCAGCACTTAAGAGTTTTCATGAAAAAAGCAACACCTTTTTTTTTTTTTTTAAATCATCATTGATCCATGGTACACCCTGCAAATGAGTCATTATTTAATGGTGTGAAATATGTGAAGTATTTAGGAACATAGCAATACCCTTCAGTTATTTGGGAGAACAATTGAAAAAGGAAACCACTGAGTCCAAACCTGGAGTAAGACATGGATTGCACTGGGATTTCTGTAATTCTTGCAGCCAACCTCTAACACGGAGGTCGTACCCCGGCAGTGCAAAAACTGCCAGAGTGCCTTGGGATCTTCACTCTGGCACAGCTGCGACACAAAGCCCAGCTCTAATCACACACCAGATGGTTCCTTTATGTAAAGAGATGACTTAAGAGTTGCCAAGCTATTCACCCTTTCTGTAAATAAAGGTTTCAGTAGGAATCAAGAAACTGGCAAAGCTGCAAATTTCCTGCCTGCGTCTGTGCTTGTTCTTTAGCCTTTCTTGCTAACGGTGGTGCCAAGGTATTTTTAGGGCACGATTGAAAAAGATAAGATGGTCTGCATCTCACTTGGCTGCAGCCTGCATAAACCAGTCATACTGAAGCTATGCCACCACTGCCCTGGTCAACTGCGTGTTACTGATGGCCCCAAAGTAGCTGACCTGGCAACTGAGCTGGAGCCAAGACTTTTCAATCCTCTTTTCCTACTCAGGGTGGCTTTGCTGCTGCAGAGATGGAAGCTCAGAGCAAAGAGGAAAGAAAAGGGTGATGAGAGTTTGGTTTCTGAATTCAAAGGCCAAGTGGCTGGGTTTCCCAAGCAGTGGGACCACCCCCACAAGTCTGGCCCAGGCCTAGGGGCATGTATCTGCCCCATAGCGGGGACTGCAGCTCAGACAGAGAAATCCTTTTCAGCTGAGGCAATTGCCTTGCAGAGATATGCAAAGAGTCATCTGCAAACTCAGTACATCCCTCAGCTGGTGTTTAACTCTTCCCTGCTAGGAAGATAGAAATATTCTGTTTAAAGAGGAAGATGGGGTGGAAGGCTGGAGAGTTGGGACCAAGAGCGGTGGGAAAAAATTGCCTATGTCATTATCTTCTTCACTAATTTCTTTTGCCAACAATGGCAGCTAAAGCTTTACTTTGTTTTTCTCACAGAGCTTCACTTTCTGTTTTTTCCACAGATTGACAGCACGCTAGGAGAGGAAAGCTTCCACCCAGATATGCAAAGGCAGAAGCGAAACGGTAGGTACACAAATGTATGGTAATAGAGCAGTTTTCTAGTAAACCAAGGGTGAAATCCCTGTTAGGGGCAGCATCTATTGATGTACTGAACTGGGAACATCAAGGGGGAGGTGTTGTTGTGCTTTAACCCCACTGAAGCACCACAGTGCCATTCACTCACTCTCCCTCCATGGGATGTGGAACAGTATCAGAAGGATAAAGTGAGAAAACCCATGGGTTGAGATAATGACAGTTTACTCAGTAAAACAAAAGAAGGATTCATTTGCTACTTCCCATTTTTGGGCAGGTGTTCAATCATTTCCAGGAAAGCAGAACTCTCCAGGTCCCTCTGGATGGTATCCCTTTGATGACATATCAGCACAGCTTCTCTGCAATTGAAATACCAGTGTAGAAAATACCCTCCCCAAGCTTCTTGGTAGGACAGGGGCCACAAGATAATCCTGTATCACCTCAGTCTGTGGCTGACATCCCATCCACTTACTGACTGAAAGGAGAGACGAGATGAGACAATTTTTCTCTGTATATATTATGCCACTTATATCCTTTTCCTATTGCTCTAAGACCAAAGAAATCTGGCTTTTCTCAGACAAGTAGCAGATAAAACAGAGGCAGAATGTCTGCTGAGGGGGAAGCAAGAAGATCCTCTAAGCAGAATGCCACCGAAGTTACCATTAAATAGCAACCAAGAGCCCAAATGCCAAATCGGTTTGTGATTTACCTTTAAACACAGCTTTGCAGTGAAATTCTATTTCTCTTTCAGAGTATATTTTTGACGTTCCCCTTCCAGAGTACATGGTTGACATTGAAGTAAGCCTTACAGATTCATCTTACCTGCAGCCAATCAAAGAGTATTTCAAAAATCTTACAGTTCCAACAAACATTTCAAATATGCAAACAACAATTTCAAACATCCACGTTACAACAGGTGGGTTAGTTATTGATTTTAATATTCTGGATGATGTGTTATTTTGTCAGTATTTGATATCTCCCACTTCTACCACCCAGCACACTTAGAAATCAGCAAAACTGAACCATCTCTGCTGCCTACTGAAAGATCCAGCAAGACTGAAGCTCTAGCTTCAAAACAGCATGTTTTGTTATCTGTGTCTTACCACTGCTCTTTATATAATGTTGGCATTAGGAACAGCTCTGAATGCTTTTCCTAAGGAAGGGACAAAGCCAGAGGAAACCTGAGCCAAAGGATCCTGCTCCAGTTTGACTAACAAGCAGTCTGAGTTACTTTCAAGTTTCAGGAAGCTGGGACAGCGGTTATCAGACTGTTTACTTCCCTCCTCCTGTATTTGGGACGTAATTCGCTGTAAGGGGCTGTACTCTGACCCTGACAGAGACAGGCTACATGAGATGCAGTCTTTTCCTGTATAACTCACTTAACTTATTCTTACAGGGCATGATATCAGGCAGGTTTTATTATATAAGCTGGGGTTGTGCAACATCATATCTGAGCAGCTAGTACAAACACACCAATCATTTACAATAGTAGAGATTTGGTACCTCCTTATCGCTGGCCCATAAAGCAGTGAAAGGAAGTGTTTAGCAGTTCCCAAAACAACATGCAAATGGATCTTTTAAAGGCCTTCTGGGTCACATGCAATGTGTAAAAGTAATTTTGTTAATATCTTGCTTTACAAATGACACATTAGGAGCAGAAAAAGTTACAGTCAAGTGTTTTGTTGTTTTTTTTTTTTGTTGGTTGGTTTCTTTCTTTTAGTGTTTTAAAGCATTTTGTGATAATGTTACCTTCTGTCACACAGCATCTGTCAGGACATAGAGCAACACAACAGCTGCATTCTGAATGATCTTGCTGTTACAGTCTTTAAAAGCTGACATATTTGCTTTCAGCCCAAGTAACATAGAAATATCCAATCTGAAAAGTATCATAGGACCCTGGCCAGTATGCCAGATAAATTTTTAGGATCAGGCCTCATATTTCCATTCGGTTACTTAAAAGTTATTGATCAGACTTACCACTGTACCAGTCTGATTCCCATTTCTGTTTAGTGATTTGCAATTAGTAGAGTAAGATTTGCAAGTCTTCTGCTCATCCTGTTTGCATCATTCAAGTGAACTCACAAGAAGGGCAACATTTAATTGGGACCACTGTCATGAAGATAAAGAAAATACTTATCACCATTCCCATGGTATTTCTCTGTCTGTCTGTCTGACAGTCTGCCTGCCCAGTGGTGAGAAGAGCAGCCGTTGTTCCTGTGAAAAGGGATATGCCTGGCCGAGCAGGGTGTGCAGTGACATGATACCCTGCCCTTCTCTCAGCCTGGAACCTGCCCTGCCCTGTGGCTACATGCAGAAAATGCCTTTCTATGGACCTTACTGTGAGCCCCAGACTGAAGGTAAGGGGACATAGTGCTGAACTCCATCACTGTACAACTCATATACTGGTTGGAAGTCAGAATAGTGCTAAAAGATGGCATAAAGCAGCATGTCAAGACTGAGCTGGCTACTACATTCCCTGTGAATGTGGAAACTGTAGAAATGGTCTAGAGCTCTTCTCCTTGTGATATGGGCCCACCTTGACCCAACTTACTTGCAGATATTAAGTGCCATTTGGAGCCCCAGTTCCTGGAGTCATTCACATGCCTCTTTGTGACTTTCTGCTTTTGCCAAGCAAAGGAAGTTTCATCTCATCAGATTTTCACAAATGTGACCAAAGTGTGCCATGGTGCTCAAGAGAAGAGAAGGAACTAAAAAGCCCAGCACATGTGTTTGATTTTATTTCATGAGTCCTGTGACAAGGTGCCCAGGAATTTTTAGGAACCTGACTGATGACTGGTGACAAAAGGGTGGATACTTAGGCCTGACATCACTGGGGTGGAGTACTACATGTTGTCTCTGCAGTCCAAGACAAACACCCATGAGGCTCTGCTTCTTATTTGTGATGGAGCAGCATGCAGAGACACCCAGAGGCAGCACTAGATCTGGAAGCAATCCGATATTGTCAGCATGCCCATTCCAATTAATTCTGCTTGTAGGCAATGCTTCTATTACTGGGCAGTCCCATATCCATATTGCCATACTATTTCCAGGACTAGAGCTAACACCTGTTTCATGTTGAGGTTGCACACCCCTTAGATAGTCCAGGCCCCTGGATCCAGAGCTCCTTCACATGTGGTATGGACATGTCCTTAAATGAACCCAGCATAGAAAATTCCAGTCTCTCTCTAAGCATTTTATATTATTTTGTGCTCACTGATGAGTCTCCACCCAGAATATTACCCTCCCAAAGCACTGGGGATTTTTCCATTCATTGCAGGGAAACATAGGTGGAGATTCATCCTGTGTACATTTCACTATGTAAAAGTTAAGTCTCTGATCAGTTATTCATCCATATAACATCCTAATATCTAGAGCAATGTAGGAATTCAACCATTTCAGGAAAGCTATCATCTTCTGAATGTTTCATCTTCTAAAGATTTCTACAGCTTTGCATCAACTGGAAAGGGAGTCTAGGTATCTAGCAGATGGCAGACACATAAATTAGACATAGAAAATTAGAAGAATCACAACTTTCTTATTATACAGATGAATCTTGCAAGTTGCAATTATTTTAAACTTAAAGAGGGTAGATTTAGATTAAATTTAGGAAGAAATTTTTTAAGATCAGAGTAATGAGACACTGGAGCAGGTTGCCCAGAATAGTTGTGTATGCCCCATCCCTGGAAGTGTTCAAGGCCAGACTGGGGGGTTGGACTCGATGATCTGAAAGGTCCCTTCCAACCCAAATCATTATATGATTCTAAGATTATTAAGTTAGAAGAGAAAGCTAAGAAATCACTATGTAAGCATTGCTTCTGGTTATTTTACCTTTATTTTTATGTCTTTCCTTACAGACTCATGTGGTATGGGAGAGCCCATTGTAATGTATATGTCAGTCAGACTCGGCATAGACTTTCTGGATGATCTCAGGGATTCTTCCTCTGTATTATACCAAAAATACAAAGCTGACCTTGAAAAAGCGGTAATGACTTTAGTTTTTCATCTCTGAAGGTAGAGAGCCCTCTAAGTAGTATGGTGTTTACCCTAAGTGTCTGGGACATAGGGTGGCCTGTCACTGTGTGGGGAACTGGGAAGTATGCAGCAGTGGGGGATACAAGGTGGGCCAAAGCTGACTCCATTAAAAGGAATAACAGTATTCCCATTGTTTTTAATACACTGTCCAACCAGGAAGTATTCAGGGATCTTTTCTATCTAAAGCATGGAAAAAAAAATCACGTTATTTGTCCAAGCTTAGATCCATGGGAACACACATGGAATGAAACCATCAACAGACATTTACCCTGTGACAGTGGTGAGAGCACCAGGCCCGTTCTATCAGATATGCTGCATGCCCATACTCACATCAGTCTTGAATGGAGGGTTTCCTATTTTAAGCGCACTGGAGTGATATACAAAGCACTTACCTCATCTCATATGTCTTTGTTTACAGTTTAATGCCAGCTACAGGTGTTTACCAGGCTTTGTATCGGCAACAGTGACTGGTTTCAGGTAAGTAAATAGTTTCATTTTTTCCTGAACACACCAATCTTTCTGTCCAGTCTCAAGGAGACACAAGTTAGCAAAGGCTACATTCACTCTGGCTAGAACCCACTCCCATTATACACAGACTGAATAACAGTAATAAATGCTGCAAAGGAAAGCCCAGCTATGAGCCTGGAAATAGGGTAAAATTCAACACTCTGCAAGAGTCCAAGAAACATAATCATTCTCCATCTAATTCAAAGCCTTTTATGGGAAAGACTGAGTTCCACCCAAAAGGGGAAAAGGATGCGAGTAATCTTCACATCATTTCCTAGGTCACGAGGAAGATGAATTAGTACATTGACTCTGGATGCAACACTGCATAAAAGAGGTATTACTTGTGCCCACAGATATTTAAATGCAGCTGTATTTTAGGTTTTCTAAGGAGAGTTTACTAGAAATAAACACCAGACAAGGAAGATGTCACATAAAGGTGTTTGATCTTAGGAAAAAGCTGTAGCACAACCTTCTTGTATATCAGAGCAAGTCTTGAGTCCCAACAGGAGCTTTCACAGGTGAGCCCAGTGAAGCCTTCCCAGCCATATAAGATGGGTCACCACAAATAGAAAACAACTAATAGACAAGAATATTTAATTCTGATGCTTTTCTCGTTCTTGTATCTGTTTAGTCCTGGAAGTGTTTTTGTGAAATATGAAGTAAAAGCAGGACCAGCAAGCGCCAGTCAGATTGATAGTTCCAACAGAGCTGTACTACAAGTTCTAGAACCATTCTACCAGCCAAAACCATCTACCTTCACAACAGAAGTGCCTTGTAAGTTTAAAGCTCTCTCAGTACTTTCCTTCAACTTCTACTTTAGTATTTTTAGCCTAAATCACGTAGCTTCCTTATAATGTTGATTATTTTTGTACACGGCCTTCAAAACCATTTATTTCTCTGGCTATTTCTTTTTATCCTTTTTCATCAAAACTTAGGACTTTCATGAGAGGACCATGCATGCAGTACCTTCCATGAAAAACCAAAGCCTTCCAGCTACTCCACTGGACTTGTTGATCTTAGAGGTCTTTTCCAGCCTAAACTATTCGATGATCCCTGATGCAGTCTCTCTGAAAGGGAGAGAGATTGAACACCCTTAAGTTCACTTCCAGAACTGAGACAGCTCTTAGCATGTCAGGCTGCCAGCACTTCCTACTCTTTGGAGCAAAATGAAAACCTCTTGCAGTTTACATGAGAACACATTCCCCTTGGCTTCCTTGGCACATTTTCCATACTGCTGCTGGACAATGTGTTAACAATTCAGTTGCTTTATCAAGTGCTCCAGAGGTGCTGTACTCTCAGAGTGCTGGAATGTCTGTCTCAGAGGATTACTTCAACCTGGTTGCTTCTCCTCCCAGTTTATCTGCTTAGAAAGCAGTGGTGGTGATATTTCTAGCTCTCTGCATAAAACCTGCTGATATCTTTGGCCGAAAAAGATAGGAAAAGAATACACAGAGGGAAAATCTCATGGCTTGTATCAGAGGTAGTGCCCTGCAACTGTTGCTGGGTGCATATTAGTTGTGAAACACCTGGGAACCCCGTAAGATGAAAGACACCACATAGTCATGAGATGAAATGACAGTAATGCAGAATGTTTCTCTCTGTTTTCCCAGATCAGGTAAACTTCAACGTGGAACCCTTGAACATTTTTGAAGGGGATACAGTAACACTGACCTGTGAGATAAATTCAGCATTTCACAGTGCGACCTGGTATCACTTGGATCAGATCATCTCACCCAGCTTCCGGCGTTCAATAGAGATGACTGTAGAAACCAGAAGGTCGATCCTTAAAATCACCGATGTTACGATGGAGGATTCTGGTATGATTTTATATCATTAAAACAGCAGATGTAACCACTAGTGGGGCTAGTTCGGAGTTACAGTTTTACATGTGTTGACATTTAGGGTTTTTTGAAAATCAGAAACATGTGAACTGGTGGCATTTTGCTGGGAGGACTTATTAGGGGAATTATTATGTATTATCAGAGTTTGGACTCAAGTTCTCACTCAGTTCTCTTTGGTCCATGAATTATACACTCAACTCCAAAAAGGGTAGCGTGTGGCCAGGTATTCGTGCACACACATGTGAGGTATAAATCATGAGTCCAAAAGTCTTTGGACTGAGGATGCCCTGAACCTTGGTGTCTCTATTCCTATGTAAGTGGCCTACTCACTTGGCTACCCCTGTGGGGAAGGGGAACCCACGTACCTAAAGTATGAAGGAAGTTTGGAGCCCTGATCGCCAGTTTCAAAAACAAGGCAGGCTGCATTCAGGGCACTTGTGCCTGAGAGAGTGACTGATAAAGGGAAAGGGACCTGGGGGTCCTGGTCGATGGCAAGCTGGACATGAGTCAGCAGTGCCCTGGCAGCCACAAGGGCCAACTGTGTCCTGAGGGGCATCAGGCAAAGCATCACCAGCTGGGTAAGGGAGGGGATTGTTCCACTCTGCTCTGCACTCAGGCGGCCTCACCTGGAATATTGTGGCAGTTTTGGGCACCACAATATAAGGAAGATATTGAGCCATTAGAGACTGTCCAGGGGAGGGCAATGAAGACGGTGAAGGGCCTTGAAGGGAAGTTGTGTGAGGAGTGGCTGAGGGCACTTGGTCTGTTCAGCTGGAGGAGACTGAGGGGAGACCTCACTGGAGTTACAAATTCCTGGTGAGGGGAAGCAGAGGGACAGGTACCAATCTCTTCACTCTCATGAGCAATGACAGGACTGGAGGAAAAGTCATGAAGCTGAATCAGGGGAGGTTTAGGTTGGATATCAGTAAAAGGTTCTTCATCCAGAGGGTGGTTGAGCACTGGAACAGGCTCCCCAGGGAAGTGATCACAGCACCAAACTTGACAGAGTTCAAGAAGCGTTTGGACAACACTCTCAGGCACATGGTGTGATTCCTGGGGATGGTCCTGCTCAGGGCCAGGAGTTGGACTCAGCGATCGTGATGGTTCTCTTCTGCTCGGGACATTCTATGATAAATACTCTGCTCTCTTTGGCAGTACCTTCTGAGCAGCCTAAGAGCCTGTGTTCCAAGGCCAGTTCTAGTGGAGTCCACCCTGGGCACTTAATCTCTCACCCATTCTGTGTAGGAGACTTTTGCACGGTCTACATTCTTACCATGACATATTGATGCCAGAAGGACTGTGGGTAATATACAGGTCCCAAAAGCACCAAGTCCACAAGATTTTAAGTATTTCAGTCCCAGAACACTGGTCTCTTTTCAAGTACCCCTCAACATTACCCCTCCTAATCTGGATGTATTTGGCACCAGAAGTCTGCAGAAAGCATCCTGCAGGTGACCTGAGGGTACATGTTGATCAGCAAGTAGCAAAGCCACTGCAGAGCAGGGAGATGTGAAAACTAGATATGGAAGTAGATCCTAATTCCAAATATAGAGGCAAAACCAAAAGAACTGTTCTCAGTGCTAAGATACTGTCTATTCTTTACAGGTTCCTATAAATGCACTTTCACAAATAGCAGTCAGTCTTACAGATTGAAGGCCACAGAAACAATATCTGTCTTTCCACTACGTATCACTCCAAATGTAAAGGACATTGAAGTTATATGTAACAGTCCTGAAACCCGAAAGAACAGTCCTCAGCTGTCCTGTTGCATTGACAGACACTTACCATCACTTATTGCTTCCTGGAATGTAAATGGAACAATCAATATTACAGGTAAGATTAACAAAAGGCTGTCTTTCACCTGCTGGGTTTGTTCATGCTTTAATCTCCTCCTAACTGGCTACCACAAAGTCCTAGGATAGATACAGGGTGTGCTCCAAAGATGTGGCAGGAGGAGGTGCAGACTCCATATGTGCCATGCAGGTGCCAGTGGGGCTCTGGGCATCTCCATGCACTGTGCAGACATCAATACCTTAAACTGTGACATCCTGGATGGAAACAGCTGCCTGGACCAACATCACACAAACTTCTTCCAAAAAGCTTATTTCTGCATTGTCGAATTCTGGGAGCAAGGGTGGGTGCATCAGTCTCTACTACTATCTCCAGGATCACCCTTGGGGTACAAAGAGCTTCTGTGTACCACATATCATGATTTGGCAACCAAGAGAGGCAGGTGCTTTGAAACAGCTGCAGCACAGCTAAATACTGAGAGCACAGTTTCCCTCTCCACCTGTAGCTGTGATTCAGCACATACCAGTTGTGTCAGTGGCATTGCATAAGGCTTTACTTCTAATATAAAAAGTTAATAAAAGACCAAGTAAATGTGCTACAAAGAGTTACAAAATGACATAAACAGAAATGCTCATAAATGTCTCTTGAACCATCATCCTAAATGGTCCGTTACCCTCTTAATATTTTATGTGTATAAATTAGCTGTTTATTGTTAACTGTTTGCTATAAATGAAATTTAGCAGAAAGCAGGACAGCAAAATGAGAGAAAACCTTCAAAGCTCATGCACACAGTCATTTCCACAGAGAACAGGTACTGGTGTACAGCAGTGTTTGCAGAAAGAGGAGGGGATCCTGGCCTTCTGCAATGAGCTGTTTTGCCCTTAATTCCCTGGGCCAGGTTTTCCCTCAGGAACTCTGCTGTGCTTTCATGCCAGATGCACTGTCAGCTGCAGCATAGGACAGATTTAGTGCTTCCAGCTAAACCATCACTCTTCAGATCTAAAGTCAAATGACTGTCGAGTACCTACAAATTTTTATTTCAAAATTAGATGACATTGACATCTGCAATATTTACTCCTGGTTTACTTATCTTTACTCATCCTAAATATCACAGATAATAAGGTTAGGCTAAACCAAAATGCTCTTTGTCTTACCCTGGGGTTTCCAAGCAATGCTGTTGCTCTTTGACTGGTTTTGGCAGTTGATGCCCAGCACTGTGCTGAGATTCGTCTTCAGGAACTTGGGAAACCACTGTGAGTGTTGCCAGAATAAAAGATGTGAATGAACTTCAGCAATGAGGAGTTAAAAGTGCCATGCTGTCAATTACATACAAGCCCATGAGGGCTTCTTTACCTGGAGTGATTGCTTGTAATTTCCAGAGGTGTTTTTGGACATCTATAACCCTTCAAGGGATGTTTATTTGTCTCTAGGAGTCTCCAGTTCGAGTGGAAACTGCACTGAATACAAGCTCAAAATCGAGGAATCACTATGCCCACCTGAGAAGTCAGGTACAGTGACAACATATACGTGTGAGCTGCAGACTAAACACGGAGCCAGGGCCAGTCAAACCATCAGAGTGACGTACCTCTGGAAAGGTGAGAGTCAGGTGGCTGTGACAGACCAGCAGCTCTTTAACATGTAGGTGGCCTCTGTGGCACATGGCATTTACAAGACAATGATTAAAAGTGACTCTCAATAATGTGACTTTTGTCTTGTGTTGTCTCAGCCCACGTAACAATATCTTCAAGTACAAACTCACCAGTGCCCGAGGGATATCCATTCAATCTAACGTGCGAAAGTGATGCGAGCAATTATGACAGTATCAGTTGGAAAATCCAGTCTGGAAGTGACACAAAAACAGTAGACTGTGATATGTGCATCAAAAATAGCAAATTCCCAGCCACATCTGTGCTCACAGTGAAGTCTGCCACACAGGACTGGAGTGGTGAGTGAATATGGTCTTATTGGCTACAAAGGCAATGAAATTTCTGTGCCAGATCATTTGCAGCATCCCTAGCCCTGCAAATCAGTGTGAAGGCCCCAGTGAATAAAAAGCCCACAGTTAAAATGATAAGTGTTGGAGGACAGCAAGGCATGATGCTGCCAATAGCACTCTACTTGTTCAGCATTAGGGCTCATCACCTTGCAAAACCTGAGGAGCACTTCTGTCAACTGAGACATGTTTTTTTGTACCACTTCTTTTAGGCACCCACATCTGCACAGTCTCCCAGCAAAACTTGGAGAGCTCTGCCAATATGACAATAGAGGTTATTTCCTTGCCCCTGAAGCAGAACATCCTGATAGACCCCATTGCAGCATCAATACCTTGTGGAAAGCCACAAACCCTCGAGTGCTGCCTGAGTGCAAACACCAGAGAAGATTTCTCTGTTACGTTTGTGATTGGACAAAATGGATTTCCAGTTGGTAAGATACAATAAACTTGCAGAATCATTAGTTTCACTGTATGTTATAACCCAGACTCTGGGTTTTTTGTTTTCAGTTGTGCAAACAATTCAAACTTACTGCTTTTAGGACAACCCACAAGTACTCCTGAGGGTGTAAAAAAAGGGAAATGGACTTTTTTGTAGGATGGTTAGTATGCCTGAAGAACATGACTGGGATTAATAGAAGAGCAACTGAAGTCACTGCTGTAGTGATAAAGACATAACGGGTAAACACATTGGTTTGACTTGCCAGGCAGGGAGAAGTGGGCATTCTTACCCGTGTTCAGATTAGAAATTGCTGAACTCCATTTATTCACTTTTATCTTCCACTCTGCCACTTTTTCTGAACGGAGTATTGAGAACATGTTACTTTAGAAAATCTAATAATTCACAAAAAATGTAGACTAATCCATTAAGAATGCAATTTAAAGGACTGTTCTGTTTTCTTCAAGGATGCAGGTAACGTGGTCTTTAACAGCACAAAACTCAAGTTTCTACATCTTAAAATTTAGGGCAATTCTGCAGCTTCTCTCACATATTTTTATATACTGTAAGTTTTCAAGTGAGTTTGTTTTTATATAATGGAAGTTTTCAAGTGAGTTACAAAACAGTTAATTTTAAAAAAGCAGAAAACAACATGCAGGAGTGCAAAAACAACAGGCTAAAGAGTAAAGGAGGTAGAGACTGCTTTACTGCAGGTAGAGACTCCTCAGTCTTTTCTTGAGGAGTCCTTTGGTAGCTAGGAAAAATCCCAAAATCTTCTTGGAAGAGGCTTCAGCCAGGGACCCTCAGGCACAGGCATACTGAAAAGCAGTGGGAGTTACAGATCCTGACTTCAAAAGAACCATAAGAACAGCAAAAAAGTATCCTATCCTGTGAAACACCTGTGGTAGAGGCAGAAAGAGTATTCTCCAAAATGATTTCCAAGGCAAATTTTGGTTCCTGAACAGTTATAAAGGTTTGGGCAAGATTTGCTCATACACCAGTAAGAGAAAACATATTGATCATGCAACAGCTTCCAGATTTATTAAGCGGGGAGTAAGAGACAGAGATCAGCGTACGGAGAGGGAGCTTTTTCACGAAGGAATTCTTTTTTGTAGGACCCACAGAAAGGAAAGTTTTGCTGAAGCTTTCTGCTGTTTTCAGCTGATTGACCCCAAATCTGTGTTAACCTGTCTTCATCCGTCCATACAGGGAAAGAGAAAAAAGGAAATTTGTTTTGCTACATGTACAATTACACAGGAAGTGACTGTAGCAAAGAGAAAGAGCTCACGGCATACTGCAAGTTTAAAAACCACAAGTTTGAAAATCGACAGGGAGTTGACAGTGCACATATAAGACTGCACCTGATACCTGGTAAGGAAAAAGTTACTATTTATAGCTATTAAATCGGAAATCCCATTGTCTTTGTTAAATCAGATGCCACAAATTCATCACCAGTGACATCTAATAGGAACAGTTTCTGTTAGCTAAGAATTTTTGACTCCTTTCTTTTCTTTATGGGAAATTATTACATACAGAGGAAAATATCAGTTTTGATGTAACTTTAAAAAATAAATAGACAAGGTGTTTTGTTTTCGCTGTATTTGACAGTGATCCCAGTATGTTCAAAGCAGCAATAGTTTAGTCATCTTCTGTTCCTGCTTCCTTCTGGTGTGGGCTGCACCACCAAGTATCATCCCCTGTGTTGAAATGTGATCATGCATCTCCCAGCTTGCACCAATAATTTATCAAAGATCAAATGTTTTGGTGTCTCAAGAAGTCATCTGACTCAGGAGATCAGCCTGTGGGAGAGCATATCCACTTGGAACACAAGAAGGGCAAGCTCCATGAGGTGCTGCAGGGACCAGGGCAGACCCAGCTTGCATTCAGCTCTGTAGGGAATGTTCGACAGTTATAATTCGGCATCACTAAATCCAGCTTTGATGTTTAGTTCTGACAAGTGTTTGGATATTTCAGCTCTTTATTCTAAATTGGAAAGAAAGTAACGTTGGCCATTCCCATGAGGCAGAAATTTTGTTTTTTCCACAGTAGTGGTGCCTACAGTAGAATCAGCGTATCTGCCAGATTTCACTCTCTTGGGCAATAAATACGCAGACAATTTAATTACTTTAATCAGACTAACCCAATCAAGGCCAATTAGCAAGACTCACTGTTCATCAAAAAGGTGTTGAGGCCTCACTATCAAGGTCTTAATGAATTTCCTATTAGTGCTACAACAGCATTGAGTCCCTTAGCAGAACAAACTTTGTATGAATTATTGTTCACTTAGTGGTCAATATAATCTCACTCCACCTCTGTCCAACCCTGTAATCTAACAGATAAATCCTAAAACTTTTGGTATTGGTCTGTTGATTTGATTCAGTACTCAAAAACTGGAGCTTTATTAGATTTCCTTTTTAATTTCATTATTCATAAAAAAATTGGGAATGCAAGACATATACATCCTGAAAGGTTGTAATTAATGAAGAGAGGTAGCTGAAGTCCTGATTTAAAGACCTCTGAACTTCAGGACGTCACAGGTTTGATGGGGGTAATTTAGTAATCTCTCTGCTTCTTGTTTTCTGCCTCTGTGACTTTTCTCTGTACAGATAAGCAAGTTTCCTGCTCAGACAGATTAGGCACTGGAATAGAAAGGGGCACATTGATAAAGCCGTGCCGTGAGTTAGATACTCCAGATGGTTTTACCCGAGGCAGTACAACTTACAAGTGCATCAACAACTCATGGAAGGTTGCGAGGAATGACTGCCTGTCCGTATCAATAAATAATCTGCTGAGCAGAGCCGAGGTAACATTTATGAGTGTTCTAGAGTTTGGGGTAGAGAGGTGGGGGGAGAAGAAAGAGCAAAAAAATTTGTTGCCTGGTTTTTCTTATCATAATCTAAAACATATGAAGCATTAAAACTTTCTTTTAAAAGCTAAGGAATGTTTGGCTATATCTACACAAGTCAGTGGAAGAGGCAAGGTCCCCCTCCTCTGGCCCAGAGGCCGCGTGGCAACTGCATGGCTCATATGCACACACATGAATGCTCTGTCTCCCAGGCAAGGTGACCTTGTTCATAGCGTCCATAAGGAGCAGTTGCTGACCCGGAGTGTTCCCTGAGCCATGCTCAGGGTCTGCCTCGATGAACACTGGTTGGCACAAGCCCAGAGGAAGCTGCAGAGCACACCAACAACTCCAGGCTACTGCCCAACCTCGTCCCCAGGCCCTGTTTACAATGCCCACTCCCTTGGTCACTTCACTTTATGGATAGGTGCCAGGCTTCTGTTTTCAGCCTTGGTATCCTACCGTAGTGCTCTTTATTTCATCCAGAGTTACCTTTCTCTCAGTGAGGCTAGAGAGACAAATTTCACATGTGTGATGTTCTGTTATCTTCTGTTCCAGTCCTTGGTCAACAGCCCTGAGTCAAAAGCAAAACTGCCTAACTACCTTGCAGAGCTTAAGGAACAGATTGGAAAGGAGCTAAACACAATAAACAGTTCTCCTGCAAACTTAGGTGCAGTTGTTTCCATCCTGGATATGGTCTCCTCTATCCCGGCAGATGCAGACGAGCTCACTATTCAGGTAAGGTTTTATTTTAAGTCTTACCTACACTTACCAAGCCCTTTGACTCCTTTTGTCACAGGGGATGATGTTCTTCTTGAAGAAATTTCACAATTAGTTAGGATCAGGAGCAGGAAAGGAAGGGAATGAGGTAAAATAACAGCAAAGATACAGAGGAGTTTATAAAAAGTCAAAATTATGAGGACAAGCAGCCTATGCTTGAAAGAGAGGCTGCTGTGTGCTTAGCAACTAGAAATGTTCTAAGGACCCACAAAAGTCTCCAGCATTCTAAGACAGAGGGTAGGCTGAGATTATATATTAAATTCCAGGAACCAAGATCAAGCAAGGAAAAGAAATTGGATGTTACAACAAATGAATAACAAAAGAAATCTCAGAAATAGTTGGGAACCTTCATTGTGAGCTACAGAGGAAAAGCACTGTTCTTCTGAACAGAAAAGTGCAAAGAGACTTGACAGTTTATAGATGGAGGACACTACATGAGAGAGACCAAGAAATCAAAGATAGCACAAAGGCTGAGAAAAAAGGGAAAGAAGGTTGGAGAAGAAAAAATATTAAGTAATATGTAAAAAGAAATAGTCACACAGATCTTCTTTTGGAAACCTTAACTTGAAAACAGAGCATGCAGAGGGTTAACAACTGAAGGTTTCACATGGATTGAGCAAAATAAGAAAGTGCTGGGCTTTTTCAAAAGGCAATTCTAGGACCATGCATAAATTACCATCAGAAACAACAATGATTTGTGTAGCATTTCAGTAACTACATTATTCTGTTGTTGTTCCAGAATTTCCTCTCCACAGTGGACTTAATTGTTGATGATTCCACAATTGAAGTTTGGGAAGAGCTGAATAAAGAGAAGACGCTAAAAAGTTCTTTGTTACTACAGTCAGTAGAAAACTTTTCCCTGCGCCTCCGACCAGTTAATAACACCATCCCTTCTGTCTCTGCAAACACCGTGCAGCTACAAGGCACAGTTATCCAAGAAAACAGCAACACAGGTTATAGTAAGGGCTTCCGCAGTACAGAAAACCTCACGGTTAATGTGCTCATCGGTGAGAGCGAGATTCAAACTCTAACCCAAAATTCAACCATTGTCAGTGTGATGTACTCAAAACTTGGACATATTTTGCCCAGGAATGAGTCTGAATATATGAACGGCTTATTGATAACAACAACTGTGAGCAGCAACAGAAGCCAGAAGTTTGAGGTTAATATGACA
This sequence comes from Pipra filicauda, assembly GCF_003945595.2. Lineage (NCBI taxonomy): Eukaryota > Metazoa > Chordata > Aves > Passeriformes > Pipridae > Pipra > Pipra filicauda. The sequence goes on from NW_024104320.1 coordinate 2,580,874, forward strand.
TTTGCAAAGAAAAACTTATCTCTAAAGATGCCCAAATGTGTCTTTTGGAATTTCACACTCAACAAACATGGCGGGGACTGGGATACTCGTGGTTGCACACCCACAGAGTTAGAAGATTATGTCATTTGCTCCTGCAGTCACTTGACATCATTCTCCATTCTGATGTCACCTGATAAATCCTCCCAGCTAATCTTTGAAGATTATATTTCCTATGTTGGCCTGGCTATTTCGATCTTGAGCTTGATGATCTGCATTATAATTGAATCCTTAGTCTGGAAATACGTGACAAACAACACAACCTCCTACATGCGCCACGTCTGTATAGTCAACATAGCTGCATCCCTCCTCATTGCTGATGTGTGGTTCATTGTCACTGCCTCCCTCAATGACCAAAACCAACAGCTGAGCAGAGATATCTGCGTCATGGCCACGTTCTTCATCCATTTATTCTACCTGTGTGTCTTTTTCTGGATGCTGAGCCTAGGCCTCATTCTTTTCTACAGACTGGTGTTTATCTTGCATAACACAAGTAAGACTGCTCAGAAAGCAGTGGCATTCTGCCTGGGATATGTGTGCCCCTTTGTCATTGCAGTCATCACCATCGCTGTCACACTGCCAAGGAACAGTTACACCAGAAAGGATGTCTGCTGGCTCAACTGGATGGACAGCAAAGCTCTCTTGGCCTTCGTCATACCTGCCTTGATCATTGTGGCCATGAATTTGTCCATCACCGCAGTTGTTATAATAAAAATACTGAGGCCAACTATTGGGGATAGGTCAAACAGGCAGGAGAGGAACTCTTTGTTTCAAATTGGCAAAAGCGTGGCCATCTTGACCCCACTGTTAGGCCTCACCTGGGGGTTTGGCCTTGCCACCATCATCAAAAACAGTCATCGAGCTTTCCACATTCTCTTTGCTCTGCTCAATGCTTTGCAGGTGAGTTACACATATTTTTGTTTCCTCTGTGATCATTTAATATAGTGACATTATTGCAGTGCTGTGCTTGGCAGGGCATAAAAACAGCTCAGAGGAAATGCTCAGATTTGCCTTACACATCCTTATTCCAAAAGGGCTCTTTGGGAAACCCATTCCAGGAATTCAGCAGTATTTCATATTCTCATCTGCCTTATCAGATGTGCCTTATAGATAAAACTGACCTAAAGTTAACTTCCAACTTTGCCAGTAGCTTTGGGAAGATCTTAATTTCTGAAGTTCAGAAATAGCCCTATTATGTTCAAGTAGGCAAGCCTGAGCATCTCTGGTCTCATTTACAGTGCACCTGGAGGCATCATATTATGCTCTTTGCAGCTGCAGGTTCAAGTATAAACAACATAAAAGTCACCAAAAACAGTTGAGCAGTACCAATAATAAAGAGAGGAACTAACCAAAACACACATGATTGAGAGTTTTCTGTCAGTATGATTTTTACAACAACCTGTTTAGGTGGCCAGTAGGATCCCAATACAGCAAGGTTTCTTGATGATAAAACAGTAATGTCTATTCTCTCTCTTTAAGAATGGCATCAAAACTGTGTGCTTCAAACCAGACTCATTGACCTTTTGTGTTGTGAGCCTGCTTTTTTACATTGTGAACCTGCTGGTTGGTCTGGGGAGAATAGGCAGGACATGTCTTCCATAAACAAAGGTTCCTTCTTCCAAATATATTTAGTGCAAGGAAACTATCTGTGTTACTTTGTAGACCAGGTGTACACAGAATTTAAATAGGCCAGGCCTGGTGAACTCCTACCACATCAGTAGTTCACTATGTAATATGAAGTTAGAAAAATGCCCTCTATCAAAGAGTTCAGAGTTTAAATAGTCACCATGGACAATGTTTGAGATAATTATGAGGTGCTGCAATTAAAGGTTGGTGTCATCAAACTGCATGTAATTATCTGTTTCCTAGGGATTATTCATTTTGGTGTTTGGGACTCTCTGGGACAAGAAGGTAAGGATTCAAACTATTTCCTAAATTATGTCAAAATACTATTGGAATTTGAACAGATTTTCTGTATTTACTGATTGATTAATTTTTTAACAAATAGATACAAGAAGCCCTGTTGAAGAGGAATTCAACATCCAAATGGAGTTCACAGCAATCAAAGGTTAGAACCTAGACCTAAGAATGCATTTCAGTTACTGCTGAATAGTCTAACATTCTCCAAGTGTCTCTTAAGTCAAATGCACTTTATATTTTGGATTCTTTTGTTAGAACTAGTCAAAGAAGACACTAACAACATAAATACAAACATACGCCCGTTTTTCAAAGTTCATTATTTTACCTATAATTGGTAAAAAATAAGAAGGAGGTATGTGGACATTTGCTCTAAATTCCACAACAAAAAACATAAAATGTAACTGAAACTTTAAATAGTAAACAGAAAATTTCTGTGGCTCTATTACTTATTCATAATGTGAAAGAAATGCAAAGGGGACTTCTTGGGTAAGATCCCCTTCACCTATGAGCAAGAGAGGATGGAGTTACTGTGACTTGAACTCATGAGACAAGGAGACAGGTTAGCCTCCCCTTTTTTCTGGGAACAGAAAACAGGAGGAAGTATGACTCTTTTGTCAAAGCATGTCTATGTGTTGCAAAGACTCATGTTTTAATGAGCAAATGATAGAATGTAAATGAATGTGCTTCTGGAAGAGGAGAGACTTTGGTCCCACACCCTGCAAGTTCCTGAGTTTAACACAAAAACTCAGTGCCTAAAAATAAATAAATAAATAAATAAATGTTGCAAATGAGGACTGGATTCTTAAGGAAGATTCTGGAAGGCTTCTCTTCCACCCACAGTGTTCCTCTGGCCCAGTGGCTCTTGCATTCCTCCCTGCATTGAAGCACAGCTTGAACAGGCATCTGAAAATACCTCTGCTTGGGATAGACATTCACATTTAAGGGGGAAACCAGTTCCACTACCATCTTTACAAGAAAAATAAAGTTTACAGAGTGCCTCGGGAAAATAGCTGGCCACTCATCAAAACAAGGTAAATTAGAGCAGGTTGCTTAGGATGTTGTCCCATCAGGTTTTCAGTATCTCTAAAGCTGGAGAACACACTAACTCTTTTGACACAAAAACTATGGTGTTTTGTCACCCTCAGCATAAAAAATTATTAATTTTTTTTTTCTTATGATTGAGGGGAATTTCTTCCATTTCAGTTTGTGCTGCAGAGGTCAAGACTCTGAGAAAAATGTCCCATAGCTGTTTGAAAAGGTTAAACTAAGGCTCAGTTGCTATAGGCTACTGGGCAGCCTTGGAGCTGGACTGTCCTGTGCCAGTCACGTGTCCTTCCCTTCACACCTTCCAACTTTAGCAGCTCCTTGTTCCTCTCTCCATGTGTCCTTCACCACCACAGATCTCACAGCACCATAGGCTTTTCATCCAAAATAACTAAAGGGAAGCTGAGCTGTTTAAGCCACCGGAAAATGCTGGCATGGGGACAACTTGGCTGGATGATCCTTGGATCCAACCAAGGGCAAATCTGCTTATGGCATTAAGCAACTATGACCCATTAGAAAGGATGGGGAATGGTCTCCCAGTGTGAGCAAAGGAGTAAAAGCACAGAATTAAAGGCTTTTACAATGAGGCTTGACAAACTTTTCAAGCAGAATATGGCAGGCTGATCACACAGGGAGCTCATGTCCTCAGTGCCCCAGGATGTGTCTTACAGCCTGAGGAGAGGGCCAAGAGCTGAGGCTGTGGCCTGATATTCACCTCACAAAGAGCTCTGCTGGTTGAGGACATGTTTTGCCCTCAGAGCTGTTTGTTGTCCTCTTCTTGCTGATGCCAAAGGTGTGTTCATCTCTGCTTCTGCACAAAAGGAGCCACGTTCCCAGACACAGATCGTAGAAAAGTTTCAGCCAACAGGAATAAAATACCTTTATCTGAGATGGCTGCATGAGGATGGGTAAACTGCGTATTCTGACACAGAAATGCTTGTTTCCACTTGCACTTCTGCATTGACCAAAGATACCAGGATATGTAGGAATCATAGAATGATTTGAGTTGGAAATGACCTTAAATATCATCTGGTTCCAACACCCACCTCCCCCTCTCCCCCAATGGTGTTACCATCATTCTTATATGACAATAAAGCTTAATTTTATATTGATATCTGGACAGGGTTTATTCAGAAGAGCCTGTACAGGTATTGCTAAAGGACTAGGAAGCTGACTTAAAAGCCAGGATAATTAAGAAGATGAGTATATTGGCTGAAAGGAATTAAGGAGTCCATTAAGGTTGAACTGTCAGTTCAGAAGAGCAGCATTGGATCAAATCACTCCAGCTTCCACAGGAATCACAGAGCAGCTGAAGTGGGAAATTGCCTCCAGAGATCATCTAGTATCACCCTCCCACTCAGAGCATGGTCATCTAGAGCACAGAGCTCTATCCAGTTGGAGTTTGAGTAGCTCCAAGGATGGAGACACCACAATCTCTCTCTGCAGCCTTTTCCTATGTTTGACCACACTCACAGTGGAAAAGTTTCCTCTTAAGTGGGATTTCCAGTATTTCTATTTGTTTCGATGTCTCTTGTCCTTTCACTGGGCACCAAGGAGAAAAGTCTGGCTCTGCCTTCACTCTGTTCCAGTCAGAGAACCCCCAGCATGTCTTGGTATGTGGGTTTGTTCCTCCCCAGGGACAGGAGGACTTTGCATTTCCCTCTGCTGGACTTCATAGGATTCCTGTCATCTCATTTCTCCAGCCTGTTGAGGTCTGATAATTAACAAATAAAACAATAGTAAAGTCTTTTGTCGAACTTTTTTATACTTGATTCATCTACCTTTTGCCTCTACCACCTTATGATATAGGTGACAATACACAACACTGCCTCAATTCCCTACCATGGTACAACTAACAAATGAGGAGGGACCAAACAGAAAAAGATGTGTTTTCCGTGCCTTTTTTTTAACACAACTTTTGGAGGAATCTAATTAAATTCTCAAACCACTCCAGAACTGAAAAAGAAACTTCATTTTAGCAGCAAAAAGTTCCTTCCTTCCTTCCCATCAGGACTGCAGTGAGTTGTGTTCTAATGCCCTCTAGTGTGTCAAATTAATTTTGCCTCGGATTATCTCGGGCTACTGGCCGTCAAGGACAATCCCCATTCACATAAATCTTAGCTTTTCTGTTTATCTTAATGGCTATACTGCCTCAGATGAGGGACCAGAACCCCGTACTGCCTGATATAGCTCTGGAGCCTAAGCTATCTTCCCTGGCCAAAAGTCAGAGACAAGCTATTTGTGTCCTGTAGTTTCTTTTAAAGCTGATCTCCTTCATCGCCACCATAAACACACAAATGTGTGACCTTGATGCCTCACAAACATCTAACTTGGCCCTCTGTGAATTGCTTGCTTGTATTACTGAGCAACAGTTTACTGGAATTTTTTTTTTCTGCCTCAAATGCAGCTACAAAAAAGTTCTAGGCTTTTGACAAAAACCAATTTTCTCTCTTACAGTCATCCTCCCTGATCCTGGTGACACCAATGCTTGCTATGAGCTACCCATTTTCAAGAACCTTTAACAACTTATGTGGGAAAACAGGTATGTGACAATAGACCTCCCTTACTGAAGCACAGACAAGGGGCTTTGCCTGTGTTCTCATTGTCAGAGTCTGTCTGTCCTGATATCTGTCAGCCTGTTTGTCTCTCCATGCATCTATAAATGGTATTTAGTCTTCTAATGCAAAGAAGCTGTAAGAAGTCAATTGTAGCTTAATAGTAGCAGTATAATTGTCTGTCTCTGAAACAGGCGGCATGTTTCACCAATTCTAAAACCCACTAACTGAGCTTTGTTTTGATCTTAATAAGATCGTGACACAGTTCATTTATTATTCTATGTACTCTTCACCACCCTAAAGCTGTATCTCTGCAAAGGTTCTCTGGCTGTCATTTTATGGACATCACCATTTCAGTTATGACTTTATTTTGCAAAAAGTATTGCTGGAAATATAATTTCATTCCTAAGTGGGTAGTCTTTGCATCCAAACATTGTCCAGAGAAGACAGTGAGATACGGTCAAAGCAGGATAAGAAGGAGTTTACTGTAGACAAGCATGTGCTTTTTAAAAGCCTGTTTATTAGTCAGATAATGGAACAAGGAGACATGAGCACATTAGCCAGACACAGGAGCCTCCCACCAGAAGAATGAGACTTGCCCACAACTGTTTTCCATGCTTCTGCCACCTGAAACTCCCCTCTTCCACACTCTGCTCTCAGGCTCCATGCACTTGGGTCTTAGGTAGCCTTGTGCTCACAAGAGGAGTGAGCTGGGATTCATCTCAAGAGCCTGTCTTCTGGATGCATCCCCATGCTCAAGGAGGACCACTAAGTCCCTCCGTTTGTGTGAGTAAATCACTGTCCTATGACTTGAGTGGCCATCCAAGCTGATTTATCCTGGCCGTGTCACGAAACACGGTGAGTTCTGTGGTTGCTGGTATTGCTGTAATCCAGGCAGTGTCGGGGCTGCAGGGCAAATCAGAGCCACCTGGGTCATCAGCACAGGGGTAACTATCCCTACTTTACACTGCCAACATGTCCCAGGGTATCTGTCCTAATGTCTTATCACTGTGCTTTGTTTTACAGGAAAATACAGAGTATCTTCTTCGGAGCCATCCACCTCTTCCTCTGAAAACACTTCCAAGGCATATTCTTTGCTTAACTGAAGCACTGCAAATGCTAAATCACATAACTCTGAAAGGACCTCTGCCCTTTCCAAGACACACACAAAAAGTACCTGGGAGTCATGGAGAAGTAGTCTGCTTCATTTTGACTAAACTGTGCCTTGGTGCATTCTTCTGGAACAATCGTTTCTCGTTAATGTGTAAGGCAGGGAAGCTGTGAGAGGTGGAATTTTACAGGGTCTGCCAATCTCTCAGAAGAGATGACAAAGATTTGAAGGCCTTCAAGTGCAAGAAAGGACATTGGGAGTGACGAATTCTCAGCCCTTGAGCGGGTGCTTAGCACTATGCAGTACTGAGCCATGAATTGCAGTGCTATGCACAGCTGTTGTCCAGTGGTTTTGGTATTTCCCCTGTCAACCCTCTGAATGATCCCAAAGGCCTGTGTAGATACACAAGTACCTCATAGCTTCTCTCCTGCCCTCGTATTACAGCCTGGAAAGGCCATAGGGTATAGTGGTCTTCACCTTCTATTTAAGACTTTTCTGGAACCAGAAATTCCCAGCTGAGAAGGTCCATTTCAGATCTTCACTTTTGACTGAGCTAAAGTGAAGACCGTGATGACTCCTGCGTGGTCTTCGTTCAGATGGAACGTGCTGAAAGCCGTATGTGGTATATTTTTGAAGAAAAGGAAGCTTTATATCCTTAACAATATTTGTCCTGTATATTTCCCTTGATATGTAATGTGATAAGACAGAGATGGTTGCTGCCTTCTACCACAGAGAGGACTGCATTTATTTAATGCATAGTAGTGTTAAGTCTACAAGGAGTGTCTTGTGTAAAGTCTGTATGTTTGGGTATCCTCTCAGAGGAGAATCACACTTGGAGGGCTCAGAGAGTCAGCTCTGCAGTGAATATAAATCACTATGTGCCAGGTAGGATGAATGGTTTGATATAAATTATTGCTCTAACACTACATTTGTGGAACCAGTTATTTCCAAACCTTTATACCTTTAAAGGCAGGATTCCTGTCTTAAGCAGAGGACCATAAGAGAGCCTGCAAAGTATCTATAACACACACAAATGTACAAAATTTAATGTAAAATATGATAGATGGAATCATGAAGATTTAGATTTGAGGCCAGTTTCAAATACTGCTGTGAGGTGGTACAGCCCCATTTGGTTGTCAGGGAATCAAGCCTATATTTACCAATGGTGAACCTATTCCCAGAATTTTGGGATGAATCTGGCAGAAGGTAATCCCATCTGTAATTATTTGTTGCCTGTTATGAGTCCAGCCAGTCAGGTGCGTTGCAAGAAAAATTGATATAAGTGTTTGTTTTGATTTAATTCCAAAGGCAGAGTATTAACTTGCTGGTAATGCCTCAGTTAAATGGATGGCTTGTCCCTATTCACAAGCTTGCTCTGAGCACCAGGATGAACCCAAGTGGAAAACAGCCCTCTGTGTACTACTACTGCCATGAGAGTGCATTTTGCTTTGATTGCCATCCCTTGTGACAGGTATCTGATAAGTACAAGGGTAGTGTCACCCTCTGTGATTATTTGCTTTCTGAACTGCTTCAGACAAGAAGAAACTGCTTTTGAAGGAAACTTGGGTATCCAAGTTTCAGGTGTGAAAACTGTTAGAGCCCTTGAAAGCAGAGATCTTAGGTCATACTAGATCAGTTACTTCCTGACATCTGCAGTTAGTTCAATGGTGTTATTCACCTTATTCATCACACTCTAGCACCACAGACCCAGTCTTCATTTTCATATTTTCCCACCGCTCTCCTTGACTTTTAAGATGATGATTTCCAAAGAGATGAGAATTTAATGGCAGCCATGACAGATTCTACTCTTTGATAACAGATAATCTGCTCCCATTTCATCCAGAGCCTGCTGAAATCATGCGAGTTTTATAGATGTTTAAAAACCCCTTGGATTATGCCCACAGAATAGATTTACATTTGAAGATTTGAAAACCTTATGTGATGAGACTTTCTTTAGAAAGACTGCTAGCTTTAATGTGAAATTATTTCCCTGATCATCATAACTGGTCTACTCTGGCCTCAAATCGGGAGGCCTGGAGACACACCATCTATAATGCTGCCGTTTCCTTTGAGAACGCACGCAGGATCACCCTTGAGCAGAAAAGGCAACACAGAAAGAATCGTGTCTTGCAGAATATACCACCTAAGGAGTCTTTCTGCTGTGCCTTTTGCAATCGGACATGTCTATCTCGTATTGGCCTCATAAGCCACCAGTGTGCTTGTGACGAACGTGGATAGAGCCTTCCCAAATCTTCATTCGTGAAGCCCGACCATGACTGGCTTACGTAACTATGGATTTGTACCCTTTAGATTTCTTGAGCAATTATTGTAGTAACACTTCTAAAATCTTTATATATATGCTTCTATGTGACTTTTACCAGTGTTTTGAGAGGCTCTACCAGTTATTTGATCTAAGTTTGAACTGTGGCTGAGAGTAAATGCATGGACTCTCAGCACTGCTGCTTGCTATAGGATGAAGAAATGAAATTTTCGAAGAACACATGAGAATGGCATTGCATGAACTTGCATCAGACAGCAGTTCTACATGACACATTTTAATCACCACAACCCTCAGAGAAAGCAGATTTCTGCCAAGGTGTTGATAGAGCTATTCATCCATGTGTTGACTGGCCTTCTACAGCTTGTATTCATCATTTTTCACTGAAAACCAATGTTTTATGAACTATGGAAAAACACCAGGTTGAGATTTATTCCCCCACAGTTTTTTTATCTTCTAGCCATCATGGAAATGAGGACGATGGTTAAGACAATGGTTCCAGCTATTCCACCAATTGTCATTCCCAGGATGTCCCCATGGACCTGTCTTGACTCACACCTCTCACCCGTGAAGAAGAAGGCTTGTCCTGATAGGCACCTGGGAAAAAAATACATGTATTGGGAGTTTTGCCCTGCCCTATAGACTCACCTGAAGGTCCTCACATTCACTATCCTGGATGAGCAGTTCCCATTAGAGGAGTTCATGTCACAACATCCCCACTTTGTTTGGGTGCTATTTACATACCCTGGAAGCACCACAAAATGGGTTTTCTTTGCCTTATGCAAAGAAACCTCCCCTTGTGGCTGCTGGTAGAAATCAGTCACTGTGGCAAAGTGTTTTGTTTCTACTGTTCCTTGAAGATCTAACGGCTTAGACCTCTGAAATCTGTAGCTCTGAACACTGATTAGGTGCATAATTTGAAGAAGAAAGACAGAGTAAGGAGGGAAGAAGTCTGTGGTACCTGCAGCTTGCTTCTCCTTTCACATTCACACAGACCCCATCATTCTGGCAAGGGTTTGGGTCACAGGGGTCTTGCAGATAAGGCAGCTGGTCTTGAACAGGCTTCACATCCTGGGCTGCTCTCTTCTGCCTCTCAAGGATGAGGCCTCCCATGAGGGCAGATTGTACAGATTCAACAGGAACTTCAGTGTTATTGAGGTGAATTATATCTTTTAGAAAAGGAAAGTGGAGAGAAAGACATCAGATATCAGTGAGTGAAGCTGTATGTAGTACACCTCCTACCTGGGGCTCACACAGTGTCTTGTGGACCAGAGGGTACTCCTTTTGCCTTTTAAAGAACTCTTGCATGTTCTGTGTATTTAAAGCACAAGACAGAAAATAATACTGATATTACTGAAACTGGTTAGGTAAATCTGTGATATTATGTACTTCAAAAAATTACACCCCATGTGTTTGAAAATAAATACAATGGGGATGGCCTTTTAGTTAGAAATGGGCATAGCTACTGGTCAGGGTGCTTAAAGCTGTCTGAGAAGTTAACCTTCCAAAACTTGCTGCCATTTAGATCCCTCTGAACTCATAATCACTTTAGTCAACATCACCCACCTGAAACTAAGACACAGAAATGCTTTTTAAAGTTGATCCTCATTAGAAGAGAAGATAACTTGGAGACAGGTGCAGTAGTTACTCGAATGTACGAAAACAGAAAGAATCACCCACTTCGTAAGGAGAATAAGGAAAAGGGTCTTTACCATTAAATTCTGCAAAAATAATCAGGTCATCATTTTTCAGGAAGCTTCTCCGTCTCATCTGGCTGTGGGATATGAAGTTACTCCACCCCCAGGATACAGTTCTGTTGCAATTGCATGATTCATCAAATGTTCCAGAAATTGATGGTTTATCCCATATTACAGCTCCACTACCATCTGCAAAGAGATTATGAGTGATGAATACGAACCACAAAGTTTTGCAGCTGGCAGTATGACATGACTTTTTTTTGCATTAAAGTGTTAAATGGGATCTATAAAATCGAGTTCAGAGCTAAAATGCCCAAACAAACCACAGAAGACTGACAAACTAAGGGTGCCAGCAGATCCTTAAGTATGGTCTGCATGAGGATTCTTAGTCTTTGTGAGGACATTGAAATTCACAACTCCTCTTTCACTGAGGACTAATCAAACACCAGTTACCTCCTCATTGTCACCACCTCAGAGCTCCCTCCTGCATAAAGACATTCCTCCTTTAGTTTTTAAGTACTTATGGTTTAGGGTTAACCAGATTTTGGTAATTTCCACGGTTCTGTTAAACATACTCATACTTAAGGTTTTAAATGTCATATTGAAAAAATATATACTAAATTTCCACTGGGAAAAATGGAGAGGGATGAAGATTCATTCCTAGTATTTTATTCTGTAGCAAACCTAACACTGTCCTATTATTCTTATTTCTTTCATAGAATCTTAGAACTATTCGGGTTGGAAGGGACATTACAGCTCACCTAGTTCCAACCCCCCTGCCGTGGGCAGGAACACCTTCCACTAGACCAGATTGCTCAGAGCCCCATCTAACCTAGCCTTGAACACCACCAGGGATGTGGTGATCCACAGCTTCTCTGGTCAACCCGTTCCAATGCCTCACCATCTACTCTGTTTCAGTTTGAAGCCAATTCCTTCTTGTCCTGTGACTCCATACTTCTGTGAATAGTCTCCCTCCATCTTTTTTGTAGGCTCCCTTCAGGTACTGAAGGGCTACAGGTACTGAAGGGCTCAGCCTTCTCCTCTCCAGGCTGAACATTTCTGAATTAACACATCCATGGGAAATCCTAGGGCTGGATGTGAATCTATGGTGTTATATGTTATATAAACCTGGAGTTAAAAGGTGGTCCCTGTTTGAAAGAGTTCATACTCTGCAGTCTACTCCCAGTCAAGCAAGAAAGGGTTCAAGTGGTGCAGACAGATCTTGCAGGTATTTTCATGTATTTTTTTCTTAAATGCAGCTACAGTGTAAATGCTGTGCATTCAGACTATGTATGTTGAAGTTAACTGAATATGTTGAAGCTAACAGAGCTTCCAAAATGGAGCTTTAACTAAAATTATTTTTTTAGTAACGGATACAGCACCCTGCTGGCATTGCACCAGTCTGTGGTGATATGTCACCTACCATAGTGAACAAACCACAGGTAGAATGGGAGTTGCCAGCTCTTGTGAGAACTCTGTATTTAGAGTCAAACTCAGATATCCCAGGCATTGTTCATAATGACACCAACCTTATATGTGCCACTTTTCACATTACCTGATCTTCCACAGACAGGGATTCTGAATCACACACAGGGAAGTTGTACTCAGGAAGGTGTCTCAAACTGGGAAATGGAGTCGAGGTTGCTCAGCTCTGAGTCCTACACTCAGTACTCTGACTTGGATTCCTTGGCTCTCATTGTCAGCATTCCCCCAGGCAGACACACTCACCTGAGCTAACATGGTCTTTGCTTGTGGTGAAGCTTTTGCTCGAGGACATCCTTTTCAAGACGTCGGGGTCCTGGTCCAGCACTGTGAGCGTGGCTTGGCGGTTCAGAGCCGGCCACTCCAGCACAGCATCGTTCTCTCCACTGCACAGGTGAAAGGCAATGCGAGCATAGCCAGTGCTGTTATAGTTGGGGATCACAGTTATGCCAAATCCATAACCCTCAGGACTATAAAAGCGAGGGCTTCGAATAACACTAATGGATGTGTTCTCAAGGATTTTGCTGAAATTTGGAATGACCCACACGGCTGTGGGACAGGGGGTCTCTGTCAGGGTGATGTCATCGATAGCAATCCCACCGGATGAAGAGCTGGGGTTGCCCTTTAGTCCTTGGAAGAGGTAACGGAACTTCTTCTGAGCATGGAGGGTTACATGGGCAATTTTCCAGTTGGAGTCACTGTCAGCTTTGGTGAAAGGAAAGCAAAACACTGCCATCAGTGTGATTAGAGGAATTACGAAGTAACTTGTTCCTAGCCATCCATCCCAGCTGCATTTTTAGGTAACTGGACCTCTCATGAAGAGCTGAAGGTGAGAGATCATAAGCTGATATTGTGATTATAATATATCCACATTGTTTTATCATCCAAATGCTTTGGACATTTTGTACAAGGAACTGTACACATGTTAGGGAATGAGAGTCCCTAGTATAAAGAGCAACAGGCTAAGGGCTAAGACAAAACAAAAGGGTGGGAATCAATGACCCAGTGTGTTAGAATTAGCTGTGCCTGACACTTTTGCAGAGACTTATCCTTCCCTGCAAACTGCTGCAGCCTGATATAGGCAGATCCAGTTATAAAAGGTCTTGAGTTTTGACGACCTAGAACATGGTCTAGTGGTGGCAGAATTTGTCCTATTTAACAAAATCACATGAAGTGGGAATCCAGTTCACATTTCCAAAACTGCATATGCTTTTATATTTCTGATCATCTAAAAGTCAGACTGGGATTCTTATTGACTGCAGAGGAGCACAAGTACTTACATTTGAGCAGCTCGGTGTTAGATCATATAACCAGTGGAGATATAGTCCACTGATCTCCAGAACAGCTTGGAATTCCTCTCAATCACCAAGCATAACATAATATTAGGAATGTTGTGACTTCTGCTGTGAAGCACCTAAATTACATTATTACAACCACAGTTTGTCTGCTAAATGCCCTCCTGTGATACCAAAATCCTTAGCCATATTGCAAGACATTGTGGTAGCTTCGGGAAAATTTTTGGGTTTCTCAGCCAATCCTCTGCATTGATGGTTAGAGTAAGACAACTCGTCCCCTCCACCCAAATATTCAGCTAATTTCCAAAACTACCTTGAAAGGTTTGGATTTTCCTCATCTTGCGAACATTCCCAGTGCCATCATCCTCTTTAAGCCAGATGATCAGCTTGTCAGAAATGCTTCCTGTGGTCCTGTAGAAGAACTGGAGGCACTGCTGCGTTCTCTTTGGATAAAGGATTCGAGACTCCAGGACTGCCACCTCATCTGCTGTGCCAGAGCTGGTGTCGAAGTACATGAAATGGCCAGCATCTGGGGAGAAAGGGTAGACTGTCACTGTCTCTTTCCAGATTTTTCACTAGCTGCATGTTGTAAATTTATCATTTCAACTGCACTCTTTCAAAAATCAGAAGAGTAATACTTAACATTCATACTTAACATGAATAGTAGAGGAAATGTTACGTGATAACCATCCAAGACAGACCAGGATAAGAACAGGAGTAGCAGTTTAGCACATTTATGGAACTCTTTGCTCTCGGCTCATGTCAAGTTTGTGTTAGTTGGTCTGATTGAAAGTTGTATTCCTCAGGAATGTTAGAAACGTATGAGACAGGATTTGGTGCTGACCACAAGTAACAAGTAAATATATTTTTTTTTCTTGATTTGTAATGAAGATGATCTAAAGATGAGATTCTTAGAGATTGTATGTTATATTACCTTGTAAAAATAATTTATCAGCAATAATGATAATAAAAAAGGATTGGACACAAAATTAGCACTGTCCTGACCTTGAACATGAAGAAGCAATTTTTTTATAGCTTGCCCAAAGATTCCAAAACTCAATTTCTCAGTCTGGGGAAATTATTTAAGAATTCCTGCCCCTCTAGTTTAATTTCCCGTTAACATTTTTTGAGGTGTATTTTACTTTAGATTTGCAGTGTCTACTTTTATCCTTATATTTACAAGGATTTACCATTTGCACACATAACATATCTTGGTATAAGATATGAAGTTGTGATGTCTTGTCTTATCTGTATTGTGTTGCTTTTTACTTATTCTTTACTATTCTTTATAGTCAATGGTTAAACTAATAAGCGAAATTCTTTTAGCTGTTGAGTGAAAGTTTCCTCTGGGGGCTGGTTCCATGGAGTCTTGTCCAAGATAACATAACATAGAATCACAGGATGGTTTGAGTTGGAAAGGACCTTAAAGATCATCTCATTCCAACAGTTCCAACAGTACTGTAGCTGCATGAAGGCAGAACAGTCTCCTGCATGGTTAGTGGAGCTGTTTGAGCTGTTTATCAGGTTCTCTCTAACCAGGTCAGGGGAATACTCTCCATTCCCTCCCACATGGTAGCAATGCTTTGAACTCATATCCATAGAAACCTTGCCAAAGGTACCTAATTGCTCTATGCAATGTATGACACTTCACTTTAAATTTAAGTGTATTAAACATAAGCATCATCACTCTTGCTTCAAGTGAGAAACAGGGCTGGGAGCCTGTTGTTGAAATTATTATAGTAACAAACCCCCAAATGATCTGGACTCTACCTCTTTTTTTATAAGAAAGTCAAATAAAGGTAACATTAAGCATCTATGGCAATTAAAATATGGCCCTAGAAGACTTCAGTAGACTCCCTAAATGTTAAGCTGTACTTTCCCTCCTTCATTTTAGCTGGCAATAAGTCAAAAAAACCCAGGACATCAAAACTATCTGGGAGAAATATGAAAAAGGTCTAAATTCCTGATGGAGTCAATGACCCTTTGGAGGCACCAGCAGGAGAGACACTCCCTATTCATGCAATTAATTTCAACACTCTGGAGATTCTCAGAGGCACCCATCCCTTTCCATTAACTCTTCAATGCTTATTTTGTAGTGAGTCAATAGAAGCTAAAGCCCAAGTGCAAGTTAAGTGCCCAGTTCAGACAGATTGGATTTTTCCCAATAAACTCAAACGATTCAGTTAAATTATTTTCTCAGTTACAATTATATTGTACAGAGTGAGAAAAAAGAGAGAGAGAATTAAGAGTCAGTGGGGGTTAGAAGCATGTATTTCTAGAAGCTGTCAGATGGTTTTCTTGAGTTATATTGTATTCTTGGACCCCTCTGACAAGTACCAGCATTGTAAGAAGTTGGGGATCTGTTTTTTCCAGTGGGTGGGTCACATGAGGGGAATAACCTACTCCTGAGTGCAGCAAGTCAATATTTCCCTTTATCAAAGACTAACAAAGCATAATTGAACATGCTTTCGGTCAGGGTTCTTTCCTCCCATACTTAGGCAAAATTTACCACAGAAGTAATTTTTTGTTTGCAAGTGTGTAGTAGTTTGCCCTGTCTAAATAATAACAAATAAGGCTGTTGGTTTTCAGAACTGTCTGCTGTGATTTAGTCTTTATTCTCAGTTGTAAGCCAGCACCCTGTGACTGTGACTGGGGCTGGCTCCAATCTTTTTGAGATCTTATTCCTTTAAAAAAATGGAAAAATTACCATTTGAAAAGAAAAATTATCTGTAAATTACTATCATAAAATACTTTCCAACTTTCTTCTACCTCCACAACCAGCATTCATCAAGCTTAACTAACAATGTGAATTGCAAACACATTTATGAGTGGCTATGAGTGCTGTTTCATTCTTATCATGAGGCAACAAAACTCTTACTCAGACTTTGGAAGTTGCAGTAAATTATTGTCCATGTTATATTTAAATGGGCTCTAGTTAAGATTGTTCTTTGTCCCCTTTTATTTTGCTGGTGTGGAGAACATTACACTAAGTTGAAAAACTTTGTTGAGAGCACGAGTGCAAACATAAACTCATGCTCAAAGGGTCAAGGCAAGTGAGAAGAAAAAGGGCTTTTTGCTTAACTGAAAAAATTACAACTCAGATGTTTTCTGGTTTGTGTCTTAAATATGGTTATTTAATCTTGTGTTTTTAGAGCAGTCAGTGCTGGATTGTGTCAAGGGTTGACAACAACAGGTTCAGAGAAGTTGTTAAAGACTGTATTTAAAGCACACAGATATGCACAAGGGCTGTTACTCCAGCTAAGCCTTTTTCCATAGAATAGAAAAGTGTTCTGTTACTTTGGTTTACCTCTACAGCGCCCAGAAAGTGTGTGGTCCTCCTGCCCTGTCACATTGTTCAGTTGATGGACCCAGTCTAGGTCATCTGTGGTGCCCTGAATCATACCACAGATGTTGTCAAACTCAAAAGAACACTGATCCAGAAAGGTGTGAGTTGAAGCTGAAAAAAAAAATGCACACACGGTCATCTCTGAGTAATTTCTGCTCTATTTTTCGGGAGTTTGTTTATACTAGTATAAACATCCTGTAGAGAAGACAATCCTCACAATAGCAGATGTGAGCTCAACAGCTCAAAAGAGGAAACATTTGATTTCTGGAGAGATTCCCTGCCTAAAACCAACATTTGACCACTTCGCAGTAGGTTAACAAGCACCCATGTGGTAGTGACTGATGATGTCTGTGCCTGTTTGTCAGCCTTGGAGAGGTAAGTCCCTTTGTGACCCTGGAGTGGTGTATTTAACCATTCCTTGGTTATTGATCATTATGCCTCACTTGTCTGCTTGATGAGCATGAGAGCTGTTCTTCCACTTCAAGCAAAGTCCATGCAGTTACCTTAGGCCAGTTCAGCTAAGGTGATGCTTCTGCTGACAGATCACTGGGGACAATAACTTCTCAGTGACAACCATGATCAGTGATAACATCTTCAACCAGATTAGCAAAATAGACAGTGTTGGACTCTAGACTTGGCCAATCTCAGGTACAAAATAATCTAATTAAGACCAAATGTCAGTAAAAGAGGACAAAGTGCAGCTGCATTCACCTCACAAAAGCACAATAAAGTTGCCCACACACCAGCAGAACACAACCACAGGTCTGAACCCCCAGGAGCAGTGTGGAAGAAAAGATGAACGGAATGACTTTCCTTGACTAATTAACTTTTACAAGAGTAATGACAGGAGAACCAAAGAGAGGTATGAGGAGGGAATAAACTGTGCCTGCACACCACAGGTCCTGTCCTCAAGCACACCTGAGAAGATTTTTTGTGGTTTAAAAGATGTAAGGGAGGTGAACCAGCCTGGCTCAAGTATAATCAAAGAAAGAGTTTGCCATGGTTAAATTATGACTTACTGCAGTTGTACATGCGATTCAGTCTTTCCAGATCAATGGCACTGAAGTCTAGACGTTGTCCAATTATGTCATCAAATGCTGGTATCTTTGCTGTGATTGTGGGAACGCTGGCATTTTTGTTAAATGAAAATGGTGCATAGTGCATCAGTGATTCGTAGTCATAGGGGGTGTTCAGGTCAGTGATGTAGCTGTCATCATACTTCGCAAAATTGTGCTCTCTGCCTAATAAAAGAACAGAAAAGTGCTTCATTTTTAAAGATATTGGAAAGGAATGGCTTTAGCATGGCCCCTTGGATACAGTTTCCTGAGGCAGAATTGATATGCCCAAAAGCAATTACTTTAAAATATAATATTCAAACTTAGCAAGATTTCTGTTTGTCATTTGGACAACAAAGCAGTGCCTTTAGATTGCAGTTCTGTGCCCCCACAGGTGACTTCAGCAAGTTCAAGATCAAATATCAATGAGCTGTAAAGAATGGGATACCTTAAAGGTCAGAATAGACAGTCTAATAGTAAGGATCCTGAAGGATTAATCTTAAGGATTAATGTATTTAAGATTAATGTATCCATTCCAGAACCTGTGAATATTAATGCAAACATTTCCCAGGATATTAGATCATATATGGACAAGGAGAAGCCCTGGAGTCCTTCGCTCACTAAGGGGACAGATATGACAGTCCTGGAGTGCCTCCAGGTTCTGTTTTTCTTTGAAGCAAAGAATGCATTAGCAATCTGGAGGAAAAAAGAAAGATGTTTTTACCCTAGATTTACAATATTGATATGATATTTCTATTGAAATGTCTTTTGGAAACATGTTTCTCATGGTCTCTTGGTGAAATAATTTGTCCTTAGAGAAAGATTTCCTTATGAAAGTGTCTGCTAGGGCAGAGAGAGGGAGCCATTTCACATGCTTTGCTATGGAAGTAAAGAGAGATTACCAGTATTTTCAACTACAAATAATATTTTCAGAATAGTTGGCATTCTTTCTCAAAGAAGAAACAGCACATGACTGTGCTGATGGATAATTACAGATTCTCTGCATAAAGAGTGCCCTTCCCTTCTGCAGATTGCAAAGGTCTTCAGTCCAAGGTTTGAGATTATATAAGAGCTTGGGATTGTTTTCTTACAGAGACTTGAATTGCACCTTTTATCAAAAATTAAAAAGAAATACCCTCTTTTAGTCACTCCTTTTCAAATAAATTATCATTAAGTAATACAGAACCAGATCTCACAGAGGACAACAGAAGAAACTGCCTTCTAGGGACCAGGGGCCTGTGAAGTTTGCTGAAACTCATAGAGCCACTGAATCTGATGATACTAAGCCTGAAGGAAAGAACATGCAGAGAGACACTGGGCCGGAGAGAGTAGGATAGAGTTCTATTTTATGTGTCCCACCTGAACTAATAATTTTGAGGCTTTTTCGTGTGCAAAGGGAGTATTTCCAGTTTCAGGAAATCCTGAATCTCTGAATATAAAAACCTTTCAGATTTTGAGAGGACCTTTGATTAAAGAAGAGTCACCTCAAAGCTTACCATCTAAATAAGTTTACAATTTGCATTAAATGGCAAAAGGAAATAGAGAGAGGTGAAATGATTTGTTCAAAATTTAGAGATCATACCAGTCCTGGAGCCAAGGTGAAATGAAGTCCTCTGACTCCCAAGCAGGGCCTCTCACTTCTGGCCTTAGACAGTCTCTGGTCTTTGACTAGAAGTTGTACCAGAGTTTGTTGATTTACAGTGGTCTCAGGTGCTTCTAAAATTTTATCTTTAGGAAGGTCTTAAAATTTAGAAGTGAAAATGAGATACAGATACATCTGCACTTTACAAAATCTGACTTGAAGGTTAATACCCACCTTGAATAATTTCATCCCACCAGATTTTCACATAGTCATCCCGGTCCATCCTTGACTGCTCATGGTAAAATCCTAAAGCATGCAGGATTTCATGTTCCACAATTGCTCTGTAGTCACACCTTTCTCCAATTGAGAGGGTCTGTCCAGTATGCTGGTCCCCCACCATGGACCAACACCTGAGGAAGAGAGAGAGTTTGCTCTCTCTTGAGATTTCTTCTCTATATTTAAGTTCTGTGTCTGCTTACTAAGTTAAAATTAATATAATAAAAGTTTTAAATACAAAAGCAGTAACATAAATAATTATTTAGATGATGACCACATGCCTTGATACTCTACAGATCCTGCACTCTGAAAGCAGACTAACCTCCAAAAACACACTATCACTTGCATGAGGCCAGTATTTCACTTATCCTCTGTGTTAGACAAGCTCACCATGGATTTTTGAGATACACAGAAGTATAGTCCTACATCAGCTGCCATTTTGCCAAGAAGCATAATACACACAGAGAATCAGTAAACTCACCAAGACAGACTGAGCTGGCCTGCAATCACTTGGGCTAGAGAAATGATCCAAGAGGATTTAGAATAGTTGTATCTGGTTCTTTTTAACAGCAACCATGCCTTGCGTTGGACAGAGGTGTGAAAGTACATTTTTCTGTGAGTGCCAAGCCCCTCATCCACAATTCAGCAGATGCTAATCATAAGTAACAAGTAAAGGAGCTCCTCAGCCAACTCACTGGGAACTTTTTAGGGGAGCCCTAGAGTGATGTGAGAGGCAAGTGCTGAAGAGCATCTGCTTTGGCTGCAGCTTCATTTGCTCATCACAAAACAGCATCTGGTTGAGTTTACTAAGGAGCTCTGAACACACTGATGTGGGCACTGAAAACAAAGAGCTTGAGCCTATGGTCTCATGAATAGCTGCTACCAGGGCGTTTCCAGTATCAGGCTCTCCATCACCAACTTGCCAAAAATTGTGGTGCTTGTGGTCTTGTAAGAGAAACGTCATAGAACACATTACCCAAGGAAAGGCTGAGGGCAAAAATGTCAGTGCCTATAGACCTGATAACAGTGCCTATAGACCTGAAGTTCTGGGAGAACAAGAAATATTCACAGCTGATATAGTGAGAAAATTTTTGTGCTTTTCTGGATTTTCTTTCAAAAGACATTTAGCTGCAGGAAATAAAATAAATCCTTCCAATTCCTGAAAAATTGAATCTTTGTGTACAAAACCCTTTCAGATTTTAAGAGAAGCATTCATTTAAAAAAGAGCCATATCAACATATTAACATAACAGAAATATTAAAATAAACTGGCTTTTCACAGCTTTTTTTGACCTGTCTTGTAAAGATTTCAAAATCTAAATTCTAGCTATTTACATCCTTGGTAATTCAAGAGGGTGCACGTGGGGGTTGTTTCACCCTCCACTGAAATGGAAAACAACCCTTGGTAGTGAAGTGGAAGCAGCTGAGGAAAACGCAACAGTGCTGGGATTCACCTTATTGAAGAGTAACCATCCAAACAAACATCAGATTCCCATTCCAAGTTCATCGTCTGAGTAGCCTCTGCAGTCAGCAGAGGGAGGCAGCATCTTACAAGTTTTGTGTCTAAAAAGGTAAGATGGATTGTTTTCTCAGTGGCCTCTTTTCCTCTGCTGACAGTGAACCTTTAGACTGCTGAAGTCAAATGGAATTAATTCCCTGCTGATTCTACACAGCAAAACTAAACAGAAATTGATATAACCCTTACCCGTCTTCTTTTCTAAAGATTATGTAGGTTCTTTCTCCTTCATATGGCTTGAAATCAACGCAGGACTTCAGGCGGAACATTTCAAATGCCTGGAGAATTACTGCTTTGGCATTCAGATCTGGAAAACATGCATTGGGAAGATACCTTTAACAAACTGCAGATCATTCCCTCTAGAGAGGTAACATATGTACACAGACACACACAGGGGACCAAAAGAAAAATTATTCAAAAGAAAAATGATTGAAAAGAAAAATAATTGAAGAGAAAAATGACTGAATCTGATTAAATTGCGTTTTGTTATGTTAGCTGTAGAAGAAATAAAAACGGTTTTGACATAAACAAGTTAATCTTGTTATTAGTGAATTCTAAAATTTCAATACGAGAGAACCAGTTCTGAAAAAGGCAGATTTTTTTATTACAGTGACTCCAGTGCAAATAAGGATAGGAGATAAAATCTGAATGAAGTGTCTGAATTACCTAGGTCATCACCCAGAATATAGGGAACGGGGAACTTCCACCTGTAAGTCTCATTTCTTAGAGCATTTCGCTGATCTTTCTGAAAATGGAATTAACAGCTGGTGATGCATCTGCTGTGGGGAGATGAGCAGATTTGCAGCAAAAATACAAGTGACAGAAAGTTTTAACTACTTACAGGGAGCATGATATCACCCTGAAAGAGGTCCTGTCCAGCAGCTGGAAAGCAATTTAATGAAAGACAATGTAAATGAAAGGCAATGTAAATGAAAGACAATGTAAATGAAAGACAATGTAAATGAAAGATCAAATATATTTCATTTCATAAACCATATTGAATCTACTTATACAAGGTTAATGTACCTGAGCGTTTACAGAAAATATGTAAGGACCAGCCTCTGTACACTCAAATATAGGTAACAATAAAAGTAACAGCAATACTCAATATTTACACTTGGCAATGTCTGCATTTGTGGTGGCAGAAATCTGGTGGCCACCACTATCCATGTCTCTTGATAACATCTTGCTTGCTCTCAGGCAGAGACAACAGTCATGAAGTGAGACAGTGCTCTGGAGAACATAGTAATGTCAAGCAATGCATGAGGAAGAATATTGCACAGTGCACCATCAAAAGAAATATTTGATGGAAATTTGCAGGAAATAAAAATCATGGAGGAAGACAGTACAGTGTGTTGTGTCTCCTGCCTCTGATTTCTTCCTACTTACATAGAAGCTCAAAAAACTTTATCAAAATCATATAAAGATGGGTAGAAAACACTTTGGGACTACAGATCCCTTCCAATTGATGCAATGTGTTTCTATCGTAACACCATGGGTCTGTCCAAACTTCAGAAATGAAAGACTTCTGCATCCCTTGTTTACATAGGGTCATAGTCCTGGCATAGATTCAGGTGTCATAGCCAGAGGAAGGTAATTCAGAGCTCACTTGATCATATTTCTCTTGTTACTGTGAGCTACCTATCATTAATCTTTTTTACAATACAGAAAATTCAGCATTTTGCTCACAGCTTTTCAGGCTTCATCAGAATCTGGATGTGAACTCACCTAAGTTGATGTCTGGAATGTCTTTGAATATCTCACCAGCTTCAGCATCTGCAAGACAAGACAAAACGTTATGTGTTCGGATGTGGTGGTATGCAAGCACAAGAAACTTCAAAGCACAAGAAGCTTCAAAACTCAAACCAGCTCACACAGCACTTACCAGCTCCACTGGAGTGGTTCCCCACCTGAAAGAGAACGAAATATAGTCACTATAAGGTATGAGATGTCTGTGAACTGAGAGGAGCCTGTAGAATTCGGGTTTTACTCAGAGTCTGTAGAAATTAGGATTTACTTACAGAGAGTGGAGAACCATAAACATAACATAGTAGAAGCGTTAGGCACAGTGGGAAGATGCTGGAGCCCATTTCTGCAATGGGAAAAGAAGCTGGTCCCTCTCATGTCTTGCAATATATAAGGAATGCTGCTGAGCTTTCCGTGGAGCATCAGCCAACCAGCATCAGACTTTCCATCTTTGAAATATTATTATAGCAGCAAAATTTGCCTCCTGAATGGCACATGATGGCATTGCTGTTATCAACTATCTAAGTCCACATTGGAGGAATATTACAGAGACGAATGTGGTAATTTCGTGTCTTCAGTACAACTGGTAAAAGACCCACCCAGACTTCACAAAGGAAGTTCTCAATCAGGCCCAAAGTTGCTGACTCCTTCCACTGTGTTTGTTATCTGTCAGCATTACAATCTTGACTGCACAGGAGAAAAGCCACATTCTTAAGCAGAATTATTCCAGGTTTATAGCACTCCAGTGCCATTAGAATTTGGCCCAGTGCCATTTTCAATTAATAATTAACATCACAATGTAAGATTAGAGGTACAAGAGATATGATTATGAATGCCCTGACAGTGTTTTCCCACAGCTGATCCCATCTGAGAACTGATGCCCCGACGCACAACAGGCATCTAGAAGTGGTCACATGTATCAGTAGATCCCTGGCCTTCCAGCTCGATGTTCCTTTCTTTTCTGGTGGTTTTCAGAGATCACAAACTTGTCCTGCTCTTTGCTGTCTTCTTTCTCAGGGGACATGGGGCAGGAAGGGCACATGGGCTAACTGAGCCAAGGCTCCAGAAATCTCTAGTTCTCCACCAGGTCCTACATGATTCCTGTAAATGTCCCATGTGCCCTGGAGTGCCTTGGTGCCCTTAACTCAGGCAGTGGAATCCTGCTTCCTCGTTTCACATCTGTGGTGGTTTGAAAAACCTTTACAAGACATGAAAGTGAGCATGTTCACCTCTGTGTTCAGCAATTAGGTAGGAAAAGGCTTGTGCTGTGGACACCACCACCCGCAGCACAACGCAGAGGGCTTGAGTAGGAAGAGAACAAAAAAGTGCTTTGGAGGTGCTTCACACACTGCACCCAGCAGTGCTGGTGGGAGACACTGGATTTCACTGTGAAGAAACCTCAAGTGCAAGCAGGTTTTGAGTGGGAAATGTGCCTGGCCTGGAAAGGAGTCAGTCCTTCAACCTAAGCCACATATTTTCCTCCAAACAAATCAAAGTAGGAAGCTACTGGTAAGAGGTCACATTGCAGAGGAGATCTTGTATGGAGATCTTGTCTTGTTTTGAGAAGAAGGGCCCCAGAGGACAGATCTTTCATGCAGCATAAATGGGTTTTCTCCAACACTTGCTTTTAGAATGATTGTTTCAAAGGACACATACCTAAGCTGAACAGGACACACTTCTAGTAAATGCGAAGCATGTCTCGAGATACACCGTGTAGAGGCTGTTTCCACAGGTGAATAAAGAGAGTCAAAACACATCACAAAGGCTATATTTGCAGATGTGCAGCAGTGGATGTGAGAAAGGAACAAAAAATTGAAGAAAAATCAGAGCAGTCTGAAAAACATTTTGGTTTTAGTCCCCTTATCTTTAAAATAACCCAAGAACATAAAAAAGACATCTAAAGATAAGTCATTCTGAGGGCATATATTTACTCTCTTATATATAAGGGCTCTCTTGTACCCCTGTTAGGCACTGGAAGGGCCCTAAGATGTCCCTGGAATCCTCCTGTCTCCAAGCTGAACAAGCCCAGTTCTCTCAACCTGTCTCCACAGCAGAGGTGCTCCAGCACTAGTTTCATTTTGTCCTCCCTGGAGGGTAATGCATGTACGATCTTAAACTGGCTGCAGTTCCTGTAAAGAAGTTGGTGATGGGAAATGCTATTACTCTTCCACTCTGGGTTCAGCCAAGTAGCAGAACATGAGACCACAGGAAAGTACAGCAGGTGCCTTAGAGCCTCACACTGCCTTGTATGAAGTGCCCAAAATTGCTGTGCATCATTATTCCCACACCCAGTGGCAGATCTACCCTGGATTCCTAGACACAGGCATTAAATGGTGTCACTAAATGCAGATAATACCTTTTGCTAATCTGTGTGCACTGGTTTTGACTCCATTGTAAAACAAATAAACTCTGAGGCAGAAATGTGGCTCAGGTATTTATGTCCTTCATACGAGCAAGAATGAAAACAAATGTCTCCTGAGCTGGAAAAACTATCATATCAAAGTGATACCAACTATGTTGTTAATAAAAAATTACCCACTCAGCTTCTCAAAATTCAGGTAAGTTTGTTCCACTTCATAGGATTTGAAAGCAGCACAAGACTGAACTTGTCAAAAGCGTCCAGGTTAACAACTTCAGCATTCAGATCTGGAACACACAGCACAGGATAACAACAGCAGTTGCTCTGCTTTTATAGCATTATACATACCTATAATTCTAGATAAAAAGAATGAATAAGTGTGCATTAAAAATAGGAGCATATATAAAATATATCTACCTGGATAAAAGAGCAGGAGACTGTTAGCAAAATTCCGTGACTGGAGTAATTATGGCAGAGGGCATAGGGAGAGATAATATCTTTTGTTAGATAAACCAGTAGTTTAGACAGCTGAGATAGCTGATAGCTGAAATAAACAAGCAGGCTTTTGGACTTCCAGGGCATTGCTCAGGTACTGCTGGGAAATTTTATTGCATGTTATAACATAATCTCACATATTGTCAACTTTGAGCTCAAGACCAGTAAAAACAGAAGAGATACATATGATTTTAACACCAATTTACTATTTGTTTTTTCTCCTAAATTGCTCAAAAATTAAAATAGTGCCTAAAGTTAGATGAGAACAAGGATAATGCTCTGAACATTTTAAAAGATATGCATGTCCTCTTGGCCTGTAGTGAGCTGAGACTGTTAGGAAGAGATAGGGCACAAAGGGTAAAGGAGATCAACATGTATGACCTTCAGATTAGGGTTCCTGGACTTCATTACTCACACTGTACTCCCCTGATGGTGCTTTGCTGAGCACAACCCGTGCTCTGCATGAGCACCATAGGTGACCAAGTGACAGAAGAACCAGATCCTGAAGCCTGACATGAATCAAACATGGGTACTCACAAAATCACAACACTGTCCACTGCACAAAAACATCTCCACTGTTTGTGCCACCCAACACGACCCTCCTGAACCAACATTCAAATACTGAAGAGTGACACTGATACCCTGCACATTTACATTTACATCTACATTTACATCCCTGCACCTGCCCTGTTCTCAAGAGGAGTGGCACCAAAATGCCCCCACCAGCAGCTCTATAAAGCTCCTCTTTCCAGACCTGACACTCAGGCAACAGCAGACACTGACCTGTGTTTGGCATTGGTGCAACAGCCCCTTGTCCAGCACAGCACTGCTCCCAGCTCCCAGGATGGAAGCTTGTCACTCTCCAGAGCAATTCAATGTCACTTCATACGCTGCCACAGCTGTGGCCATTGTCACCCTTGAGACATTTGCTGGCATGTGGATAAATGCTTTCATTGTTTCTGTGATTTGCATGGCTTGGTTCAAAAGGAAAACCTTGAACTCTAATGAGAAGATCTTGTTGGCTTTGGGATGCTCCAGGTCTTGGTTTTTGTGCATCTCATGGGTAAATTCCCTCCTTTCAGTAATTTATCCCAAACACCTTCATGTTCACCCCACACTTCAACTAATTTTATCTATTTATACCTTTCTTAATTATTTCAGCTTGTGGGTTTCAGCATGTCTTTGTGTTTTTTATTGCATAAAAATTGCCAATTTCAGGAACAGCTTCTTCATGTACCTGAAAGTAAAAATTGACAGGATTGTGCCCTGCCTCCTGTTGGGGTCTGTGCTTTTAGCCTTGGCTATCAGCGTCCTTGCCTATGATACCGCTGAAAAACTGCACAGTAAGGACCGCAATTTCACCTGTCCAGGAAATTTTTGGGAAGAAAGTATGAAAATGGAGAAACATGTGATCCATATTTCTTTCATCACTGGCTTTGGATATACTGCTTCGTTCCTGGCAGTCATCACCTCTGCCCTTCTCCTTCTCTTTTCCCTCTGGAGACACAAACGCAACATGCAGACAAACTCCATGAAGGACCTCAGCATGGATGCCCACATCAAAGCCATGAAATCCATTCTCTCCTTCTTCATAATGTACAGCATCAACTTTATATGTCTGATCTTGACAATAATTTTTTCTACTAAGAATGAAAATGTCATGATGTTTCTTGTATTCACGTATGTGTATGCCTTTCCGGGTGTTCATTCCCTTATTCTGATTTTCAGCAATCCCAAACTGGAAAACACACTGCTAAGGATTCTGCCTTGTAGGAAGCTTTGCATGAGGTAGGAACTGCAAGAAAAGCTGGAGCCTTTGGAAAATGTTGATCTTTCCCTTAAGATCAACAGGTCATTTAATCTCTAATGAAACCAGGTCATTTAATCTCTAAAGGAACTTTCCAGCTATAGTAGATGATATAGATGTTCACTCTTCCTGATCTAACTAAAGAAAACTTCATTCACATTTACTGAACTAAATTATGGTGTGTTAAAAAATGATTATTCTGATTTGATTTAGATAAACCTTTGAGTTCTATTATTGTAATTAACAAAGTCAGTTAGTCCTGACTGTAGGAATGAGGCATAAATCCCTGAGATATGTGGTGGAGGAATCAATGTGTGCATGATAATCTGCTGGAGAGATTATCCAGCAGAAGCCCCGGACTTCTGCCTGAGCCAGGCAGATGATGGAGTGATATTAATACTGCTCTGTTCAGCCCTTGTGCAAGGCTCTTTCTAATCAAAACTCTTGATAACCCTCATTTGTATATAAGATGGCTGGTCCCTACCATTCAGGACTTCAG
This sequence comes from Pipra filicauda, assembly GCF_003945595.2. Taxonomy (NCBI): domain Eukaryota; kingdom Metazoa; phylum Chordata; class Aves; order Passeriformes; family Pipridae; genus Pipra; species Pipra filicauda. The sequence continues at coordinate 2,608,972 of NW_024104320.1, forward strand.
TATCATCACCACTTCTCCCAAAAGTATAAATTTGGCATTTGAAATCCTCCATGGCAGAGGATGACAATATGACCCCACTCTGTAGATGGGTCAATGGGATTGCTTCGCTCTCTGCCCCAAAAAGCAGGGATGCCTCTTTGGTAAGATTTGCTCCTCCAGCTCTGTCACATTGTGCCCTGGTGAAGTCGGGTTTCTAGGCTTAACTGATGGTAAAGCTTAATGAATTACCAATTGTTGTTCGTTTTTTTAAAAAAATATTTAGTGGAAATCCAGTAACTGCATTTATCAATGGCAATTCCAAACTTGTATTTCTGCAATAAAATGCATTATTTCCGAATCTGTGACCATCAAAGTTCTTACTGAATGTGATGAGATTTACAGTGCTGAAGGCTAAAATCAGAAATTAAGACCAGCCACACCCAGGGCCTTTGATCTCTGAGGACCAGCAGGAATGCAAGGGAGTTTATCTTCTGCCAAACTCTTATGCTCTTAATGTGACAGAAAAATATGCCAAACTGATACATGGGCTGGATGCAAAAGAGCAATAATGACACTGTAAACCTGCCACAAATGCTTTGGCATTTGCTGATTGAAAAGACTGAACTAAACAACAGGTTTACCAGTGTTTTAGTTTACATTTCTTGCTGCTGTGGCCCTGTTCTAGTGTAATATGATGAGCTGTATCACTGTCTGGCAGTGGTTGATAACTGAGTGTGAACACATTGATCCCTGTCACTCTCCACAGGTGGTCACTGACACACAAACAGTGATGCAGGAATGGCCGTGGGGGCCACAGGTGGGTGCAGAGCCCACTGCCCACACCAGCCCTGAGGGTCCTCTCTGCCCCACTTCCTGTAAGAACAGGATTGCCCTGCTCTGTGTGACTGCTCTCCTGCTCTGCTTTTACTTGTAGGTGAGATTGACTCTTCTGAGTGGAGTCTGACTCAGGAAAACACCCGGGAAAGTGGGTTTTGTGCTGGGTCAGGGGAGCAGTGAGAGGAGGAAGGAGTGGGGGAGAAAACTCATTATGAACAGACTGCAACCCCTATTCTGCTTTCCCTTGTGCTGCTGTGGGGGAGGAGGTGGAAAAGCTGGAAATGAAAGAGTGAAGTTGAACCTGAGTTGAATGGGGGGTGGACACAAGGGTTCTAGCTTTGTGTTTGTTCCTCATCATCCTACTCTATTTTCAATAGGCAGTAAATTTAAATAATTTTCCCCAAGATAAGTCAATTTTCTCCATGATACTAATTGGTGAGTGATCTCCCTGCCTTTATCTCGACCCATGAGCTTTTCCATCCTATTTTTCAGCCCTGCCCTGTGTATGAGTGAGTTGGAAGGAGCAGCTGGGGAGGGGGCTGGCAGCTGCCCAAGGTCCAACCTCTACAGAAGGTCCTCTAAACATGACATAGTTCCAGTATGAACTGAGCAGAACCTGAATTGGTCATTTCTCTCACCAGCTCAGGTCCTGAGGTAGATCTTAAAAATCTCATCTGGACACATCTCCCCACTGAAAGGCCTTGAAAGAACAGGCACCAACACACCTCCCTTCTCTCCCTCATGTTGCTTGTGCACTTCCTCCTTTAACAGGACAGTCCCAGCTGATTTCACAAGACCCTGGAAGACCCATCTGATTCCCTACTTCCCATGCAACATCATCCCTCACAACCTCACATACCACAACACGCAGCAGGCAAAACCAGCATCTTGCCAATGTCAGCACCACACAAAACAAGGCAGCCCCAGCAAACCACACTGCAGACACCTTCTGCCATCTCCAGGAAAGCCCTGAGAACATGACACCCAGCACAGCATCACTGCCCTGTGCACCAGCCCCACTCAGCTGCACCTGGAGGGGACACGTTATCCACCAGCACAACCACAGTGCACAGCCCACATGGAGAGATGCCCTGATGTGCCCAGCCTGGGGAAGCTGACCCAGAAGACAAGTCACAGGTCAATGGGAGGGGCTGCCCAGTGCTGGCAGGGTATGGAAAACAGCTCTGGGTCACGTTCCAAATTTTCAGGATTGAAAAGTGAAACAGTTAGAAATGCTTTTGCCATGCAAGAGTGTTGATGAGCAGAGGGATAGCTTAGCAGTGACATTAATATAACAAAACTCAATAGTAAATGAAATAAAAGCGGTCTGGAGAGCTGGACAAACTCTGCCTGTACCTAATGCAATTTATACAGGGCTACTTCTCAGGCTGGAAGGGACCCGAAATATCAGCTGGTTCCAAACCTATTGACATGGTGGGATAGAAGAGTCAGGAAATTTCCTCCTTAGCAGCTGTTTCTCAGAGCATTCCTCTCCAGCTCTTCATGACATCAGCATACTTCTGTGAACACAGTAATCCAAATCTACACTCTCAATGATGTAGTTTAGATCAGCACCACATACCAGTAAGAAAATGTCACTCTGACAAGGATTTGTTCACAGAATCACAAAATATTCTGATTTGGAAGGGACCAACAAGGATCATGCTCCTGGCCCTGCACTGGACCATCCCCAAGAGTCACAGGATGTGCCTGAGAGTATCATCCAAACGCTTCCTGAACTCTGTAGGGCTTGGTGCAGTGAACACTTCCCTGGGGAGCCTGTTCAGTGCCCAACCACCCTCTGGGTAAAAATCCTTTTTCTAATGTCCAACCTAAACCTGCCCTGACACAACTTCAGGCCATTCCCTCAGGTCCTGTCACTTGTCCCCACAGAGAAGACACCAGTGCCTGCTCACCCTTGTCCTCTCACAAGGAAGTTGTAACTTCAGTGAGGTCTCCCCTCACTCTCTTCCCCAGCTGAACAGACCAAGTGACCTCAGCCACTCCTCATAAGGCTTCCCCTCAAGGCCCTTCACCATCTCATGGACATTCTCTAATGGTTTAATATCTATCTGATAGAGTGGTGCCCAAAACTGCCCCAATATTGCAGGTGAGGCACTTCATCCCCACTCTATGTGAGCCCTGTCAGTGACCAAGGGACAGAAGAATCCAGTCTTGAAACCCAACAGGGATCAAACAAGGGTCAGTCACAGAAACACAACACTGTCCTCTGCACAAAAACATCTCCGCTCTTTGTGCCACCCAACACAGACCTCCTGAACCAACATGCAAATCCTGCACACTGACACTGACACCAGGTAAGGGGATACCCAGCACATTTACATCCCTGCACCTGCCCTGCTCTCAAGACCAGAGGCACCAAAATCCCCACCACCAGCAGCTCTATAAAGCTCCTCTTTCCAGACCTGACACTCAGGCAACAGCAGACGCTGACCTGTGTTTGGCATTGGTGCAACAGCCCCCTTGTCCAGCACAGCACTGCTCCCAGCTCCCAGGATGGAAGCTTGTCACTTTCCAGAGCAATTCAATGTCACCACATACACTGCCATGGCTGTGGCCATTGTCACCCTTGAGACATTTGCTGGCATGTGGATAAATGCTTTCATTGTTTCTGTCATTTGCATGGTTTGGGTCAAAAAGAAAACCTTGAACTCTAATGAGAAGATCTTGCTCTTTCTGGGATCCTCCAGGTATTCGTATTTGTGCATCTCATGGGTATATTCCTTTCTATCACTTATTTATCCCAATTACCTTTATGTTCATCCCATATTTCAGCTACTTGCTAGTGCTCGGAGCTTTTTCAATTGTTCCAACTTGTGGTTTTCTGCTTCTCTTTGTGTCTTTTATTGCATAAAAATTGCCAATTTCAGGAACAGCTTCTTCATCTACCTGAAAGTAAAAATTGACAGGATTGTGCCCTGCCTCTTGTTGGGGTCAGTGCTTTTCTCCCTGGTTATTGGAATCATCGCCTACAACATCATGGATAAAGCACTCAGTAACAACTTCAATTTCACCTGCCAAGGAAGGATTTGGAAATCAAGTATCAGAATAGATCAACATTTTTTGCCTCATTATTTTATGTTGGGCTTTGGATATGCCACTTCCTTCACAGCAGTCATCTTGTCTGCCCTTCTCCTTCTTTTTTCCTTCTGGAGACACAAACGCAACATGCAGACAAACTCCATGAAGGACCTCAGCATGGATGCCCACATCAAAGCCATGAAATCCATTCTCTCCTTCTTCATAATGTCCAGCATCAATTTTATATGCTTGATCTTGACTCTCATTTATTCAATGAAGAATGAAAATCATGCGATATTTTTAACTTACTTAATTCAATACACTTTTCCAGGTTTTCATTCCCTTGTCCTGATTTTCAGTAATCCCAACCTGGAAAAGAGACTGCTAGGGATTCTGCCCTGTGGGAAGTGCAAGGTTTTCCTCAAGAGGGAACTGTAAGAAAGCCCAAAATCCCTGGAAAATGCGGAAAACAAGTCAATTTATTTCTAATGCAACACTCCCAGCAGTGTAGATGATAGAGGTGTTCATCTTTGAGGTTAAGAATATGTCATTAAAACTCTTTGATTTAACATTATTATGAGTTAAATTAATTATTATTCTCATTTAATTATGATAGTTCTTAGAGCTGAATTGTTGCCAATAACAAAGTCATTTAGACCTTGTACCCATGGCTTGGCTGCAAAAGAGCAAAAACAATTCTGCAAACCTGCCATAAATGCTTTGGCATTTGCTGATTGTAACAACTGAGCTAAACAACAGGTTTATTTCAATTCTGGTCTACATTTCTGTTCCAGTGTGATATGATGGGACGTCTCTGTACCTGGTCAATAACTGTGTAATATTAGGATCTCTATCACTGTCTGGCAGTGGTTGATAACTGATGTGTGAACATGTTGATCCCTGTCACTCTCCACGGGTTGTCACTGATGCACAAACAGTGATGCAGGAATGGCCGTGGGGGGCACAGGTGGGTGCAGAGCCCACTGCCCACACCAGCCCTGTGTGACCTCTCTGCCCCATTTGCTGCCAGAACAGGATTGCCCTGCTCTGTGTGACTGCTCTCCTGCTCTGCTTTTCCTTGTTTGTGTGCATCGTGCAGCGTGGAATAAAGTCCTGCTTTCAACTGGCACTGACCCACAGGCAGATGTACGGGGGGCTTGGGCCAGGTGCTGGCAGCTGGGGTTGCATGGGGGTCTCAGTGAGGCAAGGGCAGGGCTGTGCAGGCTGTGCCAGGGAAAGGCAGATACGGGCACTCCAGTGGACAAAGCATAGGACACAGTTCAGTCCATCAGCAATGGTTGTGGCTCCTTTGTGAAAATATATTTCAGAAAGGGGAGAAATACGGCCGGGCAGTGCGGAGTGAAGAACAATGTGGGAAACAGTCCTGAAGCAAACAGGGCCAGGGAAGGAAGAGGGGGGGTTGCTCCAGGTGCCAGACTGGACATTCTCCTGCAGCCTATGGAGAGGACCATGGTGAGGCAGCTGTGCCCCTGCAGTCCACAGAAGTCCAGGAAGCAGCTGAGATCCTTCAGGCCATGGAGTACCCCATGGCAGAGAAGGTGTGATGGGTGCATCCTGAACCATTGCAGCCCATGCAGTGGCCACTCTGGAACCACCTTATCCTGAAGAACTGCAGCCCATGGCACGGACCCACGCTGGAGCAGGAGAAAAGTATGAGGAGGAAGGAGTGGAGACAGCTCAATATGACCTGACTGTAGACTCCATTTTCTGTCCCACTGCATTGCTGTAGGAGAGGAGGTAGAGACTGGGAATGAAGGAGTGAACTTGAGCCTGGAATGAATGGGGGGAAGAGGCAAAGAGTTTTAGTTTGTCTTTGTTCCTTATCACTTTATTTTCAAATGGCAATAAATGTAATTCATTTTTCCCTAGTTGAGTCTGTTTTGTCAGTGACAGTAACTGGTGAGCAATATCCCTGTATTTATATTGACCCATGACTTTTTCAGTATTATTTTCCACCACACCTTTAGGCAAAGTGGGAGAGTAGGAGCAACTGGGTGGGTGTCTGACAGCTGCCCAAGGTCAACCCTCCACAGCAGGTTATCTGCACCTGAAATAGTTGAGGAATATGTTCAGTGGAGACAGCTCAGTTTGCAGCTACAGTGAGAGCTGCAGGTTGTGCTCTGTTTGGCAGGAAATGGCAGGAGCCCCAGGCATGGAGCCAAGACCCCAGGCTATTACGTGCATGACCTGGAAGGCTGAAAAAATGCCTGAACAGCCCTTCAGTGAAGCAATTTTTCCCAATATCCAAGGTAAATCCCCATGGTTCATCTGGACTTCTTTTCCTCTTGTTCTGTCCTTGTGGCCTGAGAGAACACACTTGGCTACAATGTCCTTTCAGGCAGTTGTAGAGAGCAATAAAATTCCCCCTGCACCTCCTTTTCTCCAGGCTGAGCCCCTCCAGCTCCCTCAACTGCTCCTCATCACATTTGTGCTCCAGACTCTTCCCCAGCTCCATTGCCCTTCTCTGGACTCTCTCCAGCATCTCAATGTTTTTCTTGTCATGAGGGGTCCAAAACTGAACTCAGGATTTGAGCTGAGGCCTCACCAGTGCCCAGCACAGGGGGACAGTCACTGCCCTGGTCCTGCTGCCACACTGTTGCTGAAACAGGCCAGGTGCCATTGGCCTTCTTGGCCACCTGGGCACACGCTGCCTCATGTTCAGCCACTGTCAACCAGCACCTCCAGGACCTTTTTCAACAGGCAGCTTGCCAACCACTCTGCCCCGGCCTGGAGTGCTGCAGGGGGTTGTTTCCAGCTTTCCTTTAGGTGCCTTCTCACTTTATGGTTCTTCACTTAATCCTCAGGCATTACCATGGGGAAACATCACATGGATTCCAATGCCTGTGAAGGATCAAAAGGAATTCCAGTTACAGCAGCTCAGATAAAATTTGTAGCTCCTGGACTCTTGGATAAAAGAGCACAGTGACTTCCTTGACTGTGCTCTGCTGAGAGCACACCCTGCTCACCAAGAGCATCATTGGTGGCCAAAAGACAGAAGAACCCAGACCCTAAATTCTCACAGGGATCAAACATGTGTCACCCACAAAATCACAACCCTATCCTCTGCACAGAAACATCTCTGCTCTTTGTGCTACCCAACACAGACCTCCTGAACCAACATGCAAATCCTGCACACTGACACTGACACCAGGTAAGGGGATACCCAGCACATTTACATCCCTGCACCTGCCCTGCTCTCAAGACCAGAGGCACCAAAATCCCCCCACCAGCAGCTCTATAAAGCTCCTCTTTCCAGACCTGACACTCAGGCAACAGCAGACGCTGACCTGTGTTTGGCATTGGTGCAACAACCCCTTGTCCAGCACAGCACTGCTCCCAGCTCCCAGGATGGAAGCTTGTCTCTCTCCAGAGCAATTCAATGTCACCTCATACACTGCCACGGCTGTGGCCATTGTCACCTTTGAGGCGTTTGCTGGCATGTGGATAAATGCTTTCATTGTTTCTGTGATTTGCATGACCTGGATCAAAAGAAAAACCATGAACTCTAATGAGAAGATCTTGTTGGTTTTGGGGTGCTCCAGGATTTGGTTTTTGTGCATCTCTTGGGTATATTGCTTTCTCTCACTAATCTACACCAATTATCTTCATGTTCATCCCATATTTGAACTTGTTGGGAGTGCTCAGAGCTTTCTCAATTGTTCCAACTTGTGGGTTTCAGCCTGTCTTTGTGTCTTTTATTGCATAAAAATTGCCAATTTCAGGAACAGCTTCTTCTTCTACCTGAAAGGAAAAATTGACAGGATTGTACCCTGGCTCTTGTTGGGATCAGTGCTTTTCTCCCTGGTCATGGGAATCATTGTCTACGATACCATTGATAAAGCTTTCTGTAAAAACCTCAATTTCACCAGCCAAGGAAGGATCTGGAAAGCAAGTATCAGCACAGAAGAACATTTTTTCCCCCGTTATTTTATCATTGGTTTTGGATATGCCATTTCATTCACAGCAGTTATCTTGTCTGCCTTTCTCCTTCTCTTTTCCCTCTGGAGACACAAACGCAACATGCAGACAAACTCCATGAAGGACCTCAGCATGGATGCCCACATCAAAGCCATGAAATCCATTCTCTCCTTCTTCATAATGTACAGCATCAACTTTATATGTCTGATCTTGACTCTCATTTATTCAATGAAGAATGAACATGCCATGATGCTGCTTCTCCTTATGTATGTGTATGCCTTTCCAGGTGTTCATTCCCTTATTCTGATTTTCAGCAATCCCAAACTGGAAAACACACTGCTAAGGATTCTGCCTTGTAGGAAGCTTTGCATGAGGTAGGAACTGCAAGAAAAGCTGGAGCCTTTGGAAAATGTTGATCTTTCCCTTAAGATCAACAGGTCATTTAATCTCTAATGAAACCAGGTCATTTAATCTCTAAAGGAACTTTCCAGCTATAGTAGATGATATAGATGTTCACTCTTCCTGATCTAACTAAAGAAAACTTCATTCACATTTACTGAACTAAATTATGGTGTGTTAAAAAATGATTATTCTGATTTGATTTAGATAAACCTTTGAGTTCTATTATTGTAATTAACAAAGTCATTTCGCCCTGACTGTAGGAATGAGGCATAAATCCCTGAGATATGTGGTGGAGGAATCAATGTGTGCATGATAATCTGCTGAGAGGCTGATAGATTATCCAGCAGAGGCCCCTGACCTCTCTGAGCCAGGTGGAAGATGGAGTGATATTAACACTGCTCTGTTCAGCCCTTGTGCAAGGCTCTTTCTAATCAAAACTCTTGATAACCCTCATTTGTATATAAGATGCCTGGTCCCTACCATTCAGGACTTCAGTATCATCACCACTTCTCCCAAAAGTATAAATTTGGCATTTGAAATCCTCCATGGCAGAGGATGACAATATGACCCCACTCTGTAGATGGGTCAATGGGATTGCTTCGCTCTCTGCCCCAAAAAGCAGGGATGCCTCTTTGGTAAGATTTGCTCCTCCAGCTCTGTCACATTGTGCCCTGGTGAAGTTGGGTTTTTAGGCTTAACTGATGGTAAAGCTTAATGAACTACCAAGTGTTGTTCTTTTTTATTTTTTTAAATATATTTGTGCTAATCCAGTAATTGCATTTATCAATGGCAATTCCAAACTTGTATTTCTGCAATAAAATGCATTATTTCTGAATCTGTGATCATGAAAGTTCTTACTTTCATTAAGCCCAGCCACACCCCAGGCCTTTGATCTCTGTGGACCAGCAGGAATGCAAGGGAGTTTATCTTCTGCCAAACTCTTATGCTCTTAATGTGACAGAAAAATATGCCAAACTGATACATGGGCTGGATGCCAAAGAGCAATAATGACACTGTAAACCTGCCACAAATGCTTTGGCATTTGCTGATTGAAAAGACTGAACTAAACAACAGGTTTACCAGTGTTTTAGTTTACATTTCTTGCTGCTGTGGCCCTGTTCTAGTGTAATATGATGAGCTGTATCACTGTCGGGCAGTGGTTGATAACTGATGTGTGAACACATTGATCCCTGTCACTCTCCACAGGTGGTCACTGACACACAAACAGTGATGCAGGAATGGCCGTGGGGGGCACAGGTGGGTGTAGAGCCCACTGCCCACACCAGCCCTGAGGGTCCTCTCTGCCCCACTTCCTGCCAGAACATGATTGCCCTGCTCTGTGTGACCGCTCTCCTGCTCTGCTTTTCCTTGTAGGTGAGATTGACTCTTCTGAGTGGAGTCTGACTCAGGAAAACACCCGGGAAAGTGGGTTTTGTGCTGGGTCAGGGGAGCAGTGAGAGGAGGAAGGAGTGGGGGAGAAAACTCATTATGAACAGACTGCAACCCCTATTCTGCTTTCCCTTGTGCTGCTGTGGGGGAGGAGGTGGAAAAGCTGGAAATAAAAGAGTGAAGTTGAGCCTGAGTTGAATGGGGGGTGCACACAAGGGTTCTAGCTTTGTGTTTGTTCCTCATCAACCCACTCTGTTTTCAATAGGCAATAAATTGAATTCATTTTCCCCAAGTCAAGTCAATTTTCTCCATGACAGTAATTGGTGAGTTATCTCCCTGCCTTTATCTCAAGCCATGAGCTTTTCCATCCTATTTTTCAGCCCTGCCCTGTGTATGGGTGAGTTGGAAGGAGCAGCTGGGTGGGAGACTGGCAGCTGCCCAAGGTCCAACCTCTACAGAAGGTCCTCTAAACATGACATAGTTCCAGCATGAACTGAGCAGAACCTGAATTGGTCATTTCTCTCACCAGCTCAGGTCCTGAGGTAGATCTTAAAAATCTCATCTGGACACATCTCCCCACTGAAAGGCCTTGAAAGAACAGGCACCAACACAACTCCCTTCTCTCCCTCATGTTGCTTGTGCACTTCCTCCTTTAACAGGACAGTCCCAGTTGATTTCACAAGACCCTGGAAGACCCATCTGATTCCCTACATCCCATGCAACATCATCCCTCACAACCTCACATACCACAACACGCAGCAGGCAAACCCAGCATCTTGCCAATGTCAGCACCACACAAAACAAGGCAGCCCCAGCAAACCACACTGCAGACACCTTCTACCATCTCCAGGAAAGCCCTGAGAACATGACACCCAGCACAGCATCACTGCCCTGTGCACCAGCCCCACTCAGCTGCACCTGGAGGGGACACGTTATCCACCAGCACAGCCACAGTGCACAGCCCACATGGAGAGATGCCCTGATGTGCCCAGCCTGGGGAAGCTGACCCAGAAGACAAGTCACAGGTCAATGGGAGGGGCTGCCCAGTGCTGGCAGGGTATGGAAACGGCTTTGGGTCACATTCTAAGTGTTCAGGATTGTGAAGTGAAACAGTTAGAAATGCTTTTGCCGTGCAAGAGTGTTGATGAGCAGAGGGATAGCTTAGCAGTGACATTAATATAACAAAACTCAATAGTAAATGAAATAAAAGCGGTCTGGAGAGCTGGACAAACTCTGCCTGTACCTAATGCAATTTATACAGGGCTACTTCTCAGGCTGGAAGGGACCTGAAATATCAGCTGGTTCCAAACCTATTGACATGGTGGGATAGAAGAGTCAGGAAATTTCCCTCCTTAGCAGCTGTTTCTCAGAGCATTCCTCTCCAGCTCTTCATGACATCAGCATACTTCTGTGAACACAGTAATCCAAATCTACACTCTCAATGATGTAGTTTAGATGAGCACCACATACCAGTAAGAAAATGTCACTCTGACAAGGATTTGTTCACAGAATCACAGAATCACAGAATATTTTGAGTTGGAAGGGACCAACAAGGATCATTGAGTCCAGCTCCTGGTCCTGCACTGGACCATCCCCAAGAGTCACAGGATGTGCCTGAGAGTATCATCCAAACGCTGCCTGAACTCTGTAGGGCTTGGTGCAGTGAACACTTCCCTGGGGAGCCTGTTCAGTGCCCAATCACCCTCTGGGTAAAAATCCTTTTTCTAATGTCCAACCTAAACCTGCCCTGACACAACTTCAGGTCATTCCCTCAGCTCCTGTCACTTGTCCCCACAGAGAAGACACCAGTGCCTGCTCACCCTTGTCCTCCTCTCACAAGGAAGTTGTAACTGCAATGAGGTCTCCCCTCAGTCTTTCCTCCAGCTGAACAGACCAAGTGACCTCAGCCACTCCTCATAAGGTTTCCCCTTAAGGCCCTTCACAATTCTCATGGACATTCTCTAATGGTTTAATATCTATCGGATAGAGTGGTGCCCAAAACTGCCCCAATATTGCAGGTGAGGCACTTCATCCCCACTCTATGTGAGCCCTGTCAGTGACCAAGGGACAGAAGAATCCAGTCTTGAGACCCAACAGGGATCAAACAAGGGTCAGACACAGAAACACAACACTGTCCTCTGCACAAAAACATCTCCACTGTCTGTGTCACCCTACACAGCCCTCCTGAACCAACATGCAAATCCTGCACACTGACACTGACACCAGGTAAGGAGATACCCAGCACATTTACATCCCTGCACCTGCCCTGCTCTCAAGACCAGAGGCACCAAAATCCCCCCCACCAGCAGCTCTATAAAGCTCCTCTTTCCAGACCTGACACTCAGGCAGATGCTGACCTGTGTTTGGCATTGGTGCAACAGCACAGCACTGCTCCCAGCTCCCAGGATGGAAGCTTGTCACTCTCCAGAGCAATCCAATGACACCTCATACACTGCCATGGCTGTGGCCATTGTCACCCTTGAGACATTTGCTGGCATGTGGATAAATGCTTTCATTGTTTCTGTCATTTGCATGGTTTGGGTCAAAAAGAAAACCTTGAACTCTAATGAGAAGATCTTGCTGTTTCTGGGATCCTCCAGGTATTGGTTTTTGTGCATCTCATGGGTATATTCCTTTCTATCACTTATTTATCCCAATTACCTTTATGTTCACCCCATATTTCAGCTACTTGCTAGTGCTCGGAGCTTTTTTAATTGTTCCAACTTGTGGTGTTCTGCTTCTCTTTGTGTCTTTTATTGTATAAAAATTGCCAATTTCAGGAACAGCTTCTTCATCTACCTGAAAGTAAAAATTGACAGGATTGTGCCCTGGCTCTTGTTGGGGTCAGTGCTTTTCTCCCTGGTCATGGGAATCACTGTCTACAACATCATGGATAAAGCACTCAGTAACAGCCTCAATTTCACCTGCCAAGGAAGGATTTGGAAATCAAGTATCAGAATAGATCAACATCTTTTGCCTCATTATTTTATCATTGGCTTTGGACATGCCACTTCCTTCACAGCAGTCATCTTGTCTGCCCTTCTCCTTCTCTTTTCCCTCTGGAGACACAAGCGCAACATGCAGACAAACTCCATGAAGGACCTCAGCATGGATGCCCACATCAAAGCCATGAAATCCATTCTCTCCTTCTTCATAATGTACAGCATCAACTTTATATGTTTGATCTTGATTCTAATTTATTCAATGAAGAATGAAAGTGACTTGATATTTTTAATTTACTTAATTCAGTACACTTTTCCAGGTCTTCATTCCCTTGTCCTGATTTTCAGTAATCCCAATCTGGAAAAGAGACTACTAGGGGTTCTGCCCTGTGGGAAGTGCAAAGTTTTCCTCAAGAGGGAACTGTAACAAAACCCAGAGCCCTTGCAAAAGGCTGATATTTCTCTGTAGAAAACAAGTCAATTAATTTCTAACGCAGAACTCCTGGCAGTGTAGATGATAGAGGTGTTCATCTTTGAGGTTAAGAACATGTCATAAAACTCTTTGATTTAACATTATTATGAGGTAAATAAATTATTATTCTCATTTAACTTTGACAGTTCTTGTAGCTGAATTGTTGTCAATAACAAAGTCATTTAGACCTTGTACTCATGACTTGGCTGCAAAAGGGCAAAAACAATTCTACAAATCTGCCATAAATGCTTTGACATTCGCTGATTGTAACAACTGAGCTAAACAACAGGTTTATTTCAATTCTAGTCTACATTTCTGTTCCAATATGATATGATGGGACGTCTCTGTCCCTGGTTGATAACTGTGTAATATTAGGATCTCTATCACTGTCTGGCAGTGGTTGATAACTGATGTGTGAACATGTTGATCCCTGTCACTCTCCACAGGTGGTCACTGACACACAAACAGTGATGCAGGAATGGCCGTGGGGGGCACAGGTGGGTGCAGAGCCCACTGCCCACACCAGCCCTGTGTGACCTCTCTGTCCCACTTCCTGCCAGAACACGATTGCCCTGCTCTGTGTGACTGCTCTCCTGCTCTGCTTTCCCTTGTTTGTGTGCATCGTGCAGCGTGGAATAAAGTCCTGCTTTCAACTGGCACTGACACACGGGCAGATGTACGGGGGGCTTGGGCCAGGTGCTGGCAGCTGGGAGTGCATGGGGGTCTCAGTGAGGCAAGGGCAGGGCTGTGCAGGCTGTGCCAGGGAAAGGCAGATACGGGCACTCCAGTGGACAAAGCATAGGGCACAGCTCAGCCCATCAGCGATGGTCGTGGCTCCTTTGTGAAAATATATTTCAGAAAGGGGAGAAATACGGCCGGGCAGTGCGGAGTGAAGAACAATGTGGGAAACAGTCCTGAAGCAAACAGGGACAGGGAAGGAAGAGGGGGGGTTGCTCCACGTGCCAGACGGGACATTCCCCTGCAGGCTATGGAGAGGACCATGGTGAGGCAGCTGTGTGCCTGCAGTCTACAGAAATTCAGGAAGCAGCTGAGGTCCTTCAGGCCATGGAGTACCCCATGGCAGAGAAGGTGTGGTGGGTGTATCCTGAGGGATTGCAGCCCATGCAGAGGCCACTCTGGAACCACCTTATCCTGAAGAACTGCAGCCCACACTGGAGCAGGAGAAAAGCATGAGGAGGAAGGAGTGGAGACAGCTCAATATGACCTGACTGTAGACCCCATTTTCTGTCCCACTGCATTGCTGTGGAAGAGGAGGTAGAGACTCTGGGAATGAAGGAGTGAACTTGAGCCTGGAATGAATGGGGGGAAGAGGCAAAGAGTTTTAGTTTGTCTTTGTTCCTTATCACTTTATTTTCAAATGGCAATAAATGTAATTCATTTTTCCCTAGTTGAGTCTGTTTTGTTGGTGACAGTAACTGGTGAGCAATATCCCTGTATTTATATTGACCCATGACTTTTTCAATCTTATTTTCCACCACACCTTTAGGCAAAGTGGGAGAGTAGGAGCAACTGGGTGGGTGTTTGACAGGTGCCCAAGGTCAACCCTCCACAGCCGGTTATCTGTACATGAAATAGTTGAGGAATATGTTCAGTGGAGACAGCTCAGTTTGCAGCTACAGTGAGAGCTGCAGGTTGTGCTCTGTTTGGCAGGAAATGGCAGGAACCCCAGGCATGGAGCCAAGACCCCAGGCTATTACATGCATGACCTGGAAGGTTGCAAAAATGCCTGAACAGCCCTTCAGTGAAGCAATTTTTCCCAATATGCAAGGTAAATCCCCCTGGTTCATCTGGACTTTGTTGCCTCTTGTTTTGTCCTTGTGGTCTGAGAGAACACACTTGGCTACAATGTCCTTCAGGCAGATGCAGAGAGCAGTAAATTCCCCCCGGCACCTCCTCACCAGTGCCCAGCACAGGGGCACGGTCCCTGCCCTGGTCCTGCTGCCACACTACTGCTGACACAGACCAGTTGCCATTGGCCTTCTCGGCCACCTGGGCACACGCTGCCTCATGTTCAGCCACTGTCAACCAGCACCCCCAGGGCCTTTTGCAACAGGCAGATTGCCAACCACTCTGCCCCAGCCTGCAGTGCTGCAGGGGCTTGTTGGGACACAACTGCAGGACTCTGCACTTGGCCTTGTCAAACCTCACGCTTCATTGTCCTCAGTCAATTGATCCAGCCTCTCCACATCCCTTTTGCTCAGCCTTCCTACCCTCCCACACACCAACACTCCCACACCACTTGGTATCTCCTGACTAAGGGTGAACTCGATCCCCTCATCCAGGTCATTGATAAAGATGTTAAACAGAGCTGGCCCCAAAACTGAGCAATGGGAAACACCACTACTGATTGGCCACCAGTTGGATGCATCTCCATTCACCACCACTCTGGGCCCGACCATCCAGACAGTTTCTTACCCACTGAACAGGGCACCTCTCCAAGGTACAACACACCAGAGCAGAAAGCACAGAACGGGCCAAGGCAGGAAAAGAAAATTCTCAGTGCCCTTGGGTGGATCTCATCTGGCATCATAGACTTGGGAGTGTGTATGTGGACTCCGAAGAATTAGAGAGAAAAGCCTACCAGTGCTGGGCTGCGGCATTGAAAGAAGTCGTGGAAGAATAGGAATGGATTTAAAATAATGGACTTGCTTAACTGAGACTGTTGAATGGAGAGAAATTACAAGTTTATGGCTGTTTTAATGTTTTAAAGTAATGGTTTATTCTTATCCACATGTTGTAATGGTTTGTTCCCACAAGAGTTCCACTCCTTCGTATGCATATTCTATTGTGATCCCTCCCCTTTATACTCTGTACCCAGTCGCTGTTCTTCTTTCCTTAAACCCCTCCCCTTATTCACCATATTCTGGAAATTCTCCCAGTTCCCCTATAAAAGGGGGAGCCATTTTATTAAAGTAGTTCACTCCTTTCCACCGGACAAACTGTGTTGAACCCTGAGTGAACTTCCCTGTGTCCCTATCCGGGCTGCGTTAAGAGTGTGTAGGTGGCACAGCAGCTGCCCCCTGGTTTATGGGGACTTCCTTCTGCTCCTTGTCTCTGTCTTCCAGCTCAGGGTGTTCAGTACCCTGAGGACAACTGCTCTGACTGTTGTTAAAGACTGAGGCAAAGAAGGCATTAAGTACCTCAGCCTTCTCCTCATCCTTTCTGGCAATGTTTCCCCTCACATCCAATACAGGATGAGGATTTTCCGAGGCCCTCCTTTGCTTGCTGGTGGACTTGTAAAAATTCCTGTGATCCCTTATGGTAATGGCCAAATTAATTCTAGTTGGACCCTCCAGCAACATCATCAGCTATCAAAAGTAACCATAGTTTTGCATGACTGCATCCAAAACAAGGACATTGATATTTTCTTGGCAATACGAAAAAAATAGGGTGCTGAAGATCTGCCTATAACTTGTATGAAAAGCCTACAAACTGTCTGAATGAATTTCATGGGAATGTGTGGCAGGCACCATCTTTTGCTGTTGAGATGATCTCCAGGCCTTCTGTAAAAAACTTTCCATGTGTCAGGGCTGTAACAAGGGCCTTCACAAAAACATGCAAATAGCAGCATGTGATAAGAATATTGGCCTGACAGAGTGATTGCACTTCTGCCCCCCAGAAAAAAAAAGACATCATCATTCTGAAGAGATAAAATGCTCCTCGTTCATTTCTTGTAGCATTAGAGCTATTTTCTGTGATGTGAATTTTCCTGGATTACAACATCAGCCAAGATCTTGTTGGTACCTGTGTTCCCAGTGTGCAAGGTCCTGTATTAACCCAGAGTCCAAGGGCACTCAATGCACCTCATGATCAATTTTACCCTTTCCCTCCATATACTTAAACCTAACCCCCCAAAAAAAGATCCAACTTTCCTTTCAGCGCCTTCTCACTTTTTGGCTCTTCACTTAATCTTCAGGCGTTACCATGGGGAAAAGTCACATTGATTTCAATGCCTGTGAAGGATTAAAAGGAATTCCAGTTACAGCAGCTCAGATAAAATTTGCAGCTCCTGGAGTCTTGCATGAAAGAGCACAGTGACTCCCCTGACTGTGCTTTGCTGAGAGCACACCCTGCTCACCAAGAGCATCATTGGTGGCCAAGGGACAGAAGAAAAAGATCTTGAAGCCTGACAAGCGTCAAACAAGGGTCAGACAGAGAATCACAACCCTATCCTCTGCACAAAAACATCTCTGCTCTTTGTGCCACCCAACACAGACCTCCTGAACCAACATGCAAATCCTGCACACTGACACTGACACCAGGTAAGGGGATACCCAGCACATTTACATCCCTGCACCTGCCCTGCTCTCAAGACCAGAGGCACCAAAATCCCCCCCACCAGCAGCTCTATAAAGCTCCTCTTTCCAGACCTGACACTCAGGCAACAGCAGACGCTGACCTGTGTTTGGCATTGGTGCAACAGCCCCTTGTCCAGCACAGCACTGCTCCCAGCTCCCAGGATGGAAGCTTGTCACTCTGCAGAGCAATCCAATGTCACTTCATACGCTGCCATGGCTGTGGCCATTGTCACCCTTGAGACATTTGCTGGCATGTGGATAAATGCTTTCATTATTTCTGTGATTTGCATGGTCAGGATCAAAAAGAACACCTTGAACTCTAATGAGAAGATCTTGCTGTTTCTGGGATCCTCCCGGTTTTGGTATTTATGCATCTCATGGGTATTTTCCATTTTTTTAATAATTTATCCCAATTATCTTCATGTTCACCCCATATTTCAGCTACTTGAGAGTGCTCATAGCTTTTTTAAATTCTCCAACTTGTGGCTTTCTGCTTCTCTTTGTGTCTTTTATTGCATAAAAATTGCCAATTTCAGGAACAGCTTCTTCATCTACCTGAAAGTAAAAATTGACAGGATTGTGCCCTGCCTCTTGTTGGGATCAGTGGTTTTCTCCCTGGTTATTGGAACCATTGTCTACAACATCATGGATAAAGCACTCAGTAACAACTGCAATTTCACCAGTCAAGGAGGGATTTCAAAAGCAAGTATCAGAAAAGATCAACATTTTTTGCCTCATTATTGTATCATTGGTTTTGGATATGCCACTTCATTCACAGCAGTCGTCTTGTCTGCCCTTCTCCTTCTCTTTTCCCTCTGGAGACACAAGCGCAACATGCAGACAAACTCCATGAAGGACCTCAGCATGGATGCCCACATCAAAGCCATGAAATCCATTCTCTCCTTCTTCATAATGTCCAGCATCAACTTTATATGTTTGATCTTGACTCTCATTTATTCAATGAAGAATGAAAATGACATGCTGTTTTTAATTTTCCTAATTCAATACACTTTTCCTGGTTTTCATTCCCTTGTTCTGATTTTCAGTAATCCCAATCTGGAAAAGAGACTGCTAGGAATTCTGCCCTGTGGGAAGTGCAAAGTTTTCCTCAAGAGGGAACTGTAACAAAACCCAGAGCCCTTGCAAAAGGCTGATATTTCTCTGTAGAAAATAGGTCGATTTCTAACGCAACACTCCCGGCACTGTAGATGATAGAGGTGTTCATCTTTGAGGATAAGAACATGTCATTAAAACTCTTTGATTTAACATTATTATGAGTTAAATAAATTATTATTCACATTTAATTTTGACAGTTCTTGGAGCTGAATTGTTGCCAATAACAAAGTCATTTAGACCTTGTACCCATGGATTGGCTGCAATTCTGCAAACCTGTCATAAATGCTTTGGCATTTGCTGATTGTAACAACTGAGCTAAACAACAGGTTTATTTCAATTTTGGTTTACATTTCTGTTCCAGTGTCACATGATGAGATGACTCTGTCACTGGTTGATAACTGTGTAATATTAGGATCTGTATCACTGTCTATCCATGGTTGATAACGGATGTGTGAACATGTTGATCCCTTTCACTCTCCACAGGTGGTCACTGACACACAAACAGTGATGCAGGAATGGCCATGGGGGGCACAGGTGGGTGCAGAGCCCACTGTCCACACCAGCCCTGTGTGTCCTCTCTGCCCCACTTCCTGCAAGAACAGGATTGCCCTGCTCTGTGTGACTGCTCTCCTGCTCTGCTTTTACTTGTAGATCAGATTGACTCTTCTGAGTGGAGTCTGGCTCAGTAAAACACCTGGGAAAGTTGGTTTTTTGCTAGGTCAGGGGAGCAGTGAGAGGAGGAATGAGTAGGGGAGAAAACTCATTATGAACAGACTGCAACCCCTATTCTGCTTTCCCTTGTGTTGCTGTGGGGGAGAAGGTGGAAAAGCAGGAAATGAAAGAGTGAAGTTGAGCCTGAGTTGAATGGGGGTGGACACAAGGGTTCTAGTTTTGTATTTGTTCCTCATCATCCTACTCTGTTTTCAATAGGCAATAAATTAAATTCAAGTCAAGTCAATTTTCTCCATGACAGTAATTGGTGAGTGATCTTCCTGCCTTTATCTCGACCCATGAGCTTTTCCATCCTATTTTTCAGCCCTGCCCTGTGTATGGGTGAGTTGGAAGGAGCAGCTGGGGAGGGGGCTGGCAGCTGCCCAAGGTCCAACCTCCACAGCAGGTCCTCTAAACATGAAATAGTTCCAGCATGAACTGAGCAGAACCTGAATTGGTCATTTCTCTCACCAGCTCAGGTCCTGAGGTAGATCTTAAAAATCTCATCTGGACACATCTCCCCACTGAAAGGCCTTGAAAGAACAGGCACCAACACAACTCCCTTCTCTCCCTCATGTTGCTTGTGCACTTCCTCCTTTAACAGGATAGTCCCAGCTGATTTCACAACAAGACCCTGGAAGACCCATCTGATTCCCTACATCCCATGCAACATCATCCCTCACAACCTCACATACCACAACACGCAGCAGGCAAAACCAGCATCTTGCCAATGTCAGCACCACACAAAACAAGGCAGCCCCAGCAAACCACACTGCAGATACCTTCTGCCATCTCCATGAAAGCCCTGAGAACATGACACCCAGCACAGCATCACTGCCCTGTGCACCAGCCCCACTCAGCTGCACCTGGAGGGGACACGTTATCCACCAGCACAGCCACAGTGCACAGCCCACATGGAGAGATGCCCTGATGTGCCCAGCCCGGGGAAGCTGACCCAGAAGACAAGTCACAGGTCAATGGGAGGGGCTGCCCAGTGCTGGCAGGGTATGGAAACGGCTTTGGGTCACATTCTAAGTGTATAGGATTGAGAAGTGAAAGAGTTAGAAATGTTTTTGCTGTGAAAAAGTGTTGATGAGCAGAGGGACAGTTCAGCAGTGACATTAATATAACAAAACTCAATAGTAAATGTAATAAAAGCGGTCTGGAGAGCTGGACAAACTCTGCCTGTACCTAATGCAATTTATACAGGGCTCCTTCTCAGGCTGGAAGGGACCTGAAATATCAGCTGGTTCCAAACCTATTGACATGGTGGGATAGAAGAGTCAGGAAATTTCCCTCCTTAGCAGCTGTTTCTCAGAGCATTCCTCTCCAGCTCTTCATGACATCAGCATACTTCTGTGAACACAGTAATCCAAATCTACACTCTCAATGATGTAGTTTAGATCAGCACCACATACCAGTAAGAAAATGTCACTTGGACAAGGATTTGTTCACAGAATCACAGAATATTCTGAGTTGGAAGGGATCAACAAGGATCATCGAGTCCAGCTCCTGGCCCTGCACTGGACCATCCCCAAGAGTCACAGGATGCGCCTGAGAGTATCATCCAAACGCTTCCTGAACTCTGTAGGGCTTGGTGCTGTGAACACTTCCCTGGGGAGCCTGTTCAGTATCCAACCACCCTCTGGCTAAAAAACCTTTTTCGAATGTCCAACCTAAACCTGCCCTGACACAACTTCAGGCCATTCCCTCAGGTCCTGTCACTTGTCCCCACAGAGAAGACACCAGTGCCTGCTCACCCTTGTCCTCCTCTCACAAGGAAGCCGTAACTGCAGTGAGGTCTCCCCTCACTCTCTTCTCCAGTTGAGACCAAGTGACCTCAGCCACTCCTCATACGGCTTCTCCTTAAGGCCCTTCACTGTAGCAGTGAATCTGATGAGAAACTTGTTTAAACATGTCTTAAAATGGCTCTTTGTGGTCTCTTTGCAAACACGTGTTTCTTCTTCCCAACACCCCCCACAGCAACTGTTATCTCCTATGCAGGAAAGTCCTGGGAAAGGTATCCTGAGGTGTCCCATTGGTCCTTTGTTTAACCCCTTCCTATTGGCTGTTGAGTCTTTACCTGATGGTTTCTTTTGTGTGACCCTGAACTTGTGATTGGTTCCCCTTTGACCCTCCTAAAAGCCTTATAAACCCCTTCCCAACAATAAACTCTCTCTTGCCTCCTCTCCACGCCGGTGTGCTGTCTCTGTGCCTGCCATGGAGCCACGTGGGTGCTGGGGGGAGGGGAGGGCACCTCTCCCCTCCAGGCTCGGGGCCTGAAAAACCCTGTCTCTGGAGTCCCCCTTCCCCGTCCACCAAGACGTCGGAATGGTTCTTCAGATGGAGAAGGAACTAGAGCTGGGCTCCCCCACGTCGTGGTTGGGGAAAGGGATCCAGACTTCACCATCTTCATGGACAGTCTCTAATGGCTTAATATCTATTCGATACTGTGCCCAAAAGTGCCCCAATATTGCAGGTGAGGCACTTCACCCCCACTCTGTGTGAGCCTTATGGGTGACCAAGGGAGAGAAGAATCCAGTCTTGAAACCCAACAGGGATCAAACAAGGGTCAGTCACAGAAACACAACACTGTCCTCTGCACAAAAACATCTCCACTCTTTGTGCCACCCAACACAGACCTCCTGAACCAACATGCAAATCCTGCACACTGACACTGACACCAGGTAAGGGGATACCCAGCACATTTACATCCCTGCACCTGCCCTGCTCTCAAGACCAGCGGCACCAAAATCCCCCCCACCAGCAGCTCTATAAAGCTCCTCTTTCCAGACCTGACACTCAGGCAACAGCAGACGCTGACCTGTGTTTGGCATTGGTGCAACAGCCCCTTTGTCCAGCACAGCACTGCTCCCAGCTCCCAGGATGGAAGCTTGTCACTCTCCAGAGCAATCCAATGTCACCTCATACGCTGCCATGGCTGTGGCCATTGTCACCCTTGAAACATTTGCTGGCATGTGGATAAATGCTTTCATTGTTTCTGTGATTTGCATGGCCTGGGTCAGAAAGAAAACCTTGAACTCTAATGAGAAGATCTTGCTGTTTCTGGGATCCTCCCGGTTTTGGTATTTGTGCATCTCATGGGTATTTTCCATTTTTATAATAATTTATCCCAATTACCTTTATGTTCACCCCATATTTCAGCTACTTAATAGTGCTCATAGCTTTTTTAACTTCTCCAACTTGTGGTTTTCTGCTTCTCTTTGCGTCTTTTATTGCATAAAAATTGCCAATTTCAGGAACAGCTTCTTCATCTACCTGAAAGTAAAAATTGACAGGATTGTGCCCTGCCTCTTGTTGGGATCAGTGGTTTTCTCCCTGGTTATTGGAACCATTGTCTACAACATCATGGATAAAGCACTTAGTAACAACCTCAATTTCACCTGCCAAGGAAGGATTTCGAAAGCAAGAATGAGAAAAGATCAATTTTTTTTGCCTCATTATTTTATGTTGGGCTTTGGATATGCTACCTCATTCACAGCAGTCGTCTTGTCGGCCCTTCTCCTTCTCTTTTCCCTCTGGAGACACAAGCGCAACATGCAGACAAACTCCATGAAGGACCTCAGCATGGATGCCCACATCAAAGCCATGAAATCCATTCTCTCCTTCTTCATAATGTACAGCATCAACTTTATATGTTTGATCTTGACTCTCATTTATGCAATGAAAAATGAAAATGACGTGATATTTTTAATTTACTTAATTCAGTACACTTTTCCAGGTTTTCATTCCCTTGTTCTGATTTTCAGTAATCCCAATCTGGAAAAGAGACTGCTAGGGATTCTGCCCTGTGTGAAGTGCAAAGTTTTCCTCAAGAGGGAACTGTAACAAAACCCAGAACCCTTGCAAAATGCTGATATTTCTCTGTAGAAAACAAGTCAATTGATTTCTAACGCAACATTCCCAGCAGTGTAGATGATAGAGGTGTTCATCTTTGAGGATAAGAATATGTCATTAAAATTCTTTGAATTAATATTATTAGGAGTTGAATAAATTATTATCCTCATTTATTATGATAGTTCTTGGAGCTGAATTGCTGCCAATAACAAAGGCGTTTAGACCTTGTACTCATGGATTGGCTGCAATTCTGCAAACCTGCCATAAATGCTTTGGCATTTACTGATTGTAACAACTGAGCTAAACAACAGGTTTATTTCAATTCTGGTCTACATTTCTGTTCCAGTAGGATATGATGAGATGTCTCTGTCCCTGGTTGATAACTGTGTAATATGTTGAGCTGTATCACTGTCTGGCAGTGGTTGATAACTGATGTGTGAACATGTTGAACCCTGTCACTCTCCACAGGTGGTCACTGACACACAAACAGTGATGCAGGAATGGCCGTGGGGGGCACAGGTGGGTGCAGAGCCCACTGCTCACACCAGCCCTGTGTGACCTCTCTGTCCCACTTCCTGCCAGAACACGATTGCCCTGCTCTGTGTGACTGCTCTCCTGCTCTGCTTTCCCTTGTTTGTGTGCATCGTGCAGCGTCGAATAAAGTCCTGCTTTCAACTGGCACTGTCCCACAGGCAGATGTACGGGGGGCTTGGGCCAGGTGCTGGCAGCTGGGAGTGCATGGGGGTCTCAGTGAGGCAAGGGCAGAGCTGTGCAGGCTGTGCCAGGGAAAGGCAGATACGGGCACTCCAGTGGACAAAGCATAGGGCACAGTTCAGCCCATCAGCGATGGTCATGGCTCCTTTGTGAAAATATATTTCAGAAAGGGGAGAAATACGGCCGGGCAGTGCGGAGTGAAGAACAATGTGGGAAACAGTCCTGAAGCAAACAGGGCCAGGGAAGGAAGAGGGGGGGTTGCTCCAGGTGCCAGACTGGACATTCTCCTGCAGCCTATGGAGAGGACCATGGTGAGGCAGCTGTGCCTCTGCAGTCCACAGAAGTCCATGAAGGAGCTGAGACCCTTCAGCCCATGGAGTACCCCATGGCAGAGAAGGTGTGGTGGGTGTATCCTGAACCATTGCAGCCCATGCAGAGGCCACTCTGGAACCACCTTATCCTGAAGAACTGTAGCCCATGGCACGGACCCACGCTGGAGCAGGAGAAAAGCGTGAGGAGGAAGGAGTGGAGACAGCTCAATATGACCTGACTGTAGACCCCATTTTCTGTCCCCCTGCATTGCTGTGGAAGAGGAGGTAGAGACTCTGGGAATGAAGGAGTGAACTTGAGCCTGGAATGAATGGGGGGAAGAGGCAAAGAGTTTTAGTTTGTCTTTGTTCCTTATCACTTTATTTTCAAATGGCAATAAATGTAATTCTTTTTTCCCTAGTTGAGTCTGTTTTGTCAGTGACAGTAACTGGTGAGCAATATCCCTGTATTTATATCGACCCATGACTTTTTCAATCTTATTTTCCACCACACCTTTAGGCAAAGTGGGAGAGTAGGAGCAACTGGGTGGGTGTCTGACAGCTGCCCAAGGTCAACCCTCCACAGCAGGTTATCTGTACATGAAATAGTTGAGGAATATGTTCAGTGCAGACAGCTCAGTTTGCAGCTACAGTGAGAGCTGCAGGTTGTGCTCTGGGTGGTAGGAAATGGCAGGACCCCCAGGCATGGAGCCAAGACCCCAGGCTATTACGTGCATGCCCTGGAAGGCTGCAAAAATGCCTGAACAGCCATTCAGTGAAGCAATTTTTCCCAATATCCAGTTTAAATCCCCCTGGTTCACCTGGACTTTGTTGCCTCTTGTTTTGTCCTTGTGGCCTGAGAGAACACACTTGGCTACAATGTCCTTCAGGCAGATGCAGAGAGCAGTAAAGTCCCCCCGGCACCTCCTTTTCTCCAGGCTGAGCCCCTCCAGCTGCCTCAGCTGTTCCTCATCACATCTGTGCTCCAGACTCTTCCCCAGCTCCATTGCCCTTCTCTGGACTCGTTCCAGCATCTCAATGTTTTTCTTGTCATGAGGGGCCCAAAACTGAACCCGGGATTTGAGCTGAGGCCTCACCAGTGCCCAGCACAGGGGCACGGTCACTGCCCTTGTCCTGCTGCCACACTATTGCTGACACAGGCCAGGTGCCATTGGCCTTCTTGGCCACCTGGGCACACACTGCCTCATGTTCAGCCACTGCCAACCAGCACCCCAGGGCCTTTTGCAACAGGCAGCTTGCCAACCACTCTGCCCCAGCCTGCAGTGCTGCAGGGGATTGTTGGGACCCAACTGCAGGACCCGGCACTTGGCCTTGTCAAACCTCACGCTTCATTGTCCTCAGTCAATTGATCCAGCCTCTCCACATCCCTTTTGCTCAGCCTTCCTACCCTCCCACACATCAACAGTCCCACACCACTTGGTGTCATGTGACTAAGGGTGAACTCGATCCCCTCATCCAGGTCATTGATAAAGATGTTAAACAGAGCTGGCCCCAACACTGAGCAATGGGAAACACCACTGCTGATTGGCCACCAGTTGGATGCATCTCCATTCACCACCACTCTGGGCCCGACCATCCAGACAGTTTCTTACCCACTGAACAGGGCACCTCTCCAAAGTACAACACACCAGAGCAGAAAGCACAGAACGGGCCAAGCCAGGAAAAGAAAATTCTCAGTGCCCTTGGGTGGAATCCATCTGGCATCATAGACCTGAGAGTGTGTAGGTGGCACAGCAGCTGCCCCCTGGTTTGTGGGGACTTCCTTCTGCTCCTGGTCTCTGTCTTCCAGCTCAGGGTGTTCAGTACCCTGCTCTGACTGTTGTTAAAGACTGAGACAAAGAAGGCATTAAGTACCTCAGCCTTCTCCTCATCCTTTCTGGCAATGTTTCCCTTCACATCCAATAAAGGATGCGGATTTTCTAGGGCCCTCCTTTGCTTGCTGGTGGACTTGTAAAAACAATTCCTGTAATCCCTTATGGCAATAACCAAATTAAGTTCGTGATGAATTTTACCCTTTCCCTGCATATGCTTAAACCTAACCCCGGAAAAAAAGATCCAGCTTTCCTTGCAGTGCCTCCTCACTTTGTGGGTCTTCACTTAATCTTCAGGCATTTCCATGCGGAAAAATTAAATGGATTTCAATGCCTGTGCAGGATCACTCTCGAGGAGAAAAGGCAATGCAGAAAGAACCCTGTTTTGTGGACTATACCATCTACGGAGTATTTCTGCTGTGCCTTTGCAATCGGACATGTCTGTCTCGTATTGGCCTCATAAGTCACCAATGTGCCTGTAACAAATGTGGAAAGAGCCTTCCCAAATCTTCGTTCGCGAAGCCTAGTCATGATGATGAAGGATTAAAAGGAATTCCAGTTACAGCAGCTCAGATAAAATTTGTAGCTCCTGGAGTCTTGCATGAAAGAGCACAGTGACTCCCCTGACTGTGGTCTACTGAGAGCACACCCTGCTCACCAAGAGCATCATTGGTGGCCAGGGGAAAGAAGAACCCAGATCTCACAGGGATCAGACATGGGTCACCCACAAAATCACGACATTGTCCTCTGAACAAAAACATCTCCACTCTTTGTGCCACCCAACACAGCCCTCCTGAACCAACATGCAAATCCTGCACACTGACACTGACACCAGGTAAGGGGATACCCAGCACATTTACATCCCTGCACCTGCCCTGCTCTCAAGACCAGAGGCACCAAAATCCCCCCCACCAGCAGCTCTATAAAGCTCCTCTTTCCAGACCTGACACTCAGGCAACAGCAGACGCTGACCTGTGTTTGGCATTGGTGCAACAGCCCCTTGTCCAGCACAGCACTGCTCCCAGCTCCCAGGATGGAAGCTTGTCACTCTCCAGAGCAATCCAATGTCACTTCATACACTGCCATGGCTGTGACCATTGTCACCCTTGAGACATTTGCTGGCATGTGGATAAATGCTTTCATTGTTTCTGTGATTTGCATGGCCTGGGTCAGAAAGAACACCTTGAACTCTAATGAGAAGATCTTGATGGCTTTGGGATGCTCCCGGTTTTGGTTTTTGTGCATCTCTTGGGTATATTACTTTCTATCACTAATTTATCCCAATTATCTTCATGTTCACCCCATATTTCAACTCATTGAGAGTGCTCAGAGCTTTCTAAATTATTCCAACTCTTGGGTTTCAGCCTGTCTTTGTGTCTTTTATTGTATAAAAATTGCCAATTTTAGGAACAGCTTCTTCATCTACCTGAAAGTAAAAATTGACAGAATTGTACCCTGGCTCTTGTTGGGGTCAGTGCTTTTCTCCCTGGTTATCGGAATAATTGTCTACGATATTACTGATGAAGTTTTATGTAAAAACCTCAATTTCACCTGCCAAGGAAGGATCTGGAAAGCAAGTATCAGCACAGAAGACCATTTTTTCCTCCATTATTTTATCTTTGGTTTTGGATATGCCATTTTGTTCACAGCAGTCATCTTGTCTGCCCTTCTCCTTCTCTTTTCCCTCTGGAGACACAAACGCAACATGCAGACAAACTCCATGAAGAACCTCAGCATGGATGCCCACATCAAAGCCATGAAATCTATTCTCTCCTTCTTCATAACGTACAGCATCAACTTTGTATTTTTGATCTTGACACTGATTTATGCAATGAAGAGCCAAAATCACATGGTCTTTCTTTTTTATGCATTTCAGTACGCTTTTCCAGGTTTTCATTCCCTTATTGTGATTTTCAGCAATCCCAAACTGGAAAAAACACTGCTAACAATTCTATCCTGTATGAAATGCAAGTTTTGCATGAAGTAGACATTGTAAAAAAAGCTGGACCCTTTGCAAAGTGTAGATATTTGGTTATAGCAAACAAATCCATTAATTTCCAGTGCAACTCTCCAGCCAGTGTAGATGATACAGATGTTCAGAATATATCATTCAAAGTCTTTGAACTAATATTTCTGTGATTTAAGTATATTATTATTCTCATTTAATTTAGGTAGTTTCCAGAACTAAATTACTGTCAATAGCAAAGTCATTCAGATCTTGTATACACTGACTGACTGCAAAAGGGCAATAACAATACTGCAAACCTGCCACATATGGTTTGGCATCTGTTGATTGAAAAGACTGAACTAAACAACAGGTTTATTTCAATTTTGGTTTGAAGGTCTTGCTGCTGTGGCCCTGTCCTAGTGTAACATGATGAGCTTTATCACTGTCTGGCAGTGGTTGATAACTGATGTGTGAACACGTTGATCCCTGTCACTCTCCACAGGTGGTCACTGACACACAAACAGTGATGCAGGAATGGCCGTGGGGGGCACAGGTGGGTGCAGAGCCCACTGCCCACACCAGCCCTGAGGATCCTCTCTGCTCCACTTCTTGCTAGAATACCATTACCCTGCTCTGTATGACTGCTCTCCTGCTCTGCTTTTCCTTGTTTGTGTGCATCGTGCAGCATGGAATGGGGGGCTCGGGCCAGGTGCTGGCAGCTGGGGGTCTGTGGGGGTCTCAGCAAGGAAAGGGCAGGGCTGCCCTGTACCAGGGAAAGCCACTTGAAGGCGTTTTTCCAAAGGACCCCCCACAGGACCCCCCACAGGACACAGCTCAGCCCATCAGCAAATGCTCAGGGCTCTTCTGGAAGGATGTACTGAAGAATGGGCCAAAACAGACCTGGCAGTGTGGAGTGAGGAAAATTGTGAGAATCAGTCCTGCAGCAAACAGGGACAGGGAAGGACAAAGAGGGGTTGCTTCATGTGCTGGAGAAGCGATTCCCTTACAGCCCGTGGAGAGGACCATGGCGGGGCAGCTGTGCTCCCTGCACCCCATGGAGGTCCACAGTGGAACAGAGATCCACCTTCAGCCCTTGGATGACCCCACACAGAGTAGCTGGGGTGGGTGAATGATTGCAGCTCCTGGAGCTCTTGCAGCTCATGGAGAGCTCACACTGGAGCCAGTTTATCCTGATGGACTGCAGCCCATGGAAGAGACCCACACTTGAGCAGGGGAAGAGAGTGAGGAAGGACTGAAGCAAACAACTTGTTATGAGCTGACTGTAACCCTCATTCCCCATCTCACTGTACAGCTGGGTGGGACAAGAAGGTAGAGAATCTGAGAATGAGTTAAGTTGAGCCTGGGATGACTCGGGGGTGGGGACAGGCTGTTCTAGTTTTGTGTTTGTTCCTCTTCCTCCTACTCCCTTTTCAATAGGCAATAAATTCAACTGATTTTTCCCAAGTCAAGTCTGGTTTGTCTGTGACAGTAATTGGTGAGTCATCTCCCTGTCTTTTTCTTGACACATGAGCTTTTCCATCCTATTTTCCACCCCTGCCCTGTTGTGGAGTGAGAGTGAAGGAGCATCTGGGTTGAGGGTCTGACAACTGCTCACAGTCAACCCACCATCACAGGGCCTCTAAACGTGAAGTAGACCAGTGTTGAGAAACACATTCAGTGCAGACAGGTCAGTGTGCAACTGCAGTGAGAGCTGCAGGTTGTGTGGAAATGGAGGGAGCCCCAGGCATGGTGCCAGTACCTTGCACAACAAAGGGCCCAGGGACCTGTGGCACCAGCCAGGTGACTGGACACGCAGAGACACAGCAGGAGCAAATGATTCAGAAGGAAGACCCCAAAATAGCATGTGCATACACTGGAGGGGTACAAAAGCCCAAGCTGAGAGTCCCTTCTCAGAGGTCCCAAGCTCAAGCTGCTTCTCTGTTACTGTGCCATGATTAAATTGCTTTAAAGATCCAGACGTCTGAGACTCTGCTGTGGGAAACCCAGTGTGCAGCTGGTAAGGAAACCTGGTCTGACTCTGGAGGTGTGGTGTATGTAGGTCCTCAAGTGGGGCACCTGTGGGCTCACAGGAGCTGCCCCCTGCAAAGGGGTTTTGGTCCCAACAGTGAAAGTCTCTGGTGGAGGGGTGGGACTGCCAGAGTGCCTCCTGGATGGGGAGACAGGAAAGTTTCCTTAGCAGCAGCATGAACAGAGCAGAACCTCAATTGTTTCTTTATGTCACCAGCTCAGGCGGCTCAGGGGGATATTTTACCTCATACCCAAGGCCAAGGTGTGCACTTCTCATAATATCACCTTCAAAAAGCTTCCTCCCTATCCATGAAATGAGAAAAACCATTTAGGCCAGAGCAACTTCTCAACCACTGTGATATCCCCTTTTCCAAACACAGTCTATCAGATTGCCTCACTACCAATACATCTCTTTAAACAGCAACTCCCCAGAAACTAGCAAATAAATAACTAATGCCACTTTAGAACATGGAAGCCCTCCTTCTGTGCCTAAGCAGGATTTGAGGTTGAATTAACATTTCCGTAACAAGTTCATAACACCTTCCCAGAGGAGATTTTTATTCTCTTTCCCAGGATTGTATCCTGAAACAATTGTGACCTTCTGAGCATTGAAGTTGAGTTATGGATGGAATGGATTTGCCCAGAATAAACTGGGCATCTAAGAGCCTAAGTAGTTAGCGAACCAAGGCAAACCATCTGGGATTTTCTACAATAAAGGGGAAAGAGAAGGATTATGGAGAGGGTTCGGCCACGTCTTTCAGATCCCACATACACATGTCCACCCAGATGCAGAAACAGAGAGGTCAGGTGCCATTTGAGATGCACAGGGACATCCAAAATATGCACATGGGCTGGTAGATACAAAGTCTGGGAGATTCCTTCCCCTTCTTGAGTGGTGCTGTGGGAGATGGACTTGCGTTAAAACCAAATCCTTGTACTTCAAGGACATAAGCCACACATTCTATTTATTGAAAACCCAGCATTGAGACTCTAATTTATACCCTTATATTCGTTTTAAATTGTCAGATTCTCCAGACAGAGCTGAGTCTAAACCCCAGCCACGGTACGATCTGGTTGGTGTAACACTTTCATTTAGTGTGCCTGTGCAAACACAGCCCCAGCACAGACATTTAATCTTCAGACCTGTTGTAATAGAAATTACTTCTTCTCATATACTAATGGAGAGGAGAAGAAATAAAGTAAGAAAATAATAAACTAGCAAAAAACCATCCAACCTTACAACACATTTTCTATTCTGTCAGTAAAAGCACAAGAAACTCAAAGCAAAGCATAAAGAAGAGAACAGGCAGTATAAGTGATATGGTTTGAAGCTCGCTCACTGCCAAGTCTCCAAACCTTATCACAAGAAGTTCCCCCTCTCCCCCAAACCTCAGGGAGAAGAGGGAGAAAAACAACCAAGAAAAACTGAAATGAGAAGGACAGCTAAAGCAATATATATATATAAATGTATTTACACTTATGTTACAGTTATATACAATTGAAATATATATACAGTTTCACAAGGGAAAGGGAAGGAGGAAGGGAAAAGGAACAAAACCAAAATAGAATATATATATCCCGATTAGCAGCCCAATATCTAGCAACGAAAAGAGTTAGCAAAGAAATATCTCACTGCTCTCTTTGGGACAACCGAGAGTTGCTCCGGAACGATCGCCGGCAACCTTCGCCTCCCAAGGTCGGCAAGGCCTAACCAGGCCTCGCTCCCGAACATGGCAGACTCAACAGCAGGGAACGTGCACCTCCAAGCTGCCGGAAGGAAAGAGAGTGAAGGCCTTTCCTCCTTTCTTCTTATAGCCTGGCTTACGTAAAAATCGTAGAGAATACTGGGTAAATCTGGACCCTTCCTTGGTTACAAACTGGTCACCAAGGAAGGCCTAGACCAAACTACCACAATGAGGAAATGAAAATTCTCTCAAGGCAATGCTCTGCCTAACATCAACCATTATCAAAAGAAATAATATTTTTGAATGACTGTAGCCAAAACTAATGTGCTTATTGTAGGCAACCAAGGGACACAAGAGCCCAGACCCTAAATCCTCACAAGGATCAAACAAGGGTCACCCACAAAATCACAACCCTGTCCTTTGCACAAAAACATCTCCACTCTTTGTGCCACTCAACACAGCCCTCCTGAACCAACATGCAAATCCTGCACACTGACACTGACACCGGGTAAGGGGATACTCAGCACATTTACATCCCTGCACCTGCCCTGCTCTCAAGACCAGAGGCACCAAAATCCCCCCACCAGCAGCTCTATAAAGCTCCTCTTTCCAGACCTGACACTCAGGCAACAGCAGACGCTGACCTGTGTTTGGCATTGGTGCAACAGCCCCCTTGTCCAGCACAGTACTGCTCCCAGCTCCCAGGATGGAAGTTTGTCACTCTCCAGAGCAATCCAATGACACTTCATACGCTGACACAACTGTGGCCATCATCATTACACTTGAAGTGTTTGCTGGCATGTGGATAAATGCTTTCATTGTTTCTGTGATTTTTGTGACCTGGATCAAAAGGAAAACCTTGAACTCTAATGAGAAGATCTTGCTGTTTCTGGGATCCTCCAGGTTTTGGTATTTATGTATTGCATGGGTATATTCAATTTTTTTAGTAATTTATCCCAATTATCTTTATGTTCACCGCATATTTCAGCTACTTAATAGTGCTCAGAACTTTTTTAGTTATTCCAACTTGTGGTTTTCTGCTTCTCTTTTTGTCTTTTATTGCATAAAAATTGCCAATTTCAGGAACAACTTCTTCATCTACCTGAAAGTAAAAATTGACAGGATTGTGCCCTGGCTCTTGTTGGGGTCAGTGTTTTTCTCCCTGGTTATCGGAATCATTGCCTACAATGTCATGGATAAAGCACTCAGTAACAACTTCAATTTAACCTGCCAGGGAAGGATTTGGAAATCAAGCATCAGCATAGATCAACATTTTTTGCCTCATTTTATCACTGGTTTTGGATATGCCACTTCATTCACAGCAGTCATCTTGTCTACCCTTCTCCTTCTCTTTTCCCTCTGGAGACACAAACGCAACATGCAGACAAACTCCATGAAGGACCTCAGCATGGATGCCCACATCAAAGCCATGAAATCCATTCTCTCCTTCTTCATAATGTACAGCATCAACTTTATATGTTTGATCTTGATTCTAATTTATTCAATGAAGAATGAAAGTGACTTGATATTTTTAACTTACTTAATTCAATACACTTTTCCAGGTTTTCATTCCCTTGTTCTGATTTTCAGTAATCCCAGTCTGGAAAAGAGACTGCTAGGAATTCTGCCCTGTGTGAAGTGCAAAGTTTTCCTCAAGAGGGAACTGTAAGAAAACCCAGAGCCCTTGCAAAATGCTGATATTTCTCTGTAGAAAACAAGTCAATTGATTTCTAACACAGCACTCCCGTCAGTGTAGATGATAGAGGTGTTCATCTTTAGGGTTAGGAATACATTATTAAAATTCTTTGAATTAATATTAATAGCAGTAGAATAAATTATTATTCTCATTTATTTTGATAGTTCTTGGAGCTGAATTGCTGCCAATAACAAAGTCATTTAGACGTTGTACTCATGGATTGGCTGCAATTCTGCAAACCTGCCATAAATGCTTTGGCGTTTACTGACTGTAACAACTGAGCTAAACAACAGGTTTATTTCAATTCTGGTCTACATTTCTGTTCCAGTAGGATATGATGAAATGTCTCTGGCACTGGTTGATAACTGTGTAATATGTTGAGCTGTATCACTGTCTGGCAGTGGTTGATAACTGATGTGTGAACATGTTGATCCCTGTCACTCTCCACGGGTTGTCACTGATGCACAAACAGTGATGCAGGAATGGTCGTGGGGAGCACAGATGGGTGCAGAGCCCACTGCCCACACCAGCCCTGTGTGACCTCTCTGTCCCACTTCTTGCCAGAATAAGATTGCCCTGCTCTGTGTGACTGCTCTCCTGTTCTGCTTTCCCTTGTTTGTGTGCATCGTGCAGCGTCGAATAAAGTCCTGCTTTCAACTGGCACTGACCCACAGGCAGATGTACGGGGGGCTTGGGCCAGGTGCTGGCAGCTGGGGGTGCATGGGGGTCTCAGTGAGGCAAAGGCAGGGTTGTGCAGGCTGTGCCAGGGAAAGGCAGATACGGGCACTCCAGTGGACAAAGCATAGGGCACAGCTCAGTCCATCAGCGATGGTCGTGGTTCCTCTGTGAAAATATATTTCAGAAAGGAGAGAAATACGGCCGGGCAGTGCGGAGTGAAGAACAATGTGGGAAACAGTCCTGAAGCAAACAGGGCCAGGGAAGGAAGAGGGGGGGTTGCTCCACGTGCCAGAGTGGACATTCCCCTGCAGCCTATGGAGAGGACCATGGTGAGGCAGCTGTGCCTCTGCAGTCCACAGAAGTCCATGAAGTAGCTGAGGTCCTTCAGCCCATGGAGTACCCCATGGCAGAGAAGGTGTGGTGGGTGTATCCTGAACGATTGCAGCCCATGCAGAGGCCACTCTGGAACCACCTTATCCTGAAGAACTGCAGTCCATGGCACGGACCCACGCTGGAGCAGGAGAAAAGCGTGAGGAGGAAGGAGTGGAGACAGCTCAATATGACCTGACTGTAGACCCCATTTTCTGTCCCCCTGCATTGCTGTGGAAGAGGAGGTAGAGACTCTGGGAATGAAGGAGTGAACTTGAGCCTGGAATGAATGGGGGGAAGAGGCAAAGGGTTTTAGTTTGTCTTTGTTCCTCATCACTTTATTTTCAAATGGCAATAAATGTAATTCATTTTTCCCTAGTTGAGTCTGTTTTGTCGGTGACAGTAACTGGTGAGCAATATCCCTGTATTTATATCGACCCATGACTTTTTCAATCTTATTTTTCACCACCCCTTTATGCAAAGTGGGAGAGTAGGAGCAACTGGGTGGGTGTCTGACAGCTGCCCAAGGTCAACCCTCCACAGCAGGTTATCTGTACATGAAATAGTTGAGGAATATGTTCAGTGAAGACAGCTCAGTGTGCAACTACAGTGAGAGCTGCAGGTTGTGCTCTGTTTGGCAGGAAATGGCAGGAACCCCAGGCATGGAGCCAAGACCCCAGGCTATTACGTGCATGCACTGGAAGGCTGAAAAAATGCCTGAACAGCCCTTCAGAGAAGCAATTTTTCCCAATATCCAGTTTAAATCCCCCTGGTTCACCTGGACTTTGTTGCCTCTTGTTTTGTCCTTGTGGCCTGAGAGAACACATTTGGCTACAATGTCCTTTCAGGCAGTTGTAGAGAGCAATAAAGTCCCCCCTGCGCCTCCTTTTCTCCAGGCTGAGCCCCTCCAGCTCTCTCGGGTGTTCCTCATCGCATTTGTGCTCCAGACCCTTTCCCAGCTCCATTGCCTTTCTCTGGACTCACTCCAGCATCTGGGGTTTTTCTTGTCATGAGGGCCCCAAAACTGAACTCAGGATTTGAGCTGAGGCCTCACCAGTGCCCAGCACAGGGGGACAGTCACTGCCCAGGTCCTGCTGCCACACTATTGCTGACACAGGCCAGGTGCCATTGGCCTTCTCGGCCACACCGGGCACACGCTGCCTCATGTTCAGCCTCTGCCAACCAGCACCCCCAGGGCCTTTTGCAACACACTCTGCCCTAGCTTGCCAACCACTCTGCCCCAGCCTGCAGTGCTGCAGGGGATTGTTGGGACACAACTGCAGGACCCGGCACTTGGCCTTGTCAAACCTCACGCTTCATTGTCCTCAGTCAATTGATCCAGCCTCTCCACATCCCTTTTGCTCAGCCTTCCTACCCTCCCACACACCAACACTCCCACACCACTTGGTATCTCCTGACTAAGGGTGAACTCGATCCCCTCATCCAGGTCATTGATAAAGATGTTAAACAGAGCTGGCCCCAACACTGAGCAATGGGAAACACCACTACTGATTGGCCACCAGCTGGATGCATCTCCATTCACCACCACTCTGGGCCCGACCATCCAGACAGTTTCTTACCCACTGAACAGGGCACCTCTCCAAGGTACAACACACCAGAGCAGAAAGCACAGAACGGGCCAAGGCAGGAAAAGAAAATTCTCAGTGCCCTTGGGTGGATCTCATCTGGCATCACAGACTTGGGAGAGTGTAGGTGGCACAGCAGCTGCCCCCTGGTTTATGGGGAATTCCTTCTGCTCCTTGTCTCTGTCTTCCAGCTCAGGGTGTTCAGTACCCTGAGGACAACTGCTCTGACTGTTGTTATAGACTGAGGCAAAGAAGGCATTAAGTACCTCAGCCTTCTCCTCATCCTTTCTGGCAATGTTTCCCCTCACATTCAATACAGGATGAGGATTCTCCTGGGCCCTCCTTTGCTTGTTAGTGGACTTGTAAAAACAATTCCTGTGATCCCTTATGGCAATGGCCAAATTAAGTTCTAGTTGGGCCCTCCAGCAACATCATCAGCTATCAAAAGAAACTATAGTTTTGCATGACTGCATCCAAACCAATGACATTGATATTTTCTTGGCAATACAAAAAATAAAGGGTGCTGATGATCTGATTAGAACCTGTATTAAAAGCCTACAAACTGTCTGAATGGATTTCATGGGAACGTATGGCAGGCACCATCTTTTGCTGTTGAGATGATCTCCAGGCCTTCTATAAAAAGCTTTCCATGTGTCAGTGCTGTAACAAGGCCCTTCACAAAAACATGTAAATAGGAGCATGTGATAAGAATATTGCCATGATACAGTGGTTGCATTTCTGTCCCCCAGAAAACAAGAACATCATCATTCTGAAGAGCTAAAATGCTCCTCGTTCATTTCTTGTAGCACGAGAGGTATTTTCTGTGATTTGAATTGTCCTTGGTTACACCATCAGCCAAGATCTTGTTGGTACCTGTGTTCCCAGTGTGCAAGGTTCTGTACTAACCCAGAGTCCAAGGGCACTCAGTGCACCTCATGATGAATTTTACCCTTTTCCTGCATATGCTGAAACCTAACCCTGGAACAAAAATCCAGCTTTCCTTTCAGTGCCTCCTCACTTAGTAGCTATTCACTTAATCTGCAGATATTATCATGTGGTAAAATTAAATGGATTTCAATGCCTGTGAAGGATCAAAAGGAATTCCAGTTACAGCAGCTCAGATAAAATTTGTAGCTCCTGGACTCTGGGATGAAAGAGCACAGTGACTCCCCTGACTGTGCTTTGCTGAGAGCACACCCTGCTCACCAAGAGCATCACTGGTGGCCAGGGGAAAGAAGAACCCAGATCCTAAATCCTCACAGGGATCAAACAAGGGTCAGTCACAGAATCAAAACCCTTCTGGCACACAAAAACATCTCCACTCTTTGTGCCACCCAACACAGACCTCCTGAACCAACATGCAAATCCTGCACACTGACACTGACACCAGGTAAGGGGATACCCAGCACATTTACATCCCTGCACCTGCCAGGCTCTCAAGACCAGAGGCACCAAAATCCCCCCCACCAGCAGCTCTATAAAGCTCCTCTTTCCAGACCTGACACTCAGGCAACAGCAGACGCTGACCTGTGTTTGGCATTGGTGCAACAGCCCCTTGTCCAGCACAGCACTGCTCCCAGCTCCCAGGATGGAAGCTTGTCACTCTCAAGAACAGTTCAATATCACTTCATATGATGCCACAGCTGTGGCTATAGTGACCCTTGAGACATTTGCTGGCATGTGGATAAATGCTTTCATTGTTTCTGTGATTTGCATGGCTTGGGTCAAAAGGAAAATCTTGAACTCTAATGAGAAGATCTTGCTCCTTTTGGGAGGCTTGCTCCCAGAAGGTTTTTGGTTTTGTGCTTCTCATGAGTGTTTTCATTTCCCTCAATAATTTATCCCAATCACCTTTATGTTCACCCCATATTTCCACTAGTTGTTTCTACTCAAAACTTTTGTGATTATTTCAACTTGTGGGTTTCTGCCAGTTTTCTGTGGTTTGTGCCTTTTACTGCATAAAAATTGTTAATTTCTCTTAGCAAGCCCTGAGAACATGACACCCAGCACAGCATCACTGCCCTGTGCACCAGCCCCACTCAGCTGCACCTGGAGGGGACACGTTATCCACCAGCACAGCCACAGTGCACAGCCCACATGGAGAGATGCCCTGATGTGCCCAGCCTGGGGAAGCTGACCCAGAAGACAAGTCACAGGTCAATGGGAGGGGCTGCCCAGTGCTGGCAAGGTATGGAAAACTGCTTTGGGTCACATTCCAAGTTTTCAGGATTGAGAAGTGAAACAGTTAAAAATGCTTTTTCCGTGCAAGTGTGTTGATGAGCAGAGGGACAGCTCAGGAGTGACCTCAGTATAACAAAACTCAATAGTAAATGAAATAAAAGCCATCTGGAGAGCTGGAGAAAGTCAGCCTCTTCCTAAGGCAACTAATACAGGGCTACATTTCAGGCTGGAAGGGATGTTAAATTTCCTCTAATTCCAAACCCATCGACATGGTGGGATAGAAGGGTCAGGAAATTTCCCTCCATAGCACCTGTTTGTCAGAGCATTCCTCTCCAGCTCTTAATGACATCAACAGACTTCTGTTAACAGCATAAGCCCAATCTACACTCTTGCTGACATTGATTTAGATCGGCAGTAAATACCAGTAAGAAAACATCACTTTGATAAGGGTTGTTCAGTTCATCTTCAGACCCTCTGCTATTGAAATAACGGATATTCTCCTCACAAATATATATGCAGAGAGGAAGAAGAAAACAAAAACAAAAAAGTCAAAAACACCCAAACCCTAAATCTACACCATGTTTTCTGTTCTGTCAGCAAACCCAGAGAAAATTCACACTAGAGCATAAAGCACAAAACAGGCCACGAGAGAAAATGAAAAATCTCAAGGCAGTGTTCAGCCCTCCATCAACATTGTCAGCTCTCAAAAGAAACAGTATTTTTGCATGACTGCATTCAAAACAAGCCGTGACACTGGCATTTTCTAGGCAATATGAAATAAAGGATAATGAAGTTCTCACCAGAACTTTATGAAAAATGCATGGATTGTCTGAATGTATTTCAATGCAATGTGTGGTAGGTACCATGTTTTCTTGTTGAAATGAACACCAGGACTTATGTAAAATCATTTCCATGTGTCAGTGCTGTAGTGAGAGCCTTCACAAAAACATGCAAATAGAAACGTGATAGGAGTATTGACATGACATAGTGACATGACATTTATGTCCCTAAGATAAAAGGGCATCATCATTCTGAAGAGACAAAATGCTGGGGGTTTATTTCTTGTAGCCATAGAGCTATTTCTTGTGACTTCATTTTTTCCTGGTTACAGCACAGGCCTCGTTGGCACCTGTGGTCCCGATGTGCTAGGTCCTGTAGAAACCCAGAGTCTAAGAGCACTAACCTTGCCTATTAAAAAACCAACAGCTTTCAGAATTTAAATTAATTTGGAAGCTTGACAGGATTTCGGGGTGCAGGGAGCCCAGCATGGTCTCATCCCTAAAACTCTTCCCATTGCCAACACATGAGATTTGAATCCTGGTACAGAGACTCGTGCTGACTTTTATCCTTTTCCTGCACATTCTACAACTTAATCCTGGAAAAGAAAGTCCTGCTTTTCATTCAATGCCCTCCCACATCCCCTATGAGGCTCTTCACTAAACATTAAGGCATTAAGAGTGGGGAAACTAACAGGGATTTCAGTGCCTGTAGAGGATCAAAAAGAACTCCTGTTATCCAGCATCTTAGTTGAACTTGAGAGCTCCTGGACTCTCAGATGAAAGAGCGCAGTGATTCCCCTGACTGTGCTTTGCTGAGAGCACACCCTGCTCACCAAGAGCATCACTGGTGGCCAGGGGAAAGAAGAACCCAGATCCTAAATCCTCATAGGGATCAAACAAGGGTCACCCACAAAATCACAACACTGTCCTCAGCACAAAAACATCTCCACTCTTTGTGCCACCCAACACAGCCCTCCTGAACCAACATGCAAATCCTGCACACTGACACTGACACCAGGTAAGGGGATACCCAGCACATTTACATCCCTGCACCTGCCCTGCTCTCAAGACCAGAGGCACCAAAATCCCCCCCACCAGCAGCTCTATAAAGCTCCTCTTTCCAGACCTGACACTCAGGCAACAGCAGATGCTGACCTGTGTTTGGCATTGGTGCAACAGCCCCCTTGTCCAGCACAGCACTGCTCCCAGCTCCCAGGATGGAAGTTTGTCACTCTCCAGAGCAATTCCATATCACCTCATACGCTGCCACATCTGTGGCTATAGTGACCCTTGAGGCATTTGCTGGCATGTGGATAAATGCTTTCATTGTTTCTGTGATTTGCATGGCTTGGGTCAAGAAGAAAACATTGAACTCTAATGAGAAGATCTTGTTGGTTTTGGGATCCTCCAGGTTTTGGTATTTGTGCGTTGCATGGCTATATTTCTTTCTTTCAACAATGTATCACAATTACAAATATGTTCACCCCATATTTCAACTACTTGCAGTTGCTCATAGATTTTTTAATTGTTCTGAAGTTTCTGTGTCAGCCTGTCTTTGTGTCTTTTATTGTATAAAAATTGCCAATTTTAGGAACAGTTTCTTTATCTATCTGAAAGTAAAAATTGACAGGATGGTGCCCTGGCTCTTGTTGGGGTCAGTGTTTTTCTCCCTGGTTATTGGAATCCTTCTCTTTGAAATCATCGATAAACCTGAATGTAACAATTCCACTGGTCTAGAAAATTTGTGGAAAGTGAAAATCAAGATAGATGAACATTTTCTTCCTATTTATTTTATCACTGGCTTTGGATATGCTGCTTCATTCGTGGCAGTCATCCTTTCTGTCCTTCTCCTTCTCTTTTCCCTCTGGAGACACAAATGCAACATGCAGACAAACTCCATGAAGGACCTCAGCATGGATGCCCACATCAAAGCCATGAAATCCATTCTCTCCTTCTTCATAATGTACAACATCAACTTTATATCTTTGATTGTGACAATAATTTATTCAGCGCAGGGGAAAAGTGTCATGATGTTTCTTATTTATGTATTTCAGTATGCTTTTCCAGGTGTTCATTCCCTGATTCTGATTTTCAGCAACCCCAAGTTGAAAAACACACTGCTAAGGATTCTGCCCTGTGTGAAGTGCAAGGTTTGCATGAGGTAAGAACTGTAGCAAAAGCTGCAGCCCTATGCAAATTGTTGACCTTTCACTATAGAGGACAAGTCAATTAATATCTAATAGAACTCTCCTGGCAGCGTAGATGGTAGAGATGTTTACTCTTCCCCATCTAAGTTAAGAAAACTGCATTCAAATACTTTGACCTAGATTATTGTGACTTAATTACTATTATCATCATTGAGTTTAGATAATTTTTGAGCTGAATTATTGTCAATAACAACTTCATTTAGACCTGGTACATGGGCTGGATGCAAAAGGGCAATAAGAACACTGTAAACCTGCCACAAGTGCTTCATCATCTGCTGATAAAACTATTATTAGTAACATTGTTTAGTTTAGATAATTTTTTGAGCTCAATTATTAACATTGACAACTTCATTTAGTTCTTGTATACGGGCTGGTTGCAAAAGGGCAATAACAATAATGTAAACCTGCTGCAAATATTTTGGTATTCACTGATTGAAAACACTGAACTAAACAACAGGTTTATCTCTGTTTTAGTTTACATTTCTTTCTGCTCTGGCCCTGTCCTAGTGTAATATGATGAGCTGTATCACTGTCTGGCAGTGGTTGATAACTGATGTGTGAACACATTGATCCCTGTCACTCTCCACTGGTGGTCACTGACACACAAACAGTGATGCAGGAATGGCCGTGGGGGGCACAGGTGGGTGCAGAGCCCACTGCTCACTCCAGTCCTGAGTGTCTTCTCTGCCCCACTTCCTGCCAGGACAGGATTACCCTGCTCTGTGTGACTGTTCTCCCACTCTGCTTTTACTTGTAGATGAGATCGGCTCTTCCCAGTGGAGTCTGGCTCAGTAAAACATCTGGGAAAGTGGGATTTGTGCAAGGTACAGCATGGAATAAAGTCCTGCTGTCATCTCACAGTGACCCACAGGCAGAGGTACAGGATGCTTGGGTCATGTGCTGGTAGCTGGGGACCCGTGGGTGTCTCAGTGAGGCAAGGTCAAGGCTGCCCTGTGCCAGGGAAAGCCACCTCAATGCTCTCAAAAGAACCCACCGCAGGACACAGCTCAGCCCATCAGTGATGGTCATGGCTCCTCTGTGAAAAGATAATTTAAGTGGTGCAAAAACTCAGACTGGTAAGGTGGACTGAGGAAAATTGTAAGAAACAGTCCTGAAGCAACAGGGACAGCGAAGGAAGGGGAGAGGTTGCTCCAGGTGCCAGAGCGGACATTCCCCTGAAGCCCCTGGAGAGGACCGTGGTGAGGCAGCTGTGCCCCTGCAGCCCATGGGAGTCCATGAAGAAGCTGAGATCCACCTTCAGCCCATGGATGACCCACCAGCAAAGTAGGTGTGGTGGGTGTATCCTGAAGGATTGCAGCCCTGAAGGATTGCAGCCCATGGAGAGCCACTCTGCAACCAGCTTATCCTGAAGGACTGTAGCCCATGGGAAGGACACTCACGGAAGCAGGAGAAGAGCATGAGGAGGAAGGAGTGGAGACAGCTTGTTATGATGTGACTGCAAACTCTATTTTCTGTCCCCCTGCATTCTGTAGGGGAGGAGGTAGAGACTCTGGGAAGGAAGGAGTGACGTTGTGTCTGGGATAATTTGAGGGTGGAGACAAGGAGCCAAGCTGGGTTCACAGGCACCCAGCTTGAGATGTTTCTATGTTACTATGCCATGATTAAATTGCTTTAAAGATCCAGACGTCTGAGACTGTTGTGGGAAACCCAGTGTGCAGCTGGTAAGGAAACCTGGTCTGACTCTGGGGGTGTGGGGTGTGCAGGGGCTCAAGTGGGGCACCCGGGGGCTCACAGGAGCTGCCCCCTGCAAAGGGGTTTCGGTCCCAACAGTGAATGTCTCTGGTGGAGGGGTGGGACTGCCAGAGTGCCTCCTGGATGGGGAGACAGGAAAGTTTCCTTAGCAGCAGCATGAACAGAGCAGAACCTCAATTGTTTCTTTATGTCACCAGCTCAGGCGGCTCAGGGGGATATTTTACCTCATACCCAAGGCCAAGGTGTGCACTTCTCATAATATCACCTTCAAAAAGCTTCCTCCCTATCCATGAAATGAGAAAAACCATTTAGGCCAGAGCAACTTCTCAACCACTGTGATATCCCCTTTTCCAAACACAGTCTCTCAGATTGCCTCACTACCAATCCATCTCTTTAAACAGCAACTCCCCAGAAACTAGCAAATAAATAACTAATGCCACTTTAGAACATGGAAGCCCTTCTTCTGTGCCTAAGCAGGATTTGAGGTTGAATTAACATTTCCATAACAAGTTCATAACACCTGCCCAGAGGAGATTTTTATTCTCTTTCCCAGGATTGTATCCTGAAACAATTGTGACCTTCTGAGCATTGAAGTTGAGTTATGGATGGAATGGATTTGCCCAGAATAAACTGGGCATCTAAGAGCCTAAGTAGTTAGCGAACCAAGGCAAACCATCTGGGATTTGGGTTGGACCTGATGATCTTGGAGGTCTTTTCCAACCTGGCTGATTCCATGATTCTATGATTTCCCATCATAAAGAAGAAAGACAAGGACTGTGGAGGGTAAAGAAGTTCAGCCTGAGCCAAGCTCTGATAGACACAATTCAATTTGTATGAGATGTCCCTCAAATCCCAGTACATCTGTGTGCCCATTCAGATGCAGAATCACAGGGGTCTGGTGCCATTTGAGGTGCACAAGGGCATCCAAAATATGCACATTAGCTTGTAGATATGAAGTCTTGGGGACTTCTCCTCCTTTTTCAGTGGTGCTGGAGGGCATGGGTTTGAATTAAAAGCTGCCCCCTATTTTTCAAGCACCTGATCCAGATCTTCTATGCTTTGAAAACCCAGCATTTGAGACTCTGATGTTATACTCTTATTTTTTTAAGGTGCCAGATTCTTCACATGGAGCTGAGCCCAAGCCCCAGGCACGGTCTGGTCCTGCTCATTTTACAGTTTCATGTCATATCCCTTTATAAGCAGGGATAGTAGAGAGAGGACTGGGATAGATGAAGGCAGTTCATCTTCTGACCTGTTGGAGTAGAATTAGCTTCTATTGTCCTCACACACATACAGAGAGATGAAAAAGTTAAAAACAAAACAAAACAAAACAAATAAAGAAAAACCAAAACCAACCCCCAAGTAACCCAACTAAACCAAGAAATAAAACAAAGAACTACTACTAAGCCTACACCATATTTTCTGTTCTGTCAACCAAAGTAGACTAAACTTGGAATTACAGAATAGAAACATAGAATCGTCAAGCTTGGAAAAGACCTCTAAGATCATCCATACCAACCAAGCACTGCCAAGCCCACCACTAAACCATGTCTCTCAGCACCACAGCTGCACAACTTGTGAGCTTCCAGGAACAGTGATTCCACCACTTCCTTAGGTAGCCTGGGTTGATGCCTGAACACCCTTTCAGTGAAGCAATTTTTCCCAATATGCAAGGTAAATCCCCATGGTTCATCTGGAGGTCATTTCCTCTCATC
This sequence comes from Pipra filicauda, assembly GCF_003945595.2. Lineage (NCBI taxonomy): Eukaryota > Metazoa > Chordata > Aves > Passeriformes > Pipridae > Pipra > Pipra filicauda. The sequence continues at coordinate 2,653,417 of NW_024104320.1, forward strand.
TTGTCCTTGTGGCCTGAGAGAACAGACCAATACCCACATGGCTACAGCATCCTTTTAGGCAGTTACAGAGAAAAATAGTCCCCCCTGTACCTCCTTTCCTCCAGGCTGAGCCTCTCAAGCTCCCTCAGCTGCTCCTCATCTGACTTGTGCTCCAGACCCTTCCCCAGCTCCATTGCTCTTCTCTGGACTCGCTCCAGCATCTCAATGTCTTTCTTGAATTGAGGGGCCCAAGACTGAACTCAGGATTTGAGCTGAGGCCTCACCAGTGCCCAGCACAGGGGCACGGTCACTGCCCTGGTCCTGCTGCCACACTATTGCTGACACAGGCCAGGTGCCATTGGCCTTCTCGGCCACCTGGGCACACGCTGCCTCATGTTCAGCCTCTGCCAACCAGCACCCCCAGTCTGGGCAGTTTTCCAGACTCCCCTCCCCCAGCCTGGAATGATGCAGGGGGTTGTTTTTTTTGTGACCCAACTGCAGGACCCTGCACTTGGCTTTGTCAAGCCTTGTCAGACACAATTTGCCTCAGTTGATTGATCCAGCCTGTCCACATCCCTCTGCAGAGCGTTCCTACCCCCCCTTCTCACTCCTGTGAGAAGATGGCTGGGGGTAAAAATTAGAGGAGACTAAGAATTATAGAGGAAAATAAAGCTGCTACTCCCTGGATGGAATGAGGTTGACATGCTCCATGATGATTCCCCACACAACCATAAGCATCTGGTACCAGGGATGGAATGGAGGGTGGGGCAGAGTGAAGATGCCGTGGCCTCCCTCCGTAGAAATCTCTGCAGGGATTGCAACTTAGTGGTACCTTGTAGTGAATAAGACTGCACAGTACCTGCCAACCAAGAGAGATAGATGAAGATGTCCTGCTGCTGAGCCAACAACTATTCAAAATTTCTCTCCTCAGATGAACTTGGTTCATTACAGCCTAATTGTAATATTAAAGCACACCTCCATCCCAAAGTTCTGACCACCCCTCACTGGGCATGCCCTCTATATTCTGTTGACAGTATCTTTAAAAGCAAAGCAAGAGAATTTTATGCCAATCAGAAACGAAGATATTTATGACTAAAGTAACTCAAGCTCCACCTAAACATGAAGAAATAGCATAAAAAGAAGTTGAGAATGGGGAATATATCAGGGAAGACCCAATCGAAACTGCTGGGATAAGTCAATGGGCTGAACCTGTCTTCTCCCCCTGTAAGGACACCGACTGGTTAAGAACAACACTCCACGTGTGCTAAATATTGCTAGTAGGATTGGAGCTTGCTTAACGATGTAGTATATTGCTTTAAACACGTTTTTGTAGCCAGATACTATCACCGGCAATCTTCAAACCTTAACCTGTCACAATTTTGTATTAATAATGAGTGTTATTCTGTAAACTGCTGGAGTGAGTCCTTTACAGGTCCTAGCAGTTGCCAGTAAGGGATAATACATTCAAATAAAGTGGGAAGACTGGGGTCTCCCTTATGCTGTTGGCTTAACTTCATTCAAACCAAGCTATGACATTGATGCTTTCTAAGCAATATAAAAGATAAAGAGAAGTGAAGATCTCAGTAGTATTTTTACAAAAACCTCATGACTATATGAATGGATTTCAAGGGTGTGGCAGGTACCAAGTTTTGTTGTTGAGATGAACTCCAGGTCTTCTGTGAAAAACTTTCCATGTGTCAGTGCTGTAGCGAGAGCCTTCACAAAAACATGCAAATAGGAGCCTGTGATATGAATATTCATGTAACATACTGATTGCCTTTCTGTCCCCTGGAGAAAAAGATATCACCATTCTGAAGAGAGAAAATGCTGGGGGTTCATTTCTGGCAGCCATAGAGCAATTTGCTGTGATTTCAATTTTTCCTGGTTACACTACAGAATCAGCCAAGGTCTCGTTGGTACCTGTGGTCCCAATGTGCAAGGTCCTGTACTAACCCAGTGTCCAAGGGCACTCCATGCCCTACAGAGCTTAACAGACCTTGCCTGTTAAAAACCCACAGTTTTCAGGACCGAAATTCATTTGGAAGCTTGAGAATATTTAGGTGAGGGAGGAAACTAGCATGGTCCCATTCCTAAAACTTTTCATATTGCAAGTAGATGAGATTTGAGCCCTATCACAGGGACTCATGATGCTTTTTACCCTTTTCCTGCATATGCTTCAACTTAACCCTGGAAAAAAACCCGCAGCTTTCCTTTTGCTGCCTACCCACCCACCCCACTATGTAGCTCTTCAAAAGTCTTAAGGTCTTACCATGGGAAAACTAACTCCACATGCCTGTGGAGGATCAAAAGAAACTCTAGTTTTCTAGCAAATCGGTTGAACTTTTCAGCTCCTGGACTCTGGGATGAAAGAGCACAGTGACTCCCCTGACTGTGCTTTGCTGAGAGCACACCCTGCTCACCAAGAGTATCACTGGTGGCCAGGGGAAAGAAGAACCCAGATCCTAAATCCTCATAGGGATCAAACAAGGGTCACCCACAAAATCACAACCCTGTCCTCTGCACAAAAACATCTCCACTCTTTGTGCCACCCAACACAGCCCTCCTGAACCAACATGCAAATCCTGCACACTGACACTGACACCAGGTAAGGGGATACCCAGCACATTTACATCCCTGCACCTGCCCTGCTCTCAAGACCAGAGGCACCAAAATCCCCCCCACCAGCAGCTCTATAAAGCTCCTCTTTCCAGACCTGACACTCAGGCAACAGCAGACGCTGACCTGTGTTTGGCATTGGTGCAACAGCCCCTTGTCCAGCACAGCACTGCTCCCAGCTCCCAGGATGGAAGCTTGTCACTCTCCAGAGCAATCCAATGTCACCTCATACGCTGCCACGGCTGTGGCCATTGTCACCCTTGAGACGTTTGCTGGCATGTGGATAAATGCTTTCATTGTTTCTGTCATTTGCATGGCCTGGGTCAAAAGGAAAACCTTGAACTCTAATGAGAAGATCTTGCTGTTACTGGGATCCTCCCGGGTTTGGTATTTGTGCATCTCTTGGGTATATTTCTTTCTTTCAATAATTTATCCCCATTTCCTTTATGTTCACCCCACACTTCAACTAGTTGTATCTCTTCAAAGCTTGTTAAATTATTCCAACATATGGGTTTCAGCCTGTCTTTGTGTTTTTTATTGTATAAAAATCTCCAATTTCAGGAACAGCTTCTTCATGTACCAGAAAGTAAAAATTGACAGGATGGTGCCCTGGCTCTTGTTGGGGTCAGTGTTTTTCTCCCTGGTTATTGGAATCATTGTCTACTATGTCATTGATAAAGCTTTCTGTAAAAACCTCAATTTCAATTGCCAAGGATGTATTTGGAAAGTAAGTATCAGAATAGAAGAACATTTTTTCCCCATTTATTTTATCACTGGCTTTGGATTTGTCACTTCATTCATGGCAGTCACCTTTTCTGCCCTTCTCCTTCTCTTTTCTCTCTGGAGACACAAGTGTAACATGCAGACAAACTCCATGAAGGACCTCAGCATGGATACCCACATCAAAGCCATGAAATCCATTCTCTCCTTTTTAGTAATGTACAGCATCGACTTTGTATTTTTGATCTTGACACTGATTTATGCAATTAGCAGCCAAAATCACACAGATTTCCTTATTTCTGTATTTCTGTTTGCTTTTCCAGGTTTTCAGCAATCCCAAATTTTGATTTTCAGCAATCCCAAATTGGAAAAGACATTGCTAAGGATTGTGCCCTGTGTGAATGCAAGGTTTGCATGAAGTAGGAACTGTTGGAAGAGTCATTAAATCTCTTATGCAAACTCTCCATGTTGTGTGGAAGGGAAAGATATTCTCTCTTTATCACTGAAGTTAAGAGTATAATATTCAAATACTTTGACTGAAATTAGAATGAGCAAAAGAAATTTTTATTATCCTTAAATTTAGGCATTTTTTTGAGCAAAGCTCTTGTCAATAATAAAGTCTTTTAGACCTTATACATGTGATTTGGTTGCAAAAGGGCAATAACAATATGCAAATGGTGAGGCACTTGCTGATTGAAACAACTGAACTGAACCACAGGTTTATCTCTATTTTGGTTAACAGTTCTTTCTTCTCTGTCTCCCTTCTTTGTAACATTATCAGCTGTATCACTGTCTGTCTGACAGTGCAGGTGGGGTGGGTGCACCTTGAAGGACTGCAGCCTAAGGAGACCCCACACTGGAGCCGGCTTATCCTGAAGGACTGCAGCCCAGGAGTGGGATCCACACTTGAGCAGGGGAAGAGCGTGAGGAGGAAGGAGTGGAGGAGAAAACTCATTATGAACTGATCACAATCATCATTCCCTGTCCCCCTGTGCTGCTGAAGAAATGGCGGTGGAGAAGCCAGGAATGCAGGAGCGAATTTTGGATGTGAAGAATAAGAAGAACGGGGAAAGGGAAGGGGTTCAAGATTTGTGATTCTTCCTCCTCACCCTAGTCTGTCTTCTATAGGCAATAAAGTCAATTCATTTTCCCCAACTCAAGTCTGTTTTCTCCATGACAGTAACTGGTGAGTGATCTCCCTGTCCTTATCTCGACCCATGAGCTTTTCCATCTTCTTTTCCACCCCTGCCCTGTTGTGGAAAAAAAGAGAAAGAGCTGGGGGCCTGGCAGGTGCCCAACCACTAGTGTCGGCCAACCACTGCTGTCCTCTAAATGTGACACAATTCCAACACAAAAAGAGCAGAACATGATTTGTTCATTTCTGTCATCATCTTGGGCACAGAGTGACATCTTAGCTCACAGAAGCTGCCAAGGGTGTGTTTATCATGCTTTTTGGCAGGTTTTGCTTTGGCTCTTGCTCTCCCAGAAGGAGAACATGTGCCAGGTGTGCAGCCCAAACATCAGAGGTCTCCTGAAGCTTCTCAGATTTTCTTTTCCCCCAGTAAAGCAAATACGTCCTTCTTGTAGGACAACACTGCAAAGGACTCTGTAGATTCACTGCACTGTCTTTTAGAAAGTGACCCAGAGGAAGAGTTTCTGCTCAGGGAACATGAGTGGCCCTGGGATGCTAATTTGAAAAGTTGAAGTGAAGGTGAAAAATCTTGTCTTGTGAGCTTTCTCTTCGAAGAGTTTTCTTGCCATGGGCATTCTCTTCCCTCTGTCTCTCCATCCCCACAACAATGAAAGGGGAAGAATTTAATATTGAAGTGTAAGTGGTTTTTAATTGGATGGGGCTCTGAACAACCTGGGCTAGTGGGAGGTGTCCCTGTCCACAGTAGGGGGGTTGGAATGAGATGATCTTTAAGGTTTCATCCAGCTCAAAGTACTCAGTAGAAATTCAGTAGCAACCAAGGCTGATCATCTGGGATTCCCCATGTCATAAAAGGAGAAAGAAAGGGCTGCTAGGGAGGGAAGAGGTTCAGCCTGAACCGAGCTCCAATGGAAGCAATTCAATCTGTGTGTGATGTGATTCAGATCACAACAAAATCTGTGTCCATCCAGATGCATAAACGTGGGGGTGAGGTGCCATTTGAAATGCACAAAGGCATCCAAAATATTCACATGGACTTGTAGATGCAATTTCTAGGAGACTCCTTCCCCTTCTCAAGTGGTGCAGGAGGGGATGGATGTGAACCAGCAGCAGATACCTGTGCTTCAAGCACCTGACCCACATCTTCCTGCTCTGAAACCCCAGCATGTGAGACTCAGATATTATAACCTTATTTTAATAAGGTACCAAATGGCCCACACAGAGCTGAGCCCAAATTAAAGCCACAGTATGCTCCTTCCAGAGTAATATTTTCATATAAATGGCCCTTGCACAAGCACAGTCCCAGCACAGGTAGTTCAGCTTCAGACAGGTTGTTATAGAAATAACTTCTGTTCTCTTCACATACATATGGACAGAAGAAGAAATAAAGAAGCAAACAAACCTACCCAACCCTGTACCGTGTTTCCTGTTTTATCAGCAAAAACAGAAGAAACTGACACCAAAGCATAAAGAAGAGAACAGGCAGCATCAGGAAATGAAAGTTCTCCCAAGGCAATGCTCTGCCTAACATCAACACCAACAATTATCAAAAGAAATAATATTTTTGAATGGCTGCATGCAAAACTAACTTGCTCATTGTAGGTGGCCAAGGGACAAAAGAATCCAGATCCTGAAGCCTGACAAGGATCAAACAAGGGTCAGTTACAGAACCACAACCCTGTCCTCTGCACAAAAACATCTCCACTCTTTGTGCCACCCAACACAGCCCTCCTGAACCAACATGCAAATCCTGCACACTGACACTGACACCAGGTAAGGGGATACCCAGCACATTTACATCCCTGCACCTGCCCTGCTCTCAAGACCAGAGGCACCAAAATCCCCCCACCAGCAGCTCTATAAAGCTCCTCTTTCCAGACCTGACACTCAGGCAACAGCAGATGCTGACCTGTGTTTGGCATTGGTGCAACAGCCCCTTGTCCAGCACAGCACTGCTCCCAGCTCCCAGGATGGAAGCTTGTCTCTCTCCAGAGCAATTCAATGTCACCTCATATGGTGCTATGACTGTGGCCATCATCACCCTTGAGACATTTGCTGGCATGTGGATAAATGCTTTCATTGTTTCTGTGATTTGCATGGCCTGGGTCAGAAAGAAAACCTTGAACTCTAATGAGAAGATCTTGCTGTTTCTGGGATGCTCCCGGTTTTGGGTTTTGTGCTTCTCATGGGTATATTCCTTTTTTTCAATAATTTATCCCAATTACTTTTATGTTCCACCCACATATACTCTAATTTTATCTATTCAGAACTTTTTTGAGTGTTCCAATTTGTGGGTTTCAGCCTGTCTTTGTGTCTTTTATTGTATAAAAATCTCCAATTTCAGGAACAGCTTCTTCATGTACCTGAAAGTAAAAATTGACAGGATGGTGCCCTGGCTTTTGTTGGGGTCAGTGCTTTTGTCCCTGGTTATTGGAATCCTTGTCTATGATTTTGTTCATAAACCACACTGTAACAATTCCACCAGTGAAGGAAATTTTTCAAAAGTGAGTATCAGAATGGAGGAACATTTTTTGTCTATTTTTTTAATCTATGGCTTTGAGTTTGTCACTTCATTCATGGCAGTCATCTTTTCTGCCCTTCTCCTTCTCTTTTCTCTCTGGAGACACAAACGCAACATGGAGACAATGATGGACCTCAGCATGGATGCCCACATCAAAGCCATGAAATTTATTCTCTCCTTCTTTGTAATATACAGCATCAACTTTGCATGTTTGATATTGAATATGGTTTATACCAGAGAGAATGCAAGTCCTGTGGTATTTCTTCTTTATGTACTTCTCTACACCTTTACTGTTGTTCATTCCCTTATTCTGATTTTCAGCAATCCCAAACTGGAAAAGTCAATGCTAAGGATTCTGGCCTGTGTGAAGTGTAAGTTTTGCATGAGGTAGGAACTGTAGTAAAAGCTGGAGCCCTTGAAAAATACTTATATTTCATTATAGAAAACAAATCGTTTAATCTGTAATGCAATTTTCCAGGTAGTGTGGATGATACAGATGTTCTAGAAAACTTCATGAAAATTCTTTAAACCACATGAGCATGAGTTAAATCATTATCACTTCATTTAGATAAACCTTTGAGCTAAATTATTGTCAATAACAAATTCATTTAGCTCTGGTCACATGGGCTGTATGTAAAAAGGCAATGACAATACTGCAAACCTTCCTCAAACACTTTGGCATTTGCTGATTGAAATGACTGAACTGAACAACAGGTTTATCTCTATTTTGGTTTACATTTCTTTCTACTGTGGCTCTGTTCCTTGTAATATTTCCAGTTGTATCAGTGCCTGTCAGAGTAGGTGGGTTGGGTGTTCCCTGAAGGACTGCATCCTATGGAGACCCCATGCTGGAACTGGCTTATGCTGAAGGACTGCAGCCCATGGGTGGGACCCACACTTGAGCAGAGGAAGAGCGGGAAGAAAAAGAAGCGGAGGAGACAACACGTTATGAACTGACCACAACCCCCCTTTTCTGTCACACTGTGCCACTGAGGGGGAGGAGGTGGAGAAGGTGGGAATGTGAGAGTGAATTTTGGCCTGTGATGAAGGAGGGGGGAAGGCGAGGGGTTCTAGTTTTGTGGTTTTTTCTTATTATCCTACTCTATATTCAATTGGCAATAAATTTAATTTTCCCCAAGTCAAATCTATTTTGCTTGCGACAGTAACTGGTGAGTGATCTCTCTGTCTTTATCTTGAGCCATGAGTGTTTCTATCCTATCTTCCCTCTCTGCCCTGTTGTAGAGTGGGAGTGAAGGAGAGGCTGTGTGAGGGTCCAGCAGGTGTCCAAATTTAACCATACACAGCAAGCCATGTAAATTTAAAATAGTTCCAGCATCCACAGAACAGAATCTGATTTGTTCATCTGTCACCAGCTCAGGCTCAGGGGGACATTTTACCTCATCCCAAGTGCCAGTTTTGCATTTCTCATAATAACACCTTCAAACACACTTCCTTCCTCTTCATGAAATGCGAGAAACAACCATTTAGGCCAGAGCAACCTCTCAACCACTGTAATATCTCCTTTCCCAAACACCACACAATCTCTCAGGCTGCCTCACCAACCAACCCATCTCTCTTTAAACAGCAACTGCCCAGAAACAAATAAACAAATAACTAATGCCACTTTATAAAATGTTAGTCCTCCTTCTCTGTCTAAGGAGGATTTGGGGTTGAATTAAGATTTCCATATCAAGTTTATAATACCTGCCCAGAGGAGATTTTTATTCTGTTTCTCAGGATTGCATCCTGAACCAATTGTGGACTTCTGAGCATTAAAGTTTAGTTATGGATGCAATGGATTTCCCCAGTAGAAACTGTGGAACTAAGAGCCTAAGTAGTTAGTGAACTAACTAGTTAGGCTACTCATCTGGGATTTCCCATATAAAGGAGAAAGACAAGGATTGTGGAGAGGGAAGAGGTTCAGCCTGAACCAAGTTCAGATGGAAGTAATTCAGTCTGATGGAATTCTTCTGATGCAGAAACACACGGGTCTGGTGCTACGTGAGATGCAAAAAGGGCATCCAAAAGTGGCTGGTAGATGAAAAACTGAGAGATTCTTTCCCCTTCTCAAGTGGTGCTGGAGAGCATGGATTTGAATTAAAAGCAGACATCTGTATTTCAAGTGCCTGACCAACATCTTCCTGCTTTAAAAACCCAGCATTTGAGACTCTGATTTACATCCTTATATTTTTTAAAGGTGTGAGATTCTCCAGGTAGAACTGAACACAAACTCCAGTCCTGGTATGGTCCTTTTGGTGTAATATCTTCATTTAATTTCCCTGTACAAGCACAATCCCATCAGAGACGCTTCATCTTCAGACCTGTTGTAATACAAATAACGTCTATTCTTCTCATATACATCTAGAGAGAAGAAGAAAGAAAGAAGGAAAACAAACAAACAAGCAAAAAAAGCCACCTACACCATTTATTGTGTTTTTTTCAACAAAACAAGAGGGAATTCAGAGTAAAGGATAAAGAAGAGAACAGGCAATATCAGAAAATGAAAATTCTCTCAAGGCAACATGCTAATGTCCAACAATATAAAAAACTATGAAAAGAAATAATATTTTTGAAAGACTGCAGACAAAACTAATTTGCTCATTGTAGTTGACCGAAGCACAGAAAAGCCCAGATCCTGAAGCCTCACAGGGATCAAAATGGGTCAGTCACAAAATCACGACACTGTCCACAGCACAAAAACATCTCCACTCTTTGTGCCACCCAACACAGACCTCCTGAACCAACATGCAAATCCTGCACACTGACACTGACACCAGGTAAGGAGATACCCAGCACATTTACATCCCTGCACCTGCCCTGCTCTCAAGACCAGAGGCACCAAAATCCCCCCCACCAGCAGCTCTATAAAGCTCCTCTTTCCAGACCTGACACTCAGGCAACAGCAGACGCTGACCTGTGTTTGGCATTGGTGCAACAGCCCCTTGTCCAGCACAGCACTGCTCCCAGCTCCCAGGATGGAAGCTTGTCACTCTCAAGAACAGTTCAATATCACTTCATATGATGCCACAGCTGTGGCCGTTGTCACCCTTGAGGCATTTGCTGGCATGTGGATAAATGCTTTCATTGTTTCTGTGATTTGCATGGCCTGGGTCAAGAAGAAAACCTTGAACTCTAATGAGAAGATCTTGCTGTTACTGGGATCCTCCCGGTTTTGGTATTTGTGCATCTCATGGGTATATTTCTTTCTTTCAATAATTTATCCCCATTTCCTGTATGTTCAACCCACACTTCAACTAGCTGCATCTATTCAGAGCTTTTTAAGTTATTCCAGTCTGTGGTTTTCAGCCTGTCTTTGTGTCTTTTATTGCATAAAAATTGCCAATTTCAGGAACAGCTTCTTCATCTACCTGAAAGTAAAAATTGACAGGATGGTGCCCTGGTTCTTGTTGGGGTCAGTGCTTTTCTCCCTGGTTATTGGCATCATTGTCTATGATATCGCTAATAAACCGCACTGTAACAACCGCAATTCCACTGGAAGAGGTAATTTTTGGAAAGCAAGTATCAAAATGGATAAACATTTTTTCCCTTCTTTTTTTATTGCTGGCTTTGGATATGCTGTTTCATTCATGGCAGTCACCTTTTCTGCTCTTCTCCTTCTCTTTTCCCTCTGGAGACACAAACGCAACATGCAGACAAACTCCATGAAGGACCTCAGCATGGATGCCCACATCAAAGCTATGAAATCCATTCTCTCCTTTTTTGTAATGTACTGCATCAACTTTGCATCTTTGATCTTGACACTGGTTTATGCCACGAGGAAGGGAAATCCTGTGACGTTTCTCATTTTAGTATTTCAATACGCTTTTCCGGGTGCTCATTCACTTATTCTGATTTTTGGCAATCCCAAACTGGAAAAGACATTGCTAAGGATTCTGCTCTCTGTGACATTCAAGGCTTGCATGAGGTAGGAACTGTAAAAAACTGCTGTAGCACTTGCAAAACGTCGATATTTCATTCTAGAAAGGGAGTCATTTAATCTCTCATGCAACTCTCCAGGCAATGTAGATGATACAGATGTTCAGCCTTTATCACTGAGATTAAGAAGATATCATTCAAATCCTATGAACTAAAATAGTGTGGCTTAAATAAAATATTTTCAATTATAATTTCATCCAGGTAATTCTTTGAGTTAAATTTTTGCCAATTAAAAATTTATTTAGACCTGGTACATGGGCTGGTTACAGAAGGGCAATAACAATACTGCAAACTTTCCTCAAACACTTTGGTATTTGCTGATTGAAACAACCAAAATAACAACAGGTTTATGTCTGTTTTAGTTTATGTTACTTTCTGCTGTTCTAGTGTAATATGATGAGCTGTATCACTGTCTGGCAGTGGCTGATAACTGATGTGTGAACACATTGATCCCTGTCACTCTCCACAGGTGGTCACTGACACACAAACAGTGATGCAGGAATGGCCGTGGGGGGCACAGGTGGGTGCAGAGCCCATTGCCCACACCAGCCCTGAGCGTCCTCTCTGCCCCACTTCCTGCCAGAACAGGATTGCCCTGCTCTGTGTGACTGCTCTCCTGCTCTGCTTTTACTTGTAGGTGAGATTGACTTTTCCAAATGGACACTGGCCCAGTAAAATAACCATGAAATAGGATTTGTGCTGGATCAGGGGAAGACCATGAGAAGGAAGGAGTGGACAAGACAACACATTATTATATTATGAACTGACTGCAATCCCCATTCTCCTTCCCCCTGTGCTGCCGATGCAGAGGAGGTGGAGAAGCTGGAAATGACAGTGGAGTTGAGTTGAGTCTGGGATGAACGGGGGATTGGAGACATCGGTTTCTAGTTTTGTGTTTGTTCCTCATCATCCTACTCTGTTTTCAATAGGCAATAAATTCAGTTCATTTTCCCCAATTCGAGTCTGTTTTGTCATGACAAAATAACAAATGAGTGAGTGTTCCCCCTGCCTTTATCTTAACCCATGAGCTCTTCCATGCCTGTCCTGTGTATGGGTGAGAGTGATGGAGCAGCTGAGTGGGGGGCTGGCAGCTGCCCAAGGTCAACCCTCCACAGCAGGTCCTCTAAACATGAAATAGTTCCAGCATGAACTGAGCAGAACCTGAATTGGTCATTTCTCTCACCAGCTCAAGTCCTGAGGTGGATCTTAAAAATCTCATCTGGACACATCTCCCCACTGAAAGGCCTTGAAAGGACAGGCGCCAACACAACTCCCTTCTCTCCCTCATGTTGCTTGTGCACTTCCTCCTTTAACAGGACAGTCCCAGCTGATTTCACAACAAGATCCTGGAAGACCCATCTGATTCCCTACTTCCCATGCAACATCATCCCTCACAACCTCACATACCACAACACACAGCAGGCAAAACCAGCATCTTGCCAATGTCAGCACCACACAAAACAAGGCAGCCCCAGCAAACCACACTGCAGATACCTTCTGCCATCTCCAGGAAAGCCCTGAGAACATGACACCCAGCACAGCATCACTGCCCTGTGCACCAGCCCCACTCAGCTGCACCTGGAGGGGACACGTTATCCACCAGCACAGCCACAGTGCACAGCCCACATGGAGAGATGCACTGATGTGCCCAGCCTGGGGAAGCTGACCCAGAAGAGATGTCACAGGTCAATGGGAGGGGCTGCCCAGTGCTGGCAGGGTATGGAAAACTGCTTTGGGTCACATTCCATGTTTCTGTGATTGAGAAGTTAAACAGTTAGAAATGCTTTTGCCATGGGAAGTGTTGATGATCAAAGGCACAGCTCAGGACCAGTTTCACGGCATTCCTAAAGGCAGAGATATAAAAATAGTTGGGAGTACTGCTGAAAAGAAGGCAGTGTTCCAATACTCTTGGAAGTCACAGATCTCTGAAAGCAGTAAGGAGGAGCACATTTTCCCTTTTGCTGGGATAGGAATGGGAGATTCAGGCTGTTGGACCCATGTGTCCAGTGAAAGTTCAAGATCAACATCTCAACTTCAGCCAGAAGAAGCAACTACACCCCACGACTGAGAAAAGAGAGAGGTAACACCAGAGGTCACAGGCACCTGTAGTGCCTCCTGGTTGATGCAGGACCAGAAGAAAACAAGGAAAGACCGTGGATATCAGCAGAGCAAGCAGAACCACAACCTCAGATGCTTTTGTGATTCAGGTAGGACTAAAACCATTTCCCTCCCTCACAATATGGGTAACTGCCGGTCATCTCAATAACTTTAAACATTCCAGTGATTTAGAGTATTGGTATATTTAAACATATTCTGCAGTTTTTTGATATTTGAAATCTGATTCATAGAGACACACAGAAAGACAGAAGCATTTCTACCTCTTCCCTGTTAAGGATGTTGTTTGCAGTATATCTCAAGGACACATCCTTTTGGGCATTTGCTTCCCCCATTCACGTGTATATCACCCTGCAGATTCACCTGAGATCTGCCAGTGCCTTTGCTCTGCATTTCACATGCTCAGAGGCACAAACAGACAGGACAAACTACTGCTTCCCCTTTTTTTTCCCATTTTTCTTTGGAGCAGAGGTTGTGCAGTTCTCCCAAAAACATGGTGGGTTTCTCCCAAGCTCCTCTTTCTTCTGTTCCCAGTCTTCATCTCTCTGGTCTAAGGGGATTCCTTTCATTGCAGCTGTCGTGCGGTAGTTTCTGCTCTCCACCTCTGCCCTGCGAGAGAAAACAAGAGTGAGCACAGCACAGTCACATCTCCAGGTTGTTCACGAGGCACCATCTCCAGGGTCCATCTCCAGGATTGTGCCTCAGTCTGGTTAAACACCTGCTGTCACTAACACTTGAGAAAACCCTGCGTTGTGCCCAGCATGGTGCAGCCCCAACCTCTCCTCACAAAGACCCCCCCTGGGCCCCATCACTGTCAGGATCTGGACATGGAAACTCCAAGTGTAAGTCTTGTCCAACAGAAGGCAAACCCTTTCCTCCTACTGCAGAGCTCTGATTTTGTGGGCACTCAGGATTTATGCAGCTCTATCAGAAACACATCATCAAGTATCAGGAAAAAAATACTTTTTTCTGTGAAAGAACAGCTCTGTCACATCAGTGAAATGCTATCCCAACTTAGAGCAGGAAGCAAAGCCAGTGCTTTCACACTGATGAGCTTCATCACATAAGCTTACTACGTCAGAGAATGATAGAATGGTTTGGGTTGGAAGGGACCTTAAAGATCATCTCGTTCCAACCCCCTGCCATGGGCAGGGACACCTTCCACTAGATCAGGTTGCTCCAAGCCCCATCCAACCTGGTCTTGAACACTTTCAGAGAACAGCTTCTCTGGGCAACCTGTGCCAGGGCCTTTACCACCCTCACAGTGAAAAATTTCTTCCTAGTATCTAATCCAACCCTACTTAGCTAGGCTATTCCCCCTTGTCCTCTCACTCCATGCCCTTGTCAAAAGTCCCTCTCCAGGTCTCTTGTAGGCTCTCTTCAGGTACTGAAAGGTGATCTAAGGTCTCCACAGAGTCTGTGTTTGAGAGAGATTGTTGAGGCCCTAAGCCTGCTGGTGTTTAAGAGGCATTTGGAAAATGCCCCTAATAACATGCTTTAACTTTTGGTGAGCACTGAAGTGGTCAGGCCATAGGACCAGATGATTGTGGCAGGCCCCTTTGAACTGAACTATCTTTATTTTCTCCTATTAACTATCTGCTACCAAGGGCAAGAAACATCTTTCTGTAGACTTCGAAATGTATGTACCTATACACACGTGAGTACGAACATATGCTTTGGGCTCAGATAGAAGGAGCCTTTGCTGCAGGTTCAACACTTGGCACTTTGAAGAGAGGCTGGCAGCAGGCACAGGCTGTGGGTGTCTGTGCCAGCTCAGCACCATCCTTGGCAGCTCTCGCAGCAACCAGGGTAAAGCCCTTTTCATGCAAAACAAATCTGATGCAAAATATGTGTTTGTTATTCAGAAGTAGCTGTTTTGAAGGCTGTTTCCTAACCTTTGCATGTCCATGCAAACCTCAGCGAGTCGTATGGATACTTGGTAGCAAAATATTCCCAATATTTGCATGTTAATAATATTTCCATGTTGATACATGTAATATTTCCATGTGAATGCAAAGAGTCCTCAGCACAGAGCAGTGGCCCAGCCTGGGCAGGCAGGTAGTTCATGCAGCTGGCAACACCTGGGGACAGACACACAGCGTTCAAGGGTCATGGTAGTGCTAGATGGGGCTGAATTAGGATTTAGGAAGGATTTGGATACTCATAGCCCTGTTTAGATATGCTCATCAGCCCTGCATTTGGCACAGACCCTCAAATTTGAAAATGGAAAACCTGCCTTTTCTCTCTTTTTGCATGACAAGCAAATACCCAAAACTGACAAAATATTCCTCATATTTATATACCACAGAAACCATGAGTGGAGTGCAGACCTGCTCTGTGCTGTGCAGCATTATGTGCAGGCACACACTTAATTCTGTGTCTGCAGCACACGTTGGTACTGCCCAGCTGCTGACACTGCCTGACCACCTCTGGGACCTTCTGCACATCTAAAGGAGCAGAAGGTAATCAAAATTATACTATAAATGCCAGCCATTCCAGCTCCAAGGTTGATGGTATGAGGAGGTGAAGCCATTGCAGTTGTAAGTTACAGTGGTTGGGCTTAAAAAAAGTGTTCCTGAGTAACAGTGATAAACTCTTGGCTGCCCACAGGCTGTGTTATGGCTGTGAGGTGACTGTACAGGCTTTGCGTGCCTTATAAAATGTCCTAGGCATGGGCATTCAAAGCATCTTCCCAGGTAAGTTCTCCCAGCCATGCTCATAGATGAGCCATGACGCTGTGGGGTGAGTCAGGCCAGCATATGGCTCTGAAAGGCACATTTTCCAGCTTAAATCAGTCATTCACCTCAGAAAACCCTTCATCAGCTACCTGAGTTGCCCTAGGCTGTTGCTACGGTGTCTCAGACCAGGATGTCAATCATCCTGTCAATCAACTTGTCAGTCATTCTCCCAGGAACCTCTGCCTGCCGCGGGCATGGCCCGTTGGGATCATCCAGGCAATTCCCCTACCCTTGCTGTCACCTCACTGCCATGGCCCTCGTGCACAGCCAAGTGCCCAGCAAATGCTACAGATTGGACAGGAATTACTGGTGTGGTTAATGCAAAAAGGACAGCATTGAATAGGCAAGTAATTGCTATAAATGATTCATCAAGGGAGAGAAGCCTGCAGACTTTCACTCTCTAGGTTAGACAACATTTACCTGTGCTGGTATAGAAACTAAGCATGCCAAGAGCTGAGAACAGTATAAAGAGAAACTCCATTGGAACACAGTGCCCCATTCTCAAAGGTCTGGCAAACCTGAGCTTTACTACAAAGCCAGGGTCTAGGCAGTTAAGACCCTACTTAGCAAAGCTTAGGTAACAGCTGCTCGTTGTTTAAATGTCTTTAAACTGAATGTCTGAGGGTAAGAAGAGCTGATACTTCTGTGTGGAAGGAAGGTGGTGAATAGTGAGGGTTTGCACATGTCAGCTCCAAATATAGCACGGCTTTAGCTCTAAGGTGTCCCTGGCAGGGTTCAAGGCCAGGCTGGATGTGCCTTGAAGCAACCTGGTCTAGTGAAAGGTGCCCCTGCCCATGGCAGAGGGTTGGAATGAGATGAGCTTTAAGGTCCCTCTCAAGCATTCTATGATTCTGTGTTGGATGAGCAGGTAAAATGCAAAGGTTCCAGCAGCTTTCATAATAGCCAGAGCTTAGAAACTGGAACCTGTGGCTGCCCTAGAAAGTTTTCTGGGCTTTGTACAGGGGGATTTTGCACAGTTTGGGTGTCTTTTCCTATGGCAGAACACTGATGTTGTGTGAAGATAAAAGGTGGGCATGGAGCCCTAACAGAGGAAACAAGAAGCTGTAGAAGTACAGCTAAAGGACAGCAGCACCTACAGAAAGGTTTATGTGGACTAAAGAAAAGTGGCACTTGGTAGGCACTGGCCTCCTCAGACATTTGCCCAGTCACCATGCCTGATTTTTAACTTGGCAACTCTTGTGCTGCACTGGCAAGCTGGAGACTTTGAGTTAGATATTTGTCTACAAAAAAAAATCCAGGATATACATGGTGCCAAAGTAGTCTTGAAACTGTGGCAGTGGTAAAAGAGATGCCAGTAAAGGACTATGGTGGGACTGTAAATTAACAGAAAAACCCAGGGAAGAAAAAGATTTAGGGAGCTCTCAGCATTCCAGGCTTTGGCATGTGCAGGTTTCACAGGCAGTGTATTTAAACACCAAGTAGTGTGTGGGACTGTGGTTTGCACTGAACAAGCTGGTTGACCTCTGGTGATCTGTCCCACTGCTTGAGAGAGATGCAGGTATGGGACACAGCTCAAACCTCTGGAGTACAGCATCTTAATCCAGGGAAACAGCTTTGCAAGGATGAAAATATCTGCAAGCCAAACCAGTGGCCGAAAAACAGGAATGGTAATTGGGAATCCTCTAAAAACATATTTCTCATGGCAAGTGGTGTCACAGTGCTAACTGTAAACAGTTAAGGCAGTAAGGAGTTTCCCAAAATTTGGGAGTAATATATGGCCATCCTATTAACAGATCAAATGGTCTAATTTTCAATAATTATGTAAAAAATACAACGATTCCTTTCTTTACTATAAGAAAAGCCAGATGATATACATATATATACATATATAACTGCTGAAGGGCTGCTCTTAAACAATTCAACCTGTGTCTTCAGTATTCACCACTCTCTAAGGGGTTAATCTTTGCCAGCTGTTGCTCTCGTTTCTGTTGCTTAACAATCTCTCTGTAACACCCTTACAAAAACAATGATGTCACGAGTGGTAACGCTTTTGAAAACATACCAAGGCAAACCACAGGAGGCAGTGGAAAAAAAGAATTTCTTCTAAATGACTTCCCTGTGACAAACCCGAGTTTGCTTATCTCCTACTGCTCGTGCTTGACGGCTATAACAGGCTTTAGGTGGACAGATAAGTAACACCCTGTGTTTGTTCTGTTCCTTTATAGGACAGTTTGTTTAATTTTCATTGCTGGAGCCCCATCCGCTGCCGCAGTGGGACCTGCCGTCACTACTCACTTCTCCAAGAACTTGGAGCAGTCCTGGTGACCGTAGATTTCCGCAAGCCTCTTGGGAGTGTCGCCAAAGAGGTCGGCTGCATCCATGGCGGCGTGCAGGGAGTGGAGGGTGCGGAGCACCCTCAGCCTCCCCGACTCGGCGGCAAAGTGAGCCGGAGTCCAGCCCACGTCGCTCCGCAGGCAATGCCGGGCGCCGTGATCCACGAGGAGCTTGACCAGATCCGACCGCCCTTGAGGTGGGCAGCAAAACAAGGAGAGAAAATGCAACTGCATCAGAATTTGTACCTTCAGGATGCAGGAGACAGTCACACACAGTTGATCATAATTCCCTCAGCCACGGATTTTTACCCACGACCCGACCATTTGTATTATCATATAAATGATACTCAGTAGAAAATGCTGGTTGTTTTTTCCCAAACTAGACTGCTTCCAGAAGAACTTTACAAAAAAACCAACTACTAGATCAAAAAGCTTTCTAATTTCTGAACAGCAATTAGTCATTGACCAATTGACTATTTCTTTGTTACATTTTGCTTTTTAGTTCATTGCAGTATAAAATTTAAACATAAAGAATGGGAAAACCTGTGAACAGCTTTACTAAAACAAAGGTTTGTTGGATAGGAGGTAGAGAAAATACTTGTTTTCATTCACCTTCTCATTTTTCTAACCTGGGGAATTGCTTAAACAAGCAAAAAAAAGTTATTTCTAGCCCACTTTATACTGCCTTGACTGAGCTAGATCATTCCCAATGGCCTCTAGGCAATGTTAGTCTCTCATTTTCTTAAGTAGCTCAGTTCCCTTCACTGATGCTTAAATACCTAATAATCCATCAGGGCAAAAGAAAAACATGGTCTCAAGTTTCAAACAGTAAATTATACACTTAATTTCTGAGTAAAGACAGATGCCATGACATGAGATCCCAACGTGTAACAAACACTGTAGCATGGAGGAACAGAGGCTCAGCTTCCCATTTTACACAGTGTACAATTATACATTATGTATTGTTGCATCATCTCTTTTTTGAGATGTAAAGGGATATTTGATTTTAACAGACACTTCTGAAGGGGAAGGGCCAAATGGGAGCTGCAAACACCTCTGGTCCTGCCTTGTTTACTCAAGCAGGTGAGAAAGTGTACACATAAGTGTACATGACAAGTAACTTCTTTGCACTGCATGGAGTCACCTCTTAGAAAAGTAAAGTGGGGGACAAGAGCCATGCTCTATGTACCTACCATGTAAATTGCAAATTTTCATGTGATGGAAGAAAAAAAAGTTAAAAATCACTTCGATGGCAATCCCATGAATTATTTTGTAGGCAAAGTTCCCACTTAAATTGGTATTTTTATCTTTTTTTTTTTTTTTGCTCATTAAGAACAAAACTACCAAATACAAGCTGTGATTATTTCCAGTATATGTATAATTACAACCAGCATCACCTTTTATGATGCTAGTTAGCAGAGGTAACAGAGCCAGGGGTGCCCTCACCTTTGGCAGCAGCCCAGTGCAGTGGGGTCCTGTCGTGCCAGTCAACATCCTTGTGGTTTGGGTCGCAGCGTCCTGCCTTCAAAATCTTTTCCACCAGGTCGTAGTCCCCCAAAGCCACGGCTTCGTGGAGCTCTGTCATGCTGCACCCTTCAGAAAGGTGACTGGTAACAGAGCAACAGGTGTTTGGTGGATGTTCACTGATGTATCAGCTCCTCTCAGGGCGGTTTTAATAGATCAAGCAGCACCTGGATTAAAAATGAGACAGGAACTGTGAGAAACCAGGATTTAACAAAAATAAGGGAAAAGGAATGAAAGAGGAAAAGTAATTATAATTTATCTTCAAACCGGTGATCACAGACTGATAGTGATATTTGGTCTGTAGTCATGGAAATCTGGAGCCAAGGGCAGCCCTTTATATAAAGGACTTATATAAAGGACTTGTATCTAAAGCCTTTCTGAAGGGAGTTGCTGCTAAAATCCAGCTCACAGTGAACATTTGCCACGGGTCTGTTGTGCTCACTAACCATGGAAACTGGCTCCTCCCTTGCCAGTGCTGCAGATCTGTTACTGGTAGCATTTTATTGCGACAACAGAAACGACTGTGCAAGTATCTTCTCTGATGTTCTTTGGCGCAAATAATAATAAGGGATAATAATAAGAAGAATGAAACCTACAGAAAAAGTGATGGGCAGATAGTGATAGGGCAAGGGGGAATGGACATAAACTAAAGGAGGAGAAATTTAGATTAGATGTTAGGAAGAAATTCTTGGCTGTGAAAGTGGTGAGGCCCTGGCACAGGTTGCCCAGAGAAGCTGTGGCTGCCCCATCCCTGGAAGTGTCCAAGGCCAGGTAGGATGGGGCTTCGAGTAACCTGGTCTAGTGGAAGGTGTCCCTGCCCATGGCAGGGGGTGTGGATGATCTTTAAGGTCCCTTCCAGACCATTCTATGATTCTAGAAAATAACTGAGCCCATTGCTTAAAATTCTCATTACCAGTCCCATTCAATAGACCCCCATCAAGCAGATCTCCAGCCCCTGCAAGGCTTTGGATTTCAATAATTATACCTGTGCTAGGGGGTATTTCCCAGCTGCTTTGCTGACGTCTAAGCAGATCGCAAGGATCACTAGGTACTTCATCATCCTGAGAATGGAAACTGCAATATTTTCTCCAGTCTGGTCAAATCAATGGGGAGAAAACTTATATTTCCATATTAATAGCTGAGCTTAAGCTAATTAGTCCTGTCACCCTGATAAACCAGAAGCATTTTAGGGTTTGCTGCAGCTTCTGCATTGCATTTACTTCATGGAGAAATCTTCACAGCTTTGAAAAGAGTGTGATTTTCATGTTCAGCACGTTGGAAAGGACCAACATCAGAGCTTGCAAAGGCTGATTGTGAGGGAAGGTTTGCAATCCTAAGGGCTACATCCTGAGCCAGAGATGGATTGGGCCATTTATCTGCTCCCAACTCCCATAAGCATACCAATCACTTCCCAAGTCCAGGCTTGAAGGACATAGAATCATCTCCACTCTGATTTTTTGTAAGAAAAAGATGAAGTACATAGGTCAGAGGGATTCACAGCCTGCTTCAGTCTTAGGTGGTTGGACTGTGCAGACAAGATCCAAAAAAAAGACTCATACTTGTGTTCTACTGAGCTTGACTCCTGCATGTCTGGGAATATCTGAGCATATCAAAAAATAAAATAAATTCTGGAGCTCCTAGTGGGCCACAGATGTATTGTCTTTGACATGCCTTGTTACTTGAAGTAACTAGTGGTTACTTCAACCACTTGTGCACTGCCTCCTCCTCATTGCCTCTCACTAGTCTTGAAGAACCTGTTCCTTTAGATTAAGCAGAGATGTTCTGAGCTGTCCTCCAAGATTTCAACATTAAATCTATCCTGAAAATGTCACATTTTAATGCATCCAGCCCATCACTGAAATGAGGGATGGACCAAAGTACAGGATAAAAAACAAACTCTTGGACCTTTTCATACAACTTTCTTATTCTTTTCCAGCTTCAGAGAGAAAGGGAGAGGAAGACAAGCCACTGATCCCACTCCAAGAGCTCATCAGCTCTCCAAGGGGACAGTCCATGGGACAGCTTCATAAGCAATTTAGGCCAAGCCAAATTTTACCTCCCCTCCTCCCCTGCTGCTTCCTTTGAAGCTCATATGGCCGTTTAATAGCTGCTCATCTCTCATAAAATAATCTGTTATTATTGGTGCTGGTTTTAGGGTTAGTTCCCTGAATTCAGTGTTACCGAGGGGGCAAATGCCAGGGCTGTGCAAAGGGGGGGTGAGTGCAGGTCCCTGCCAGTAGGGACCTGTGCTCAATCCGCTTTAAACCTCTCCAGAAGTTGTACTCAGAAGCGGGATATGCTTCCCTAGAGTGTGATTACCCCCTTTTCCTAAGGCCAGAGGAAAAGATTCGGCTTTTTACGGAGCGACCTTGAGGCAAAGCGCTCCTCCGCAGCTGGTCCCCCCCGCCTCGTCCAGCCACAGCTTCTCCGCGGGATGTTGCAACCCATCCGGGGGAATTTTCTCTTGGGGCTCCTGGTGCTTGACGCAGCCCCACTCCGCCACGCTCGGCAGCACCGCCGGGACATCCAGAATCCATACATATGATCCCGTCCCTGCCACACGGAGGCACAGCCCGGCACCTCGGCGGCAGCGGGATCCGCCGGGACGCGCAGTCTTTGCTTGGGATGGCCCCGTGCCAGAAACTTGTTTTCCAGGCCCAGGGGAGATTTCTCCCGGGAAGATTGTCTCAGCTGAAAACTAAGGCAAAGTTTGGTCCCTCCCCTTCGGGCAGAGCCCGGCAGTGGCTCTGCCTGCGGGACAGACGTCCTCCTGTGGGAGCAGCCGCCGCTCCCCTGGCTCCGCAGGGCTCTGGGTGGCCGTCCTGCTCCTCTGGACGGCGGGACGGGAGCACAGGGCGACCGGGACACCGCACACCAGGTATGGGAAGCACCAGGCGCTGCTCGAGGGCAAAAAAAGGGTCTGGGGAGAGCACGGGGAGGAGCGACGGTGACGTGAGGGGGATTTTAAAGAGCTGGGTGGTTGCTGCGCAGCCCTTCACACAGGTTATCAGCGCTCCCCGCTCCCCGGGTTCAGCCGACTCATGCAGGAAGCCTGTTCCTAGTCCTCGAGGGATCGCGTTTCTCCAGTTCCTCCCTTCCAGCCCCGTATCTGGCCCCAAATCCCTGTGCGTCCCTGCGGAGGGGTGGGATTCACTCCGGTGGACGTCCCCCTTCGCCGTTGAGTGTAGGGCGAATTTTCCGGTGGGGAATAGTAACCCACCTCCTGACACGGCCGTGCCCAGCCTGGCGATGGGAAGCAGCAGTGCTGGGCTGCAGCAGAGGAAACTCAGACTAGATGGAAGGGGAAAAGTTAATTCACAGCGAGGGTCTGAGATGTGCAGACCCGAGGCGTGTCCTGCTTTGAACAGGGGCTTGGACTGAGTGACCTCCAGCGTCCTTGCCCGCCTAAATACTTCTGGGAGGTTGAGAGGGACACAGCTGGAGGTTTTGGGTGCTCTGCCAGCACAGCATTCACCTCCCACACACCCAGCATCCCAATACCTGCAAGGGACCCTGCACCCCAACTGCTGTTGGAGCTGGTGGGGAGAGGGATGGTGATTTTAAGACGTGGGTTTCCTGATGTGTTTTAAGCTCGATGAACTCAGTGGTGAGGTGGTGGACTGGCAGACGTCAGAACAGCCTGACTGTACTTTACCCTGTGTACTGCCACAGTATTTTACCCTGTGACACAACCATCCAAGCCTCTCCAGGAGCAGCAGGTGGTGGCTCCTCCAGAGAGGGACCAGGGGTGGTGGTGCTGCCTGGGCTTGCATTTACCAACCCACTAACATGTTTATAGCAGCCAAGAAGCTGTTGTGACTTATAAATAAGATCCTCTAAGAGGCAGCTCAGGAAACAGAGGATACACCAATCCCTTCTCCGATGTTATTAGTGGGTGGCCTCCCCTTTCTCTACCTGCTGGGAGTGAAACATTCTATCTCTTCAAAATCAGCTAATATGATGCAGGAAGGGGCTGTTCTCCAGTGCTTGCAGAGAAATGATAGGGGATGCTCCTGCTGTGGGACATACACTTGGATTTAACTACCGGATCCAGAAACTCCACAGTTTATGGAAAGACTGAACCCAAGTGCCTCCTCCTGCTGACTGCAGAGCTGCTTCCTGCTGCTTCCACCTGACATCCCCATGCCCCAACCACACAGCAGACAGGTTTCTCACCACCCAAGTCCTGCTGCAGGCCCAAACCAGCAAGCTAAGGGTAACAAGTTTTTTCAGTCCTTAAAATGGGGTATTAGAAAGCAAGGACAAGAGCTGGGGCTCTCAGGTAAATGCTGTCATAGTGCTTACGTGTGCTTTTTCCCCCAGACCCTGTGAGTGTTGAAATGTTTTGGTATCTGTGGTAGGGACTAAGGTGATCCCATGCCCTGGTGATGAGAAATCGCTCATTGGTTCAATCTGCAGTGCCAAATCAGGCAGGGGATGTCCTTAAAACAGATTAATTAGAGCTCAAGAAGGGGACAGTGACACCTTTGACCACTGTGGAATATCATACTGGGGAGCGCTACTGAGATGAGCATGCTCCACCATTGGTTCTCTCAGTCTCCATTCCTGATCTTGAGAAGGGGGATGTACTGACCTTCCCCAGCCTCTGTGCTCATGGTGATGTGCTGTCACTGAATTACTGAGGTCAGCACTAAGCCACATCAAGATGTTGCATGGAAGCAGCCTTTAAAACATGCAGCATGCTTGTTTACTGGGAAAATAAGTGGCTTAGATCAGTGAAAAAAACACACATTAGCATTTCAGTGACAGCCTCAGCCTTTTACACTCTGCAACACAAAAGGCGCCAGTGTGAAGGGCTCTTTCCTTCAGCTCCCTCACATTCCTCAGGCTCAGCTCCCCTGCTTTGGCAGCCTTCAAATAAAGGAAAAGACAAGGTCAGGAGAAAAAAAAACAACAAAGGAGAAAAAAATAAAAAGGAAAAAAAAGCCAAACCCCAAATCTAAAACCATAGGTCCTGGTAAAACCTCCCTTCCAGCTGCCCACTACCCAAGTGAGCGCTCCTGCTTGGGAACTGCTCACCATTTGCCAATGGCTTTCACCCTTCCCAGAGCCCCCTGAAGCCCTTTCCTCCCTTGCTGGAGAAGCTGGCACCTCTGCAGCCCCCAGCTGCTGAGACAGACACTTGTCAAGGTGACAACGATCAAGTTTTGTCAGGCACATGGAGAGCCTGCTCCAACACCAGCACCACCATCCTCTGTCCTCCTGCACAAGCAACTTCCCAGAAGATTCATGGAGATGTCAGGCCCCTTCAGGAACAGCAAGCCCACTTCAGAAAGTGCTGGGAAGTAGCACAGTGACACCCAGGACCCCATCCTGCTGCTCTCACATGCATAAGCTCTCCCACTGGAAATCCCTGGAGCACTAGAGGGGAATTTGCAGGATTTGGCCCAAAAAAGCTCCATGCTGGACCATCTCCTCATGCCAGTTCACACAGACCCATGGAAGCTCGTGCTGATCTATACTGACATTGGATCCAGCCTTGGAATTTAAAAAAAGCCTCTGTGTTTATCCAAGTGTTGGGAAAGGCTGTCGGAGCTGCTTCCTGTGCCCTTTCAATCCCCAGCTCCGGAACCGCTGCGGGAACCGCCCTGCAGCAGCCACAGCACATCAGCTCTGGCAAACAAACTCAAACCCACAAACTGAAGGCAAAACCACCATGAGACACGAGGAAGCCATCATCTCCCTGGCTGAATTCACCATCAGGAACGAGGACATGCTGCTGGAACTTCCATTTTACCTGTTTATCATGCTTGAAGTGGACCCGGCTCTCATCTGAGGCATGTGAGGACTCCAGCTGTTAAAAATTGAGGAGCAAGACGCTCATTTCAGGCCTCAGCTACTGTACAGCCAGCATAGCTGTGACACTCCAGACTTAGAACACATACAGACATATAAACCCACAGCCTGATTTCTTAGAGAGCATAAGAATTTAATTTCCAGTACCACAGGAGGAGAGCAGGGCTGATGGATGCTGTTATCCCAAAGTACCTATAGGGAAATCAATTCCCAATGCTTAACTTAACAGCCTACAAGGGGCTGGGTCATTTCTTTTCTGCTGCAGGTGCTGGAGGTGCACAGATGAAGGTTGAAAAGTTGGTTTAATACAAAAAGAATGGGCTGATGATGTAAACTATGGAGGCTGACAGGCTGGAGGTTTGATATTTCTTTTTCTGCTGTTTTTTCAAGGGCTGGACACACTGGGCAGAGCAGCAGTTTATCATATGAGTAGTAAAACACTCCGCACAGTCACTGTGTTGTTATTCAAGTTCCCCCAAAAGAGTAAAGAAGAGCAAAAGCACCATTTTTACCTGTACCTGAATTGGGCACCTTCCGAATTTCCCAAGAAATAATGACATTGTTCTAGAGGAAAGCTGGGAAGGTGTTTAAAAGTCAGACTTCAGGTGCAAAATGTGTTTTCAACTTGTATTTCTTACCATAAGCAAGGTGCATTTGGTGTCCTTTTCTTAATATCTATTATTGCTTTATAAATTAATGTTCTGCTTAATACAGCTGGCTTATGAGATGTGTAGAAATTTTAACATTTAGTTTGCCTTTTAAAAAACAGTCATGACAGTTTCTGAAATCTCAAAAACACCCCTCACCTGAACATCTTTCTGTTTAGAAAAGCCACATTAAAGCATACAGACCCAGAGCTTCAGTGGCAGCTGAACTCCAGCCCTTTGGACTTGGAAAGGGCAGTCACAGCTCCGCTCCTAAACCTACTGCCAAATCCTTTCATAGCCCTGGGTAATGGAAAGAAAGCACTGCTAACAAAAAACACATTAGAATTCAGTAATAGCCTTACAGCTATCAAAAAAAGAAAAGGTTATGTAAGTTACATAAAAGACCTCAAATTAAAAAAAAAAAGTTCTACAAAATGACAAATGGGCCTTTGTGGAACAATTAAAAATCAGGACAAACTCTCAGAGAAACTATATCATAAAATAGTCCACACATTTCTCCACCAACTTACAAAAAAATTTTATTTTTGTTTTTCTGTTTTTTTAATGAAAGGGAAAAAAAGTTCCCAACAGTCTCAGAAAGCCTAAGGTTCCCCTTGAGTACTAGTTTTTGTCTGGCTAATGTACTACATGCAACAGTTCCCCCCATATTTGCAGTTATGGTTAGGTCAGCTTTTGCTCCAATGCCTCCCCAGTTAGATCCTGCTCTGTAAATGATGCCTAATTGTCAGCTGGAGACCCACACAGCAAAGACACTGAATTCAGCACATTAAACTTCCCTTTACATCTTCACATGAAAATAAAGTTGGCTTTTTTTTTTATCCCATATTTGGCTAAAGCTTTAACAGTTCCAGAAATGCAGTATTTGGCCTCCTTGTTTACTGCTGACCCCCAACAATCCTCACATTTTCCTTATGTACACGTTGCTTGGTATCAAGGGGAAACCCTTCCAGAAGCAGCAACTCTGGCTCCTGTGCATCCAACAGCTGAAGGAGGAACTGGCAGGGCAACCTCTCAAAAAACAGCAGCTGAGCTGCCAAACAGTCTTAAATCAGCCACTTGGCCAGGTTTAAAACCCCTTCCAGCAGCTAGTATTAGCTGCCAAGCACTTAAACCTAACCACATCCTCTCCTGCGATCAGGCAGAGACTTTTCCAAGCACTTTTGCTTTATGGGATGTAAGGACGATGGAGCTGGGCTGTAAGAAGGATGGAGATGGGCACGCTGGGACGATGGAGCTGGGTTGCTGTGATGACCACAGAGCTGGGTATGCCAGGGATGATGATAAAGCTGGGACACTTGGATGACAATGGAGCTGGGCATGCCAGGGATGATGATGGAGCTGGGACACTTGGATGACAATGGAGCTGGGCACGCCAGGGATGATGGCACTGGACACACCAGGGACAACAACGGAGCTGGGCCACTGGATACAGTCTTGAAGTGGTGGATGTGGAAGGGAATTTTTTCCGCATGGATGAATGGAGCCATTAGCTGCAAAGGGGAGACAGGAGGAGGGCAATACCACACTGGAAGCGCAGTTTCCTTCTGGCTCCCTTTCCAGGTGCGTCTGGAAGGGGTGGGTGAATATCCAGCGGTGGCATCACTAGCGTGTGTATGTCCCGCGGAGCAGCCCTACGCAGCCAGGTCGAAGTCGTCGCGCTCCTGGTTGTAGTCGAGCACCTTCTGCCGCAGGCGCGAGGCGTCCACCCAGGTGATGAAATCCTCGACGGCGCGGGGGACGAGCAGCGCGGGGTCTGTGACCACCTCGGGCCCCACGCGGACGTGCCCCTGCTCCACGAAGGTGACGGCGTGGCGCAGGTTCTGCGCCATCCGCAGCTTCACCAGCAGGCAGGGCAGGCGCCGGCGGCAGAAGGCGGCGGCCGAGAGGCTCTCGCAGACGGCCAGCGACTGCCGGCTGCTCACCAGCCCCAGCCCGTGCAGCTTCTCCAGCAGCGCGGCGGCGCAGCGGGCGCGGAACGCGGCGCTGTCCGGGCCCAGGTCGCGGAGCCGCCGGGCCAAGGCGCGCACGGAGCGGGCCAGCGCCTTGTACTGCACGTAGTCCTCCCGCCGGCCCAGCCGGTACCGCCGCAGCGCCCGCACCTCCGCCAAGTTACCGCCCGACGCCTCCCAGTTCACCAGGTCCAGCCGCCGCAGCAGCTTCTGCTCGTGGTACTTCAGTTTCCGCACCATCTTGACGAGATACGGGATTCAGGCTCCGCCGCGCCGCCGGCTGCGAGGGGCCTTTCCGGGGAGGAGCGGCCGCCTACACCGCGGTTCTTCCGGGGAGGAGCCGCTGGCAGCGGCCGGGGAGTGAGTCCCGCCCCGGGAGTCCTTCCCCGGGAGTCCCGCCCCGGGGCGGCCGAGCCCAGTGGGGCCGTGGGTTGGGGATGGTCCCGTGTCTCCTTCTCGAAGGAGAAGGCAGCGGATAGAGCCCACCCCCGCGGCCGGAGCGGCTTCCTCGCTGCCCAGCCCGGGATGCGGCTGCTTCCCCCCGCGCTCGGCGCATCCCCGGGGCCAGCCCGGCTCGGAGGGGTCACCCCAGGTACGGCCGCACCGCCCCGACACCCGCTCCGTCACGGGCAGCCCGCCCTTGTCTCTCCAGGGATCGAACCCGGGCTTCGTCATTCCTCCTGGAAAAATGGCAGCGGCGTTGTATTTCTCCGTGACATCCCGCTGCTCCTGATGAATAGGCCGATTTTCCTTGAGGAGCCGCAAAATCCTCCCTCTGTGCGGTTCGTAGCACCGCAGACCTCCCGAGTGCCACCGCGGCCTCCCCAGCCAAAGATTTCATCCCACCTTTCTGTAAGTGCACGGTGCTGTCTGATCCTTAGGATTCAGGATACTCCAAGGAAATTCCCCAGTAGAACAGGTCAGGTTGGTGATTCGGGATTTCTCTGATTCTCATAAAGCAGATTTATGTATCGGCTCAATCTTGAATTTCTTACTCCTGGATTTTCAGCGCCCTGGATTTGTTTCAGGGTGGGTGATCTGGTCACAGAGGCCATGGCCCTCTCCTGATTTGCTTTGCGCTTTTGTCCAGGTTTGCCAGTGAAGGCACCAATGGAAATGTGGACCAACAGCACTGAGAGATTTTACAGAATTCCTGAAGGAAAGGGGCCACACTCGGTTGGATGTACGGACCTGATGACAGAAAATGCAGTTGAGGTAAAGCTTTTGATTCTTTCTCTTTTGGATTTAAGCCACAGTGTCAGTGAAACAACTTGCTGTAGTTTTACAGAGGAGTCACACAGAAGGTCTTGTCTGTGTGCTCCATACTGACATTCACAGCTGAGCTTTCTACCTTCTCCATCCTGGTGTAGGATGTATACTTGGCATTTGCTAGATGGATGTAACCTGCAAGCCTTCCCCATGGCCAATTCCTCCTTCCTCCTAATATCCTTTTCTTTCTGACTCCCCTACTCAAGATACTGCAGAGAAACTGTGTCCCATCCACCCCACCACTCCCTCTTGCACTGGGCTCCTGAGGAGACTCCACATGCAGTCTCTGTGACTGTAGCTGTTCTCATCACAAAGGTCCCAACAGGATTTTGCAGTGTTGGGAGATGCAGGAGTGCAGGGCTGGGAGATGAGGGTGTGCAGTGTTCCAGCTGCAGGGTAAAGTGTGAGATGTCTTCTTGAGATTTTATCTCTCTTGAGAAGAACAGGATGTCAGTTCTGTAAGAGGTTAGCACAGTGAGAAGCCAAGATAAGAAGATGGGTACAGTAAGCACACAGGTAGACAAATGACTTCACTTGTGGGTTTCTGTATCAAATCTTCTTGCTTCTTAAACAATACGCCTGCAGTAACACTGTGGTTTTACTCCTCAGACTAGCCATAGTGGAGCTTGTGATCAGTTTGCAGTGGTTGTTCATGTTTTCCTTTACTGAGCTTACTCTGTATTAGCACAAAGCAGCAATTAGTTTCTCTTTGCAATCAGCCCATGTGTTTTTGTTTTGATAAGCGTTCTGAACAATTCCAGTTCTCTCAAGCATAGATAATGAACATCTCTCCCTTTCTGGTAAGCAGTTAATCACTGGGGAAGCTCACTGGGACTGTTTTGAGATCGAGTTAATATCTTTACCAATATGGAGGGAGGTTCTTCCTTAATGGTCTTTGTGTCAAAGGTTGGTTCAACTTTGATAAGTAAATAGAAACAAGGTTCATTTAACAAGCTTTTGGTAAACTGATACATTAGTGTTCAAGAAATCAGGCTTTATTCTAAAGCTCATGTTTATTTTGGCCCTGATCTTAACTAGCTAAACCAAAAGCACAGTTGGAGCAAGACAGTGAATTTGAATAGTGTGTCGCAAATTCCCTTGCAAACCAGGAAGTAAGAATGCAGATTACACACAGTTCATCTGCCTAGAACTCTGCTTTGAGGTGTGCCATTGGTACATTGCTGCTGTCTGCAAAGGAAAAGGACTGACAAGGGGTATGGAGGGTCCACGTGAGTGTGGAAAGCTTGGGTGCTTTCCTGGGACACCTGGAGTGCAGACAATAAAAGAAGATTCAAACTGGTGGTAAGGAACAGAAGCAGATAAAGCACAGGTTAGCAAAGTTGTGTTTAGAAAGATGGACCACTAGAGACTTGTAAGCATCTTGTTGAGGAGGAAGAACAATATATTGTGTTCCCTTGCTGTGCAGCTGCCCAAGAACTTCACAGACAGCCTCTGCTCAGTTTAGCCAGGAACACTATAGCCACAAGACCATGCCCCTGACACACCTCCTCTGCTGGACCACACTTCCAGAAACTAGTCTCAGAGTAAAATCTGTCTTGGTAACCTAGTGGAACAATAAACATCCAAGGGGGTCCTTTCCCCCCCTCTCCCAGTTTAGCAAACTCAGTTGGGTCAGTAACAGCTCCATGAGACTCACTGACGCAAGGAAAGCAATGACAGCTCCCAGCTGAAAGGGTGAAGGGACAAAGTCATAAAATCATGGAATCACTGAATGGTTTGGATCGGAAGGGACCTTAAAGACCATATGCCATGGGCAGGGACACCTTCCACTAGGCCATGTTACTCAGGGCCCTGTCCAACCTGGCCTTGGGATGAGGCAGCCACAGCTTTTCTGGGAAACCTGTGCCAGGACCTCACTGCCCTTACAGTAAAGAATTTCTTCATAATATCCAATCTAACCTTGCTCTCTCTTAGTTTAGAGCCATTACCCCTTGTCCTGTCAGTCCAGGCCCTTGTCCAAAGTGCCTCTTCAGCGCTCTAAGAGCCCCTTTAGGTACTAGAAGGTGATCTAAAGTCTTCCCAGAGCCTTCTTCAGGCTGAACGTCCCCAGCTCTCCTGGCCCGTCATCCTAGGAGAGATGCTCCAGCTCTCAGATCATCCTCAGTCACCCCTCTAACAGTCAGCCCTATAAAACTGCATCATAGAACCATTCCCAGTGAGGAAGACAGAAGGAAAGATCCAGCAAGATGCAGAAATGGAGCAAATCGGTAGTGACTGTAAATTATTAACTTAGTTAAATGGAGCATTTTGAATTAGCCATAGGCTAACCTAGGGAAGGTAATGTGCATCTCTACCTGTGAAGTTCTGTATCTCATGCTACTTTAAATTCATTTTAGGGACAGAAAGTGAATTGGCATCAAAGCCTGTATACGATAATAATTTTCTCATGAGATTCTCTTAAATCTCTTGAGCTGTCATTCTTGCATCTCAAGCCCTTTATATAGATGATTTTATCTTCCTTTTTCTCTGCCATATATAAAGAAATGCCAATATTGCTTTTTTTACTTTCCTCCTGATCCCAGGGAAGCTTCTTGCGCCTGTATTACCCAGCATGCGATGCCACAGATACTGAGGAGGCACGATGGATTCCAGATCGAGAATACTATCAGGGACTCTCTGACTTCCTTAATATGTACCGGATTGTAGGAGAAAGGCTTTTCCATTACTACGTTGGTAAGACTGGTTCTAGTTTTATTCCTTGACTAGTGCATGAGCTCTGTTTGCAGGCCGCTGCCTCGCTGCTCCAAGAGCAGGGTGGTATTGCTGGACTGAAAAATATATTTTAGCAAACAAGTGTTTTTGTGGGATGGGTTTCTGTAGGGAGGCTCAGTGTTGAATGTGACCAAGTTCTCAGGCAGTCCCTGACTGCTGTGGATAGGAGTGTCTGGGCAGCTTTCTTTAGGAAGAGCTTGGGTAAGCTGCACCTGTGTGTTGGGATTCAAATCCCACGGGGAAATGTGCAAAGATGTAAAAGCTGGAGAGATCCTAAGGTCTGAATACCAACAAGACTTGGATGCCGGACTGTTAGCATTTAGGAGATATGTAGACCTTGTGCCAGACTGTGGCTGGGAAGAAGAGAGGAAAAGTATCTTCTGCCAAGTAGTAAGTATTTTCAGAATGAGATCCAGATTTGTCTTATGTATTTTAAAGATGAGACTTAGTACCTTATCTTTGGGTGACTGCTCTGAAGTCAGTGGTCACCACATTCTTGGGATCTCTCCCACAGGAACGAACACTTTCTCTCATTTCAGTAACAATGACATACACTTCTGTTTTTATCCAGGTTCAGTGACCTGTCCTGCAAAGTCAAATGCTGCCTTTAAGCCAGGAGAAAAATATCCACTTCTTATTTTTTCCCATGGACTTGGAGCTTTTCGGTAATTCTGCAGTTTGTTGACAAACTATTTTTGTTGTCTATGGAGACAACAGTTACCAAGGATGGTTCTGAACAGTTTTTCAGTAGGGGGGTGAGATCCTTCTGGAGCTGAAACAGATTTCAGTAGTAGGCTGCTGTGTGTCAATATGCCTCCACTGAAACAACAGCAGTTAATAAAAGCAGGGTTGATGTATTTCTGATCATAGAATCATAGAATAGCCTGGGTTGGAAGGGACCTTAAAGATCATCTTGTTCCAACCCCCCTGCCATAAATAGGGACACCTTCCACTAGACCAGGTTGCTCAAGCTCCATTTGTTTTCCCTTTGTATGATCGGTGTGAAGGTATTTACTGACCCATAAGCACTGTGAAGACTAGCTAGTTGATTTTTGGACAGCTCTTTGGAGATGCAAAGTGCTGTATGTGCTACAGTAGCATTTTCCCTTCTGACAGTAAAACAGCACCAAGGTTTTTTGAACAGGCTTTGGTGCCTGGCATACACAAACATGCTCTGCTGGGTAGCAAATTCAAACAGAAGGAAATATCGAGTGGGGACTAGCACATACATGGTGTAGTCAGCATTTAAAAAGCAGTGGAGTTGAAAGAGTTAATGACTCACCAGAGTGTTTTTTTTATTGCAGGACAATCTATTCTGCTATTTGCATAGAGATGGCTTCTCAGGGCTTTATAGTGGCTGCTGTCGAGCACAGGTGTGTATGCTGCATGTTTTGGGAGTTCTGATGGCAAGAAATTTTCTCACATTGAACAGAATGTTATTTATTCTAAAGAAGAATTTTTGATTCTTTGTAAAAAAGAAAAACTGACATCTCTCTTTCAGCCCTGCCCATAGCTGGGCATAGCTCCCATAGCTCAACTCTTCCCTAAACAAAAGGAACTTTGCTTAGATAAGCCCTGGAGTAAAAAGTCTCACAGTAGATAGAATCTGGAGAATATAAAGAAGTTGAGAGTTTTGGTGGGGTTATTGCATAATTTAGAAAGTCTGTCTACACTCAGTTGCAATTGCAGTAGCACTGGTTGATAACTGGATCTCCAGATCAGTGAAATCTAAAACCTGTGCTGACTTCTTCTCAGACCAAATGGAATGCATACCCAGAAATAACCTTTTGCTGATATTACAGAGATGAATCTGCTTCAGCAACATATTATTGTAAAAGAAGGTCCGTTTCTGAATCACGGGAAGAGTCTACATCAAACATGGAGAAGGAGTGGATCTACTACAGGAAACTGAAAACTGGAGAGGAGGAGCGTTGCTTGCGCCATAAGCAGGTACTTGGACTGGGTCTGTGCTCTGGGAAGTGTGGCAGGAGTGCTGTGTTTAGGGCTGACTAGCAGACTCTTTCCCTTTGGCAATGTCTACAGTCTTCTGCCATGACTCAGGGTATATATAAATATGGATCAAGTCATGTGTTCCTGAAGATGGAAAAGCCAAGAACAGTTTTCTTCAGAGCATAAACAACTTCCTCAACAAAGCTTTCTCGTGAAGCTGCACTCTTGAGCTGAGTCAGCTGTTTGTCCTCTGGTTCCACTCAACTTTCTGTTTCTTCTTTGTGTCTTCACACTTTTACTGCCCAGCCCAGCCTATAAGTGACGCAGAGTTCAGTTCATATGTTTTTGTGGCCTTAGGCTCGCTTTAGCTTTCATTTACAGTTGCATAGCAAGATGAATCATGGCTGCTCTGAGGGGGATGTTTGCTTCATAGTCTTCAACACACTGAAGGTGGTTTTTAGCAATGTAAACAGTGCAGACCTCCTGCTTATAAGCAGTATCCATGCTAGATGTGATGTGACCATACTGATGAGCTCCTCCAAGCATAACTTGACCTTTAAAATACGGGAGTGATTTTCCAGCTAGTGAAAACTCAGCCAGGGAGATGCTTCTCTTTATCTCCCAGGGCCATACAGACAGCAGTCCAAGAGTCATTTCCTGTATGCCTACAACATCCTGCTTATGAGTCTCAGTGTGTAATGTCTGAGCTTGCAAACAACCTGCAGAAGCCATTGTCTACAAATTTCACAAGTAGAGAAGTCAGGAGATTGGGATGTATTTGAAATTCAGTGGTGCACAGACATCTTGCTGGCTGCCTACACACTGTGGTTCCCAAGAACACTCCTGTTTTTTGATTCTTCTTGAAGCTTCTCTTTTACTGACATATCGAAGTTAAAAACTGTTCTTATGTGGGACAATGAAAACCTTTATTTGCAACAGCTTTGCTACAGTTTTCAAGGATGTGTATATATAAAAAATGAGATGGGCTTCTTAGCTGTTTCTTATTTGGGGTTTATCCGGTGTAAAGACAGTTTCAAGGCTATTGTGCAGATACCCCAACCTCTCTTTCTCCCCAGGTGCAGCAAAGAGCACAGGAGTGTATCAAAGCTCTCAATCTCATTCTTAAAATCAGTTCAGGAGAGGAAGTAACAAATGTACTACATTCAGACTTTGACTGGAACAGCCTAAAGGTGAGTGAAAGGTGGCGACTGCATTTTGTTAAACACCTAATAATGCTTCTGGTCTCCCTTTTCCATTTCTAAACTGGTTCCTGTAAATTATTCTGAAGATCACACTGTAGATCTATGAACATATTCTCAGGTCATCTCAAGCTGGATAGATAGCAATGGAGCTGAAATGATGCTCTTCTCACTTCAATAGGATCTATTTCCTAAGAAATTATTCCCTTTAAAAAAAAAAGTTTGGGAAAGAAAGTCTCTTACGGCACCTGGATTTTTTTGACAGGATTCTGTTGATACTAGCAGAATAGCTGTGATGGGACACTCTTTTGGTGGTGCTACAGTTATTGAGAGTCTCAGCAAAGAAATAAGATTCAGGTGAGTATGCAAAACAAGGCAAGAGACATTTGGCACTGGAGAGCTCTGGAGCAGAGCACCTTCTCTAGGATCCCCCAGCTACTAATTAGCAACTGAAGCAAAGGTTTGTTTGGTATGTCTTGCTTTCTCCAGTCATGCTTCTTCCAATTGTGGGGATGTGGTGGAACCTAATAGCTGTATCTTATTATATCAGGATACTGTGGGACCCTGCTGTCCTGGCAATGGAGACCAACAAATGCAAGAACAGACTAATTCTCTTCCCCCAGAGTAGAAATAATTTTGAAACAAAATGATTCATTAACCTGTTCAGTATCAGAGAGAGCTCTTTCCCATGTCTCTTGCAACTCAAAGCATGCTGAGAACTTCCATTAAAAGCTTTCTGCTTCTGTGCCAATATCCAGTTGTTTTTGGCAGGTGTGGCATTGCCCTCGATGTGTGGATGCTTCCTGTAGGTGATGACATTTACCAGAACAGTGTCCAGCAACCACTGCTTTTTATCAACTCTGAAAAATTCCAGTGGGCTGATAACATCTTAAAGATTAAGAAGCTCATCTCCAATGACACAAACAAGAAAATGATCACTATCAAGTAAGTGTCCAGGATCCATAATTTCTGTGGTTGAAGGTGAATCTTTCCTTTCTTGTTGGAGCTGTGCAGTTATATGTAACTGCAGAAAGACAGTCACTAGAGCACAAGTCCTATGAGGAGCAGCTGAGGGAGCTGGGGGGCTCAGCCTGAAGAGAAGGAGGCTCAAGGGGGAACCCTACCACTCTCTACAACTACCTGAAAGGAGGGTGTAGCCAGGTAGGGGTTGGTCTCTTCTCCAAGTAAAAAGTGATAGGACAAGAGGAAATGGCCTCAAGTTGTACCAGGGGTGGTTTAGATTGGATATTGGGGAAACTTTCTTCACTGAAAGGGCTGTCAGGCATTGGAACAGGCTGCCCAGGGAAGTGGAGGAGTCACCATCCCTGGAGGTATTTAAAACTCATGCAGAAGTGGCACTGAGGAACCTGGTGTATTGGTGGGATTGGCAGTGCTGGTTTAACAGTTGGACTTGATAATCTTAAAGATCTTTTCCAGCCTAAATGCTTCTACGATTCTGTCCTTCCTCATGGCCCAGGTTTTTACTGCACACTTAAATGAGCCATACATCTCCCATACTGGGGACAGACCTCTCAAAGCAGCCAGTAACTCCAGGTTTTGAGATACTCCAAGGTGTGCATTCCTGCCCTGGGTCACAAGTGTTGCATGCATCATCTGAAGACTTTAAATAGCCTTCTGGGGGCAGTTCTGCACTCACCCAGTGAAAGCAGTGCAGTGGATGGTTCTATCCTGCACCACAGACAAGGAAAACAACTCTATCTTGATGTTTTGCTAAGCCAACGCTTTATTGCCATTGCCGCTGTAGTGACCTACACTGAGCATGTACGAACCTTCCTCCCTTCTGTGCTTAGTACAGAATTTCCTGCTAATCTTGCATGCTTGTGAGATTAACGTGTTTTATCTTCTGCTAAAGAAAACAGTGTAAGACACGACTGAAGTCTTTGCATATTTTAATTGCGTGATTTAATGTATTCTTATAAACCTGTTGATCATTTCTGTATTTGCAGGGGATCAGTACATCAGAGCTTTCCTGACTTTACCTTTGTAAGTGGAGGAATTATTGCAAGATTTTTCAAATTAAAAGGAGAAATAGATCCAAATGAAGCTATTGATATCAGCAATCATGCTTCATTGGCCTTCCTGCAGAAACATCTAAGTAAGTATCTGTTTACAGAAAAGAAGTTAGCTCATATTTAATTCCTGTGAAGCTTTTTATTCAGTTTAAAGCAAGATCAAAACCACTTGGGTTTTATTTCCCCTGTTTTACAGGTCTTAAGAAAGATTTCGATAAGTGGGATTCACTTGTGGATGGCATAGGACCCAATGTTATTCCTGGAAGCAATATTGACATATCTCCAGCTGAACCTGAATAAGGAATACAAAGAAGTACTGAAAATGCCATGGACATCAGGACACTAATGCTGGCCAGACATTGCTCAGACATGGGGTGGCATTAAACACCTACACAGCTTTTGGGGTGTGGAATAAAAAAAAAAAAAGGCATTAAGTTACATTACCATAAAACAAGAGATTTTGGTTCAAATGAGTTAGTAGGATAATAGTGAATGGATAGTAGGATAATACTGAAATACTGCAACAGGGTAACTTCTGCTTTGTAGGCAGCTTGGGGGAAATCACTTCATGGTAATTTAAATACTCTTTCTGGTTTTGACCTAAGTCAAGTTTGCGGAGAGACAGATTAAGCTCCAAGGAATACAACTACAGTTCTGCTTACCAAGCTTTAAGTGAGTTTGCATCCAGCAAGCAACCAAAACAAAGCCCCCCCCAAAACCACCACTTTGTCATTTAGATAGTTTCAGCTGTACTCTGACAACAGCTGTGAGTTGGGGCAGGTTGTTGCTCCTTCCAGTCAGAAAGGTACCAGTGGAGGGTGGTCTTCAAAACTGCCTTATTTTAGTAAACCACAGTAAAAGCTACAGGAAATAGTTAAGATCACAGCAGAGAAAGGTGTTTGTTCAGACACAGGACTCCTCGTATGAACTTGATCCACTTAAATGTAAGATCTGTGTTTAGTGCCATACCTAGAGAATATTTCTATTCCAAAAGCTTCTGAATTGGTCACTCTTGTTGTAGCACCTGTAATTCCCTTTGGGCAAAGCTCCAGGCAGTTCCTCTCTTGTTAATGTCTGTTACCACTATCACACAGCCTGCAGGTGAAATTATAGAGATGTGGCACCTGTAAAGCTCCCTTTACATGGTCCTTGTTAGCACTGCTTGATCTCCTGAGGTCTCCCATGGTACTAATTCTCCCCTGATATTCATCTTTGTCCAGGTACAGTGCTGTCTGTAGCTGACAGAGAAGCAGCTGGCTCCCACTGACAGAGAGCAATGGTAATACCTGGACAAACAGTGTCAGCAGCCACCTGGTCAGCCTTGTTTAAGGCTGTCATTTTTGGATCAGAAGTCTCTGAATCTGCCCCATGGGAAGGGTGTCTTAATTATGTTCATTTCAAAATGAGGTTACAAACAAAACTGAAGCAAGCAGCACAAGCAAAGCAATTAACAGTGTAATTAAATGTTACATAATCTGTGATCTTAAAATGAGATTGCAACCTAAGACCTGTCCTTCAAAATTTAATGAAGTTCTTTCCAACCTACCACCATGTATTGTCTTTATTAAGCAATTAAAGATGTGTTTGTCTTACTGAGTCAGCACCAACACCTGAAACCTACTGTGAGACAGCCAGACTGACACTATCAGCCAGCCTGCATTCCTAATCCATATGGCAGCATGAAAAAATCCACAGCTTCTGAAGAGGAGGAAAAAGCTATGCTATATAGGAGCATGGAACACTGCTATAAAATAAAATCCCCTTTTCAACACCTGAGGAGGAGATTAAAAGGCGAGATCTCCTTTGAACAGCTGCAGGTTAAGTCCTTACACTGCTGTACCAGTGTAGCAGTGACACCATTCTATTGGGTCATCTTCATATTTATTGGAAAAGCTTCATCTTCAATTAGTGAAATTGGAATAACTTCAATTAATTATGTGCAATTAATGTTTCTAATTATTCACCATAGCTCACAGTGCTCTAGAGAGCTGGTTAAGGTCAAAACAGAACTAGGGACTGCAGAACAGCACCCACACAGCATTTATGCTTATGCATAGGGAACAGACACAAGTCAGTAAAAAAACACATTAACAAACCAGTATATGTCAGCCAAAGCTTTATTCTAGCTTCTTCCATTGCTTTAGAACAGCACCAAATGCAAGATTCCAACCCAAAACAACTGTATTTCCCAATGGAGGAAAAAAACCCTTCCTCCCCCCACCACACCCCTGCAAAAATACCCTCAATTTTTTTTTTTTTGGAGGAAAAAAACCCATGTAACAACATAACTTTTGCTTTCCAAAAGCAAACATCAGCAAGCAGTGCTGTACAACAAATAGCATATACAGAAACTCATAAGAAGCCTTTTTTGAACAACCACCCACCTTAATACAAGAACTCGATACAAGTCAGTGCACCCACACACAATAAGAAATGCCAGTCAAGAGGCAAACTTCTTTCATAAAGAAAGTACAGTTATGAGAAACAAGCTAACAATAACAGTCTACCAACAACAGCTGTAGGAAAAAAGCTGACAATAAGTCTACCATCAACACTTCTTTGACAAGGAAGTGCAGTAGTGACAAGCATTTGGTCAGTTAGGGAGAAAAAAAAATACTCAATGCTTGGCTTGCATTCTTGTTCCCATGAACACATTTTCATGTGAATGTTTGGCACACAGGCACTTAATCAGTTTCATGTGGTGAACACGTCACTTGGTTTCAGCAAAGCTGGAGGGCACGGGTATCTTCAACTAAATCACAACTGCGGCCGGTTTGCTTTTCTACAGGGAATAAACACAGATTAGACCCAACAAGATGTGTCTATAAGTGTATATAAATGCATTATCATCTAAAGTCAGAGCTCTACAGGGCTTCAGACTAAATATTATCAACATATTGGACCATATTAGAAGACTACAGTTACAAAAAGATGAAAGAGCAGACCTGCCCAAAAGATGAAGCAGCAGTGCTCCCAGATTCCAGTTATGAGTTCAAGTCACTCCACCCCTCATTGGGCTTGGCATACAGCACTGCAGGAGTTTTTGCATCCTGTGGATCAGGTACCTTCCACTCAAACTGCCTTTCCAGGCAGTGGCACACATGTGCAGCAAGATCCAGCTCCGTGACATGTGGTTGCACCACCTTAGCTCACATCTCCTGTGCTGCTGCTGAGAGGGCGAACATACTAATTCCATGTAAAGTGTTCAAGAACAGACAATGGGCAAATCTGGACAATAATATTTAGCAACCAAATAAGGGAAAACAACTAAAATGAAGAGGTAAAAACTATAAAAGTATTATCAAAACCACAAAATCAAGAATAATTCTGCATCTAGGTGATGCAATTGGGGGAGAATTTGTAGATTCACCATTTTAACATTTTAATCAAGTTCTTTTAACTGCCTTTTTTTTGCTTAACAGGCAACTAGATCTCTATTGCAGGCTTCATTATTTGCTACCCATAAACCAGTCAGCTTTCAGTACAGTTGTACTGAAATATAATTACCAATTCAATCTCTGAAAGCACATATGCTATCTCTACTTAAACTCAGTTCAGTCTTCATCAGGCAACCACAGAAACAAGTTGCCCAGACAGGTTTTGGAGTCTCCATCCTTGGATAGATTCCAGACCTGTCAGTAAGGTTCTTAGCAACCTCATCTTGTTGACCCTGCTTTCAGCAGCTCCAAAGGCCCCTTTCAACCAGAACTGCCCTA
Organism: Pipra filicauda; assembly: GCF_003945595.2. Taxonomy (NCBI): domain Eukaryota; kingdom Metazoa; phylum Chordata; class Aves; order Passeriformes; family Pipridae; genus Pipra; species Pipra filicauda. Next base: position 2,694,344 of record NW_024104320.1, read on the forward strand.
CAATTCCATAGATTATAACCAGAAAGAACCTGTACTATTTATTTGGTGCACTGATTACCAGTAACACATCAAAATTTTTAAGAAACAATAAAGATGTACATGCACTATTCACAAACAACTAAGATGGTATTATTATGGGTTTAGATTTATTATGGGATCTATTATGGGATTGGGACACTCAAATCCCAAACTAAATGCTTGGTTAGTCTGCCTAGCAGTCACTCACTCTGCCTCAGAAACATGAGCAAGAACAGCATGCTAATGGCAGACGCTCAAAACCCTACCAAAAATTATAGCTTGGGTGAACCATCCAAGAACAAGCTCTTCCAAGAGGCTCAATCCATCAGGTGAATAAATAATTATTAAACTGATTTCCAATCCAGACAGAGTAGCAGCTCTCATTGCATGTAGTCACCCCTAAACTGACAGTACATAAGCTAATGCTACTAAGAAAATCTCAACAACAGTATCAACTACATAAATTAAAATCAGTGTTTTAACTGTGTTTTCTAAAATAAAACATTTTCTAGAAAATTAGAAAACATCTCAACACCAAATACACAACCCATTTGGGAGGTTTCAGGTACACTTACCATGAAGCAAGGACTCCTCTGATAAGGACTGGAAGTTTTCTGTTGCAGAGGTTAATACCTATACAAAAAGGGATCTTCTTAGGAAGCTGGCACTGTTGCTAAGACATCCACTGAAGTGCTTCCTTTAATACTAGACTAACTTTTTACATCAGCACTACTGGACTCCTACTTACCACTGATTTCCCCCCTTATAACTCACTATATTAGGTTTCCTGCCCCCTTTTTGCTTTATTCAGAAACTGCATGTGAAGAACAAACTGGAAATTCATTCTGTTATCACCACAGCATGGCTGATGACCTGAGCTTTGGGTTCTAGACACGACTTTTTCATGGTAGGTACTTCATGAAGAACACTGGTGAAAACCTTACTATTCTTTCCTAATTCATAATAGAAGTATTTTTCATGATTTACCAGTTAGTTAGCACCCTTTCTGAAAACCAGTACTGTCCTACCCAGTCCACTACCACACTGCCATACCTCAGATGATCTGCAAGCTGAGTCAGGAATACCGTTCCAGACGTTCTCAGGAGCCACAATTTCCTCGTTGCCACTGGACAGATTCAAGACCTGCAGAGAGGGAGCCAAAGTGTATCTAGCACAGCAGCAATACACTCAGCAAATAAAACACTGCAGTGGGAAAACACAACTGAGGACTCCCTGCCTTTAGAAGGTTTTGAGAAGTCTGGATCTTGCAAGGAAGAGCAAGTTAATCTCTAAAAAAACTGAATATAACTACTGAATCTGTTCAAGGCTCTTCTGGACTTCTAAGCTAAGTATCGTGAGAAACAAAGGCTGTAAAAATACCTACTAGATCAGAACCAGAAGAAAGCTGGTGAAATAATAATACATAATAGACACTGAACCTCATCTGAATACAGCTGAGGTTAGTTTTAGATACCCAAGGGATCTACTAGCAAAAGAGCTGGCTTCCACAATCTCAGGCATTCAATCTTCCAAAAAGTTGCTTTTCTGTAAAGATCTTTTGGATTTGCAACCTTAATTATAACTTAAAGGTCATTTTATCCAAGTATGACATCTGTGATGCGTGTACATAGACACACACTCCCCTTGAACTGAAGGAAGGCTTCCGATTCATCCCATAGCATAAAGAGCAGTAGAACAAGGCAGCTCCCTAGATTATCCTCTACTGTTAAAGTTAACTCTCACTAAAGTTAACTCCCACTGTTAAAGTTAACAGCCACTAACGTAGTACACATTCCGCTGAAGCAGGAATAGTCTTGGATTCATTATTATATACAGTATAGTTCAAGTTTCTTCCCGAAGTTCTGCTGTTGTAGCACTAATTCCTCAAAGCACCAGTAAAATAGTACCAGGTTTCATGAGCATTTAATGGCAAAACAGCTCCACAGCAGAACATTAATTCGCCGGCCAGATAGAACCATGCATATGAGTGTGCATCTCAATCTGGAGTCACCTCCTTCAATATTCCCAGTCAATACAAGGGAATAAGATGTGAAGGGAATATCAAGTGTTGGCATGTAGCATCCAACTCTATTTGAGACACTTCTGTTTCTGTGTAGCCTATTATAGAGTGAAGATCTAAAATATTCAATATTAAAATATTTAGAGGAAGACTACAGAAGGGCCAGATCTTAAGAAGGCAGAAAGAATATTCAAACCATACTTACCCTAGTACCTTTTTCAGATATCTCCAAAATGCGAGCCTCACACCACTGGAGGGAGGTCCACACCACACATTTGGAACCAACATCAAAGCCCTTCAGATTACAAGGATATTCAGGGTGTGCTACAAGAAAATATGACATATCAATGAAGGAGGAAGAAAAAAAACCAAACAAACACATAAAGTTCCCAAAAAATCACCCCTCAAAAAACCTAAGATGCCTCACAACACTGCTCCCCTGCCCCCCTCCAACTACTTACTTTATGTTTGAAAGCTAAAATTTGTCATCCTGAACAGTCTTGCAAATGTATTTCATGTTCTGAAATAGATTTCCAATCAAAATCATTTCTCTCCCCAGGTAAGATTAGTTGCTGTTACACTGTCACGTTAAACATGAGATACTACACTTAGTCTGCTGTCCTTAACCCATCAAAGCATACTGACATTAACGCTAATATGTTAACTTATTAGGAAATAAAAATTAGGTTTCTACAAGAAAGCTATTCTCATGTCTCAGTGAGCACAACATTTTGATTATTTAACTTCTCAAAATCAGGTAATTTACCTGCACTGCAGTCAGCCAAGTTCTCGTGTTGCTTTTCTTCTTCTTCATCCCCAGACTTACAGCCTGATGACTGCACATGCGTATTTCCACACTCTTTAAATGAGTCAGTCAAGTCTTGTTTCATCCACTCTTCCACACAGTCATCTTGCTGCTTCTGCCTCCCCTTACGTTTCTTAACTTTGTAGTCACATGATTTTACAGGGAAAACAGGCCTCTGATCCACTGAGTCTTTCGTGAGAAATGAAAGCTGACTTCCACTGTTTGCAGAATTCTGCAGCACAGAATGTTCCAGCTCTAACAAGTCCTCCTCCCTGTCTTCCTGAGAAGGCTGAACATCAGGCAGCACCAGTTCCAGAAAGTGCCCAAACTTGGCACTTACCACTGACTGCTTGTCATGGGTCTTCAGGTCCAGTTGTTTCTCAGGTCTACCACCAGATGATGACAGCTTTAGGGGAGGAGCATCTGCTTCCATCCAATCACCTAGCAGATCATCTGCCTGATGAATTCCAGACAAATTCACTTTCAGTTTCTTTGGGTTCCCTCCCAAAGAAGGCTGAACATCAGGCGGAATCGGCTCTTCTGACTTCTTTCCATCACTAACTGAAGGCACCAGGTTTTCTTTCTCATTAAGTAATGTTAAAATTTCAAGAAAGTTCAGAGCTGCCAACTCTCCTGTCTCCTCACTACAAACTGGCAGCTCCAGCAACTCCTGTTCCAACACTGTCTCTCTTGCTTCACTGCCTGATGCTGTCTGCACTTCAAGTGACTTTGTTTCCAGGGCTTCCTTTGTTTCTTCACTGAAGGACGACTTGGCTGAAAGTGCCTCTAGATCCAGCAGGAACTCTTTTAGATCATCATACGAATAGTGCATTTCTAATGGATCCAGTTCTACTAACATCCCTGTTCCATTGCTGGAAGATGGCTGTGCCTGGAGCACTGGCAATTGCTGCAGCTCTTCTGGTTTGTTTCCTAGAAAGAGGCTGGCTGCTGAAGCACTGCCCATCAGTTCTGCTTGCAGCCCAGCATCCTCTCCAAACAGTACTTCAGACAGTTCTTGTTCTGAAGCTGTCACTTCGCTCCCTGAAATGTGAGGGCTGCAGCATCTCATTGGTTCTAGTAACATACTGTTATCACTATCGCCTTCAGACAGAGGTACTTCTTTATCAAAACTGTTCTGATGCTCTGCTGTTTCATATCCATCATCAACGTTCCCACTGGCAGCTCCCACTGACACATTTGCTTCTGCAGTTTCTAAGCACTCAGAAGTTACACCCAGGAAAGGTTCAGAACAAAGTAGAGCACTTCCTTCCTGAGCTAATCCACAAACAGCAGTAGTTTCTCTTTCAAGACAAAGACCCATATCACTGCTTGAACTACTATTTTCCTTTAAGAGGTTGTCAAGACTTGAGAAAGCACTGTCACCAGTTCCTTTATTAGCCTTCCAAAAAGGCTTCATCTCTTCATTAATACTATTGCCAGAAGCTTCCAGCTTGACAACACAGAGAGGAACTTCAGAATCTTTATCTTTCCGAGTCTCTACTACTTCAGCTTCTAATACAAGGTCTGCAGTCATATCATAAAACTTCTGATTTGCTTCACTAAGCCATGAGCCCTCTGAAGGACTGAAACCTGACAGACAGCAAGCAAATGCCTGACCAGGTACTCTGAGCAGTTCACATGGAATCTGTCGGACCATCTCCATGCCAACAGCTTCCTGGCTTCCATAATCCACATGTCGAACGACTACACTGTCACCTTTTACACTGATGATCTGAGCTCTGTAGAACCATCCATCTTGACTGTATTTTGCTAGACACGTATGACCACTTTTAATACAAGATATTCTGCCATCATTCAAAGAGCTCAGTCCAAGCTTTTCAGCTTCCTCTATTTTTTTGTCAATGTAGCTCAAGTGTTCAGTATCAGCACTATGACACCAGAAGTATTCTGGGCCATTTACTACCGTGATGTAAATTTTTAAAGTCTGACCTGCCTCTGGAAACTTCCAGATAAATGATTTACAATCACAGGAAATCTCACTTGGTGCCTGAGGAGGCAAAGGCTCACATGAAGTTATGATGTCACTGTTCTCTCTTTTATCAATTATTTCAGTTGAACAAGATCTCTCTGTACTTGCAAGATCATTAGGTAAATCCACTGTTATTATACCTTGATGGTCACTGAGAATAACTTCCCATTTATCTTCAACCTTTTCTACAAATTCACATGACAGCAGGATTTCACTTGTTCTCTTGGTGAAGTAAAGCACTGTTTTCTCTGCCCAGTCTGTATTTTTTTTGCACTTAAGTCCACCTAGGAAGCAGTGAATGCTTATTGCTGGAATAGATGACAAGTCCTCAGGGAGCCTGCGGGCTTGATGAACAGTAATTACTGAAGTATCACCATAATCAATATAGTGTACCCTTATCGAATTGTCAGAAGTCTTCTCTTTTACTGCAGCTCTATACCACAGGTTGTCTTCTGAATAAACAGCACTGATTAAATCTCCTGCTTGGAAAAATTGTCCACAAGGATTCTTCGCTGGTGTCCCATTGTTTAAACTTTCCAAAATGCTGTTAAGCTGAACCTCATCACTCCCTAATTGAACATAAAAATCCAGTGGATCATTGACATAAGACACATACACTAACGTTTTAAGAGCTGGCACTATCTTCTGTTGTGGTAGATCAGACACATTTTTAAGCATTACACACCTGCCTTCAGCACCAGATTTAATATCTGACAGTGTATCCATCTGGATAGGGAGCAGAGACTCCTCCCCTGCTTTACTTAACAAAATAGCATCCTTTTTACTGCTAAGCATTTCATCAGATTCTAGTAATCCAGATGCCAGATCTCCCTTGCTAGAGGGCTGGAAAAGGTTTACATCTTCTTTGAAGTGCCTTTTGCTCCCTTGTCCTCCCTGAGCTTCAGATCCACATTTTTTGCTTTCAAGAGGCCTCCCTGCATTTAAAGGGGACACTGCAGTCTCATTCACATCTGCATTTCTAGAGCACCGAGTCTCACTTTCTACATGACCACACAGTCTTGTGTTGTTTAGGCTTAGCTCCTTCAGTTTTGTATTAATTTGAGTATTACTATCAAACAATTCAACCAGCAGTGTATTATCAGAGTCCTTTGCTACTACTATTGCTTTTAATTGCCTTTCTAGGACAGCTTCCTTAAACCATGTTGCAGCTTCTTTGGAAACAGAAGATACATCAGATATGGAACATTTTATGGCCTGCATTGGCACAAGCAGGATATCAGAAGCATCACTGGGTAAAGGAAGCAGATCGTCTTTCTCTACGGTCTCTGTGTTCCCAAAATCCACAAAGAAGACTTTTGCCTTAGGTTGTGTTTCCATAATTACTCCCCTGTACCACTGACTGTCAGCATACCTTGCTAGGCACAAGCTCCCAGACGTTCTCAAGGTTCCCGTGCTGGTCATTGTTTCACTCAGGCGACTGATGTTATCAGCCAGCTGTGCTAAGGTATCTGCACATCTTTCAAGCTGGCAATAAAACGTCCATGGATCCTCAATGTGTGTAATATAAACTTCTTCCTCACTCCCAATTTTGATACCATGATTAGAATAATAGTAAGAATGAAGCTGAACCAAGGATGCCAGATGCTTTTGAGGAAATAAAGGTTTGGCTACACCTCTCTGAGTCAGAAACTGGCAAGCACTCTGAAAAGGTGTTACTAAATCTACGATGTTAAACAGGTCCCTATTTATTGAAGCCAAGGCAAATATTGTACACTTCAGTTCAAGTTCAGATGACGAATTAACAACAAACTGCTGAAAAGTATTAATCGCTTCTTCTTCCCAAGCAAAAGGATTCTGACCATTGGGTTGGATTAAGTTGTAAAGGCTGCACCTGAAAGCCTGAGCCTCCAACCTAAGGAAGCGCTCATCAATTGCACGGAGGTTTGACAGGTACACCTGCTCTCTGTTGCCATAGTCAACATAGACAACTTCCACTTTTTCCGCACAAAGTGCTTCACTAACAATTAAAGCCCTGTACCATTTCTTATCCTTTGAGTACTGGGCTAAACACACGAGATTTGGCCAAACATGTGGCTGGGATGAATTCTTACAGTGCTCCTGAATTTCATCCATTAGTAACTCAAGGTCACGGCTATTTCTACTCAACTGACACCAGAAAACACTAGGATTTTCAACGTATGACAAAATAACACTAACAGTACTTCCCACTTCTAAGTGGCCTCCACAAGAATAACCTGGCTTAATTTCCACATAATTCTGTCTCAAAGACACGTGCAAGTTTCCCTTGCCCTTATATTCCTGAGCAGGAAGAGATTCACAACTTTTAGAACTGTGAATGGCTGCAACAGGGCTCTCTCTGACCATCACAGTGATGTCAGGATCAACTGCTCTATCATTGCTCTTTAGAGCAGACTCTTCTCTAAGCCTCTTCTCTGCATTTATTTGTTTTTCCTCTGCACTAGTTGCTAGGGAAGAGGCCTGTGTCACAGCCTTTTCATCTGAATTCTGGAGAGTCTTGGGTATTTCACACCTCTGGTATTCAGCATAACCTCCCTGGGCCATGAGTTTACTTACTCTTTTCTCTCCTAACTGGGTCTGGTCAAAAATTTCAACCATGTATTTGTCACCCTTCAAACTCAAAAACCAAACCTTCAGTCCCTTGTTCAGCACAATCTCCCGGAACGCAGACACAGAGGCTTCACTCCAAGCCCCTCTCAGAGGGGAGACACCTGCCAAACAACACTTCAGAGCTAGAGCAGGGACTTCCCTGAACCGAGGAAGCAGGTCCTTCACTGCACACCGATCCACAGTTTCCGTACTGCCCCTGTCCACCAGGTGTATTTCCACCCCACTGTCCAGCACCCTGGTGACCACCGCTCGATAAAAGCCACCCTCGTTCCCACTGGCACAACAAAGGGATCCAGGGTGTGGGTCCCACCCAGCACCATCCAGCTTCGTGGCATGGGAGTAGAAATTCCACATGCACTGCCTCAGCTGCCTGAAAAGCTGGTGGTGTTCATTGAGCTGCAGCCAGAACTCAGATGGATCTCGGAGGTAGGAGACCTGTGCACTGTAGAACACACAGGTCTTTAGCTGTACACCAGGTACATCAGCAGAGCCCAAATCTCTGTGTGTTAAGACAGGAGGTGCTTCTGATGGCAATTTCAATTCTCCAGCTGAGGATTCTTCTAATGCCAGCTGCCCACGAGCCTTAGTTTGGCTAACCTGCTTACAACTGCTGACCAGGCAGCAAGCCTGAGACCCAAAAAGATGGTTCAAGTTGACGCCGCTTTCCCCATACAGGGTCACATAATAGAGATGCTCAAAGGAATTAAAGGCTTTGATGCGAGCACTCACTCCTCTGCCTTGCACCAGTGCTTTCAGCACATCGATCTGTGATGAGGACCAGCCACAGCCCCCATCAGAAACACCCTGAAGAGCACACACGTAAGTCACCACAGGCATCCGAAAACACTCAGCAGGCAAATGGCGCAAGTTAGCTCTGGTCACAGTCTCCTTCCTGCCAGAGTCCACAAAGATCACGAGAGCTGCCTGCTGGTCCTGCTCCCCTGTAATAAGCTCCAGCAGAAGGGCACGGTACCACTGGCCATCCGTGCCACGGGCAGCACAGGGCGAGCCTACCTTGGGCAATAAATCCTGCTCCCACCAGTCATAAACATGGCACATGGTATCAGAAAGGCAACGGATCTCCTGGGACAGGCATTGCAACTGGCAGTAGATGTGATGTGGGTCAGAGACATGGGTCACTAGGACGGGCTCTGTCACACCCAGCTGAAGCTGTGGGTAGAAGTAATCCAAGGCAGGTGACAGGGGCCGATATGACAGCAGCACGTGGAGAAGCTGAGGCACTGCAAAAGCTCCAAGGGAACATGATGAGGGCTGCTGCTGCCAGAGCTGCTGCTTTAGGTGGCCAAAAGGCAGGCAGCGCCTGAGCACCTGGCAGAACCAGACAGCAGAGACCCGCCTGGCCAAGCCCAGCTGCCGCATCTGGGTCACGAGCTGGGGCAGCTCGAGCACGATGAGCTGCGGGGACATCACCTCCTGCACCACACCAGACACCTCCTTGCCGTGCAGGAAGCTGAGGAACTCCATCGCCTCCACCGTCCACTTGGAGACCGGTGAGTCCCCGCAGCCTGTGCCCTCAGGGCCTTGGGAGGGCATGACATTGGCCACGACGCAGCCCAGCACCTCCGGCGGCAGCTGGAACAGCTCCGGGCAGCCCCGCGCCAGGTAATAGGCGGACGTGGCCACCACGTACCCCTCGTCCAGCAGGAACACGCGGTACCCCTGGGCGCTGCAACTCACCACGCAGCAGCGGTACCAGAGCCCCAGCACCTCTACGAGCCCCAACTCACCAGGGCACAGCCCCACCCTGCCGGCCGCCTGCCCGCCGGGCTCGGGGCGGGCCGCCAAGCGCGGCCCCCCCGCCGCCTGTATCTCGCGGTGGAGGCGGGCGTAGTCAGCCTTGCGCTCGCCCAGCAGCCCCCAGAGCCTCAGAACGGGCACGTCGGGGCGCAACCCCACGGCGCGGACGCGCAGGGTGACGGCGTCGCCGCGGCTGAGCTGCCCCAGCCCGGCGTCCATCGCGGGGCCGCGGGAGCTCATCGCGCCCTCGCCGCCCGCACGAGGCGAACAACCCCCCCCGTGCCTCCCGCGCCCCGACCTTATATGGGCCACGCGTCGCCCACGTGACCCGCGGCCAACGGTTTAGCGGCTGACCCAGCGGTCGAGCCCATTTCGATCCTCGCGGGGGGGCAGGGGGGGAGAAGGGGTGGAGGGCGCTAATACACAGGGACCGCTCCTGCTCAACCGCGACTGCCCGGAGGCGCCACAAAGAGGAGGGTTATTACGGGGTTACCGCCCTGGCGTCGCGGGGCGCAGCGCAGAGCCCGCAGGAAGTGCCCTCGGGCGGCGTGGAGCGCTCCACGTCGGCCGGGTGGCAGCGGGGCGGGGTGAGGGGAGAGGGAGCCAAAGCTGCTCAGCTCCCATTGGCCAGAGAGGCACCGGAGGCGGGACATGCGGCAGGGCTTGGCGGCTATTGGCCAGTGCGGGCGGCGGTGTGAGGGTGGGGTGCGGCGCGAGGGCGGGGGGTGCAGTGTGAGAGGGGTTGGCGGTGTGAGTTGACGGGGTGTCAGTAGTGTTTCACACTGAAAAAGAAAGATTTGTTAAGGATTAAAGCAGTTTTTCACTACCAGACTTTCTAAAGACTTTTTGTGTCTGTGTGTGTGTGTGGTGTCCCCTGAAGGGATCCGTACTGGGGCCAGTGTTACTGATGTCAGGGGAGGGTTAGGTTGGATATTAGAGAAATGTTCTTCACCCAGAGGGTGGTTGGGTACTGAACAGGCTCCCCAAGACAGTGGTCACAGCACCAAGCCTGACAGAGCTCAAAAAGTGTTTGGATGATAATTCTCAGGCATGTGGTGTGACTCTTGGGGACGGTCCTGTGCAGGGCCAAGTCAACATATTCTGTACTTCTGTGAATATCTTCTTTAATTATATAGACAAAGAGATCAAGTACACCCTCAGCAAGTTTGCAGATGACACTGAGCTGAGTGGTGCTGTTAACACTCCTGAGGGATGGGATGACATCCAGAGGGACCTGTATAAACATGGGAGGTAGATCCACAGGAATCCCGTAGGATTTAACAAGACCAAATTTAAGGTGCTGCACCAGGGTCAGGGCAACACCTAGTACAAATTCAGGTGGAGGATGAACAGATCAAGAGCAACCCTGTCGAGAAGGACTTGGGGGTGCTGGAGGATGAAAAGCTGGACACGACCCAGCCATGTGCACTTGCAGCCCAGAAAGCTGGTTGTGTCCAGGGCTGCATCCAAAGCACGTCAAGGGAGGTGATCCTGCCCCACTGCTCTGCTTTAGTGAGACCCCACCTGTAGTGCTACCTTCAGCTCTGGTGTCCCCAGAACAGGAAGGACCTTGACCTGTTGGAGTGAGTCCAAAGGAGGCCACCAAGTTGATTAGAGGGACGGAGCACCTCTCCTATGAGAAAAGGCTGAGAGAACTGGGCTTGTTCAGACTAGAAGAGAAAAGGCTTCAGGGTAACCTGGTTGTAGCCTACCAGTACCTGAAGGGAACCTACAAGAAAGATGGAGAGGGACTATTTACAAGAGCATGTAGTGACAGGACAAGGGGGAATGGATTCAGAATAAAAGAGGGTAGGTTTATTAGATATTAGGAGGAAGTTCTTTGCTGTGAGGGTGATGAGATACTGAAACAGGTTGCCCAGAGAAGCGGTGGATGCCCAATCTCCCTGGATTTAGGCTGGAGGTGTTCAAGGCCAGGTTGGATGGGGCTTTGAGCAACCTGTTGTAGTGGAGGATGTCCCTTCCCATGGCAGGGGATTGAAACAAGATGAGCTTTGAGGTCCCTTCCAACCCAAACCATTCTGTGATTCCATGATAAAAATACTTATTCTAACTCAATCATCTGCATATCCATCAGCAGGTTTATCAGGGTAATGAGATGGCGGGCAGGACCCCTCAGGATGTAACTGAAGCAGCAGCTTTGCTGGTTTGTCATTGCTGGTGATGGTGTGCAAGGCAAAAAGAACTTGGATTAGTTTCTCAGGGTGTCAACTAGAAAAATATCAGTATTTCTGAAGAAAACCTTCTGACTGATGCACAGAAAGGTGCACCTAAGTATGAGGAGGAACTTCTTTACTGTGCAGTGACCAAGCACTGGAACAGATTGCCCAGAGAGGGTGTGGAGTCTCCCTCACTGGAGATATTCCAGAACCATCTGGACACAATCCTGTGCCATGTGCTCTGGATAATCCTGCTTGAGCAGGGATATTGGACCAGACAACCCACTGTGGTCCCTTCCAACCTGACCCATTCTGTGATTCTGTGACTCCCTAATAATGGTGAGATTAATTTTTTCCAACACCCCCAAATGCATAAAGCCACAACAGAGCTACAATAAAATCAAAAGGTATAAGTGCAAGCCAAAAGACGCCCAGACTTTATTTAATGAGAAATTGGCACATTGAAGTCACTGGTTGCAAAGACCAGAAGAAATCATGAGTGTTTACTCAGAGAGCCAAGTCTTGCACAGTCATTCCATTATTACATATTACTAAATCAAAGCCAGCTTTGTTCTGTCTACTAATGGTGGCTTTTAATACTGCATTTTTGCCTCTTCATTGCCAAAGATGAACCTAGTGACAAACAGCACTAATCTCCTTCCCTATGAAATCTGGAGGGCTCTAGGTTTCAAAATAAACAAATCACTCCTCTTCAAACATTTTGTGTTTTAAAGAGAATGTTATATTTCCACCAAGATTTAAAGTGGGCAGAGTGCATATTTCCATGGAAAAGTGGTGCCTTAATAACCCAGTCTGCCACATCAGCACCGGGACTGTCATGGGACAAGTAGTTCAGCTTGGAGTATCATGAGTCCTTCAAGAGGGGCAGAGTGAACTAGGCTTTTGATTTCTTGGGAACAGGACTGCATTTCAGTCATGGATCTACTCATGGTTGAGTACAGAGGTCAGGCAGTCTCTGGGAAGTAAAAGGAACACAAACCCTTCCGCTTTTGGAAGCAGAATCAGATAAACTGCTTTTATCTTTTTCAATACCTAGTACTACAGGCTTGGTTTGCTGAGGCATCACACTAACAAGAAGTAGTTCTTTATGTGTGTGCAAACACAATTAATAACAAAAATGCCCAAGTAATTTTATAGATACTTAGCCACAGAAGATGTTCAGTGCTACGTTTTCAACCTACTCTTGTCCTTAACAATAGGAACCATCTCTATCGTCAAACAAGCAGACATTATTATATGCCATTTACTTGGCAGACTTTTTCTTTTACCCTGTTTACTGTTTCAGTAAGCTCATGCTGGCTGCTAGTTGAAGTATTATTGTGACAATTTTAGTCTGTGCAGATAATATAAATTTCATTTAGCAGTCTGACAACCAAATAGTGTCCTTAAATCATGGCTGTTTCTAACCAGTAAGGACTGGATTTGGAGAAGCAATGTATACATGGGATCCTACTGCCATGTGAAATAAGAATTCAGCTTTTTGATTCTTCTCTGTTTTGTCAATATTGAGGATTTTAAAAAGAACTAACTCCGCAGATCCTTCTGATTTGTTCATATGTAAGCCAGAATACCAGCGACCAAGGAGCCTGTGAAAGCAAACACAGAAGTTAGAGGCTTAGAACAGAAGTAATCCAATAAGTAAACCCATTAGATTAACTTGTCTCCTCTTAAAAAATTATATTCTTAACTTCAATCTCATGTTGCACTGGTTCCCAGAGAGGTTGTGAACTTCTCATCCCTGGAGGTGTTCAAGGCCAGGTTGGATGGGGGTCTGAGCAGCCTGGTCTAGTGGAAGGTGTCCCTGCCCATGGCAGGGGGTTGGAACCTTATCTTTAAGGTCCCTTCCAACCCAAACCATTGTATGATTCTATGATTTTGTCTTTCATACAAAAATCGTAACATTACATGTGGTTAGGCCTACCAAATCCTTCACAAGACACCTAAACCTCTTTCTTTTTTCAGCTTGCCAACTCATGAATGTTTGACCTGAAATGTTTCATACTTGCGGGCTACTTTGGGCTGAATGCTTTTTATATTTTTTAAAGAGTTTACCTGTTCTAAAACCTTAATCAGAAAATGACAAAGTTTGCTTTGCATAAAATGTATATCCTGCACCCATTTAGTTGAGATGCTCGGGTTTTTTTATTTATTTATTTATTTATTTTTAATTCTTATGGACTTAAAAAAGGTAATCTCATGTAAATTTGCTTTTAGGAATTGCCCTTTGCTCAAACTAACAGCAGAGTTCCAGTTCCCAGGCTCCAGTTACTGCTGCCTGGCTTAATTGTAGAGCTGGAGCTTTAACAGCCCAGCAGTGTGCAGGAGAAAGGTTGCCAGCCTGAATACAAGAGGGGTGAAAATGAGACCCAGGAGAGAGAAGAAAGTAATTCTGGGATCAAGAGAGAAGGAGGAATGAAAGTATGAGGCATGCAAAGGTTGTCCGGGGCTGGGAGTAAGAAGGGAGCATTGGAGAGTTTGGGGAAGGGAGAAAGGAGGGAGCCTGAAATTGTAAAAAAAGAAAGGAAACTGGCTAGCAATTAAGCAGGACAATGTTTTCCAAATTAAAGAGGTATAAAATGCAACATGAGAGAAGTGACCCTACATGCAGCTGTGTAAAGCACTACATTCGGCTATGCTAACTGCAATTAAAGAAACTGAGAGACTCAAATAGTGTTGAGGAAGAAACTCCTCACATTTTAATGCTAGTTGTTCTTGTAAAGAGAGTTAAAAGGCACATACCATTCGCATCCAGGTTGGTATAAAGCCTTTGTACAGAGACATAAACCCTTCACCCTGGACAGTTTGAATCAAGCAGTCCATGGAAGACTTGTATAGCAGACCCCTAGGAATGTGCAAGGAAAATAAACAGTGTTAGGATTACAAATGTGCAATTTTAAAAAAATCACATCCCCCTCATAAAAATAATTCGTTGCTGATATTTCTTTACAAGCAAAAGCTCTTTTGTAAGCTCCTTGGAATCTAATCAGAACTGAAATCCACTGGAGTAACTGGCTATGCTTAGGTGGCCATCACAACAACACCCTGCAGACATTTACTAAATCAGTAAAATCATCATCAGAAAGATGAAGAGCAAATCATAAACTTAGCACTTTGCTTCCAGTGAAATCGGTGAGATTTAGGGTTTTCATTTTGCTTCTGAAAAGTTGGTCTCCGAAGTGCCCACACCTTCCCTGCTTGTCTCTCGGCTGGTTCATTATCCGGGTTTTGACCACGTCAGCAGGAGTTCCCAGAACAGCCGCTACCAGGCCAGAACAGGCACTGCCAACAGCAACAGATACTTAAAGAAGAAACCAAGATGTATCATGACAACTGTAGCATTGTGATTCCAGTTCTTATAATAGAGATTTATTACAACAGTTATCATAAAATCATGAATAGTAACTTGTAAAATAAACTTGGCTTGGGAGAAGGCTTGCTAGTATTGCTCTTGCTGAGATGTCCTCCCAGCTGCCCTCACCTCTGTGTACTGTTCTGAGGCAGGAATGAAGGACCTACAACACGCAATTCATTATATTGTTTCTATAAAGTAGATTTCTTCATCATTTAAGGGAGTAAAAGAGGTTGTTCTGCAGGGGTTATATGGCTGTGTCCCCACAGATGAGAGCAAAGGTGTTTAAATGCACCAGCAAGGCACTTGTAGTGAGGGCAGTTTTGTAGCAATAATTGCACATCCTTTCTCTTGTGTCTTTTGTAAAGTGATGCTCTCTCAGGAAAAAAAATAAAATTCTAAAGTTGCATTTTATCAGCAGTATCAAAATCAAAGAATAGAGGCTTCTGCTGACACAGAGAGGCAGATGAAGACAGCGAGACTGGAAATGCTCTACAGTGGAAAAGGGGTAATCAGGGAATACAGCACCTGGAAACACTGTGAGTCACACTGTTGTCCACAAGTGGCGTGTTCAGAAGCAAGAAGTGTTTCACTGTGTCGTAAGTGGTCAGATCTGTAGAGAGGATAATGAGTAAAAACAATACTGTCAGAAGCAAATGGTGTCTGTGCTGTTCATGGCATAGGATGTTCATTTCCAGTGCAGCTCCTCCCATTGGCACAGCTGGCACTCTGCCCCCAGGTTCTGATGATGATTGTGGCACCTAAGTCCTGTCTTTAGACGTGTGAGCACATGCCACTTGGATCCTCACAAGTCTATGGGACTAGATGGGATCCACCCAAGGGTGATGAGGGAGCTGGTGGAAGAGCTCGCCAAGCCTCTCTCCGTCATCTTCCAACAGTCCTGGCTCACTGGGGAGATACCAGACGATTGGAAGTTGGCGAATGTCACACCCATCCACAAAAAGGGCCGGAAGGAGGACCCAGGAAACTACAGGCCCATCAGCCTGACCTCAGTGCCTGGCAAGGTTATGGAGAAGATCATCCTAAGTGCAATCACACAGCACCTATAGGATGGACAAGGAATCAGACCCAGCCATCATGGTTTTAGGAAGGGCAGGTCCTGTCTGACCAACCTGATCTCCTTTTATGATCAGGTGACCTGCCTGGTCGATGAGGGGAAGGCTGTGGATGTGTCTACCTGGACTTCAGCAATGCCTTTGACACCGTTTCCCATGGCATACTCCTGGGAAAGCTGGCAGCCCATGGCTTGGACAGAGGCACTTTCTGTTGGGTTAAGAACTGGCTGGAGGGCCGAGCCCAGAGAGTGGTGGTGAACGGTGCTGCATCCAGTTGGCAGCTGGTCACTAGTGGTGTCCCCCAGGGATCAGTGTTGGGCCCAGTTCTGTTTAATATCTTTATCGATGATTTAGATGAGGGGATTGAGTCCATCATCAGCAAATTTGCAGATGACACTAAGCTGGGGGGGAGTGTCGATCAGCTGGAAGGCAGGAGGGCTCTGCAGAGGGACCTGGATAGGCTGGAGAGTTGGGCTGATTCCAACGGGATGAGGTTCAACAAGGTCAAGTGCCAGGTCCTGCACTTCGGCCACAACAACACCCCCAGCAGCGCTACAGGCTGGGCACAGAGTGGCTGGAAAGCAGCCAGGCAGAAAGGGACCTGGGAATTTGGATTGACAGGAAGCTGAACATGAGACAGCAGTGTGCCCAGGTGGCCAAGAAGGCCAATGGCATCCTGGCCTGTATCAGGAACAGTGTGGCCAGCAGGACCAGGGAAGTGATTCTTCCCCTGTACTCAGTGCTGGTGAGGCCATACCTGGAGTGCTGTGTCCAGTTCTGGGCCCCTCAGTTCAGGAAGGATATTGAGGGGCTGGAGCAGGTCCAGAGAAGAACAAGGCTGGTGAAGGGACTCGAATCCTATGAGGAGAGGCTGAGTGAGCTGGGGTTGTTCAGCCTGGAGAAGAGGAGGCTCAGGGGAGACCTTATCACTCTTTACAACTACCTGAAAGGAGGTTGTAGCCAGGTGGGGGTTGATCTCTTCTCCCAGGCAACCAGCAGTAAGACAAGAGGGCATGTGCCGGGGAGGTTTAGGTTAGATATTAGGAAGAATTTCTTTACAGAGGGAGTAATCAGGCATTGGAATGGGCTGCCCAGGGAAGTGGTGGATTCTCTGTCCCTGGAGGTTTTAAGATGAGACTGAATGTGACACTTGGTGCCATGGTCTGGTAACCACAGCAGTAGTGGATCAAAGCTTGGACTTGATGATCTCAGAGATCCCTTCCAACCCAGCTGATTCTATGATTCTCCTTTTTGTTCCCATCTGCTCTAATTTACCTCAGAGGTGATCGTTGAGCTGTGTCTGGGTGACCCTCATCAGACCTGCTGCTGACTCAGCTTCCGGGCTTGGCCTCAGACTTGTCTCGTCACCACACACTTCCCTGAGGATCTGGATCTTGGTGAAGCCTTGCTGCCTTCACTGGCTCTGCCCTGCAAACCTTGAGTGCTGGGGGCTGGATTGTAGCCTGGTGAGGTTCCTGCTTTGCTGACCGTGGGATCCCCTCAGCACCTGGATCACCTTTCCTTAAGCTGAGGCACAAACTGTTATTTTTACGCAATTTGATTTCCACAGGACAGAAACACAGGTGCACAAGGCAGAGGTCACCTGCAGTGAGCTCTAAACGGGTCCCTAGTGTAGGTAATCAAGACACTAAGACTCTCCTTTCTTAAAGCTTATGTGTGGCCTTATGTGCTGCAGACCAAGTTATTCCATTTACCTCCCATGTTCACCAGAGCAGCCCTCTGGACATTTGGCACCCATCCAGCCCAAAGTCCCCGTATTCCTCCTTCAGAGAGGATCTTCAGAAATGCATGATGCACACCCCGAAACCTGAAATCAATATGCAACTAGTAGGTAGACAGCCCAGATACAGAGAAATCTTTGCATATTCCAGTACTTTGCTGCACCAGATCCTTACATAGGATTTATGTAATTTACACCTGCAAGGATCTGGCCCTCTGGATCCATTTTTTGATCCATCTTTGACTTTCATGCCACAATATTTTACCAAACATACTAGTTGACTTGCTAAGCAGTGATCTGATCTCTAACAGCAGACAATGCTTTGATCCCACACAGGGTTGCAGTAGTAAATGTACAAGACACCAAAAGATGGCAGCAGTTTGGGATGCAAAGAGCAGCGTGTCCTGCTATTTGCTGGAGGCTCAAGCCCTGCTGTCTGTGCATCCTGCATGAGCCATTTCCCTCATCCTTTCTTCCAGCTTACCATCTTTAGAAGGCATCCTTCCCTCCCCATGGAAATATGGTGGCCTGTACATGCTGCAGCACGGAGGACAGGTGAGAGTTTGTGGTTCTGGGACCAATAAATCAGAATAAGGAAGGCAAGTATAAATGGGATAAGGAGAAAGTCTTATGTCCCCCACCCTGTTCACTGCCCAGAGCCATTGTGTGCTTCCCAGGCACTGCTCTCCCTCTGAAAAAGCAAAGAGAAGCTGGGGAGAGGGAGTGGCAGAAAACAGAGAGAACCACACTCTGGGCCAGAGCATGATCAGTAACAGGAAAAAAAACACCAGCTCTGAGAGGAACCAACCGTAACGGCTTTCCTTCCAACTTCCTCTTTCCCTCCATCTGCATCTGCACCTTCACCAGATCAGTTGGGCTGGCGAAAAACTGTCCGATGGCACCTGCAGACATGCCTCCAACCACAGCTTTCCTGCCAAACAGGGGGATATTTGTGCTCCAGAATAAACTGAAAATCTTCAAAAATCACAGTGCTTGAGCTGCAGAGTTCAGCAGCACGACCCAGGTGGAGCATGTGTAAATGGTTGCTCCATATACTAATGACCAAAGTGAAGGTAATAATTATGGTGACTGCAGGTTGTTAATCAGTAATATTTCTGCCAATTTTAAGAAAGGGTTAAAACTTGCCTGGGGAAAAAAGTCAAGGTTGCATTATGCTCCTCGCTTAAGGTTTAAAGGCAGGATGGGAAGGTACACAAGTAAGGGATGATGCTCCACATACTACAGCTGAATGCCAGTGTGAAATTCTAAAGTGATTGCTGATATATAAGATTTTTCTTTATCTCTCACTGCTGCTAATTGGGTTGTGTTCATTTTCTGGTTCTATTTATTTTAGTAAAACCAGAAATATCAGTAGTATCCATAGTTCCCCCTTCCTGAAGCACCAGCCATGGCAAGTATTTTGTATTAGATTTTCTCAATCTCATCCTAAAACCAGACTCCTTCAGTGAGGACAACCCCCAAACAAGCAATAAATATGCATAAATGTGCAACATTACCAGAGAGGAAAGGTTTTATCCTCAGCCCTACAAAGCACAGAGTCACGGAGATGTTCATAAGCAACCATCCGAACACCAGAGTACACTGTGGGAAACAAAAGCAGGAGACAGTTCTTGGGTCTGCATTTCTGGAGGTCACACTGTGAGAGAGACATCAAGAGATTGGTTTAAGACACTCTGGATCTCACCTGGGTCAGCTGGTCACTGCCCTCACGTTTGTGAGGGCGTTACCTGGTATCAGTGCTTCAGATAGAACGTTTCAGCATCAGAGAATCTCTCTGGCTGAGCCATGGGTCTGCCAGGAGGCAGCATGGCTTTGCCTTCATCCTAAGGAGATGTGACTGCATTGCTTCCCCCTCAGCTGATGCCAAACACAAAGCGTCCCACAAATACTTTTGAGGTTTGTTGCTATCACCATATTTCCAAATAAAGTAGAGAAAGCTGTTACCTGTGGCCAACTCCCTAATGCATTTCATGTAGAACTTGTATTCTTCCCTAGTGCTTGCAACCTTATCTTTTTTCCCAGCCCGTCCCCACTTCCCTCAAGTATAAGATATTTATGGTTCTGAAGACTACAGGTGCCTGTTTTGCTTCCTACACAAGGCCTTCCAGCAAAGATGACAGGGAAATTATATTTTGTTTTCCCAGAAGCCAGAATAAGGCATAAGGAGAGAAGGAAGAAACAATATTGATCCAAAATCCCCTATATATTTCAAAGTGGGATTGCAGGCTAGACTGAAGATATATCACAGATACATCTAAAATACAAAGAGATATGTCAAGCTCACTTCAAAAGGCTGTTGGCCACAGAAGGCAGGACCCACACTTGTCCCATCACAAGCAGATAATCACCTATGTGGCGGTAGATGGCTGGCATGGCTCCTTGCCAGAGCTTCCCTAATCCCTCCTCCTGCACAATTCCTGCTGCCGTGCGCAGCATCCCACGGTACGGGGCTGCCTGGCCGGACGCAGCTCCATCCCGACGGACAGCAGCCTCACCTTGGATCTGCAGCCGAGTTTTCGTGAGATCCAGGGGAAATGTCACTGAGGAGAAAGGGCAGGGAACACATGTGAATATGAGTGTGGCTGTGGGGAGACCTCCCACACTGAGAACATCTGCACCAGAACTCCCTGCCAGGCACCACAGGCATCAGGCGCCGTACCTAATGAGTGCAGGAGATTCATGGAGGGGAGAAGATTCACATCGAGATCTGTTAAAAGCAGCTCTGGGCATGAGTAACCAGATTACATTCCCGTCAAACACCAAGTCTTTCTCCCGCATTTCATTTTGCAGATGTGTTATGCAGTATGTGTACTTTCCAAGAGACTCATGATTAAAAATCCTGTTCCTGTTAGTCCCCCTGAATAAAGACCAGTCAAATCTCTCAATCGTTCGTGGGGCCTCTCCAATTCTGCCCAGCATAGAGGCAGCACGATAAGGTCAGGAACAGCCCCACACTGGCCATTGTAATGCAGATACACATGCAGGCTCACCTACAAACCTATCTACAAAGCCGTCCTACAAACCACCCTAAAACATGCTGCTTTTCTGATTCAGAGACTAAAATCGTACCTAGCCTGTTATTTCTCTCGCTGAAATAACTGCTGGCCAGAGAAGTAAGTCCAACTTGATTTCAGCTTCCCAGGGCTGCTCCTGAAACAGTATGGATACATGGTTGCTGCACCTCATTTCAGTTACAGGCTGGGAGTTCCTCTCTGGATGAGGGACCTTCCCAGGCTGTCTCAGGTGGCGATTGCCCAGGAGCAGGGGTTGTCTTTGGTGTGATTCCTGAGCAACACACCAGGGTCCTTCCAGAGCAGGACTCAGGTGCTGGGGGAATGCAGTCAATGCTCAAAGTCTCAGCAGGTTTACAGCCTATTTGTGCATTAGGTTTGGTATTCGTGTTTAAAGATTAGAGAAAATTGAGAAGTTACAAATCATTTAGAGCAATGTAACAGATTTGCCTGTAAGAGCTTGTAGAAATAAAGCATGCTGAAAAATATTCCAAATAAGCTACTTAATCACAAAGCAGTGCTATGCAGATGCCACAGTGCTTCTATCCCACGTTTCACCAAATAGTTTTCAACTCCATTTTTAAAACCATCTCCACTGTAACCAGTCGTATAAGAGTCAATTTTTGTTTGATTAACTTCCATTAACTATGAAAAGCAAATTCCTAAAGGAATCAGCCCTTGCTAGTAACTTAGGCAACAGATCTCCCTGCCTCTAGTCTTTTCCTGGAAATCCAGCAACAGCAAAGCTTAAACCAGTCACAACTGTTCTGTGTTAATGACTGCAGTCCTTTGGCAAAGATTTCATCCTGAAAAACCTGCCCTCCAGCCACATTCAGGTGACATAAAGCACTTGCAAGGCTTAGATTACAGAAAAGTCACGGTGAGCACAGTGAAATGCACAGATTTGCTGGAGCAGAACACTGAGAAATGAGGCAGCCGGGGACTGACGTTTTCCCTGCCCCCCGTAAGTAAATTTTGACCCCCTTCCCTCTCGGAAAATCAGGATGAGTTGTACCTAGTTCTGCCACAGCCGCTGCACAGGCTGACAGGGCAAATTTGCTGGCTCGGGGCCACCTCTGTGGAAGAGGTAAGCTCTTCTCTTCTTCTGCAGGTGACATCTAGCATCTCACATGAACCGAGGCTCACCAGCCACCCAGGGTCTGTCTGGAGCGAGAGCAGACCCTAGCACAGCTCAGTTCTGGGTCGTTTAGGAGATAAGTTGCTGAAGGTCATGTTTCTCCAGCGCCAGCACCAGGAACTGCAGCAGCCCGAGTTGCTCCTGCAGAGCTGGAAGGTCCTTTTGCAGTGACACAAGAGAATCCTGCTCAACAGGCTCCTGGGAAATGTAGTCTGTCCCTGACGCTGCCCTGCGCCAGGAAACCGGTAGTGCAGGTACAGTCACACACACAGTTTTATCCATTATCATCTGTATTAAAAAGTGTAATCATTAACGAGAGCTCGAGATTACGAGCACATGTGTGGGGGGTGTTTGCTTTACAAGGTGCTGTCGTTGACAGCAGCGCCTCGGGAGCCCCAAACTGCATTCCCATGTCAAACAGCTGCACAGGCATCCGTAAGGGATGAAGTGATACAGATCTGGTTCAGTAAGAACTGCATTAGCAGCAGCTATGTGCCGAGCTGGGGTGATGGAGTGCTTTTAGCAATCTGTGTCTCCTGCGGATTAGGCATGAAGCAGTGCAGTTTAAGATGACGGAAGCTGATCACTGCCCAGAGCCCCGTAAGTGAAAAGTTTAAAGCTTTTCCTGGCTGAATGCTGAAGCCCTGTTAATTGTGTGCCGGTCCTAATTTCTCTTAAATTAATGTAGACATATTTAGGTCCTCATCATTAAAAAAAAAAAAGGTATGTGCTGTTCGAGAGAGGCGTTTCATTTATCACTAAGGCTCAGCTGAATCCCTAAGTTAATCATTAGCCATTAGTCAGTAATCCTCATGCTGAGGATTTGGGGATTTTTTAGGTCACAGAAAATTATGCCAGACCACCTCCCCACATACTTGCCTGACTGCCTGACATTTTGGTGTGTGGTCCCCACTGCAGGGATTCAGACAAATTAAGTGAGCATTGCAGGTGAAATACTCAGCTGAAGTCCAATGACTTTATGCTGTCACTCACCAGTAATCGGTATTAAACTGCATCCTTCTTTGGGTTAAAATTCATTAGAATTCATGCAGTGATAAAGCAAGCTACTGAAAAAACCCTGGTTAAAAATGGGAAGAATGCAAACACGCCTGGCTGCAGGGAAGGTACAAGTGGTTCAGAGCCTTTTTCCTGACAGTTCATGAAATCTGCTGTGGCACTTTGTGCCTCCTTCCAAAATTGTTCTCTGGGCTTGGCCACTACATAACAGCCTGCATATCATCGATTCATAATATAGGCTGGAGAGGACCTCTAGAGGTCACCTACAGTCATCGTACAATTCTCTACTCAGAGCAGGGAGAGCTTCAGAAGTACATCAGGTTGCCCAAGGTTTTGTTTGGTCACCTGAAAACCTCCCAGGATGAGGATTTCACCATCATCCCTTAGCTGTGCACCTCTGGGTACAGTCTCATTCTGTTTTCTCCATAACCATGTTTTAGGGAGTGGAAAACAACAACTAGATCTCTCCTTAAAATAAACCCCACAGCATTGCAAATGGAAAGAGCAGCTTTCCATGGTGATTTTTATTCTGAAGAAATAGGTTCTTTTTTAAATAAGACTGATTTACGGATGGCAACAAAGAAGAATTTTCTCTTCTCACAGGATCTTTGAAATGAGCCTGACTAGAGATGGATGCTTGCATGGACAGCTCTGTGACGTGTGGAGCAGAGAAAGACCAGTGCTCATGAAAGTCCATAGCTGGAGTTCATACACACCAAATCCCAAGGGAGACAGCACCAGCAGAGAGAACCCTTTCTATTCATTTACTTTGTTTTTTGAGACCGCATTTTTTGGTTTCTTTCCAAAGCCAGTTTGATCAAAGGCTACTTATGCACGGAGGGAGTGTGGACTTCAGATGGGATGGGAAACAGAGCAGCAGGGCCTGGTAGGGCTGTTCTCTCTGTGATGGAGAAAGGCAGCCAGACTGCCCAGTCCTCTCAGCTGCTTCTGCAGGTGTTAGTTTACTTGGACAGGCCACTAACCAATACCTGCCCAGGACTAGGGCCTAGTCTGAGGAAAGCTTGGTAGTGACTATTGCAATGTCATACTGGTTGTATCCTCCTCACATTAGTGCCCTGCAGTTGCATCTCATGTCCTTCACCACATCTTGCCCCAAAAGCAGAAGCTAAACAAAAACAAACCAACAAGAAGGCCAAAACAAACACAAAAGCCTTTAATTTATGTCTTCACATAGGGCTGAGGGCTTGTACTACCTGTATACATAGATCACTTTAAACTCACTATTCAGTCAGCTAATGAAAATATACTCCAATATTCTTTAGCTCTCTTATCACTACATACCCATTTGTAGGAAAAGAAAGAATATAATAGATAAACTAAACCCTGGAAATAAACATACAAAGAGCTGTGACAGCTAAACACAGAAGTGTGATAATACCACAGTTAACAGTGATTTAGCTGTTTGTTCCAGACAGTTTGTGAAATGGACATCAGCATCCTACTTGACACAGTTGGTATATTTGGGCTTGTTTTTCTGCAGCTATGACTGACAGGTAACATCCCAAGGTATTTCAACATGTTTAATGAAGGACATAGATCTGGTTTTCACAGCTCTTGTGATCTGATGTACAGGTGGTTGCTTGACTGTGGAGCAAACAGATGAAAGGGTAGAAAAGATGAGTAGGGCTTGTTGAAGCAAGGAGTCTGGGCACAGCAAGGAGGATCAGGTCCTGGGACTGAGAAGAACAAGAGATTTGGACAAAGAGCCAGAGCAAAAGAAGACAAAATCACACACACACACACACCCAAAAAAAAAAATCAAACGGTTGAGGCTGGAAGGGACCTGAGGTCTGGCTAGTCCTAAGTCCTGCTTAAAGCAGGGTCACCTCGAGCAGGCTCTAAGGACTGTGTTCAACTGGGTTTTGAATGTCTCCCAGGACTCCCCAGCCGCTCTAGGTAACGTGTTGCAGTGCCTGACCACCATCACAATTAAAAAAAAAAAATTAAGTGGACTTTTCTCTATTTGTTTATGACCACTGCCTCTTGGCCTTTCCCTGGGCACCACTACAAAGATCCTGGCTCCATCCTCTTGGCACCCTGCCTTTGGGTGTCCATACACACTGGTAAGATCCCCTGAGCCTTCTCTTTTCCAGACTGAGCTGTCCCAGCTCTCTCGGCCTCTCATCAAATGACAGATGCTCCAGCCCCTTTATGAACTTCTTGGCACTTCACTGGGCTCACTCCAGTCTTCTCACACTGGGAAGGTTGGAACTGGACCCAGCACTCCTAGTCAATCTCTCCAGCACTGAGCAGAGGATCACCTCCCTCAATCTGCTGGCAGCACTCTTCCTAATGCAGCCTAGGGTGCTGTTGAGTGCAAAGGCACATTTCTGACTTGTGTTCAACATGGTGTCCACCAGGACACAAGATCTGCAAAGTTCCTTTCCAGGCAGATGCCTTCCAGGTACATGGGGTTGTTCCCACCCAGGGACAGAACTTGGCATTTCCCTTTGCTGCACTTCATGAAGTCACTTTTTTTCCCTGAAAAGTTAGATCACATGATCCTTGAGCTTCCTTCCAACCTGGTATTCTGTGGTTTTAAGATAAGTCCCTGTTTGCCCATTTTTTCAGCCTGAAAATGGCAGCACACTCATCTGGGTCTATCAGCAACTGCTCCTGATTTTATGTTCTCTTTTTGCTGAGGGTGTGTGGGGGAAGGCTGTGAGACCACCTCCTAGGGGGAATGTTTTATACTTAATGAATTCTATATGTAATTTTGGTGTGCCACTTCCACACATGCAAAGAAACTAATTTGACCTCTGTACCCTTGTCTTCTGACATTGCAGTGATATAACACGGGTGACCAGCAGGCTTTGAGTTGTCAGTTCAACCTCTTGCTTCTCAGACACTGGACACATCTAGTCTTTATTGAGATGATCTCAGGCAGGTGAGGAATACCTTTCATAAGGTTTCTCCTTCAGATGATACCTGCAACAGTTTCTTGCCATCTGACTTGCTGAAAGTTAAAGGTCTGTGAATCACAACCTTTCTGCTTTGTAATCTCAATATTGCCAAAAAAAGTAATTTTTTTAACTGAAGAAAGCTCTGCATTGCTTTGCCAGTGTCCCTGGCCATGTCCCTGGCTACCTGAGCAGCCTCCCAGCAACAGGCACAAAGTCCAAGGACTTGCCACAGCAACATCTCAGTTTTGCAAGCCGTAGAAGTTGGTCCTCATCCCAGAACAGAGCACAATTGGCTCTGCCTTTCCCAGAACAAGGGCTTGTCCGCTGGGCTGTTTGGTGCTTTGACATCTTGTCTCCATGGCAGTGCTCAGCTGGCAGGGCTGATCAGAGAGGCCTATTCATTAACTCGGAGCCCGGGCCAGCGCGGCCACGCCGGTGCCGCAGTGGACTGAGCAGCTGCCGGGGCAGGCAGTGAGCAGGCAAAATGGATCTCACTCTCCTCTTGGCAGCAATCCTGGGGCTCCTTATTGTCAAGGCCGTTTTGTTTCAGCTGAGAAACCCGAGCTGCCCTCCTTGCATCAGGAGCTGGATCCCTTGGTTTGGAGCCGCATTTCAGTTCGGGAAAGCTCCTCTGGAGTTTATAGAGCAAGCTAGGAACAAGGTAATGTCTGTGGCGGCATTCCTGCTCGTGGGTGTGTGCTCAAGGTGGCTGCCTTCAAGGGGAAAGGCAATGCAAAGCTTCTGCGTTAAGTTTTCTCCTTTCCTATCACATTTTATAACATCAGGAGCATTTAGCTGGTGAAGAATCAGCTTCGTACCACTAACATCGCTTAGTTGTGGATCTGATCCAGACACAATCTCTGTGCTGTGACTATCCTGCTTGGACCTCTGCTGTTTTGCTTTTGCAGTCTGGCTGCATGTTAATCTTGGTTTCAGATAATGTGGAAAGCTCTGTGCTAAGCACGGGGACCAGGAAACTAATTATTTGCATACCTAAAGTTAGGTGAGATTTTTGAGTACCAGCTGGTGTCCCTCAGCATTCAAGAGAGACACAGACATGCTTGGAAGGCAATGTTTTCCATCCTAAAAAACTTACCAAAGACGAGTGTGAAGATTTACCCCCTGGACATAACTGTCTTTCTCTGTGTCTGTTGGATAAAGACCAAATGGTTAATTTAGGTTAGATGCCTAATTTCTAGGTAGCTAATAATAACTGATATAAAAAAAAACAGTTTTCCACTTTCATTCAGGGATGATATCACCTGCTACTGCAATGTAGTCAAGCCTCGAGTGTCCCATACTGAAGGATCACACAGCCCACTACTTGCAAAAACTGGCTAAAAATGAAACCACTGTAACATCCTGAAATTTAAAAAAACCCCAAAAAAACCCAAACCAAACAAAAAAACCTCAGTGCATACATAAATATTGGATGTTTAAAATTTGCTTTTTCATTTTCAGCTGTTAGATTTCATGTTTGTAAGTGCTTCTTTACAGTCGTTATTGTTATAAACTCATGGTGTTAAATGAAAGCAGAGGTTTAAGTATAATTTTTGAGAACATCAGGTGCTGTCAATCTTGTATTACAGCACATTGGGTTCACCATGGGGTAAGATCATGTGTATGATCTGGAGTTCCTTGGCTTCCTTGTGCTTAATAGGCCAGTTTTAACCTTATATTACTCTGTATTTCCTGTATCTTTCATCTATGCACACCATGATCATTTATTTGTTCATTCATCATAGGGCAGAAATGTAGGACTGGAAGAAAACTCATTCCAGCCCGTTCTCCTCCTATTTCAGAGACCATATAATCCTTTAAATAAACTGATCAAGCCTCACTTATATAATCCAGCCATAACATTCTTTTACTTTTCTGATATGAGGCTGTTAGAGAACCTCCCCGCCCTGTTCTGTTGCAAACACATCCTGGTGGCAGCCAAATTAAAGCAGCCCGCCAATCTGTCCTTTCCAGTGCAGTCCCTTTTGGGGACAGCTGTTTCACCATGACTTAAGCTTCCTTTAATTGCCTTTTTTTTTCCAAGAAGCTTGTAGCAAAATCTCCTGGGTGAAATTTTAAAACAAACCTGGCAGAAGAGTCCTTTTTGGGAGCTCATTCACAGACTAAATGAGCAAAGCATTTACATGTTTGTATTGATGTACAAATGCACACTTAGAGGCTCTGGGTTCATTAATTTAGGTGTTTGTTTGCCTGGAGACCCTATAGGCTGCTGGTGGTGCTATGGCAGCTGCTGACATATCTGAGCACACCAAAAACACCTGAAGGACTTTGTAAACCCCAGGTTTTGTTGGGACAGAAACTAGAACAAGAAACATTTTCCATAGGAGAAAACTCTAGATAAGGCAAAGAAGAAGGAAAAGGCTTTCTTACATCTCTCCCCTTTGTTTTTGTGTTTGCAGATAGGACCTTTCCTTTGTTTTTAGTCCAGCAACTCAGCATCCTTGTGACCTCTCCCTGAGGTGCCCCTGGGCCAAGAGGGATGTCTCCATCCACACCCCCCCTACAAGGTTGGCTGCAGCAGCAGCATCTGACAGTCCCCTTGTCCCTGAGGAGGGCTGCTTTTTTGTTCTCCCCTTCCTCTCCTTAAACACTCCAGGCACTGCAGAGTCTCCCTCCCTTCCCACCTCCCACGCTGGCAGGCTGTGCTGAGGCCAGGAAAAATAAGCCTTTTCCTGCCTGCTCCCTTTTAAAGGAGTAGGCACTCTAGCAGAGTACAGCCAAACAAAACACGTGCTGCTGCCAAAGGGGTCATTAACAGGCATTGCAGGGGTTGCAAAATACATCGGCAATAATTCCAGGCTCCTAAATATTGCCAGAACAGTTAAGTGTCCTTAGCACGAGCAAGCTGCCCTTGTAAAAGGTGGTGTAGAAACAGTCTCTAGGCAGTGAGAAACCTCTTCAGCTCCATAGGGTCATTACTTCAGGGGAGACTCTTGCAGTTAGAAAATTCCTCCTCTGGATAAATCCTTCAGCCTGTCAAAGTGACACTCATTTCTTTCTTAATATCTTAATTCCTTTCTTTCTTAATTCCTTTTCTGTCTATCCCTCACTGCTTTCTCTCTCAAGCCCTGGAGTAGCACAGTAGACTTCCACTACTTCCAGTCTGCACTTTTCTTGAAGTTTGCTGCTTCTATTTTCCTCCTACAGAAGAACCCGTGGGCTGGAAGAATTGTCTGGTTTCCCCCTTGTGTCATTACTGGGACTAAGAAAAGCAAGTTCCCCTGCTTTAAATAAAATATTTAAACTCTCATCTAATAAAAGATACCACCTCTTCCTCCTAAAGCTGCCTGGCTGGTTAAAGCAGTTTTGCAGGTGGTCTGGGATGGGTAACCAGGGTCACCATGCAACATAAAATACAGGGAGAGCTGCTTAATGAGGAGTTCAAAGGATGAAGCTCCCCACTTTTCCTGGCAAACATGACATGAGTTAGTAAGGAATTTCAAATTCTTTTTATCAGTTTGCTTATTAAGCTAACAGGAAAAGTTCAGTTAAACCCAGGAGATTGTTCTGCACTGTTGTAGGGACCTGTGGGATCCATACATCCCTCTCAGTGTATTGACTGCTTTTGGGACATGGTGCCATGTCTCAGGACTCATCAGATGCCTCTTGGCCTTACTGTCTGTGTGTGGCTGGGCAAGGGATGGCTCGCTGGGTTACAAGGCAAGGGACATGAGGAGGGGAAACAGGTTGGACAGGAGGACAAGGCTTTTGGTGGAGCATTTCCATAGTCAGTGTCCACAGCCCAGTCCCTGAAGGTCTGTGGCCCTGGTCCCATGCAGAGAAGACCAAAATGCTGGAGTCCCTGAGATAAAGAGAGGTCATGGCACTGACCTCGTGTGTGGGTGCGTGCCAAGGGAGAGGAAACCCACCCAGTGCTCCCAACTTCCAGCACGACTCTTGATGCAACTGCAGCTGTCCCAGCTAAGAGTAGTTGCTCCCTGACTCTCAGTGCCCCATGGAAAAATGGCTGTTTCCCTGACTTCCTTCCTTTGGGATTTTGGAGAGCATCCTTCTGAAGTTTTTATTTCTCTGTAGAGAGAAATAAATTTTTATCTCTCTGTGAGAGATCTTCCTCTCACCATGGCACTGCAGTGTCTCCCAGTCTTTGGAAAAAACAGAGCTTTCATGAGTGAAAGCACTAAATCTTGAGAGGGTTTTTATTTTGCTTTCTCTGTCTCTGTAGTAATCAGAGTCTAGTTGCTATTAGTTCAAAATTGATTTTATTTTAAAATTAGTTTAAATACATTGTAATGTTAATATAAAATTTAAAAATATTATTTTAAAACAAGCAGAGTACGAATTCACTAATTTTTAGCCAGCCTGATAATGAGGACCTGGACATAAAATACCAGCCTTAGAAATTTAGCTATTATAGAATCATAGAGTCATAGAATGGTCTAGGTTGGAAGATCATTAAAGCTCATCTTGTTTCAACCCCCCTGCCATGGGCAGGGACACATTCCACTAGACCAGGTTGCTCAGAGCCTCATCCAATCTGGCCTTGAACACTTATTATTAAAACAATATTTTATTTATTATCACCCAGAGGGTCTAAACAGTCATTCTTTCTTTAATAATTTACAGTTGAAGGACACAATCAAAATTCAACTGATGTCAAGAGGAATATTTTCTTGGCTTCAAAGACCTTTTGATGAAGCAGACTTTAAATACAGACACAGCAAAAGAAACGGTTACAGTCAATGGCATAAACCATGTGAGCAAGATGAAATGATTTTTTATGCCTACATCTCACAGATAGTAGCTACTGCACATCTGTTTTCTAGTTTAGAGTATTTCCAAGTGTCAGTGACCATTTTCATAATGTAGGAATTCAGAAGTGAATGCCTATTGCTGAAAGTTTTGAGAGGGCTTGAGGATATTAGATTAAGGGAAGATGAAAGATGAAGATGAAAGAATGATTTATGGCATCAGAAACCTTCCCTGAATGTAAGTCAATCTGTTCTGCTCAAAGCTTGTTAGCTATTTTGATATTAATCTTTCAACATCTGTAAAAGAAAGAAATCATCAGTAGGAAAAGAAAAGAAAAGAAAGGAAAGGAAAAGAAAAGAAAAGAAAAGAAAAGAAAAGAAAAGAAAAGAAAAGAAAAGAAAAGAAAAGAAAAGAAAAGAAAAGAAAAGAAAAGAAAAGAAAAGAAAAGAAAAGAAAAGAAAAGAAAAGAAAAGAGAAAAGAAAAAAGAGAAAAGAAAA